>NW_025999900.1:51757796-51863831 GCF_001458135.2 Marmota marmota marmota
GAGAGAGAGAGAGAGAGAGAGAGAGAGAGAGAGAGAGAGATTGATTTTAAGTCAGTTCATGTGATGTCAGGTTCTTAAAACTTTCTACTAAAATGATGTTAATGACTAATATCTTGCCTTAGTTTGGACTCTTATAATACTTATCTGGCTTCCAGTCCTGTCCATCCTTAAATGTTTACTTGAGCTATTCTGAATCATAAATGTAATTATTTTACTTGCCTTCCTAAATAGTTTCAACGATTCCCCATAACTCTTCAATGAAGAGTGTTAAACCAAGCTCTGGCCTCCTGTCTATACAGTCCCAGTTACTGTCAGCCTTCATGGGCCACAGCCCCAACCCTTATATTCAATATCCCCTCCATATAGTACAATGTTTTGCTTTTCCAAGGCTTCTCACACGCATTACTTTCTGTCTGAACATCATTCTCATCCAAATAAGGGACTGCTATGTTTCTACATGAAGAAGTTCATCAAATATCATCCCTTCCCTACACTTACACAGTTGGGTGCTTTGTCCTTTTCTATTCTATAAAACTTAAACCTCTCCACTGTAATGCATTATAATTCTGTAATTCCATGACTGTCTCTCCATGGAGCACTTGACCCTTAGGTCTTCTTCTTCATAGATGTATTGTGTAGTATATTCATGAATCAGTAAATGTTCAATAGGTGCACACAGAATGAATGCATACATAAGACATTGGAGGCTATGTTCCTTTTATTATTGTACATGTATAAATCAAGGTTGGTAAATGCTTTCTGTAAAGAATCAGAAAGTAAATATTTTTGTCTTGCAGGACATACTCTCTCTGTTGGAACTCTCAATTCTGCCTTGTGGATTAAAAGCAGCCTGAGACAATACATAAATGAATAGACATGGCTGGCTTCCAAAGAAAACTTTATTTACAAAATCAGGCAATAGGCTACATTTACCCCTGGGTCTGAGTTTGCCAACTACTGGTATAAAGGAAAGAGATTATAGTTCTTAAAGTGATTGTAAATATATTTTGAAAGGACAAGACCCTGCATGAAACAGAGAGAGTATGCCTAGATTTTAGGATAACGATGTGGAAGTGGTTGTTTAGACATAAACACACTGGATATAAAAGACTCTGGTTTGCAACCTCTTTAATTTGGTATGTTTTACCATATATTACAATAGCTCCATTATATTTTGTAAAAATCTAGCTAGTCACATAATCAATAATGCTGACTGAAAAGCCCAATCATAGTCTCATTTGAGGAAATTTGAAATAAGAGGTTCAACTTGAACATTGAGTACGCTGTCAGAAAAAAAAAAGTATTTTATTATAAAATCAGTGGATTTCCAAATTTCTTCATGAGAAATGCCAGGCCTTGTTTTATTTTCTTTAAATTTTCAATGAAATGTCATGTTTTCAAACAAAATTTTCTTTAACTGGTTCCAAAAACCCAATATCAATCTAATAGCATCCTACTCAGAAAGGGCTCCATTTTGTAGAACACAGGAGAAGAGGGACTGTTATACTTTATATTTTTTAAATCATTCAACTGTAGAATATTTGATGGTTTCCAATGGTGAGTCTCCTCTTAAAATTAAGCCAGCACAGTCAGAAGCAGAGAGCTTGGAAGGTGATGGCAAAACTCAAATTGGAACACTATACATGAGCAAACATATGGAAATCATTTAATTATTTGGAGGTCATCTTTTGGACAGTGTCTGTTGGGCCCAGCTGGAGCTTAATACAAAAGCCCCACAGCTCTAGCAGTACCCTTCAGTGAATGTCTCCAAAAGTCACACAAATCTGCATCCTAATTAGGTTAAGCTTCTGACAAGATTTGCACAAACTAACAATGGCACTTTTACACAGATATGATACTGTCATGGCTACATCCTCCTTCTCCCTCTCTTTCTGTCTCTGTCTCTGTATGTGTGTGTTTCTGAATGCCAAATTACACATATGCTTTTGTTCTGTTTCATTGCTGTTTGCTCAGCTTTCTAGATATGTGATGGAATTTTGGATGCTTTGGTTTGATAAAGATATCACCTCACCGATTCAATAATAATTTCTAATGATTTATACACAGATCTATAATCTGCTTTTATTTTCTAAAACTTAAAGAGGTTTAACATTAGTGTGCAAAAGCATTTTAATGGCTACATTGCTACATGTACAAAAGCAACCTTTGGAACAGTGAAATTTTTATAACCTGGGCAGTTTGGACCCACAAAACTACTCCACTTTTAATTGGTCCCCAAATTCAACACCGTTTCTTTTCAGGCCAGATATAAACCTCTTGTATTAAGGCTTCCAAGAGAACACTATAATAGAATATATTAGAATAGATTTTACATATATATATATATATATATGCATATACATATATAGACAGATACACATATACACAAGTACACACATATATACATATTAATATACATTTTTATAATGATAATATACTGTTTGTTATATATGATATAATTATATGATGTTAGCATTAAGCCAGCACAGTCAGAAGCAGAGAGCTTCTGACTTATTATTATTCTATTAATAATAATTATGTCTCCCTGATTCAGATAACGAGGTGCTTTTATTGCATGAAAATTGGGGTGTGGCTTTGAGATAATGAAATGTGTATCAGTAAAACTTTATAGTTTTTTGATTGTGTGTTTTTAAAGAATTTTGATCATTGGAAGCCCCATTACGTTGAACAAAAACAAAAGAGAGGACTTTGATTCTGAACCTTCTGTTTGGAAAACTATTCATTATAAACTCATGCATGTCTTCTGGAAGAGGAAGAATGACTCAGAGACCAGAAACAAGCACAATGGAGAATCAGTCATAGAATGCAGACTGAGTCTTAGTTGAAGAACTGGTGCAGAGTATTGCCTAAGATGTGCCTTCTTTTTGAGTAGAAAAGTCTATAGTGGCTTTCCTATACCTGCTTGTAAATGTAACTGTGTTTTTGAGGCAACAGAGGGTCAATTTGTTCCATTTTCTTTCTAGTTCATATGTCTTTGGATTGAGAGGAATCTCTCCTGAGGACACTCAACCCTCCTGAACTTGACATAGATGGTGTTCTCTTGGTCTTCATGTCTCATGGTATAATTGAAACTTTCGAATCTTGGAAAGGTTGACTCCATTTTGCTCATGAAAGAACACAAACAACTTTTGACCAGACAGAAGATTATATTAAAGATAGCCACAATTTCTTTATTGATTCCTCCAATTTCTTCTCTTCTTACATGAGAACTGGTCCTATGATACTACACCAATGAGTGGCAGTGGATATGAGGCCATGTCATTCCTAAGCCTAAGTCTATCATACTCATGTGAGCAGTCATTGAATCATTAGATGTTAGGGAAGGTATTCTGTTGGACAAGGTGTTAACAGTGGGGCTATAGAGAAAGGGATTCATGTGGTGTTCCATAAAAATGGAGACTGGTGCTATGCTCAGCATTTTGATCAGATATTCAATATACAATTACTGAGAATCTAGTATATTCCAAGCACTTTTACGAATATTTGTATAACTGATGTTTACATTGATCTGCTCTTAATCTTTACAAAAATGGTAAGAAAACTTGAAGTCAGAAAAAATTAGTGAACTATTAATCTTAAGAGATTTAGAACTTACTTTTATCTTATTAATAGAACATGAAATTTATATTATGAGCTTAGCTTATAATATCATGATATGAGAATAGCCTAAGGTTACATAAAACCCAGGTTAGTGGTTATAATAGGAATGAGATATAATAATCAGAATACAAAAATAGCTGCATTTTTTTCTCCTAATACTTGAGAAAAATTCATCACAATCCACATCAAAAGCTTTTCAGTTGATGAGTTATAATACAAGAGGCCATCTTATTCATGAAAAAATAGAAAATGCTGAACATTTCAATTTAGTGGCTAGAGCAGAAATCAATTCTCATTTGACATTGACAGTGGAATATGCTTTGTGATTGCTTTGCACAAAGTGAAGTATCATGAACTAAAAAAAGAAAGAAAGAAAGCAAAATGTAATTTTGGTAAAAACTGAATAGAGTCATAAGTGAGAACATAAGATAAAATGTAGAATATAAATCAATATTAATATAAATATAATACCTAGTACTGTGCTAAGAATTTCACATATAGTGCCTCAATATATCATAGTTACTTTAGCAAGTAATCATCATTATTATCCCTTCACTTTTAGCTCAAAAAAGTGACACATTAAAACTTTCACTAATGTTGAGCTGAAATACATTTGACTTAACCCAGTCTTTGTACTAGTGTGCTAAGTTAGGTCCAAAGTAGTTGCTGTATGTGGTAAACTGTATCCTGGCTTGTCACATAACCAAATTTTAACCGCAGAATACAAGCAACTGTGTCTTAGCCAATCATCATAGCTGGACCTCCAGCCAGTGAGGCTAGAAACTGCCAAAACAGGAGACAAATGCCAGCAGCCAATCAGATTGTTTCTGTATGTCACTTCCCTTTTTTTCTGGCTATAAGTAGAAATTGTCCATGTGATAGAGTGGAACATTCTGAACCATCCTTGGTCTGGGAAGCTGCCCAATTCCAAAACTTTTCTCTTGCTTAAGTAAGTAAACTTTGGGAAATTGGGCCAGCATTCATCTTTTTCTTTTAATTGAAGTTTTCCCAAATCAGTGTTTCAGTTCCCTATTGCATTATCTACAAAGGAACAGAACAATACCTCTGTTCACAAGATGAACATAAATGTTGAAGACCCATAAACAATTATCTTCCAACAGCCTGAGTCATCAAATAAAAGGTTGACAAATCTGATGGTGAAGCCACATAGACAGGTCACACAGAGAAAAGCAACTTTGAAAACAAGCAGAGTAAAAGATATTCAGCCTACCATCCCAGAGACCCACTGAACTCTCCAATTGAGCCCATGGAAACCAGAGAACCATAAGAGAGAAAATATGTGTTACTTTAAGCAACTATATTTCTAAGTGTCATTCTGCTATAATGTAGAGCAGTGTTCCATTGTGTGAAGATGTATGCCAATTTCTTTAAAAGTCAACTCTTCCCTTTAAAAATTAAAAGTAACATCACAGAAAATGATCTATGAGAATGAAGATTCCATGGCTATTTAAATCCTAACTTTATCTGATCACTGAAAGTGGTAAAACAGAAAGAGGACTAGATTGGAAGAGACCTGTTCTTCCAGTCCAGCTCTGTATAAAGTTATCCGATGCCTTTGTGCAAGTAAGATTAACATGTTAGTTTTATTTTATTAATGAAATGAGATATTAAACAGAGAAATTTGGTCTCAGCTTGGAACTTTCTAGCTCTAAGATTGAATAGACCTAGATTGAAATCACCGAGAGAACAATTTTTTAAGCAATAGGGAGAGTCTTCAATATCTTGTACAAATATCTTTCTGGTTTCTGGTGGATTGGCCTTATCCCTAGATATTAAAATCCATCATTATCCTAAGTACATATATGAAGACATGAATGGTGTGAATATGCTTTGTATACAACCAGAGATATGAAAACTTGTGCTCTCTATGTGTAATATGAATTGTAATGCATTCTGCTGTTATATTTAGGAAATTAGAATTTAAAAATTTAATAAAAGAAAAAAATCCAGTTTGTGCTTCTCTCTTCACTATAATCCACCCAATGTTAACAGTTCCAAACATCCCAAGGAACATGCTCAGCTGCTAATCTAATTCTCAAATTCTTCAAAATCAGATTTTTGAAAATCTGTAAGTAAACTTGGGCAAAATTAATGTCTAAACAATATTAAGTCTTCTAATGTAAGGAGTCTATATATCCTTCTATATTTTAAGTCTTCTAATGCAAAGACTCTATATGTCTTTCCAAATTTTTATTTTCTTCTCTATGTAATATTATATATTTATGCAAATGAAGGTTATAAATATTTTGAAAAATCTATTCATAGACATTTTTTCTCTGATAATATGGAGTCTCAATTTATTTTTCTCATTGTTTCCATATAGTATATAGGAATCAATATGAATTCTGACTAGTGATGATGTACCAAGTATCTTGCTAAATTCTTCTATTTATTAACTACACAATTTTTCTTTTTCTTCCATTCGGAAATATCTTGGGTTTGTGTCTTTCAACATTTTGTTGTTTTCTAGTAGACAGCATAATTATGTCACTTCCAATCTCATTGCATTTTGCTTCTTTCTTTGTGCATTGTGATGGCTAGAAACTCCAATTTAATAACAGAGATGATGAGGCAGACAGACGTGCTTTGTTCCAGAAGATTTGTTAATGGAATCAAATGTAGTCTTTTACCATTAATGTGGTGTGGAATTTTTGTAGATATGTTTTTATCTCTTTGAAGGAGTTCTTTTTTATTATTCTGAAAAAAATTTCATGGAGAATGGCTATTGGGTTTTATAAAATATATTTCTTGAATCTGTGATCATTTTTCTTTTTCTCTTAATTTGGTGAATTTTGTTGATTGATTTTGTTAAATATTACATTGATTGAGATAAACTTGGCTTGATTACAATGTCATATTTTTATGTTGGAGTTAATTGACCTATATTTCTGCAATATTAATAAAACTTTAATCTCATGAAGTATACTGGGGATTTTACAGAGCAGCATATAATCTATCTTGATCAAAGTTCTATGTGTCACTTGAAAGGATGTGTTTTCTTCAGTGGTTGGATTTAATATTTTTTAAGTACCAAATAGTTCAAGTGGGTTGCCAGTGCTATTCTAATCATCTATATAATTTTTGCTTTTACACATGTTCTTTTGTCTGAGAATTATCTCAGTTACTAAGAGAGTGTTAATATTTCCTATGAAGAATATGAATTTGTCTTTATCTTCCTTTTGTATTGTTAAATTTTGTTATGTGAATTTTTGATATATACATTCAGAAGTACTAATTTTTCCTAATTCTATGTCTAGTCATTGAGGGGGATTTAGTTCACATATTTGTACAGTCCTCTGAAAATGTACCCAGCTAAAATTTTGAGTCTTTTTTTGTCCAGAGACTATTAAAATAAAGCCAAAGCTGGAACAGCCATGTACTACTGATCTCTATATCCTGTCATCATCTTTACATCACCCTCTGAATTAGCAATCTTGACCACATATCTCTTTTCAGATGCTAGTGTGGAGAGCTGGACCATCCATGTGTGTGTAGTAATGGCAAGGACTGGAGAGAAATTATCAAGAGCCTGATAGTCTGCAGAAGCCCCCAGGCCAGAAACTTGTCTTTTCTAATGTGTGTGATAGTCCTATTAAATATGTCCTTTTCATTTAAAGTAATATATCTACTGTTAAGTGGCAATGTATTAGGATATTTACTTTCCTTTCTATAAAACCAGAAAGAGCAAAAGTGAATCCACATGACTACTGTGTCTAATTCAGAACAAAACTGGATTGGGATTCATGATAAGCAATTTTTATCTCCTATGATCCCTGGAAGAAATTCTCTGGCTATAATTCAGTTCTAGAACCAAACTGTGTACACTATGTGACTGCGCATGATCACAAGAAAAACATTAGTGTCTAACAGGTGAATGATTATATTTGAAAGACCAAAGAGACTGACTCACATGAGGACATGTTGAATCAGGGTCTAGGTCCATACAAACTGATCCATGAAAGGGACAATTTATTGCAAGAAGCCAGTCCAGAGCTACTGAGAATCTGAATCTTCAACTAGGGTGTAACTGGGTCTATGACAAATGAAACAAAGAAAAAGTTATGATGTCAAGACCAAGAAGGGTGATTAAATTCTTGAGAGCCCGTCCAACCCCTACAGTCTACTGATTGATTCACTTATTTCTGATCTGTGGACTATAAGTTCATTAAACACAGGTCAGGATTGTTACAAAGGACCTTAGAATCCATATTCAGACAATGTACTGATTGTACATCACAAAACATACTAAACGCATACATACACTCCTGGATAGAGACTGATTTCCTTATTTCTAGAGACTTCAGCACCTCTTCAAGTTCATATTATTTAATTGTGCAACGTCCGTTTATTAGAAGTGAAGACTGGAGCCCTTGGGAAAGGGTTGTAAAGTTTCCACAGGAGGACTCTATCTACTGTAAACAGAAAGATAACCTTCTGTTCAATGAGAATTTAAGAAGTCAGGTGAATCTGAGTTAGCTAAATGTTTTTCCTTATTGCAGTGGTATTTGATGCCTTTCTGTGGATGGTCATTCTGGCTAGCTCTCTGCTATGTCTGCAATTTAATGTACTTTTTGCATGTTTGACACATTCTCTTGCTTGTTTGTTTATACTTCTGATGTCTTTTTCTTTTTCTTTTTTTAGTGTTTTAATGTATCAATAATTTTATAGCAACTTTTAGTCATTTTCTCAAATACTTGTTGGTACATTAACTGGAGCTCTGCAAAATTCTTTAAATCCAAAGGTGCTCACATAAGAAAATTTGAAAGCAACTGTATTGAACTTAAAGTTACCAGAGGAAAAGCCAAAGGATGCTTTGATTTTATTGTGAAGATGTGGTTTCCTTTCCTATATTTAAGAGCTCAATATTGTTTATAAATACAACCAGAGTATCCTCTTTATTTATAGATTGCTTTTTATTTCATTTTATTCATTTAGCCAAATACCCACTTTTCTTATTACAGAAATTATTTCTTATTTTCTCTACCCTGACTCCATCTGTCTTCCACTGAATCAACCAAGGCAATGTCATCTATGAAAATGTTAGAATTTTTATCACTATTTGTCTGTATTTCTCACTCAAAATAATTTTGAATCTGTGGCATTATAAGAGTCTTTCAGCTTAAACAATTAAAAAATGTTTCTATAGTTTTCCAGATTTTTTTTTGTGTGTGTATGAATGGAAACTTTGTTAAACCACAATCTGTCCAGACCTAAAATAAACATTTTAGTTGGTCATTTTCCTTCTTCTTCTCTTTTCTCCAAATTGAAACTGAGTTCTGTGTCCTCACTGATTGGAAAGATTTTTCTCCCTTATTTTCCTTCCTTAGTGGACCACAGTACAATTTTAAAGGGGTAATAAAACATTATTTAAATGAAACGTACAAGCCAATAACCACTGAGTTCAATGCTATTAAATATTTATCAATACAATAGTATAAGTTTGACTGTGAAATAAACATTATGCTCTGTAAATTTAATAGTCTCCCATATAAGATAAATTCTTTTCAAACTGCTGAAATCCAGAATCCTGGACTTAAAAAATAAATAGTCCACAGTGTGCCAATTGAATTGCCAAATGACTGACCACAACCTGTACTGTACGAGGAAAAGGCCACTATTGTTTATACAAGTGTGTTTCATTCAATGTTTGACTTTGGTAAATAAATAGTACAAAGTTGGCATTTCTCAATTAACCTGTGTTCAACTAATCACTGAAGAGGGAGTGTGAACACAGGTAGTAGAAAATGAAGGATTTAGGGAAAGAGTGACACCAAGAAGTCTGAGTCTGATCTATCTTAGAGATGCAGAATAGCAGATGGGGATCCTATGAATTAGGTCTAATTTAGTGAGTTTTTCAATTAACATTGAAATATGAGGAAAATATTTACTGTGTTTTGTTATAATGGAGCTTATGTTTTAGGAAAAGAATAACAGAATACAAGTTTGAAGAACTAGACAGTAGTTTTTAAAGTAATAAAAGGCAGGTGAAATTTTATTCTTTATAATTACAATAGCACTAATGATGAAGAATGTATTTCAGTAAAAGATGTCCTTTGGACCACCATATAGGTGTCATTATCAAAACTATCTTATGGTAGATATTATTTCCATTTTTTGTTTGAATCATCAATCATAGTATCATGATATTTATTAATGCAATCACAAAAATTCCAGATTCAGAAAGATGTTTTAAAATTTCAAACTATTCAAGAATATATATTTATGTACTCTCTCGTGCACATACACACCCCCATACCTAAAATAGTAAAAAAAAAAAAAAAACATTGATACATTATAACGTAATAATATATTATTACTACTACTACTACATTAATACTGCTCCACTCAGGAAGGGAAAGAAGAGAGAAAAGTCTTTTCAACCAGAGATGACATAGAACTCAATTTCAATTTGGAGAAAAGAAGGAAGAAGAAAAACAACTAACCAAAACCACAGGTATCCTCTTGGAATATCAAGCTCTTAAAGCATACATAGATTGTAGGCAATATTTATTCATATAATTGTGATAAATTATTAAACACCATTTAATATTTCTTCTAGGAATAGTTATTTTTTTAAGAAAAAAGCAATGAATATCTTGTTATGACAATGATGGTTATGATACAAGTAAGATTTAAATGATGAATTATAGCTCACTGACGAGTATCATCTTTCAACTCCATTCATCCATAGCACTGTAAATGGATGAGAATTAGCCTTCTAAATTTATAACTAGAGAAATATATAACTCATATTTTTAAGGTACCTGCTGAAGGTTTCCACAATTAATGAAGCCCAATGCTCGATTTAAAATCAGGGATGAGTGTCTTCTAATACTATTACATAGTCTAATTATTTGCATCCTCCCCAAATACATATGTTAAAACCCTAATCCCCAATGTGATGCTACTTGGAGATGGTGCCTTTGGGAACAAATTAAGCCACTGGAGGACACAGCTCTCATACTGGGATTAGCACCTTTATAAAAGGAGAAGTGAGTGAGCTTGTTTTCTCTCTCTGCTCTCAGGCAAACGAAGGTACAATGAGAAGAGGGCCAAAGGAGTAAAATGCTCTCACCAGACACCAGATCTGCCAGAACCTTCATCTTGAACTTCCCAGACTTCAGAACTGTGAGAAGAACATTTCTGTTGTCTAAGCAATCTATTCTATGGTAATTTGTTATAATAACCAAAACTCATTAAAACAACTATGGTATTTGTAGTCAGAATCTTGCCCTTTTTTAAAAAATTAGCAATTTGTAGAATGAGATTTCTGAAGGCAAAAACATTAAAAATTTCCAGATTAAACATTGTTCTAACAGAATGAACTGTTTTTACAGTTAATTTCTGAGATGGAAGTTCAGGTAGTAAAATCAAAGGGGAAGTTATGCTGATTTTGGAGGCAATTTCGAAAAGCAACATACCAACTGCAATTCCACATTCATAAACCACAAAACTGACATGTTACGAATAATATTTGCCCGAACTCATTCTTTTGCATTCTGCATTTAATGAATAAATGGACCCCCAGTTACTTAGTTCTGTAGTGGAACAGCTGAGAATCATTGTTCTCTTCTTTCCCGACTTCCTTCCTATTACCATATTACTCCTCTAACAGAGATGTAACTAGGTTATAACTTTTAAGTATGGCTACCATCCAATCTCACCTACCCAATTAGATTGTAGGAGACTGGTATCAAATATCTTCCAGAGCGAGGAATGGAGGAAAGAGAAACCAGCAATGTACTCTGTCATCACTTTTGGAATTCTTTATTCAATGCTCCAACAAGATCTTTAGGCTTTAGAGTCCATTGTTAGCTTTGTCTTGACTCAGTTGGATTCTGCTGACCTTGCTTCTATGGCCTAAAGAGAATTCAACAGCAGTCTGGGATCCACTCTGATTAAAAGGTATTTCTAATATTTACATCACACTGTTGAAGGAACAACTTCTTAGGGCATTGTCAAAGCCATTGTTATAGGAATAATTTATTGTAACATACTTCAGCATTAGCACTGGGATACTAGATTCATGATAACTACTTAAAAGTATCTTTAACTCTTGGAGCCTCTGCCCTAACAAAGAATTCACATCTGAGATATTAAAAATCTCACACCAGAAAGATTATATTTCAGCAATAGTACTCTTCAGTTTTTCCTTTACATATATGTCTGGTGTGTTTAAGAAAATGATTTTCATTTGTGGATTTGTTAGCCAGGTTAAGGACTGGAAGAAATAATCTCTTACTGAACAAAAGAAAAGCTATTTAAGATTTAAGGACTGGACTAAACACACCTTAAAGACTTTTCTCCCACTTCCCTGAAAACTTCATTGCAAGGATTTTGTGAGGCCTTGATCTTTTTATCTGTGGGGATAATCCTTGAGAATAAACCCCAGAGTGTCCTGTTTTCAGCTGCTGTATCTGCAGCGTTCCAGTTGCCTGACACTACACAAGTGGAGTCATCCTGCATCTGGCATGCAAGCTTGAAAGATAGTTCCATGCAAGGCAAGGAAGGCCTTGAATCAATAAGGGAAGTCCTGAGGCCTACTTTTTGTGCTTATTTGTTAGTACATGCTTAATAAACAGATATTTGTGTCTGTGAAAGATAATGCCATTATAGCTCCAAAGTGAGGTGATCTGGTATGTAGTTAACTTTACTCACTGCAAAACTACTTTGGCAAACATTAAACACCATAGAAGTCATTTATTAGCATTTCTACAGCTTGCCTAGCCCCTGCATGCAGGTAGGATGACTGAATATTTACAGTGAAGAGTTATATCAACATTTTACTCCAGAAACTTGGATCAGATACGGAACTCTCAGGATCAAATTTTATGTTTGTGAAATTAGAAAACAGAAAAAAAGCATGCTTCTGAATTAAAAATCAGCATGAATTTGGTTGTTTTATTAATTTAAAAACTTCATCATTTTATTGACAATTACTTGTTTTATTTTAATATTTTTAAAGAAATAGCCTTTAGCCTTACATTGGATTATAGCAATTGCTTGATAACATTTTATCTTTTCATAGTCCTCCTTCTCCAATTTTAGTAAAATAGCAGCTCAATTTATTTCTTCTCTTTTTATAAGAGACTCAGATGGTTTTTTCCCACTGTAATTCTATTTTATGCATATTTTATAGTGCCAAGTAATTTTTCTCTTACTGATAATTTTAAGGAAAATTTTATATAAAATCATATGATGTAAATATAAATAAGGATATCTTTCAATTTATTATTTAAATATGGTAATTCATATAAGAACAGACATATATATCATATACAAACAAATCTGTGTAGGTAAATACGTATATACACACATATATACATATATATTTAAGATATTCTTTAATTTAAACCACCCATTAGTGACTAAGTGCCACATTTTGTAAGAAATTTATGAAAATATTGATAAAAATATCCACTGAATATGGCACAGCTGACAGAGAGCAATGCAATTTTATTCTAAGTAGATTTGTCTCAATGAGAGAGAATAATGATGGTTGAGAGCACCAGGACATAATTAGAATGGCTAGAAGAAGCAGGAGGAAATAGTTTGCTCACCTTGGCAGAGGAGGTGATCATATCCAATTTCATTTCATATTTGGCATCTGCATGAGCGACCTGGGTACTATTAGAAATAAATCTTGAGTTATGAAACAACCAGTTACAGAAGATCTATAGATCATGTGTACAAAGGGTAATAAGAACTTTAGAGGGCTGATGATGGAAACCTGATCTGTAAGTTTAACTGTCTATTGTTTCTGAGGATCAGGAGAACAGAGAGCAGTCATAATAGCATCTGATTTCAGGTTATCACCTGGATAATTTTCCATGTAGTTTAGCATCTTATAAATCCTTATTGCACCAACATCTCACCAAAGCATTGCCCTTTTGCTAAGTTCTTTATTTCTGTTCTTACAGTGTTGACCACAAGCCTTCTGTGACCAAAGCTTCGGAACTGTTCTGAGTCCAACAGCCCAGAGACCAGTATCCTCAAGGGAACACAAAATCTGATCTGTCTTCATTTCCACTGTCTTTTCTACCCTGAACATCGTACAGGTTAGTGTGCTTTCTCTTATAATGTTATAAGGCTTTATTTCTTCAATTTTAAAATCACAGAAAAATTGAGAGAAAAGTACAAAGATGTTCCATGTGCCGTGCCCCTTGCCGTGCATGTTCTCCCCCATATCCATATCTGCCATCAGAGAAAGTAACATTAGAAGACTGAACATTTGTTACAGTTGATGATCCAGCATTGACACACAATTATTATCCAAACCCCACAGTTTGCATTAGGATTCACTTTTGTTGTACATTTTGTGGGTTTGGACATATACCTAAAGACAGAATTCGCCGTTAGTGGAATGAAAAGTATTTTCACTGTTCTAAAAATACTCTGTTCCTCTTTCACTCATCCCCCAACTTCCCTAACCTCTGTAAATTACTGACCTTTTTACTGTCTACTTGGATTTACCTTTCCCAGAATGTCATGAATGGAATCATATCATACATAGCCTGTTTACATTGGAGGTTTTTTGTTGTTGTTAGAATATGCATATTAAGTTTTATCTTGTTTTATTTTTCACCACCTTATAACTCATCTCTTTTTATCCCATTATCTGGAAGTACTACAGTTTATCTCTACATTCACCTACTGAAAAAGATAATGGTGGCTTCCATATTTACTAATTTTGAATAAAGCTATCAGATACATCTGTGAGTTTTATGTGGATATGCGTTCTCAACTCATGATTTATAATTTCTGGATCATATGAGTATGTTTAGCTTTGCAAGAAATGGCCAGTGGCTTCCAAAGTAGCTGTACCATTAGCAGTGACTGACAGCTGTTGATCCACATCCTTGACAGTATTTGGTGTGGTCAGTGTTCTGAATTTCTTCTATTTTTAACAGGTTTGTAGTGGCATTTTATTATTACTCTAATTTGCATTTCCTTGGTGACATATAATATGGACCATCATTCATATCCTTATTTGCCATCTGTATCTCTTCTTTGGTGAGATGTCTGTTATGATCTTTGATCCATTTTTAAATTGAGTTGCTTGTTTTCTTATCCTATTGAGTTTCAGTTGCTGTGTTTTAAGCTCTAACTTCTCTTAAAAATATGATTATGTGGAAAGCTTATTAAACATGTAAATTTGGGGGCCTCATTCCAGATCACTGAAATCAGAATATCTTGGGGTAGGGAATACAAATTCAAGTTTTCAATAAATATGCTCTTTTGAGACTCTTAAAATATGCTGAAATTTTAGAATCACTCTGTTAGGCAATTGTCATTCAATAAGTCTCTCTCTCTCTCTCTCTCTCTCTCTCTCTCTCTATATATATATATATATATATATATATATNTTTTTTTTTTTTTTCTCTCCTCAAGTCTCTAAATATTCCTACTACAGCATAAAGCTTTCTAGAAGGCTGCAAGACAGGGCATAGTTCCCTACAGTGACGGATGCAGGATGTAAAACTTTGCCATTTTTAGACATGTGTTCTGTCATATCCTTAATTCTCTTTTCTTCTTTGTAGGTTTTAACCACTTTAGATTTCCCATTGCCTTGTTTCTCCTCTGCTTTCTTCCCCCTGTATTTTTCCTGACTCTATTTATCACCTGTTACTAGAACCCTGTTCTTTGAATCTCTCCTTCTCTTAGGATTCCCAACACTTGCTCCAGGTCCTATAGGTATTTTGATGGTGTTGGTTCCTGGAAGATTGGTGATCAATTCTGACCTATGGACAAGAAGGGCCAGATGTGGGGTAATGTGATTTAGTGAAATGAGCAGGAGGTTCAGGAGTGGAGGGAGCACTGGGTCTTTGATGAGGACTGCCATTAAGGTCCCTGCACCTGGATCTGGAGGTAGAAGCCATGAGTGGTGTCCAACAAATTAATAGATGAGACGGATATACATTGGGGGCATTTTAAGACCTAGGGCATTGCTTTGCAAATGGGACGCCTTCCATTTCCACATTGACAAGTTTTCTAGTTCAACAAAAATTGAGTTTATGCAGCTGGAACCATGGATTGTGTGTAATACTGATCCCCTCTGTGCTCCTCCCTTAGGAGCAGCCACTCCTTTGACCTGCTGAAGTTTTAGGAGGACCCATTGTGTCCTGTAGCCATAAAAAATGAAATCTTAAACTTAGAGAAATGAAAAAAAGGGAGAGGGAATTTAATCAAAATAGAAGAAAAAGCAGTAGAGTAGGTGAAGGGGATTGAGGAGGAGGGGGAGGAATAGAGGAATGAATCTGACTGGACTTTCATATGCACCTGTATGGATGTGTCATGACAGGTCCTGGCATTGGGTATATCCACAGGACACTCATTTAAAAAAGAAAAGAATGAAAAGAAAAGCATAAATGGTATTTAGATCCTACAGATTAAGGGAGGGATCCATGGAGTGGAGGAAGGGAAGCGGAGGTGGGGAGTGCTGGGGACTAAATTGGAGCAGGTTGTATTCCATGCTTTTGTGATACCATCAGGGTGTACTGTGGTATTGTATATAACCAGAAAAGAATAATTAAAAAAAAAAAACACACTTTTTTTTTTTTTAAAGTTAGTGACAAATGAGTATTTTACTGATGATTTCTTTTAAATACAGTAAAAGGATTTACATTAAACGTTAAACTTCAAATGTCAATTTAAATTCTCATTTATCTTTTCTGGCGTTTCTAAATGTCTTCTCTGTCCTTCATTAATCAGATCTTCTATTTGTTAAAAGTCACTTTCAGTATAGACTCCTCCCTTTTCCCCTTTTCTATGTTCTGGGTGCCAGAATTAAGGATCTTCCCCCTAAATTTTCTGCTGTTCTTCCATATTATTAATGTATGAATAATTTAAATCCCTGGCCGCTCTTACCCACTCTAACTCCCAAGTCTTCTTCCCTTCATGCAAATGCCCAACCAACCCATTCTTTTGTACTAATCCACTCTCTTTAGAAGTCAGTGGGTAATTGCTAATAAGTCTTTTTCCTTTCCTGTCACAAGTATAATACACATGTACCCATGCAGAGCACACATGCACACACACACAATTTCTAGTCATTTGATGCTGTGCAAGATCTTTAACCTCTCTGAACCTAGGAATATTAACAGTAATTATCTCAAAAGAACATCTAAAGCATTAATAAAAGTACAAGGTTCAGAAGAGTGCCAGGCCTATAGAAAAGGCTATGGAAGTATAAACGGTTACTACTTTTTATTCATCATATATGTATAATATCATTGGGGTTTTCTAAAGAAAAATTTTGGTATAGAGGTCTCTAAGTTCTCAATAATAATGAATAAAAAAAAGTGACAGGTTAAAAATCCAGCGTCAAACCATAAATCAAACAAGAAACTTTAAAGAGAACTACCTTTTTTATTCCTGGTTAGTAGATTTGGCAAAACTCAAGTGGAGCTTCCTGACCTTACTTTGCACCTCAAGAGAAATTCTTATCTCTGTTAGAAATCTCTGCCTTCTGTCTAGTTGCTCTTGGAGGCAACAATCAGCTGATCTACTCTTACACTTGGTAAGTGTCAAAATTTACATAAGAACGTGCACAGGGAGCTGTCAGTGCCTTGCTCCAGGCATCTTGCCAGGTTGTGAAGTTGAATATTCAGTTGGGTTTGTATCTCATCATTACAGCTATGGCCTTCCAGGGGGGACCAAAAGGGCCAGACAGCAATGAATTAATGAAGCTCTGTGGGAAGTCTAAATAGAGACAAAAGTTTTCATCTATATTTGTTTAAGAACATTGAAGTAGAGAGTGCTTTCCAAATGCCATGTCTAATTTAGGAGCAGGCCTGCAGTGGTAATAGCCCAATATCACCACGTTTCCACTGCCTGCTAAGGCTGATATCAGGAGACTACGTGCTGTGCAAACAATTATATCATCATAATTGGAAAATATTTTTTCCGTGCCTTTCTGCCTTAATTAAAGCTCATTTTACATCTTGGGTAAGGAAGTATTCTTTCAAAACTTTGGGGTATATTCAAATTTTTTTTTAAAAAAAAAGCTTAGATAAAACACAGAAAAGGAAGGCCTCTGTAGGTTAGGGATAAAGAGAATCAGATGGAGAATTTTATATCAAGAGACACAGGTTTGAATTCCAGCCCTGCATTTTCTGGTTATATGACTTTGGGCAGGTAGCTTGAAATGATGGATCTAGATTTTATTTCCTCTGAGAATTTCCATGGAGAATGTATACTTCCTAGTGTCACTGTGAGGAACCAACTTGCTCTTCAAAATGTCTTTTGAGAAGTGTAGGGGTGGAAGGTGAGGTCCTGCTAAGTACAGTGGCTGCTAAGTACCCTGCATGAGCAAAAGAGAAAAACATTTTATGTTCCTGAGAGAAGCATGCAAAGAGAATGGATTTGAGGAGGGAAAGGAAAAGAGAGAGGAATTAACAAATGGAAGAAGGACCTAAGTGGGTTTGTGGACCTCCAACAGTGGGTAACTGGCTTTGTAGGACTCTAAGACATTAAACAAGGACATTTAACAATATAAATTTTTATATGGTTTCTCTCTAGTGTTGACTTGACCGTTTCCATTATCATGGATTCACAGCAATGTCTACCAATCATCTGTGAGTATTGCATTGTTGGTGTTAATGGTGGAATCTGGGGATGAGGAGGATTTTGCCCAGTTTCATCTCTGGTCCAATTGGTATATAAAAGGTCACTAAAATAGGAGCTTTGTCACAGTGTGACAGTGAAAGTAAGCCTACCAGAAAAATTGCAAATATCATGTAAGGAGATCCAGTTTGCGGGCATGGAAAAGGGATTTGATCATTTTGGTTGGTAAATACATCTGAATATCTGGATTACAGAAGTACATCAATCAATGTCCAGAATGGCGCACGTACTCAACAGTTTTTTTATTATTATTATTATTACAGTTATTTAACCAATGAGAATAGTTCAAAACAATAATTTGGCATTTGGGTTAAATAATATTATTTTACCCTTTACAATGTCATCTCACTTTTTTACTTGCTGCATCTCATGGATCAGATTGATTCCTCAATCCCCCCACAATGCCCTAGTGGTTTTTCCCAAAATTCATCATAATCCACTTAAGTTTGGTGATATTTTTATTCTAGGAGAGATTCTCTAGGAAGGAGATAATGTCCATCTTAAATAATTCTCTGTTCCCAAAGTCTAGTTGGCAATGAATAAGAAGACTTGATTCTCACTATATTAGATGGGAGCATAGTGTTTTCTTTACCTCATGGACAAACTAAAGATCACAGAGGACTTCAGAGTAACATAAGTAGTATGTGAGACCTCTTCCTCCTTCTCATTATACCTTCTCACCACATTTTTTTTTCAATTAGAAAGGGCAAAAAGTAATAGAATTTAAAATTTCTGAGATAATCACCTTAATTTTACCGAAAATCAGACAATTACCTCTTCCTAATGGTTATGACTCTAAAAAGAGATTACAGTTTTAATAATAGCTTTCATAAATTTGTATCTCTTCATGCTGGGTTCATTCCTCATTCCTCAAAATGAAATAGCCTAACTTTTAATTTGCCATGCCATTTCTAGCCTAAAAGAAGCACATGTTCTTTGTGTTTAAGGAAGGGGACTCATGACCTTGAGACAGAATTAAGATCTTGAAATTCTGTCCCTAGAACCTTACTGTGCATTATTCGGTGCTGATTAACAAAATTTGCCTTGAATTCTTAAAGAAGCATACTGGCCATAGAAAACAGGTGCAGAGACCAAGCCAAGGACTCTCAAAAGCAGAACACCAATCAAGTTCATGGACACTATCTAGTACTTTTCTGAGTTGTCTCTTTTCTCTTTATCTTCAAACTCCATTTTAATCTCAGATTAATTGCTTCAAAGTCAGTTCTTAATGTCAGTCATCTTTTTTTGTGGGTTTGTCAGCTCTTTGCTACTCACTAGGTGCCTGATTTTGGTCAGGTACATTTATTCACATATTGTGCTTAGGTGACTAATCACTTTTAGAGCTTTTAGCTAAAAAATGCCAGAAAACATAACTGTAGAGTTTTAAGAAATCACATAGGTTTTATTTATTTCACTTACCAAGTTGTTCAGAGAAAGCCACTCAAGAGCTAGGGCAGCTGCTTAGAGATAATATCATTGACTTAGCTTCTTTTGTTTAGTAATGTTTGCCCACCAGGTTTCAATATGGTCTTTCTTTTAAACATCTAGTGTGAATTTCCTGTAGAAGAAAGGGAATAAATTCTCTCACAGAGAAGACTTATCTTTATATTCATATAGAGATAATGTTTCCTGAAGACCATAGTCTATGTCTTTTTGATTCAGTATGGATCAAATGTCCAACCTTTGCTGAAACAAAATTTGTGATATCAGTTGGATTAGGAAACCAAGAGTGTCTGCTTAAGTGACTGTTATGGTTTAGATGTGAGGTATCCCCCAAAAGCTCACCTGTGAAACAATGCAAGAAGGTTCAGAGGAGAAATGATAGGGTTGTAAGAGTCTTAACCCAATCAGTGATATGGATTAACTGAGTGGTAGCTGAAGTGGTAGGGGGTGGCTGGAAGAAGTGGGAATTGGGACATGGCTTTGGGTATATATTTGTATCTGGCAAGTGGAGTCTGTTTCTCTGTTTCCTGATCACCATGATGTGAGCTGTTTCCCTCTTCCACCCTCTCCCGCCATGATATTCAGCCTCACCTCAAGCCTTGAGGAATGGAGCCCGCCTTCTATGAACCAAGACCTCTGAAACAGTGAGCCCTCAAATACTCTTCCTCCTCTACAATTGTGCTGGTTCAAGCTCTTTAGTGACAACAGCGAAAAAGCTGACTAAAACAGTCCATCTTAGAGTTTACCTCTAAAACTCTGGCTTTATGCTTCTGCTCTAATAAGTAGGAGACAAGCTATGTAACTATAACATTCTGATTTTCTGCAGTAAAACTTCAAGTGGGTCTCAGAATCCCCAAATCTCAGACTTACCAAGGACTTCAAAGGTCATCTGGACCAATCCTGTATTCAAGGCTGATTTTCATGATAATGAATTTGCTCAGCCTGCCTTAGAAAATCATGGGTAATTTCCATGAACCAGAGGCTGGCTGAGGCTTCCCTCAGTTTCAATTTGCTTTAGATCTTTTTAATGGCACTGCCTACCAGGTAAAGTGGATATCTGGTCATGTGTTCCCCCAGCCCCAGAGGGGAGGAGAAGGAGCACAGCAGAATATACAACATCTCGCTTATCTGGAATTCTTTACCCTTGTAGCTGCTGCTGACCTGGCATACTAACTGACAACTAGAATATTCTGAGGGTGAAATTAATGGTTAGGAAAAAAATAAATGTTGTCAAGGTGATTGTCAACAAGCCCTTAGTAGAACATTAGACATTCTCTGAAAGTAATGGAGGTGGTTAGGCTAAATTGTCAGTTCCTTTTGCTGGATTAAAAAGAAAAGAACATTAGAAATAAAAATTGGGAGTGGGGGTTCTGAAAGTAGCTCCCCCATACTATGATAGGATAAAGGAAGCTACTGACAGGCTTGAATTATCTCAGCTAGGTGGACGTAGTTTCATATTTCGTTTGCAGCCTAACTTTGTATATGTAGGTAAAAGCTGCTGATCTGGTCTGTAATAGTCAGGGAAAAGAATAAAAAGCAGTCTTTCAGTTTTGAATGAGCAATTCATAATTTTTTGACAAAGTACACAAAATGAATATTCTCACAAATTACATGTTTTTGAAAAAAAACAGAACTATACCAAGAAATTTCTAAAGTCATCCACCACCACATCGTTGAGGACAGATTACATCAAAATATACACGCTGCCCTTTTCAAAGTGCTGTGGAAATTGATATGACTGAAAACAACTTTTTCTGTGCCCTTTTTTCTGATGTATTTTAGATAATGTGAAAACCACAAAATTCAACAACAAAAAAATCTTTTGTAGTTAGAAAGAAGAAATCTGTGCTATAGAAAATCTACTATAATGTTATTTATTTGCTATGATTTCCATCACGTTAGGCTTTATTTTTAATCTTAAAGTATGCAGGTCTTTGTATTTCCTTTGAGACACACCAAAACAGCTAGTAGAACTTGCTCAACAGTTCTCCAGGATTTTAATCTTATTACAGAGACATTTAATGAAGTATTTAGATCATATTGGATTTTTTGTTTGTTTGTTTAATTCTGAAGATATTTCATTGACACCTTACTTTGTATATGTATATAAGAAGCCACTGATTAGGTCTTTAATAATCAGGAAAGTGAAGGGAGAATAAAATAGGCCACTTGATATAGCAACATTGCCGCCTGGTTTCAAATACCAGTTTTGCCACATAGTAGCTATGATTTCAGGCAAGTTCTTTGTTGCATCCATTTACTTATTTTTATAATTGCAGCACTTTCAGAATTTCCAACTTTTATTTCTAACTTTGTTCCAAAGTTATTTCTAACTTTGTTTAAACCACCAGAATACCCTGAATCTTTAGCCTACTAATAGACAGATACAAAAAGAAAGAGAGATGTCGATATACATGTTGACTCTAAGCATTGGAGAAAGTTTTTCTGTATCCTTACATATGGGTTTTATAAAAGATTTCTTGGATTCCAGAAAGAACTCTTCTAGAGTTCTTTCTAGAACTTTTCCTCTAGAGTTCTTTCTAGAACTTTCCTCTCTAGAGAACATCAGTGCCTTTCTGAATTAAAATGGCTGCTTGAGCAAGAGACATACCTTTCCCCTTTTTGAGTTTATAGCCAGGACCATGGTACATTGCTTTCTTTGGATTTGATTCCCTTTTGATTTAGTGAGGTGAAACATCAGAAGTGGATGTATGAAAACCTTTGTCAAATACAGATCCAACACTGGTGAAAGAAACCTCATAATATTTGAATGACTATACAACTTCTGTGAACACATCAGCTTCAAATATGGCCGCAATGCTTTTGCTTTCTGTTACTATTGATCTAATCTGGTGTAACATTTCTATAATACTCTAGGACTGTTCTGGTTTTATAGAACCCCTGTGGATTTGGTCAACAATCCATGTGCTCATTTTCAACTTGGAAAGAAAGAAATGGACCTTGAAGTGTTATAGATAGGAGAACACACAAGAAAGGAGGCTACTAGGAACTTCATCAATGGACCTATTGGTGTATTTTTGGAGACTAAGGCATGCTATCAAGGAAGATAGAAAATTCCCTATCTTGAGATTTGCATGTGTTTTCTTATTTCCTGAGGCACCCAGTTGTTCGTTTCTGTTTGCATTTTCCTTTTATCTTTCGATGTGCTTTTATATTACCTTACATATGAGAATAGCTTCATAATCTTCCAGTTTACATTTTAGATTTAGTGCACATTTATAATGATTACAGATAGCCCATGAAATATAAACACAAAAATAATGTTTCTGATTTTTCCTATTTATCAGTATAAAGTTGTGTATATACCGCAAAGACAAACATAGGGCAAAACTTGGTTGAATCTGTGAGCCATCAACTCAATTGTCTTTTAACAGAGGTAATTTTCTTGCATTAATGGGATAATAGGGCTAAAAGGAGGGAGATGGCATTCATGCATGCATTCATTCATTCATTCATTTAAACAAGCATACATTAAGAACCTGCTATGTATACCATAGATGAAAATTCTCAAATGGAACTAAAAAGATGAATACATTCTGTGTGTGTCCTCATAGACAAGTGGGAGTCAATGAATATTAACTTAGATTTCAATGAATATTAACTTATATTAACTGATATAATATTTAGAGAACAAGTTGAAAATTGAAATAGTGGTGGTATCAAGAAGGGACCTGGCCAGAAAAAGATAATATATTAAAATTGAATGCTGTATTATAAGAATAGTTTGTGGACTAGTTGCAAAGCTATAGGTAAGGGGTAAGAAAACCACAGTGATAACACAGTTCTTAGGTTCCAAAAAGCCACCACGGGAGCCATTCTGAGAACCTGAAGAAAGAGGAACAGAAAATCCCTAGGAAGGAGAGGGAATCGCTGGTTGATGAGCTACGGATGTTGCCAGCCTGTGACAGAGACAGGGGAATAACTGTGGGCACCCTCTCTTAAATCCTGCAGTTTCCTGCTGATGCTTCACATTAGTCAAATGCATCTTGAAGCAGGGCAAGGAAGATATGCCCCACAGACTTCAGCTGCATAGGAAGGATTGAAGAGGGTGCAGGGCGGATCAGAGCACATGCTGCACAATAACCCAAAGCAGGAACTTGAAAGCCAGCTGGCCGCCTGGTTTCAAATACCAGCCTTGCCACATAGTAGCTATGATCTCAGGCAAGTTCTTTGTTGCATCCATTTACTTATCTTTATAATGGAGAATATTTGCAGTACTTCTTAATCAAGTTTTTTTTTTAATTTTTAATTTTAGGACAGTTTTAGATTTATAGTAAAAGAGAAATGATAGTACAGAATCCCCATAAACCCTGTATCCAGTGTCCTCTGTTAATAACACCTTACTAGATGACTATGGTATATTTGTCATAATTAGTGAACCAATATTGGGACAGTAAACTGAATTCCATGCTTTTTATATAATTTATTGGGTTTTTCAATCATATCTTTTTTGTCTGGATCGCATTAAGATACACTCCTTAGTTTTCTCTGGATTGTTACAGTTTCTTAATATTTCCTTATTTTTGATGATCATTAGAGTTTTGAGGGATACTGGTCAGATAATGGTGAGAACTATAAGTCATCATGGGCCTTAATAGCATTTTAATTGAGATATAATTAACATACCATAAAATCTGCACTTTTAAAGAATGCCTTTCAAGACATTAATATATTATTCTAGACTTTGCAACTTTCGGAACTAATTGCAAAATGTTTTTATCATGCCCAAATGAAATCTCATACTCATCTCTTCACCCCATATCTCCCCAGAAACCACTAATGTATTTTCTGACTCTATGGATCTGGCTATTCTGGGCAATTCTTACAAGCGGAATCATACAAAAGTGGACTTTTGTGCCTGGTTTCTTTAATATTTTTAAGGAACAGCCATGTTGTAGGAGGTATCTCTATCTCCTTTCTTTTTTTAAACATTAAATAATATTCCATTATGTGGATGTACCAGATTTGTTTTATGATTCTTTAGTTGATGGGCATTTAGGTTTTGCCTACCTTTTGACTATTACAAATAATGATGCTCTTGAACCTGCTATAGTTTGGATCTAGAATATTTCCCCAAGGCCCACATGTTAATGAGTTGGTCCCCAGATTTGTGATGTTTCTAGATAATAGAACGTTTAGAATGTGGGGCCTAGAGGGAAGAACTTGTGACTGGGGGAATGCTCTTGGAGAGCATATTCAGATTCCACCTTCTTCCTCTATTTTCTTTGGCTTACTGGACTCATGGGATGAGCAGCATCCTCCATCCACTAAATGTTCCAAAAAAACAGAGCCATCCAACTATGAATAGAAACCTCTGAAACCATGAGCCAGAATCAACCTTTGTTTTATCAATTTTCTGGGGAATTTTATCAAAGTGTTGGAAGACTGATTAACACAGAGAAATTGAGTACAGGTTTTTGTGTGAGCATGTCTTCAGTCTCTTGGATTGTGCCTCAGTATAGGGTTGCTGGATAAGGCAGTAAGTCCACTTTTCACTTTTTGAGGAAGGGTCGGGTTGTTTTCTGAGAATTGTGGCTGCTTCATTTTATTTCCCCAGCAGTAATTTATGAGGGCTCAAATTTCTCCATATCCTTCTCAATACTGAGTATTGTCTGTCTTTTTAAAGTTGTTCTTCCTGGTAGATATGAAGTGGGATATAATTGTGTTTTAGGTTTACTTTTTTATATTGGTGATATCAAACATTTTAGCTTGTGTTAATTCTTGCTTGTATTTAGTTTTCTTTTTTTTGGGGGGTGGGGGTGATACCAGGGATTGGACTCAGGGACACTCAACCACTAAGCCACATCCCCAGCCCTATTTTGTATTTTATTTAAAGACAGGGTCTCACTGAGTTGCTTAGTGTCTTGTTATTGCTGAGGCTGACTTTGAACTCATGAGCCTCCTGCCTCAGCCTCCCAAACTGCTGGGATTACAGACTTGTGCCATTGAAAATAATGTCCATACAAAACCTTGACTCATAGTTATAGTAGATTATTTGCCTTTTATTTGAGTAATAAGAATTTTTAATGTTTTCTGGATTCTACACTGTTATCAGGCTGCTGAAGTTTCACAAATATTTTCTTCTATTCAACAGTTGCCTTTTTATTTCCTGCTAGTACATGCCATATGAAGCATGGAAGTGCTTAATTTTTTATAAAGTCCAAATATTTATATCCTTTGGTTGTTTATGCTATAAATTTCATACTTTTAAAAAATAACACCCAACTTGAGGTCACAAAGACTTATACACCTGTACTGTTTTCCAAGTGTTTTATAGTTTTAGCACTTAACAGGTAGGTCATTTATGGAATTTGAGTTAATTTTTTATATGACGTGAAAATAGGAATCTAACTCCAATTTCTTTTTGCATTTATATAGTTAACTGTTCAGGCACTATTTGCTGGAAAGAGTTGATTGGTAATTGTCTAAGTTTTCCTCATGATTTGACTGTAATTATTTGTTTCAAAGAAGAAAGCAATGGAGATAAAGTTCCATTTTCATGACACCACACTGTCACCAATCTTGCCAGAAGATTGGTGATGCAGTTAACCTTGATCACCTGGATATGATTGTGCATGTCAGATTTTTTCACTTTTAACCTACTCTCCCCAACTGTCCTCTTCCCCGCTACTTTCCACGCTGGAACCCTTTGGAAGTCACTGTGCACACCCATGCTTCATGAGTGGGGAGTTTTGCTTCATATACTTGAGGGCAGAGTTACAAAAATTATATAGATTTTTTCTGCTTGAAGAATTTATATATTCTTCTCACTTGAAAAAAATTATTTATTTGTTCTAATCAGTTTTACATGACAGCAGAATGCATTTTGATTAATTGTACACAAATGGAGCACCACTTTTCGTGGTAGAGTCTCGATGCAGAGTCGATGTAGAATCACACCATAGGTGCAGTCATACATGCACCTAGGGTAATGAGGTTCATCTCTTTCCATCATCTTTCCTGTGCCCATGATCCCTTCCCTCTCCCACCTCCCCTTTGCCTAAAGTTCCTCCATTCTCTCCACACCCACCTCCCGTTATGGATCAACATCCACTTATCAGAGAGATACCTTTGTTTTGGGGGGATTGGCTTACTTTGCTTAGCATGATATTCTCCAAATCCATCCAGGTATCTGCTCATGCAATAATTTTATTCTTTGTTAATACTGAATAATGTTCCATTGTGTATATAAACCACAGTTTCTTTATCCATTCATCTGTTGAAGTGCATCTATGTTGGTTCTACAATTTAGCTATTGTAAATTGTGCTCTATATACATTGATGTGGCTGTGTCACTAAAGTGTGCTGATTTTAAGTTCTTTGGTTATAGACTGAGGATTGGAATAGCTGGGTCAAATGTGGATCCATTCCAAGTTTTCCAAAGAATCTCCATACTGCTTTCCAGATTGACTACACCAATTTTCAGTGCCACCAGCAATGTATGAGTGTGCCTTTCCCTGCACATACTCACCAACATTATTATTGCTTGTATTCTTCATAATTGCCATTCTGACTAGAGTGAGATGAAATCTTAGAGTAGTTTTGATTTGCATTTCTTTAATTACTAGAGAAGTTGAACATCTTTTCATATATTTGTTGATTGATTGTATATCTTCTGAGTAATATCTGTTCAATTCCTTAGCCAATTTATTGATTGGGTTATTTATTTTTTTGGTGTTAAATTTTTTGTGTTCTTTATATATCCTGGAAATTAGTGCAATATCTGATATGTGTGTAGTAAATTTTTGGGATCCTCTAAGTATAGAATGACATCATCTGCAAATGGTGATACTTTGAGTTCTTCTTTTCCTATTCATATCCCTTTAATATCTTTCTTTTGTCTAATTGTTCTGGCTAGAATTTCAAGGACTATGTTTCATCAGAGTGCTGAGAGAGGAAATGATTCCAATTTTTCTCCATTTAGAATAATGCTGGCCTTGGGCTTAGCATAGATAGCTTTTACAATGTTGAGGTATGTTCCTATTATCCCTAGTTTTTCTAGTGTTCTGAACATGAAAAGATGTTGTACTTTATCAAATGCATTTTCTGCATCTATTGAGATGATCATATGATCTTTAAGGCTATTTATGTAATGAATTATGTTTATTGATTTCTGTATGTTGAACCAACATTGCATTTCTTGGCTGAAACTGACTTGATCGTGGTGCATTATTTTTTAATATTAAAAATCATTTTTTATCAATATGGGCTCATAGATATTTATTGATTACTTTTGGATATTTCCTAATAATTGTTTCCTTATTTTCTTGTTAAAATTATTCAAATGTGGGTCTCTGTGCACTTTTGGTTTGTCCCTTTTGAAATACTATATTTATGTATTTCTGTTTGAGCATCTTCTTATTTTTGGTACTGTAAGATATTCTGGGATTAGCTTGTATATTTCATGCCCCAGTCTTATAATAAGTTTATAGTGATTAATATGAATTGTCAACTTGATTGGTTAAGAGATGTGGAAGGTTAAGAGGCTTCTGGGTATGTCATGAGGTTCTGTCTAGGAATGATTGGCAGGTGAGATAATGAATTGAAGTGGAGAAACTCCCTAAGCATGGGCAGCACCATCCAATAGATTGATGGTTTGGATGGAATAAAAATTGGAAGAACATGGGAGCTGTAGCAGATGCAAGCTTGATTCTTCTTGAATGGATGGGTTCTAGATTTTTGCTGTGATCACCTGAGGACATCAGACTCTCTCACTTTATCACTCCTCCAAAGAGGACTCTGCCAGTGATTCTCGAGGGGGTTTTCAGAAGCCTTTGTTTTCAGACTGGGATAGCATCATCGATCCCTCTTGTTCTGAGGCTTTAGTATCTTGGACTGTGCAGCTACTGGTTCCTCCAGCTCTCCAGCCTGCAGATGACCATTGTGGACTATCCAGGTTCTGGGTGTGTGAGCTAGTCTAATAAATCCCCCTTTTAATAATCATACATCCTGTTGGTTCTATTCCTCTAGAGAACCCAGACTAATACACAGTTTCTTTTTAATTCAACAAAACGTATTAGAAACAAATATCTGGGCTTTAAATTGCTCAGATATAATTGTATATGACTTAATTTATACACACAAATATGATTAATATAGGTATTGAATTTAACACAAGTTCATGTTTCTGAATCTATTGCCACATGAATCATTTTTGCTCTCTCTTTGTGTATTAGTCAGTTTCATGTTACTACAACAAAATGCCTGAGGTGATTAACTTATAAAGAGAAAAGTGTTATTAAACTCAAGTTCATATTGCTTGGACTGGCTCATTTCTGAAATGGGCAGAGAATGAGAGTATGTGGAAGAGCAAAAGGCTCATATCTTGGACTAGAGCAGAGAAATAGAAATAGAAAGAGAGAGAGACAGAGAAGAGTTTGATCCCATACTACCCTTTGAGGATATACTGTCAGTAACCTCAGGACCTTACGTCAGGCTCCACCTTTTAATGGTCATCAGCATCTCCCAATATCACCATTCTCAGGACCAAGCCTTCACATTTAAACCTTTGTGGGGCAAAAAGTATGGCATCTTACTTATTACAAATTATACCCAAATCATGGCACCTATCACTCCATCAGCAAAAACCTGTTTTTTGCCATCCACCATCCATTTACTTAATTACTCACTTCTGGTATGCATGTGTAGTCATAATTATTAGCTGACACCCCTGTAATGTACAGCTTTATGTACAATCTTTTGTCTTCAGTCTTACAGATCTACTCAATTCCAAAGTTACTTGGGTCCATAGCTCATTCCCTCAATCCATTTCAGTGAGATCATTTACATTTAAATACATTTAGTTTTTTTTTTTTGTCACACTGTACATTCATTGTCTGGGATCCAACAACCTACTAAATCAGGTCTAATAATTTACAAACCTCCTAGACCACTTTTTGTGCATTAGAGGTCTTTGAGTTTTGATTTCAAGTGATCAGTGTTATCTATCCCCCATTATATTATTGTACAAAATAATTTCACCACTTTAAGAAATACTCTGCATTTCACTTCTTCAAACCTCTTCCATTAGCAACTACTGATTTTTCACCTTTATATAAATTTGTGTTTCTATAATATAATATAATTATAACCATCAGGATACAGCAGACCTTTCATGCTAGTTACTTCACTTAGTGATGCATGTTAAGTAACTATCAATGTCTGTGCAGGCTTCATCTATTATTATCTCTGAAGCTATTCATTGTATGGCTGTACCACAGATCATTCAATTACCTCTTGAAGGACATTATGGTTATTTCCATTTCCTGGTGATTATGAGGAAAAAATCTATACATGTTTATGTGAAAGTTTTCTGTAGCCCAAAGTTCTCAAATCAAATGGGTAAATATTTAAGAGAATGATTGTTGGACCACAAGGTAAGACTACGAATTGCCAAATTGTATTTCAAAGTGGTTATAAAAGTCTGTATTTTTTCCAACAATGAATGAAAAATTCTGCTATTCTTCATCCCAACCAGTAATTATTAGTGTCATATATTTGCTTTTATTTTAATATATGTAGACTTATATCTCATTATTTTAAGCTACATACTCCTAATGACTAATTACTTTGATCACCTTTTCATGTGCTTATTTTGCATCTGTATATCTTCATTGTCCTAGTATCTATTCAAAACTTTTCTTTCATTTATTTTTTTTGGGGGGTGGTAATGGGGATTGAACTCAGGGACATTTGACCACTGAGCCACATCCTCAGCACTATTTTATATTTTATTTAGAGACAGGTTCTCATTGACTTTCTTAGCACCTCAGTTTTGCTGAGGCTGGCTTTGAACTGGCAAAACTCCTTCCTCAGCTTCCCCAGCCGCTAGGATTACAGTGTGTGCTATGGCACACTCATGTTTTGGATAAGAGTCTGTGACTTTATTTTTTAAGTAGATATGTGATTTGTAAATATATTTTTTATTATGTGTCTTAACTTTTAATTCTTTTCATAGTGTTTCTCAAAGAGTTGAAATTTTTAATTCTAACAAATTAGCACTTTTTTTTCTCTTTCAGATGTTGAGCTTTGGCTGTGTTTAAAACTATTAACAAATCCACATTCCCACAGATCCTGCTTTGTGTTTTTCTTCTTCCAGTTGTTTTAAAGTTTTGTGTTTTAAATTTGGATATTGACTAATTTTTAGTTAATTTATGGGGAAACTGTAGGATGTACGGCAAGTTCTTCTTTAAAAAAATAGGGATAGCCAATGGTCTCAGTAATATTTGTTTAGAAAATCTATACTTGCTCCAATGAATTAATTTTGAGACTTTTTGAAAGATTATCTGTAAATATTTGGTTCTGTCTATAGGTTATTTTTTTCCCACTGACCCTTTTGTCTATTTATTTATTTTTGTCAATACTATACCCTCTTAATTACTTCACCTTTATAGTAAGTCTTGAAATTAGGTGGTGTGAATTCTCCAACATTATCTACTGTTTCTTCAGGATTATGATGGTTACTCCAGGTCTTTTGATTTTTCACATAAAAATGAGTATCACATTGTAAATACCTGCAAAATAGTAGGTATTGGAATTTTCTTTGGGATTTCATGGAATTATTTCATTGAATTTTGAAGAATTGTCAGTTTAAGTACAGTAAGTCAGTATGAAAAAAGAATATCTCATCATGTATTTAAACAAATCTCCTTTGTGTTTTGTGTTTTTGATCCTGTAGATCCTATATATTTTTATAGTTGTATTTGTCCTAAGTATTTCATTGTTTGTTTTTTGGAGGGAAAGCTGATGTAAGTATCTGGTTTTAAAAGTTTAAATCACAATTTTTTATTAAGGGTCTATAAAAATTCAGTCATCTTTTGTGTATTGACTTGTCTAAATTTCTATAATTTCAGGAGTGGTTTATAGATTCTTTGGATTTCCCGTATAATCATATGCTCTGTGTATAAAGATAGTGTTATGTATTTTTCTTATCGTTTTGTATTTGTGAGGATATCCATTAAAATATTGAATAGTACTGATGATTAAGGATATTCTTTGTATTCCTCATCTGCTGGAAAAAGTTTCTCATTTCAGACCATTAAATATGATGTTAACTGTAGGCTTTTTTAAAAATTAAATTAAATAAATTTTCTGTTATTTCTAACTTGTAAATTTTTATCATGTAAATGAATTAGATTTTGTCACATATTCTTTCAGTATCAATTGATATATATTTTTCCTTGGTGGATTATTTTAGTTGATTTTTTTTAATGTAAACTAGTCTTGTATACCTGGAATAAGTTCTGCTTGACTGTGATGTCATGTTATGTACATTTCATCCACTTTACTAATATTTATTTGAGGAATTTGTTATTTTTTTTTTTTAGTCTTAATCAGTTTTTTAGTAGATCAATGTTGGCTTCAAATAATACTCTAAAAATAACCCTTCTGCTTTTCAGTTTTTGGTAAAGATTCTCCAGTTGTGATAATTGAGTTTGATTCTTTCCTAAGTGTTTATTTTGTAGAATTCACAACTGTCACCACCTGGGCCTTGTTCTTTCCCTTTTGGAAGGTGTTTTGATTTGGATATGAGGTATTTTCCAAAAGTTCATGTTATGAGATAGTCCAGGAATATTCAAAGGTGAAATGATTAAATTATGAGAGTCATAATCTAATCCATGGATTGATTCATTTGGTGGATTAATCATTTGAGTGGATCACTGAGTGATGAGTGTAGGTAGGTTGAGGGGCTAGAGGAAGTTTGAAGTCAAGGGAGGCTTTCTTTGGGAATTATATCCTGTCCTTGGCTCCTTGATCTCTTTCTCTGCTTCCTGGTTACATTTCCTGAGCTGTTTCCTCTGCCATGCCCTTTTCACATGATGTTCTTCATTTCAAGTCCAAGCAATGGAGTTGACCAACCATGGACTCCACTTCTGAAATAGTGAGCCAAAAATAAACTTTTCCTCTTCTGAGTTGTTCTTGACAGGTAACTTGCTCAAAGCAGTGAGTAAGTGATTAACCCAGAAGGTTTTGAAATGTTGATTTCATTTCACTTTATAGATATAATATAGTTCACATTATTTTTCATTGTGTAGATTTTGATAGTGTATCCAATTTGTTAACATGCAATAATTCATAGTAATTTTTTTTCTTTTAATGTCTATGAATTCACTAGTGAATGACTTTTATTTCTGATGTGGGTAATTTTAGTCTACGTTCTTCACTTTGGTTAGGAATGGCTTATGTTTTATGAATTTTAATGATCTTTTCAAAGAATTATCTTTTGACTTGTTTGATATTCTCCATTGTTTCCTTGCTTTCTATTTCTTTTACTTCTACCCTATTCTTTAGTTCTTATTTTCTTTTCCCTGCTTTAGGCCTAACTTGCTCATTTTTCTTTAGTTTCCTAAATATAAACTTAGATTATTGATTTTAGATCTTCCCTCTATTCCATGTATTCAGTGCTATAAAATTCCAAGTACTGTTCTCACTGCATTTTCTCAAAAATTTATAATGAGTTTTTAACTATTTCATCTCAAACCTCAGAAATGTTCTCTTGAGAATTTTTCTTTTACTCACTTGGCATTTAGGGTTGTTTTAATCTTCAAATATTTGGAATTTTTTAGCTAACATTCTGATATTGATTTCTTGTCCTAATTCCATTGTGATCTGCAATCACATTTCCTATCGTCTTTATTTTTTAAAACTTGTTAACATGTGCTTTATGAATCAGAATGTGGTGTTGCTTGGTGAATATTTTGTGTGAGCTTAGGATAATTTTAAATCTGTTGTTTTCCTACAAATGTTAATTAGATAAAGTAAATTTATAATGTTGTTCAGGTCTTTTTTATCATTGCTGCTTTTTTGACTGATTGATTTGTAAATTATTGACAGAGGGAGATAAGTTTCCAACGCTACCAGTGAATTTTTCTATTTTTCTTTTCAGTGTTAGGAGTTTTTGTTTCATCTCTTTTGATGTTTTTCTTGGGTGCATTCACTTGTACAATTGGTTTACCTTCTTCTGTTAATTGAGCCTTTCATTACTGTGTAATATCCCTGATGCTCTTCCTTGTTCTTAAGTACTCTCTGAAATTAATATAGTTTTCTTATGACAAATATCAATGTAGTATAAATTTCTCCATCACTTATCACTTTTCTTTTAACTTCTCTGTTTTACTTGTGAACAATATATAATTAGGTCTTATTTTTCTACTGGGTAACCTCTATCTGTGATGTGTTTAGATTATTCATTTTCCAAGAGATCCTTATCCTTGATATGGTTGGATCAAGGCATATATTTTTATATTTGCTTTCTATTTGCCATATTTTTACTTGTTTCTTCACCTTTTAGCCTCTTTGGGTTTTAGTTGAGTAGTATTATGATCCCAATTTTACCTCTCTTTCAATTTAATAATTTAAAATTTTTAAATTATTTTTCTTTAAATTGTATATTTTAAACTCAAATCCTTCTTCAAATAATAGTACACTGATTCATACATAGAGCAGGCGCCTTATACAAAGTGTTTTCATTTCCTCCTTCCCATCCCTTGAGACGTGCCTATCATTCCTTTCTTTGACCCATATGCTAGAATCACCAAATGCATTGTTGCAGCTGTTATTTTAAGTAAATAATTGTCTTTTCAGTCATTTAAGAAAAAGTAAATTTTATTCATAGTATTTGCTTTTGACACTTATTACTTTTAATATGCTCAGCTTGGGTCACAACAGCTTTAGTCATTTTCCCATAGAATCCAAAACCTGAATTAAAGAGCAATTAAGTCAGTAACATGGATATTTTCCAAATATCTGGAGTTTTGGAAATGATCAGGTTAATCATTCAGGTAATTGAAGGTTTCTCAGTCTATTTTTTTTAAAGTCTATTTAAACTTTTTATTATGCCTGATTTAGTGGGAAACAGCATTCAATTTGTTTGCATGTATAATTGAGTTTGCTATGACATTCAATGCCAAGAAAGACGTAGGACCACAACATGTGCTAATGTTGAAATTCTAGAGTCAGAATATGGCCAAGGAATAAATCTGGGTCAAGTACAAAGAATTCTCATAGAAGGAGATTTTCCCAAAGAAGGAAATAAAAGTGCCAGTATCTTTAAGTCCTTCCCAGGACAAGGAAAACCAGATCTAACATGAACACTAGGTGATGGGATAGAAGTAAAATGTCTGCTAAAAAAATTCCAGTGAGTGCATTTTGTAGTCATTCCACTGTTAGCGCTCAAATCTCCTGCCTTTTGGGATCATCTTTATACAGACTAGAGGCTCAACATGTTAAATGAGTATCTGGTTACAGAAGAAGTATTGGAAAAATCTACTTGAAACTTTTCTTGAAGAGTGCCAATCACAAATAACCAAATCAATATAAGTACACACACCATATGAGCAATACTAAATGCTCCTATTTCATCCACAATATAGAACATTTTGAACAAGTGCTGTGCTGCAATATGATTCATTATACTAACCAAAATGCTCTTGAGAAAGATATAAAGCATTTTGCCAACCCTCCCTTGAAATTCTTTTCAGCTCAGAGTGCACTGTTATAATTAAAGTTCCTCAAAGCATTTACTTTTGAAAAGGTTAGCATCAACATGACACACTGGAGAAACTGCAAAAACAACTCTGAACTGCAGTATTTCATTTTCAACAAAACCCACAAACTATCACTCTCTGCTGGTACTTTGAATTGAAGAAAGAAGAAAGGTGTTCAAATATCAAACCTCTAAAAACATTCTTGTTTTCTTTGAAATAGTGGGAAGAAAACACTTTCTTGCAAACACTTGAAACAACAAGGCAGGAATGATCACTGCAGGGTAAACGCTTTTGTAAAAGCTGTCACTAGACACTCAGGTGTCCTCATGTAGTAACTTGATCACAATGATGCCATTTATATTTTTAAAGCAAAAAAATGAAACTCCAGGTCTGACAGACAGACTCTATTCCTTTCTGAAAATTTAGCTCTCTAATAAGGTAGTGCTGACTCTATGCATCCATTTAATTTCTGTCAAAGGTATCACAAGCAATTTGCTTGCTAATGAAAATAACAAAAGGACCATGTCTCATTTTGCAGGCAATTTTTAGTAGAAAACACAAGGGACTAGAACACTGGCAACTTATTTTCTGCTGGCAGAATTAGTTTGTTGAAAAAACAAATGTAGAAAACTGAGGTTGGAGGATGGGCAGAACAAACTGGAGAGGAAGGCATTGTGCTCCGTATTCATTTGTGGAATGAGTGAATGAATGGATGAATGGCCAAACTGTGAAAATCCCCACAAGGATGTTTGCATAGAACTCTGAAATTGCATCCTCAAATTCTTTTTTATTCTAATTTTTTTAATGCAAGTATGCTCAATAAGGTAAAAAATTGCAATATACATTTCTCATGTGTCCAGTGTCCAGTGAGATAGCACCAATGGAAAAATCATGTCTTCATTGAATTAAAAGGTATTGAGTACATGCTATGTTTCACAAATTGCGCTGGGCTTGTGAGACAACATTCAAGCTTACTGCACACATTGTCCTTCCTGTGGAAAGCCGTGGTACTTTGGTTGAGATGTACAGTAATAAAATATTAAATATTATTCCTATAATAATTGAATATTATTCCTATAATTATATTCCTATAATTAGTACTGTAGGAAAGAAAAGGACAGGGACTTATGGGTCTGTGAAGATGGATAAAGGCCCTCTGATATAATGGGAAAAATGGTGAAGAACAGGGAACTTAAGCTAAGATATAGAAGTTGAAAAGAAGTTGAACACGACAGAGAGTAGGAAGGTGAACATTGAGTAGGAAGAATACAGAAGATAGCAAGGCCCTGAAGTGAGAGGGAAGTAATTACCAGTTAGAGCAAGTGCTTTGTAAGGCCATGTGTAAACTGACAATGCCAAATGGAAATGAGAACACATGCCTAATACTGTAACTGTGTGAGTCAGTGAGACACACCCAGCCAGACCAGAGATCAAATCACTGAAGGCAGCCACTGTTCTTAACTAAGCCAAATACAGCTGTAACCTCTTACTTGGAGGGTATCCCAAGTCCCACTTCCAGTGTTCATCCTTCTTCAGAGCGCGAGCAGAAATCATCGTTCACTTAGATGAAATCTCTCACTTCTTCAATGTGAGGGCTTTTTTGTCCTCTCTTACAAATTTGCTTCATTTCCTCTAATAGATACCTTGATCATGTCTCAGTGAGATACCCTCCCACCTGATCTGATGGAGCTTTCATCAAACATGAGCATTTAACCACACTATTTTCTTGCTTAAGTGTTAATCATTTTTAAGACCTAAAGAAATTCTTGCTTTCTTTGGGCATTTGTGTACACAGTGATTCGGCCCCTCAACCTCTTCAACTTCTCATCTTCACTGTATTCACATGACAAAAAATTGCTTTGGTTTCCATGAAAACAGTGAGTAAATGTGAATTTTATTAATTAAATTAGCATCCATGCCTTCCTTCCTTGTCTCCTTAATTTCATGGATTATTTTCCAGACTCAGCTATGCTTGTATCTCCTCCAGAAAAATTCCCTGATGGCCAAGTGGTAGAAATAAAGTGAGGGACTAAAAGCTTGGGTTTAGCCCTTAGACATGATATAGAATTCTGAATCTTCCATTTGCACGCTGTGGAAATTAAGCATTTACTTTTCAGATCAAAATGAATTGTTTTGATTAGAATGAGGGCTATTATACCAACGTTCATCAGGAAGACTCAGGAATAATTCACTTGGAGCAGTCAGTGGAGAAGTTGTAAGAGAAGCATTTCATATTGGATACCACAAGCCATTGCTGTGGATATTGTTTGCTGTCATTATTTAGGTAACCAATCTATGTCTTCTGGCAGTGCTTCTGTCATGACATTAAACACAGCAGGTTGGAAATATACACCCATGTTTTCCTTCAAACTAAAAGAACCTTAGGGCACATACTCTGGCACTGAGCAAACTAGAGTATAAACCTAGACTACATCTGTTCAGTATTTTCTGTTTTCTAAGCAGCAAATAACTTCTCTCCCTCAACTAAATACCTGTATTCAAGTAAAGCTCATAACTTCCCAACTCATTAGCTGTGTAGGTGTTAGAAATTATCCATTAGTGTCAAGGAAATAAAGCCAAATTGCAAAGCAATTAGCCAATTGTATTTGGGTATTTTTTTTCTCTTGGCTCATTTTAAATATAGACAAACTAAATAACTTCTCCAGCTTGTCTTTGAAGTGTTGTTTTTCTTTCTTTTTAAATTCACAGATTGTATTTGGGGTATAAATAGAAAAATCACATCTTTTCAATTTTTTAAAAAATGCTGAATTCAATAAATTATAATGTGTATTTATATATGAATTCTGGAACAGATAATAAATACTTTTTGGAAAAAAAGACTCTTTGGATAGTCTATAATGTTAAAAAGCAGTTTATATTACAAAACAGTCTTATTCAATCTTTCTATAAGACTTTTAAAACATTGATTTATGACATGTAGAATACTCAAGGGAAAAAATTATGTACTGATAAAGTTTTAAGGCAAGAAGTCAAGAATGTAGACAATGAGAATTAAAAGCAAGCCTTTGATATTTTCTCAAAAATTTTCAATACACATCAGTGCATAGTGGTATAAAAGTGAGCCTCAATTTCTAATTAATATAAAATAATCAACTTTCTATTTTCTTTTCTTATCTTTATTAGAAACACTTCATTCAGTCCCTTTTTTTGGGTGGGGTGTAGAAATGAGTGGATGGATTGGAAGCTAGATTCCCAGAAGCATAATAAATACCTTTTCCCCTCACTGGTAAGTAGCATTTATACAGTTATTCAGCCCTCATTGCCCTTTATGGGAGTGAAAAATCTTTGTTTTTATTTTTTTATTTTGCTCATTATTTGGACCATAGTTTTAATAGATTATCATCATCTATGTTTTCAAGTGCTATTATGATACAAAAGAGAATAATATATTTTCATGAGATGAAACAAAGAAATGTTCCTGGAAAAAATGGAATCTGAGAAAGATGGGAGACATGGCTAACAGGATTTTCAAGTAGAGAAATGATCTCAAAGAAAGAAAAGGAAAAATCAAACAAACAAACAAACAAACTGATCTACTGAAGAAAAACATTCATTGTTAAAGAACTTTGTTGAATAATATTTATTACAAGTCATTCACAATGCAAGTTCCCATCTGTCAAAGCTCTGTGCAAACTTATCATCAGACCCCACTCAGCCAGTGTCCTAAGAAACAGTGAGTCAGTGCCATGAGTATTTACTCCATGATCAGCCAGTTGGAGTGATATTCCAATATAGTTTATCCTTTAGGAATCATCAAATCAAGTGGAACCTTGAACTCTTGGTAGGTAGTAAATAAGCAATTATGTCTTTTGTACTTGAGAATTAAATTGTGATTTTTATCAAGCTTAAACAGTTGAGAATGGATACTCATGATATGCACTTGATTAGTCAAGAGCATTATGTAAAATCATGTGTCGTACTTCTAACTATTCACAAATAGTTGTAACAAAAGCACATATAAAGCATACAGGCAATTTGCATTACAAGGAGAATAGTCCATAATTCTCCTTACATGATATGAATATTGATTAGATTATGTACTAATGGAAAAGAATTCTGAGCAAGAAACTGAAGTGCTCATGTGTTAGATTTATGAGAAATATCTAAACAGCCAAGCTTGGGCAACTTACTATCTGAAGTAGAACTATATCCTGTTATATTGGAGATGAGTATTTCGAAATGTATCTTATGACAGCAGAGTACCACTTTCTACTGCCTAACCTAAATCTTCCATTTCAGGGGAGTATTTATTCTCCTCCCTCCTTTTGTTTTCCCCCAGAATGCTACACCCAGTTACCCATCTGTTCCTTAAGAATTTTCTTCTCTTTTCAAATTTAGGACTCATAAGTGTTATATAATTGTGAAACTACTTAGAAGAAGAAAGCCAGATTTTTGAGAATTTGATTTTTCTCTCACTTGAAGCGACCAGAAGAAACCAGCAATTAAAGGAAAGTTGCTGAGGCTTTTGGCACACACACAAATCCTGTGGAGATCTGTTGTATTTCTTTAGTCACCACTTTCTCTCTCATCCACCCATTGCTCCAACTTCTTGACCATACATGCTCCTGTGATGATATCATTTATATGCCTTGCAAGATCTCTGGCTCTCTTGGGTGCTATTGTGGTACTGAAGGTCATCAAGGTGCTGAAAAAGAACTGAACTGGATCCTTTACCTGCTGGTAAACAGCTTGATTGAACTTTACAGACAGACTTTAATAAAATACAGGGAGTAATCTTACTTTAATAGCTTTCTCCCAATTTTAAACTTTTTTTCTTATCAGGAAGCCAAAATTTAATCCTTTAGTTAATGCTGATTTTTATAACCTGTTTAAAATGTAGACCTACAAAAAACATGGCTAAAAATGATCCAGGAGCTTGTTCCGAATGGCAGAAAAGAGGACACAGTTTCATTGTCTCTTCATCCCAAATTCCTTTAGGAGCTCCAGGAAGTTATAAAAAGAAACAACAAGACACCTATCGGAAAATGAATCAGTGGTCCAGAATGCTTGAGAAAATCTGGAAATTTCTAAGCAGGTGGGTTTATGTTAATAGAGAAACTGAGGATTTAAAACACTCTTGTAAGTGCAATCTTCATTGCACTTTAGGAGCCATTGAGCCACTGAAATCTGAGCTAATTGCACAAAGGACAATGCTCAGACACAGGGAAATTATGAACATAATTAATGAAGTAACACTCAGGAATAAGTGGACCAATTAGGATTTACCTTTTCATTATTCTTTCTCCAATCTTCTAATATCTAAAGTGGCAGATTTAATATCCCAAGATAGTAATGTATGAAATGCTGTCTACAGAAAAGAAGTGTATTGAAAAAGGTAAAATCAACAAATTTCAAAATAATGAAATTATTTACAAAATGCTTTCTAAACACAAAGGATTAAGCTTGAATGTATTTAAAAATAGAAACCAGAAAAATCCAAAACTCCATAGAATTTTGGGAAGGTACTTAAAATTATTTTAACATCAAAGAATTCAAAATGGAAACTGGAAAATATTTTAAACTGAAAGTTAATGAAGCTTAAAATATTTTAAACTGTGGATATTATTAAATTTTTGAAATACATTTATAAGTTTAATTATGTGTATTAAAAAATAAAGGTTATTAATCACAGGTTTACCTATTCATCACATAAGTCTAGAATGAAGTCAAATTAATGAATGTAATAGAAAATAAATAAAAAAGATAAGTGGAAAAATCAATGGAATATTAAATTATATAAAGAAGATGTAAATAAACTAATAGTTTGTTCTTCAAAGAATTGATCAACCACTAGAAAGAATAATGAGGAAAAATAAGGACATGAATTAGTAATATTAAGCATGAAAAAGAGCTATAAAATAATTCCAATGCCAAATGATAACAGGAATACAACTTGACTAGTTTTATAGTAGTAATTCTTACAACTTGGATAGAAAACAAAAATTTACTGAATACTATGAGTCTGAGAGAAAATTAAGAAGAAAACATGAACACTTAATTTTTTTAAAAAATTGAATACATAATTTGAGCTCTAATACAATGAAAACCTTAGGACCATATGGATTTCCTTTTTTCTTTTCTTTCTTTTTTTTTTTTTGTTACGGTGGATTGAACTCAGGGGAACTTGACCACTGAGTCATAGCCCCAGGCTTCTTTTGTATTTTATTTAGAGACAGGGTCTCACTAAGTTGCTTAGCGCCTCCACATTGCTGAGGCTGGCTTTGAATTTGCCATTCTACTATTTCTGCCTCCTGAGCCACCATATGGATTTTCTAAGGAACATTTCCATTAATGTGAGTCTTACTTAAAGTTATTTTGAGAACAGAAAAAAAGGGAATGATATCCCACTTCTTATAAGGCTAAAGTATTTAAATTTCAAGTATTAAAATACCTTTTAAAAACTGTATTATTGAAAGGGATTAAATTTAAAAAATGAAGTTTTAACATAAAATAGGTAATTCATATAATAAAAACCCTAACACAATGCAGAAGAAATATAATTTGATAATTTTAGTAGAACTAAGAAAAAAATTTGAAAGATATTTGACAATACCTAATACTTTTAATGATTTAAAAAATACTTATAAAATTATTAAGAAAAGGGTTTTTTCTCAGTCTGAAAATTAATTACTCCAATAAAAGTACTGCACACTTTATGTACAATAGTGAAATATTGACATATTCTCCCTAGAAATTAAAAAAGGAAGTGAGTACCCATTATCAACACTTCCATTTCATGTTACAATCAGCAAATGAAATAATTAAAAACTAAGAAGAAAACAATAGAAGAAAACTATACAGTCAATATTTATAGAGCTTTTGCAGATTATGCAGATAAAGGAATCTGTTGACTATGAGCATTAATTAATGAATTTACAAAGTTTGCTAGATAGACAACTAAGAACAGTAAAATAAAGCTCTTTATACCAACAACAAATACTTACAAAATAAAAAAATAAGTTACCATACAAAATATTTTGTTAGGGTCTGTAAACAAGTCAGGATGGCGCCTGGCATTTTGCCAGAGGGAGTGGTTTGTGAAGTAACGCCAGCGAGCCATTAAGTGTGGAGATTCCTTATTGGTTGACTGCTGTATCTAGTTTATGTTAATTAAGATAAGCTGTGTGTAATGTATATATACCCCTCCTGTCCTACAATAAACGGCTCCCACTCCTGCTGTATCAATGTACACAAGTTGCTCGTCACCCCCCGGTTATTTTGCTGCAGCCGGACTGCGGCAATATTTGATAAAAGATTAATAAATTTAACAATAATAAATTTTATCTAGAGTTTGTCTATTCCTCCCATGCTCCCTCTCCCTACCCCACTATGAGTCAGTCACCTTATATCAGAGAAAACATTAGCCATTTTTGGGGGAGGATTGACTAACTTCACTTAGCATTATCTTCTCCAACTGCATCCATTTACCTGCAAATGCCATGATTTTATTCTCTTTTGAATTAAGTTCCATTGTGTATATATATATATGCCACATTTTTTAATCCATTCATTTACTGAAGGGCATCTAGGTTGGCTCCACAGTTTAGCTATTGTGAATTGTGCTGCTATAAACATTGATGTGGCTGTGTCCCTGTAGTATGCTGTTTTTAAGTCTTTGGGTATAGACGGAGGAGCCGGATAGATGGGTCAGAGGGGTGGGAGGGGAAGGGAGGGGGCATGGGGTTAGCAATGATGGTGGAATGTGATGGACTTCATTATCCAAAGTACATGTATGAAGACATGAATTGGTGTGAACATACTTTATATACAGAGATATGAAGTATTGTGTTCTATATGTGTAATATGAAATATTGTGTTCTATATGTGTAATAAGAATTGTGATGCAAAACGAATTTCTAAGTAGAAACAACCCTTACAAACTATTAATAAATATCAAGTTATTAAAAAAAAAGAATCAGACAGTTAGATGGGTGTCAATTGCTTCTCCTCAGCATATTCTTTAAAGGTAGTGCTCTTTCTACAACTTCTAATGTTATGATTGTTAAATTTATTATAAGAAGAAATTAGGAGAACCAGTATAAAAGGCCAGTTTTTAGACAGTGTCTCATAAAGCAGGCATCCAATATAGCACCTTTAAAATGTGTTTTCTCTGTCTCTACACACAGCCTACCTCTACCCTTTCTCCAGTCAGGCCCTGCCCTGGGGCTTGTACCTTCTGATGTTAGAACCTGGATATATTTTTCCTGAGAATAAAAGACATTTCAAACCTTAAAAAAATATAAATTAGTAATAGATTCAACACAAGTTCTGAAAAGTGCTATACAATAACAAATTCTATAAAATACTGTTGAGAAACTGTTATGGTTTAGATATGAGGTATCCCCCAAAAGCTCATATATGAGACAATGCAAGAAAATTTAGAGATAAGATGATTGAGTATGCAAGTTTTTTTGTTGTTGTTGTTGTTGTTGTTTGTTTGTTTTTTGAGGCAGGTGTGGGTATCTGGGATTGAACTCAGAGGCACTCAAACACTGAGCCACATCCCCAGTCTTATTTTATTTTATTTAGAGACAGGGTCTCACTGAGTTGCTTATCACATCACCCTTGCTGAGGCTGACTTTGAACTTGAAAGACTCCTATCTCAGCTTCCTGAACCCCTGGCATGTGCCACGATATCAGGAGGGTTCTGGGACATTTAACCTAGTTACTGCATTACTTCTCTGATATGGAAGAACTGCATGGTGACTACAGGCTTGTAGGTTATGGCTAGAGGACATGGGTAACTGGGGTGCCCCTTTGGTCTATATACTTTGTCTTTGGGGAGTAGAACTGACTTTGCTTCCTAGAGCCATGTCCTGGGCTGCTTTCCTCCACCACATTCTGCCTCACCCTGGGCCTAGAGCAATAGATCTTGTGGTCTATGGGTTGAAACCTCTGAAACTATGAGCCCCAAAGTAAACTTTTCCTCATCTAAAATTGTCTTGTTAGGTCTTTTGGTCACAAAAGTGAGAAAGATGACTAACCATAGCATTAAAGAATCTTAATAAATGGGGAGTTGTATCATTTTCATGGATTTAAGCCTCAATAGTATAAGATTATTAATTATTTCTAAAGTGAACTATAAAATATATGTAGTCTCAATGAAGAAGTTCAAATAGGATATTTTATAGCAATTTGAAAACTAAATTTTAATTTTATAAATACAAATAATAAACAATAGCCAGAGCAAACTCAAAGAAGAAGAAAGAGGAAAAATATATACTCTCAAAAATATAAAGCCAAAGTAGGATGTTATTGTAAAAGAATAAAGGATAAATAACCTGACCAATAGTACCAAATGGAGAGTATCTACACAGATTCACACATAATTCTCTTCCCCAATAAGACAAAGTCAACATTTTAGTACAAATAATTGTGCCATATACCATTCTGGGTGATAACCACTTGGAAAAGGTGATTCTGAACACCTTGCTCAGCTATATGCAAACTCAACTCCAGCTAGACAAAAGTATAGGTAGCCTGTTTTATAACCTTGAAATAGGCCAAATATTTCTTAACCAAAATATAGAAAATATTAATCACAAATGATAAAATTGACAAATTAGGCTATATTAAAATTAAGTACTATTTATGGCTGGGCATGGTGGCAGCACACCTGTAATCCCAACATCTTGGGAGGCTGAGACAGAAAGATCACGAGTTCAAAGCCAGCCTCAGCAAAAGTGAGGCACTAAGCAACTCAGTGAGAACTTTTCTCTAAATAAAGTACAAAATCAGGCTGGGGATGTGACTCAGTGGTCGAGTGCCCCTAAGTTTAATCCTTGCTACCCGCCCCCCCCAAAAAAAAAAATTAAGTGCTATTTATCAAATGAACTATGAAAGCAATATATATCCATGGTTATATAGCCATGTGCACATGTGCACATACTATTTTACCAAGAAAAAAATACTTCATATTCAAAAAGAAAAAGACCAAAAGACTGACAACCAAACTGGGATGAAAAATCAATTTGAATGCTTATTCCTAAAGGAGAATAGTCAAATAGCCAATAAACGTGTCAAAGGTGCCCGACTTCATAAGCTGTCAGGAAAATGTGATTCTATATCCAACCATCAGATATGTAAAAGGAAAAGACAGTAAAATACCTAGAGTCACCAAAGAAATGAAACAAACTGCAACTCTCATAATTACCAGGGAGAAAAAAATCACTTTGGAAAGCTATTTAGTAGTATATGCTGAAACTGAATAGTTTCATACTCTGTGATTCTGCAATTTAAGTTCTTGATATATATCCAACAAATATGTGTTCATGTTAAAGGATGAACTAGTTCATAACAGAACTGTTCTTAATAGCCTAAACTGAAATCTACCCACATGCCCACTAGGAGTTGAAGGAATATATTTTTAAATTCATACTATCATTCAGCAATAAGAAAGATTCACCATGACAGGGAATGATAATTTGGATATCCATAGTGTGGATAAATACCACAAACTTAACCACAAGCAAAGGAAACTGAACAGAACAGAGGACACAGAACGCAGAACAGTGTACTAAACCCAAGGCAGGATAGTTATTGCCCTTGGTGGGAGACATGGACTGTAATCTTAACAAATGTTTCTTAGATGTTTTTCTTTATCTCAGTGAGACAGGAAGAGTAGAAAGGGCTGGCATGAGAGAACGGTCTGACCAAGTCTTTTCCCCTAAGGAATGGACTTCATAACTATTAATGTGAATTACCCAGGAAACACAAGACTAAATGGCTAAAAATTTATTCAGATTACATCCTTCTGGTAAATGTGTTTACAAAAATCTGCATATTATCTGGTTTACCTTTAGGGTGGATATTATTCAGGTATTTCCTTAGTATAATTGGCCAGAATGAAAATTCTTAAGTTTAAGGTTTTAATATTAAAAAACATTGATAATTGTTTTAAAAATTGTAACCAGGAAATAGAATCTTGTCTGTACCATCACCTACCTACTAGGAGATAATCAGTTCCTCTCTCCCAATAATGGTGAGGCATTTATAACTGACCATTTAAACACCTTTTCATAGCTATTACTTTCTGGTTAACCACCTTTATCTTCCATCTGAACTGCACAAAAACTTCTTGTTTACTCATTTGTTCCTGCAAGTATCATCTTCAATCTACTTAGGTGTATTTTCTATGGTGTAGTTTTCAATAAATGGCATTACTCTTTAGAAACCTAGATGAATACCCATTGTATCTCAGTCTATCACATGAAATGTTAAATAAAAGTCCTCTGTTAAGATTGTCCAAATGAGTCTTTTTTGCTTAATATTTTTTTAAAAAATATCACATCTGATTTTGCCTTTACTAATAATACACACGAAGTGTTGAAATGTAGTATGTGGACCCAGAAGAGAGACAGCTACTTCCTAGTTCCTGTTCAGAGCATTCCCTGAAACTTAGCAGCTTCTCTGAGTGGATCTGTAACTCCTGACTGTACTTGACAATTAACCAGCTCTTACTAGTCTCTGTGTTTACAATGAAAAGAGTCCTAGAAAAATAGTAAGAGCTGATTCAGAAACTGCAGGGAGAGAGTTGAAGGTGGGTGCCTGAATTGATCATCAAAACAAGGAGGAGAATCCTAGCAATCATTGAGAAAGGAGAGCAAGATGTAGAGCATGAGGTGGACCATGGATCCAGGAGAGGGGAGAAGAGACACAAGACCCTGCTTGTTTCTGAGGATGTGCAATTGAAGACAGAGTAAAAGTCTAACATTCCTTCATCTGAAAAATCTGACGAAGAATCTGAAGCTATTTTTTGATCTGGACTCCATGCAAGGAGAGCCTGGAAATTTGAATAAATAATTTCAGATTTTAGTTCTCAGTTTACTTATCCCTAAAACTAAGTGAATAGGAGATTATTTATGGCCTTGCCTTCATGTTGGTAGATTATTTGTTTATATAACTTTTTGTTTTTTGTCTTTGTTTCCTAATACATTGTGACATTTTTTTTTTAGGTAGTCTTGACGGTTGTTGTTTTTTTTTTTTTTTTTGGTCTCTTTTCTGCATTCCAGTGGATAGGAATAAAAAAGAAATGGAGAAAGACCTTAGATAAACACTTGCTTTTTGTTTTCTTCATTTTATGAAGTCCTTCCACAGTTCTGCATGGAGCATGGCAGGAATCCATGAAGGGACAATGCATCTTTCATACAAACAGGACTGAAAAAAGTCCCAGCAGAGGCTCAGAACCTGACTCCAAGCTGTCGCCTTTAAGCTCCAAAGTGATGGGGGCCCTCACTCTTGGCAACAATTGAGCTTTCTTCCCAACACACTGCCCACATTTTTCTTTCAACCACAAACTAAAACTATGGTTCAAAATAGCAAAACACATTTAAAAAAAGTAAACTGAAACTATTGAGTGGGTTTCATTATACAGCAGAATCTCAAGATCCTACAATACAAAGACATATTTCAAATGGGCAAAATATTGTAGAAAAAGAAACAAGAGCAATTCTTACATTCTCATGTTCAAGGGTTCCCTGATGACTTTTTGTGTTGTAAGACACAACTTTTTCATTTTCTGATAACACGGAGAAATTAATCAGTGAGTGGGAAAGAGCCTTCTGTTGTGTTATTTAACTTGTACTACCATAGCAAAATACTACAAGTTTGGTAGATTAAACAGCAGAAAGAAATTTTCTCTCCATTATGGAGTTTGGAAGTCCAAGATCAAGGTTTTAACAGGGCTGGTTTCTGGTGAGACCCCTCTTCCCAGCTTGCAAAAAACTTCCTTGTCCCCATGTCCTCAGGTGGCCTTTACGCTATGGGCACTCAGAGAGAAAGCCCTGGATTTTCTTCCCTGTCTTATAAAAGCACCATTCCTATAGGATTAGAGTCTCACTCTTATGATCTCATCTAATCTTAGTTACCTCCTTAAAGCCTTATTTACAAATAATCACATGGAGAGTTAAACCTTCACTATGTGAATTGGATGGGTACAAAATTCCATCTTTTTAGATATTTATTTATTTATTTGTTTGTTTGTTTGTTTGTTTATTTATTTAGTGGTGCTAAGGATTGAAACCAGGGCCTCATGCATGCTGGGCAAATACTCTACCATTGATCCACATCCCCAGTCCAAAATTCAGTCTTGAAACTTGACATTTGCTTAATCACTTTTAAAAGCTGCAATGAAATAAAACATGGATCATTTACAAATATTTTTATGTGTCTGTATTTAACATAGAATATTTTGAATTCAAAGTTGCTATGTGTTGATGAAAACTTCCATGGCTGTGTTCAAAAATGTGAACTGCCTTTAACATTAACTAGAGTAACACATAATTAAAACAAAGAAAAAAAAAGTTTGTCCTCACTAAATTTCAAATAATAGCATAGTTGAAGGGAAATAACTATCCTGAGTTGACATGTCATAAGTAGGAATAGGAGAATGCTAAATCACAGTAAATAATTTGATGCTGGGAAGTAAATTTAAAAAAAAAAAATTGAAGTGTGTTTGTGTGTGTGTGTGTGTGTGTGTGTATGTGTGTGTCTGTTAAAAACCCAGCAGAATCTTTTTTTTTTTCAAATCCTTCATTTGAATTATTAGAAAAAACAAGTAAGCATTAAATTACGGCTTAGTATTCTAAGTTTAAGCAAAAGGAAATGTGTGAAAAATATTTTGAAAAAAAAAAATCCAAGCAGAAATTGAGAATTAGAATGTCACTATCTGGAAACTTCAAATACAAGTCATTCTCCAATAATGCTATAGAGTAGTCATTTGACAAGCCAATTTGCAAAACCATGGCAGCTCTAGAATTAGTTTTAAACTCTGTTGTGAAACAATTGATATAAAAAAATCCCGTAAGTCCCATCTTATAATTATCTAAAACAGAAAACCACACAAACAATGCTTCAATATTTAATATTTTACTTTTTGGAATCAAAAGTAGCATTTGCTAATTATGTCTTGATTAAGAAATATATATATGAAGAAAAGTTTCCTTAATATAAATCATCTATGTAACTTGTAGTACACAGAGTTAATCTAAATTAAACTCTTTTATTTCCCCCTTCAGTGTTCAGGAGAAGGCCCACTGAAGGATTTGCCCTTCATTTTTATCTTCTAACTAAACATTACTTGTCTTTTGCTAAGACAACTTCTAGATGATTTAAATTCCTAAATATCATGTGAACAATGTTTCAGATGGGTAACACTAGTTTTATGCAAAGGGAAGCATGAATAGTAAGTAGTAAATGAGGAAAATGTTCTCATACTTTTTTGCTGAGTTTTGTTCAGAAAAGGGTTTTTTTTCCTGTTGTATTGAGCATTCAATTATTTTGCATCATTTGCAATATTCACTATAAAATGAAGTTGTCATCACTGAAATTCCAGCTTGGAAAGTGGAGGAAAAATCTGTTGAATGTATTGAACTGGGAAGCAGGTGGCAATGGGGGCCCTTCAGTTCAGAAACTTGTGTTGGTCAGCAAAGCAGGGCTCAGTTTAGAGAGAATATAATTTGGGATAAATAAATCTCTTTCCTAACCAGACTCAGATGGCTGATTCTAACCTCAAACTCACTGTGGGAGCTTTACGCCTGCAAATAAAGCTATGCTAAATTTATATCACCCATGCATCTTTTTTTCTGAGCCCTGAATACAACTTCTGATCGAGGATGCATTGTTGTGGATACATGTCAAATTAGTGCTGATGCTACCTTAATTAGGATCTAGACCCTCTCATGCTTTTGGCATCAATGGCTAGACCACTATGTGAAAGTTGTTAAAGTTTGGTTGTTTCCCAAAGCATTAAAAAGCAGAGAAGAATGTTGGTGGTGATTTCTCTTTGTAGGTTGGTCACATCTTTCTTTCATCCCTACTTTTGCTTCTCTCTTCTTCTTAAAATGAAGTTTATTTTAGGATGTTAATTTCACATAACTTATAAGCACACAATTTGAGAAGAAAACCTATTGTAACACAGGATCTTGTGAGCAGTGGACGGTTCTTGTCTTATGAGAATTCAGCAGCAGGTTTATGAGAAACAAGCAAGGAAGGCTTCCACAGAATGGGGGGTGGGGTTCCCAAAGAGGATACCAATGGTGGGGTTTGTACTGTTTTAATGAGGAACTAACCTTTCATTGAAGAGTCCCTCTTGATTGTTCTCCTTATCTGATTCACTTGAAAGGATACAATTTTAATTTCTAATTTTCATAATGTGGTAGTTTAGTGTGTTTGTTAACCTGAGTTTGTCCTGTACTTCTTCCTTAAAACAAAATAATTGATTGGGTTCGAAACAACTTGTAGGGGTTGACTAATGTTAGGATAGTCAAGGAAGCCAAGGACAATAACAGAATGTACAGGCATCCAAGCAAGAGTAGGGCCTTCCAATCAGGCAGCTAAAAACAAAGAATGACACCTTGGGTTTGAATCTGGGGTGGTGGTCCAGCCTCACTCTCATGATGTAACAGGTCATGTTCTGATTCTGTGCACTTTCAATTCACTGTCTATTATAGTGTGGATGTGGTATCCCCAAAAGCTCACGTGTGAGACAGTGCAAGAAGGTTTGGAGGAGAAATGATTGGCTTATATCCTTAACCTAATCAGTAAACTAATCCCTGATGGATTGAGTGGTAACTGGAGGCAGGTGAGGTGTGGCTGAAAGAAGTATTAGTTCATTGGGGCTGGGTCTATGGGGTGTATATTCTGTATCTGGACAGTGAAGTCTCTTTCTGTTTCCTGATCATCATGTAAGCCCCTTCCCTCTGCCACACATGTCCACCATGACACTCAGCCTCACCTGGGCCTCAAGGAATGGAGCTAGCCTTCTATGGATTGAGACCTCTAAAATTGTGAGCCCCTAAGTAAACTTTTCCTCCTTTACAATGTTGTTCTGGTCAGATCTTTTAGTCACAATGGGACAAAAGCTAATTAAAAGACTGTCAAGAATCACCAATCTTTTGACATATTCATAATCAAGAACCAAGTCACTAGGATAGTTTCTAAAATCAATAAAACTTTAGGAGGAAGAACAAGAAACAGAATCACTTTTGTTTTTTCTAATACATTAACTTCAAAGGTGTCTTTGGAATTGTCATTTCCTTTTTCTCTTTCTTTCTTTTTTTTTTTTTTTGTACTGGGGATTTGGGGACTAAAATCAGGGGTACTTTGCCATGAGTCACATCCTCAGCCCTTTTTCAATTTTTTTTTTTAAGGCAGAGTCTCACTAAGTTGCTTTGGTGCCCAGATAAACTGGGGACTGGATTTGAATTGCAATCCTCCTGCCTCAGCCTCATGAGTTGCTGGGTTTACAGGTGTGTGCCACTGGGCCCATCTGAATTTTGTCCTTCTCTTGCTCTGTAATTTGGGTCTCTAATAACTTTTTTCTCCTCTTTTAACTGATTCCAAATGTCTTTGTTCCATGACTCCAGCTTGGCTATAAATATCAGTTTAGCACCAGTGACTCCCTAAAATTCTATTTTTAGTTGTTTATTTATTCACTATCCACTCCAATGGGATCTAATCTACATCAGAGAAGGGACTGTCTATTTTACTTACCACTCTCCTTCTAAAATACAGAGGAGCCGCTGACAAATAATATATACTCAATAAATCTTATTTGAATTAATTATTTAATTATGATATATCCTTTCCATAAGTGCTTCAGGAGACATTCTTGTACTATTTATAACTTCCTCCAAATTCCAAGGGAAAAAAATGTTTAAGGGGACTGTCTTTCACCAGATATCATCTTCTTTCTTCCCACGGTTTTTCAAAGATCCTTCTGTTTTCTGTCCTAAAGTAAGTCCCTGTTCACACATCTCATGAGAATGTACATCTACATCACCCACTGAAACTGTTTTCTGAACATAAATAGTCCAGAGTTTTAAACTTAACCCCAGTCACCTTCTGGCTGTGTAGATTTTATAAAGTCATATAACATCTATGAAGCACACTTTTTATGTAAGATATAAATGGCATTTAACTGGCAGATATGGTATGAGATTCAGAACCTGGACATGTGTCATGAACTCAAAACAAAAGTAGTTATTGTCCTTCTTATTTTTGGAAAACATGCTCTTACTGATAACAATATTCAACTATAATTTTTATTAATTATAGATCCTCAAGTATTTTTGTTAAACTCTGTAATGGTGATGCTCAGTTTTGTTCCTGGAAAGCAGCTAGAGACAAATCATCTTAATTCAATTTGATTTGATAGAGGGTATTGGTTTTTCTGGGGGGTGGCATCCCCTTCTTCTTGGATGGAACTGAAGGGCACTAGACCACTGAGCCACATCCCAGACCTATTTTGTATTTTATTTAGAGACAGGGTCTCACTGAGTTGCTTAGCACCTCGCAGTTGCTAAGGCTGGATTTGAACTTGCAATCCCCCTGCCTCAGGCTCCTGAGCCACTGGGATTACAGGCCTGCACCTCTGTATCCTGCCATCCCTCTTCTTTAGGTCTAGACATTAGGGTCTTAGCTAAAGCTAGTGGGGTTTACTAGGATTCTTCCTCCACATTGAGCCTTGGTTCTCTTACTCTATTCCTCTCAGACACCAAGTTTCCTGCTCAGCTTCTTAACCTCTAGACCTCCACTGTGAGTTAGTAGATGTCTCAAAGGGAAAAGCTACATGAATTGTTAAGTATACCAAATCCTTCTTTCTCTTCAAGACTTCGATCTCTCACATCCTGACAGACTTGATTTTTTTACAATGCCTTCAGAAAATATTTGCAAAGAATTTTTTTCAGCTAGCTCTTTTCATTTTTGTCAGTAGGAGAGAATACTGTATCTACCAATAGCAGATGGAAAACCTATAATGTGGGTATTTTTTAAATGACATTTTAATCTTCTTCAAAAAAAATGTCTGCAGAACGTTTAATGTTGTAGTTTGGTAAATTTCACATAATATAATCCCAGACCAACAGACAAATTATAGGGTTTAACTTCTATCTAAGCAATGATTGTCACCAATTGTAATCAAATTATTTTTTTTTTAAAAAAGCTCCTCTGTCATTGAGTTTGAATTTCATTTGCTTTTCAATATTTCATATTCCACACAGGCGTATTTTAAAAATGCAAGTGAATGCACAAATATTTGGCTTAATATTGACCAGGTTGTGTTGGATGCTTGCTGAGGAAAAAGAAGAACCTGCTCTCACTTTGAAACCCTGGTTGAAAGACATCTTGTGCACAGACGACTCTCAGGGCAGGTTGGCCTGAACTCCTTTGTTTATTTAACATGGCTGGCTGGCAGTGAGGGTTTTGGTGTCAGCCTCCATTAGCATACAAGTACATGTAAAATTAATCAACGGACCTAGCAACTTGCTGCATAGTTCCCTGAGAGCCTGGGGTTAAACATCTGTGCAGAATGATGTTTCCTGAAAAGCTTTATGTAATGGCCAGAGGAGGTTGGAGTGGGTACTTAGTGGGGAAGGAAGGGCAAAATAGACACTTGAGGGGAAGTGCTGGGTTTCAGTGAACTGACAGCCTCGCCATCCTGCCCAAAGGTTACAACCTTAGACTTGAAAAGCTTTTAAGGCGTCTTGCATCTGTGTTGCCTGACTGCCTTTAGCATTAAGCACTTATGACCAGGATGCTCTGAGCATATGTCTTTTTCAAAGTTTCTTTAATGTGGATGAAAGTGTCTTGGATCATTCAGAAATGTCTGTCCTATAAGCTCACAACTGTAACTTTCTTTGGACTGCACTATTTTATTTGGTCAATTTTGCTACTATAAAGTTGAGCCAATAGGACTTACATACATTTCGAGGTGTGTAAAGCATCAATATGTCTTTTCCCCCCTAATATTTGTTAAGGTTTGTGATGTTTTATTGGGTAGTATGATAAAATTGGAAGAAAATGAGCTTTGGCTTTGATTCTGAGCTCTGCTGCCTATCAGCCAGTGTGACTCTGTTTCTGTATACCATATTCTGTGAGGGACCTAGTCCTAATCCTGTAGTGTCAATTATATAAATTGTGTTCTATTTGGAAGGTGCTCTATAAGCGTGATTACTCTGGAACCAGACTCAGGAAATCCATCTTATTTTTATGTTATCATCACTAATATTCTTAATAAATGGAGTTCTGTTCAGATGCCCTATGAATATGCAAATAATTAACAGTGCGCGAAAACCAAACCCTAACAATGACAAAATAACTCCTTCCACTTAGCTATGGAATGCTGTTCAGAAAATGTAACAAAATGATAATAAACCCATCCAAAGGCAATTTATTTAGAATAGAGAAGATTTAAAGATATGCCAGGGAGAGGTTCCCTGGGGTGAACAGATGCACCACCAAGTAACAGTCATTTGGAAGTGAGCAATAGTTAGCTGTGACTGAGTTGAAGAGCAAGCTTTTGTTCAATGTTTTCTTTGCACTGAAGGCTTGAAGGTGCTGTATTAGTGAAACAAGAAAAAGAGTGATTGAGCTTTTTCACAAGTTGCCTAACTTAGTTATTAAATAATGGGCTTCTTTTTTTATTTTCAAACTTAAAATGAACTCATATTATATTTGAGATCAATAGGCTTTCTCTGGGAAATGAATGAATCTTCAGACAAGAATTTTGAATATTAACAATATTATGTTCCTATCACCTGTGACCTCGAGCACATTAATTTAACTCCCAGAATATCTGTTGCCTCATCTTTAAAATCAGAGTTACAGAACAAATTAACTTCTCAAAAATACTAACTTTTAATTTTTTCTTCTTCTTTTCTTTCTTTCTTTCTTTCTCTCTCTCTCTCTCTTTGTCTCTCTCTCTCTCTCTTTCTTTCTTTCTTTCTTTCCTTCTTTCTTTCTTTCTGTTTGTTTTAGTACCAGGAATTAAACCCAGGGGCATTTAACCACTGATCCAGCCCCCTTTCCATATTTTTTTTAGACACAAGGTCTTGCTGAGTTGCTTAGGACCTTGATAAGTTGCTTAGTACCTTGGTAAATTGCTGAGGTTGGCTTCGAACTCATGATCTTCCTGCCTCAGCCTCCCTAGCTGCTGAGATTACAGGCATGCACCACCATGCCAGGCTAAAACAATTAACTTCTTTCTCAAAAACAGTATATTGCTGGCTTGATAGTAAAGCAGCTGATTGTATTAGGGGGAAAGCCAGTGAGGCACTATTGTGGACCCCATAAGTAAAAACTGACTTTTCTGATAAATGCCTATGGCCGGCAAAAAATTGCTGAAAATGTCAACTGCTGCTAACCCCAGGAGCTGCGACCATGCTAACGTCCTTGAGCTTTTGCAGATATGAACAAATCAAGACTTTAAAATGGGGAGATTATGTTAAATTATCCAGGTGGGGACAATGAAATGAGTAAGATTCTTAAAAGTAGAAGGGAGAGGCACATTTTAAGGTCAGGGTGATATGATGTGAGAAAAACTTGACCCATTGTTGCTTAATAGATGGGGAGAGGAGACCATGAGCTCAGGAATGTTAATGGCTGTTAGAAACTTAAAAATGTAAGGAAATTAACTGTCCCTTAAAATTTATGAAAAGGAATGCAGCACAGTAGACATGGTGATTTTAGTCTATCAGGTTATGCTGCAGTTCTGACCTACTAAACTGTCAGATTGTAAGTTTATTTTATTCTAAGCCATTGAGTTTGAGGTAATTCATCACAGCAATGACGTAACCTAACCAGTACCAGTACCTAACATGGTAACAAGTCCACAAAGCTCATCTCTATAACTGAAGGCAGGTTTGAGTTTGCTGAATGAATGGAGGAATGAATGAATTACTATGATAACCATTCATTGGAAGGTTCTCAGGGGAAATACCTAAGTGGACCACGCACCTTTTTCTTTTACATTCTTTATGGAGCCTTTAAATTCACACTAGATTCTATCTGGCATGATTACTTCACCCTTAAGAGCCTTGCTCTCTTGCCAGATGTAGTGGCACATGCCTCTGATCCCAGCAACTCAGGAATCTGAGGCAAGAAGATCACAACTTTGAGTTAAGCCTGAGCTACCTCAAAATAAAATGGCTGGGGATGTAGCTCAGTGGTAGAACATACTGGGTCCAATTCCCAATGCTACCTAAGAACAGAGAGAGAGAAAGACAGATAGAGACAGGCTTCCTGTTTACCCATTAATGTATGTTTTTTATTTTTTTTTTGATAGAAAATGTGGTATTGCAAATACAAGGTTGCAAAAAATGTTTCTAATGGACATTGCTGTGAAGTGTGTTTCTGCTCTTTTCTATTTCCCAATACCCAGCATAGAAGTTGGTTCATGTAGAAACGCAATGGAGAGTAAAGGAATGAATGGAAAGAAGGATGCAAACCAGGAAGTGGCTGAGAGTTCCAAGTTTGAATCAAATCCCTTTGGAAACTGAAACATTTGAGTACTGTAAGGCATAAGGAAATCTTGAAGAATGCCAAGCCCCCAATACCACTGTTCTTGCCTAGCTTTCTGAGTCTAGAATTTACCTGCTTAACCCATTTTCCCATTTTATGAATGCATTTGTATTAATTAGGATACATTATATTATATAAAATAATCCCCAAATATCTGTAGCTTTACACAATGAAAATTTATTTCTGGCTCCTATTATAGTCCTTGGATGTTTGCAAGTGTGGTGTGGGTGATATGAGGGACATTGTACTGATGGGAATGTAGCTTCAGCCAGACATTCACATTAGCTGGCTGTGGCTGAGAGCAATCTGTCTTCATTGTGTCAATCCCATGGTCTCCCTGGTCGTCTCTGTGTAGTCTTCAGTCAGGGAAATTGTGAGAGTGTAGATGTAGATAGAGAAGACACACAGGAGCCCGAAAAAGACCACCACTACTCTCATTTCGCTGCAGGTCCCCGATACCATGCCTGGGCAACATGCAAAGAGTTGGCAAATGTATATGTGATATGCTGTGATGTTTAGCTTCAGGCAAACAAGAAAAACCAAACCTGGTGAACATTTTGCAAATTGTTTCACACAAATCCACCACAGTCTTCTACCCATACGTGGCACATAGTAACTCTAATCCCAAGGGAGAAAACCTAAGGTCCAATCTAGCAGTGTATCTCCTCAGAATCCAGGATCTCCTGGACTTGAAAGGTCCTTTCCATTTGTTCATGATAGAATTCCCTGAGTTCTGGCTGCCCATAACAAAAAAGTAAACTCCCCCTACCACATACATGCATGAAATAAAAACAGCAATGTGTCAACATGTGTTAATAAGAGGAGGAATGGGTGACTGAGTAAATTCTCTTCTGCAGCCCTTGGAACCCAGAGGAAAAGAAATGATCTTTCTGGCCCTGGCTCTACAAGGACCTCGTCCACAACATCTAGCGTGAGACAACTGTATAACTTCAAAGCTAGTTTCCTATACGTGGAAGTTTGGAGGACAAAGTTTGTTGTAAATTTCAAAGTATCAAATAATTTCATGTGGTAGTAGGGATGATCCTATCTAAGTTTTTCAATATATTTTTAATTCTAATTTATGTTTTTGTTTCCTCCACTCTGGGTTTCCACCTTTTAAATTAATTGTGGTGACACTGAAGCCACTAAGACTCAGTAGAAAGGCAACACAGATAATCTTTATAGCAAAGGTGTATTTTCTGTCATCCATTGAGCTATAGTTTACATATAATTAAATTTGCCAAATTTATGCATACAACCTGATGTTTACAAAATTTAAGATTGTATAACTTCTACCACAGTTCTGACATAAAACACTCCGGGAACACTAAAATGTTCCACCGTGTACCTTTGCAGTCAAACTTTGCTCCATCCCCCAGCCTCAGACAACTCCTGATCTGATTTTTGTCACTGATGATTATTTTACTATATGGACAACTTTTTTATAAAAGGAAAAATAAAACATGCATTATTTTGTGTCTAGCTTATTTTTACTTAGCTTGTAATTTTGAGATTCAGCTTATCAGTAGTCCTTTTTAAAATTTAAAAAAAAAAATTTGCTGAGTAGTATTCTGTTATATGAATGTTGCAAATTTGTTTCTCCTTTACCATCTTGATGAACATTTGGGTTGTTTCCAGTTTTTGACTGTCATGACCTAGCCCCTATGACCATCTGTGTGCAAATCTTTGTGGAAACATGATTTCATTGCTTTTTGATAAATATAGGAGCAATAAATATGGTAAGTGTATGTTTGACTTTACAAGAAACTGCCAAAATGATTGTATGATTTTACATTCCTACCAGCAATTTATGAGTTTCAGCTATTCCCTCCAACATGTGATTTCATCAGTCTTTTTGATGTTAGCTATTCTAGAAAGTGTATGTTGTGATATTTTGTGATGTTTATTTCCTTCCTGTGATGATCATGCTATATGTCTTTTTATGCACTTATATATCTTCTTTTATAAAGTGTCTCTTAAAATATTTCTTTTTCCTGCTTTATCTTACTGAGTTATGGAGTTCTGCATATATACATTGGGGGAAAATGGTGATTTGTAAAATATTTATATTGCAAATATTTTCTCTCAGTGACTTGCCTTTACATTTCCATCACCCATTGAGCAGAAGTTTTTGATTTAGATAAGTTCAATATATCAGTTTTTTATGGGTTTTGCTCTTTGTGTCCATTGGAAGATATCATTGTTATTATCAAGGTTACAAAGGTCTTTTACTATGATTTCCCCTAGAATTTTTATTGTTGTAGCTCTTATATATTTGAATCAAAGGACTGATTTCAATCAACATTTTGGTGTCTGGTGAGAATGAGAATTCATAATTTGGCACATGAATATCAATCCTATCGATTGTGAATTCTCTGATTCTACAAAATGAATATCCTTTCTCCACCAAATTACCTTGGAAGCATTTTCAAATATCAGTATACCAGATAGGTATTGTCTTCCTTTAGAACTATTGTTCTATTTTACATATCTGTCAATATATCAGTACTGCAACACGTTGTTCTTTATTGTTACACTAGACTTAGTCTTTTGCAGGAAGAACTCCATCTTGGTTTTTATTTAAAAAATTGTGTCAAGTATTTTGGTTTGTTTTCATTTTTCTGAAATTTTAAGAATTTATGTCAAAAATTTCTACCAAAAATGAAAAAGAGAAAAGAAACCCGATGGAAATTTTGAATAAAATTACCCTGAATCTGTAGATGATTACTTTTGGGAAAATGAACATCTTAATGATATTCTTTTGAATTTGACTCCATGAAGATGTATTTGTTTCCACTTCTTTTCATTTTCCTTAAATTTTCTAAACAATGCTTGATAATTTAAATTCAATCTTGTTCATGTTTAATGAACTTTATTTCTTGGTGCTTCTTATTATGATGCTGTCATAAATGGTATTTATTTTATTTCAACTGTTTACCTTTTTTGTTGTTCATTTTAGATATACAAGACAGTAGAGTGTATTTTGACACATTACACATACATATAGTATGCATTCCCATTCTTGTAGTTGTACATGTCATGGAGTTTCACTGTGGTGTATTCATATGTGAACATTGGGAAGTTACATACGATTCATTCTACTGTCTTTCCTACTCCTATCCCTACTTCCTTCCACTAATTCTTCTTTGTCTCATCCACTGGAATTTTATTCTCAACCCTTGTTTTGTGTTAGCATCTGCATATCATAGAGAACAATTGACCTTTGTTTTTTTGGGGGGATTGGCTTATTTTACTTAGCATAATAGTCTCCAGATCCATCCACTTACAAAAGACATAAAATCATCCATCCAGCAAAAGTCATAAAGTCATTTCTTTTTATGGCTGCGTAACATTCCATTGTGTATATGTACCACATTTTCTTTTTTCCATGCATCTCTTAAAGGGCACCTACTTTGGTTCCATACCTTAGCTCTTGTGAATTGAGATGCTATGAACAATGATGTGGCTGCATCACTATAGTATGCTGATTTTAAGTCCTTTGGGTATATGCTGAGGAGGGGGATAGCAGGGTCAAATTCTGGTTCCATTCCAAATTTTCTGAGGAATCTCCATACTACTTTCCAGAGTGGTTGTGACAATTTGCAGTCCCACCAGCAACAAATGAGTGTGCCTTTTTCCCCCACATCCTCACCAAAATTCATTGTTATTTGTATTCTTGATAATTGCCATTCTGACTGGAATGAGATGAAATCTCAGTGTAGTTTTAATTTGCATTTCTCTAATTGCTGGTGATGTTGAACACTTTTCTGCATATTTATTGATCATTCATATTTATTCTGTTAAGTGCCTGTTCAGTTCCTTTGTCAATTTATCAACTGAGTTATTTGGTTTTATTGGTGTTCAGCTTTTTGAGTTCTTTTTGTATCCTAGAGATTAATGCTGCATCAGAGATGCAGGTGGCAAAGATTTTCTCCTATTATGTATGCTCTCTCTTCATGCTCTTCATTATTTCCTTTGCTGTGAAGAAGTTTTTGGTTTGATTCCTCCAAGTTATTGATTCTGGATTTCACTTCCTGTGCTTTAGGAGTCTGGTTGAGGAATTCGGTTCCTAAGCCACTATGATGAAAATTTGGGCCTACATTTTCTTTTACTAGGTGCAGGGTCTCTAGGTCTTTGATTCACTTTGAGTTGAGTTTTGTTCAGGGTGAGAGATAGGGTTAAATTTTGTTCCCTTACAAAGGATTTCCAGTTTTTCCAGCATCATTTGTTGAAGAGGCTATCTATTCTCCAATGTATGTTTTTGTGCCTTTGTCTAGTATAAGATTAACTGGATTTATGTGGGTTTATCTCTGTGTCTTCTATTCTGTTTCATTGGTTTTTATGTCTGTTTTGGTGCCAATATCATGCCATTTTGTTACTATAGTTCTGTCGTATAATTTGAGGTTTGTTGCTATGATACTTCCTTCTTCACTTTTCTCACTAAGGATTGCTTTGGCTATACTTGGCCTCTTATTTTTCCAAATGAATTTTTTATTTCTTTTTCTTTTTTAAGATAATTTTTACTTTATTTTTTTTTACATAAATGGAGCACAATTTTTTTTATTTCTCTGATTGTACAAAATATGGAGTTAGAGTTACACCATTTGTGCATTCATAACCTATACATAGGGGTAATTATGTCCATATCATTCTACCATCCTCCCCACTTTCCTTTTCCTCTTCTCCTTCCCTTCCTTCTTCTCTGCTCAATCCAAAGTTCCTCCCTTTTTGCCTTGCCCTTTTGCTCATTATGAATCAGCATCCACTTATCAGATAAAACATTTGACCTTTGTTTTTTTGAAATTGACATACTTCGCTTAGCATGATTTTCTCTAATTCTGTCCATTTACCTAAAAATGCCACTATTTCATTCTTCTTTAGGGCTGAGTAGTATTCCATTGTGTTCTATATACCAGTTTCTTTATCCATTCATCTACTGAAGGGCATGTAGGCTGTTTCCACAGTTTGGCTATTGTGAATTGAGATGCTATAAACAGAGCTATGTTGAATAGAAGTAGTGTCTTGTTCCAGTTTTTAGCAGGAATGCTTTCAATTTTTCTCCATTTAGAATGATGTTGGCTTTGGGCTTAGCATAGATAGTTTTCACAATGTTGAGGTATGTTCCTATTATCCCTAGTTTTTCTAGTGGTTTGAACATGAAGTGGTGATGTATTTGTTGAATGCCTTTTCTGCATCTATTGAGATGACCATGAGATTCTTATCTTCAAATCTATTGATGTGATGAATTACATTTATTGATTTTTATATTTTGAACCAACCTTGCATCCCTGGGATGAACCCCACTTGGTCGTTTAATATGTTTTTTTTTCAATTTGCCAGAATTGTATTGAAAAATTTTGCAGCTATGTTCATTAGAGATATTGGTGTGAAATTTTCTTTCCTTAATGTGTCTTTGTCTGGTTTTGGTATCAGAGTGATATTGGCCTCATAAAATGAGTTTGGAAGGGTTCCCTCCTTTTCTATTTCATGGAATAATTTGAGGAATATTGGTATTAGTTCTTATTTGAAGGCCTTGTAGAACTCCATTGTGAATCCATCTGGTGATGCACTTTTATTTGTTAGTAGAATTTTGATGTCATCTTCTATTTCATTTCTTGAGATTGCTCTGTTTAAGTTGTTTATATCCCCTGATTCAGTTTGGGTAGACCATATATCTTTTGAAATTTGTTGATGTTCTTAAGATTTTCTATTTTATTGGAATATAAATTTTCAAAATAGTTTCTAATCATCTTTTGTATTTTGATAGTGTCCACTGTGTTGTTTCCTTTTTCATCATGAATTTTATTAATTTGAGTTTTCTCTCTTTCTCTTTGTTAGTGTGGCCAAGGGTTTATCAATTTTATTATTTTTTTTTCAAAGAACCAATTTTTTGTTTTGTCAATTTTTTTTAATTGTTTATTTTGTTTCAGTGTCTTTGATTTCAGCTCTGATTTTAATTATTTCCTATCTTCTACTTTTGGTGTTGAATCGTTTTTCCTTCTCTAGGGCTTTGAGGTATAATCTTAGGTCATTTATTTGTTGACTTCTTATGCTTTTAAGGAATGAACTCAATGCAGTGAACTTTCCTCTTAGCACTGCCTTCATAGTGTCTCAGAGATTTTGATGTTGTATCAGTGTTCTCATTTACCTCTAAGAATTTTTTAATTTCCACCCTGATGTCTTCTGCTATCCATTGTTCTTTCAATAGCATGTTATTTAGCCTCCAGGTGTTGGGAGTAGCTTTTATTATTTATTTTATCATTGATTTCTAATTTCATCCCATTATGATCTGGTAGAATGCAGGGTAGTAGCTCTATTTATTTTTCTTCATTTTCTAAGTGTAGCTTTGTGGCATAATATATGGTCTGCTTTAGAGAAGGATCCATGTGCTGCTGAGAAGAAAGTGTATTCACTTGTTGATGGATGAAATGTTCTCTATATGTCTGTTAAGGCTAAATTTTTTATTGTATTATTGAGAGCTATAGTTTCTTTGTTTAGTTTTTGTTTGGAAGATCTATCCAGTGGTGAAAGAAGTGTATTAAAGTCTACCAGTATTATCTTGTTGTGGTCTATTTGATTCTTGAAATTGAGAAGAGTTTGTTTGACGTATGTAGATGTTCCATTGTTTGGAGCATATATATTTTCAATTGTTATATCTTGATTATGTTTTGTTTCCCTTAAGCAGTATGAAATATCCTTCTTTATCCCTTTTGACTAACTTTGACTTGATGTCTACTTTTTCTGAGATAAGGATGAAAACCCCTGTTTGTATCCACAGTCCATATGAGTGGTATGTTTTTTCCCAACTTTTCAACTCCAGTTTGTGGATGATGTTTCCTATTAGATGAGTTCCTCGAAGGCAACATATTTTTGTTTCTTTTCTTTCTGATCCAATCTGATAATCTATGTCTTTTGATTGCTAAGTTTAGGCCATTAACATTCAAGGTCATTATTAAGATATTGTTTGTATTCCTGGTCATTTTTATTTTCAGTTTTTAACTTGACGTGGTTTCTTCTTTGACTGGCTTTCCCTTGAGTGTCATTCCTCCCTTTGCTGGTTTTTATTGTTATTTTTCATTTCCTCCTTATGGAATATTTTGCTGAGGATGTTCTGTAGTTCAGGCTTTCCAGTTGTAAATTCTTTTAACTTTCGTTTGTCCTGGAAGGTTTTATTTCATCCTCAACTCTAAAGCTTAATTTTTCTGGATATAAAATTCTTGGTTGGCATCTATTTTCTTTCAGGCTTGGTATATGTTATTCCAAGCCCTTCTACCTTTGAGGGTCTCTGCAGAAAAAATCTACTGAGATCTGAAATGGTATCCCACTATACCTACTTTTTTGAGAGTCTCCTTAGAAAAATTCTCTGAGATCTAAATTGGTCTTTTGCTTCATTTTATTGCAGCCTTTAAAATCCAGTACCTCTCCTTTGGGGGGATATTAGTATTAACAGGTCTCAATGCAAACAATATGCAACCTTAAACCAAATAGCTCCTATTAAGATGTTTAGAGTTTTGTAGCAATAGAGAAAATTATGTGTTCAATTATTGTCTGCAATACACACAATAGGTTTGTGAAAGGGTCTTCAATTTCTAATGGTGGACAAAAGGAGAACCAGCAGGTGTAGAATGAATTAAAGAGGTTGGAGGTGAGGATATAGAAGTATTAGATCTAAGGAAGTGTGTATAAGGAATCAAAAGAAGTTGACTGGTAGTAGGATTATAGAGAGAAAAGGATTCTCCAGGAAAGAGGGAAGAGAATAGATAGAGAAAATATACAAAGAAATTAATAAGGAAAAAATATATTGATGAAAGATAAAAGAATGTACAACAAAACTAAAAATATCTCAAAGGAACATTGAGTAATTGTTTTTGTTGGAATTCTGTGTCTTTCCTGCTTCCCTTCTCATCCAGTAGGTGGGGTTGTCTGTTGTTTGCTGGTATCTCCACCCCCAGGGTGGTGAAGGTTATTGGTGTAGGAGGGTTAGTCATGAAGGAGGAACTCCTGGAGGTGGGTATAGTACTTGCTGCTCCCCATTAGAAGACTGCACCCCAAGGATCTCCTTTGGGGCTCACTCGTGTGATGTGGGCACCTGTTCTTAGCCCCTTAGATTGCCTGTAAAGCCCATGATTTCTGGTCTCTAAACTGTATCTCTCAGGAGCCCCATCCTTTTATACTTTTCAATCAAGAAACTTTCTCTCTGAAGACCATGTAGGCTGAGTTCCAAGGCATGCACACCTGTTGCAGAGAGCTGTTCTGTATCAGGCAGATCTAGACCTAGCTTTGAGAGCTACAGGCCCTCAGGTAATCTATCCAGTTAGTGGCTATGATGTGGAGGTGGGGGGTTATGGAACTGTAGGCACCTTGATATTGCTTTTAGGCCACAGTCAGTGTCCCAAGATGGGAATTGCCCCACCTACAGATGGCGATGTGGGCAGCAGAGATAACCCAAGATGACCATGAAGATGTCCTAAGATGGAGGTGACCACTTTCAGAGATGGGGCCATAAGAGGGGACCATGTGGCGGCATTGTGTGGTGTCTTAGGTGATGCAGTGCCATGACGTGTGGTGAGTGACTGTTTCCAGACCCTGAGCAGTGTCCCCTGGTGCAGGCTACCATGTGAAGGGGAATTTGGCAGTAGTAGCAGTGTCCCAAGATGGAGGCAGCTATGGGAACCCCTTGTTGCTTGATGGGCATGGGCATGGGAGGGTCCACACAGGCACGGGTCCAGAGCAGCATGTGTACGATTGACTGCTTTTTCTATTTCTCTGAAGAACATCATTGGAATTTTAATAGAAATTGCATTGAAAATGTTATCAAAAGCTTATCAGTGAAGAGAAGCCCAGGGCCATACAGATTCTCAGCTGCATTCTACCAGACCTTCAAGAACTAACATCAATCCTCCTCAAATTATTTCATGAAATAGAAAAGGAAGGAACCCTTCCCAACTCATTCTATGAAGCTAGTATCCCCCTGGTACCAAAACCAGACAAAGCCAGATCAAGGAAAGAAAACTTCAGATCAATCTCCCTGATGAACATAAATGCAGAAATTCTTAATAAAATTCTGGCAAATCACATACAAAATCATATTTAAAAGAGTGCACCATGATCAAGTGGGTTTCATCACAGGGACACAGAAAACAATAAGCATATTTCAACATATCGATATACTTGAAGACAAGAATCACATGAATATCTCAATAAATGAAGAAAAAACATTTGTCAAAATTCAGTATCCATTCATGTTCAAAACACTTGAAAAACTGAGGATAGTAGGAATAAACCTCAATATTGGAAAAAACTATGTATGCTAAACCTAAGGCTGACATCATTCTAAATGGAGAAAAAATTGAAAATATTCCTTCTAAAAAGTGGAGGAGGACAGAGATGCCCTTTTCCACCAATTCTATTCAACACAGTCCTTGAAACTCTAGTGAGAGTAATAAGGTAAAAGAAAGAAATTAAAGGGAGAAAAAGAAGAGCTCAAACAATTTCTGTTGCCAAGGACATGATCCTATATTTTGCAGATTCCCAAAACTCTATCAGAAAACTTCTACAACTCATAAACAAATTCAGCAAATATCAGGATATAAAATTAATATCCATAAATCAACTGTGTTGCTATGTAAAAATGATGAATTAGCTGAAAGAGAAATTAGGAAAACTATCCCATTCGCAGTAGCCTTAAAAATAAAAAGAAAATGCTTGGGAATCAACCTAAAAAAAAAAAAAAAGGAGGTGAAAGACCTTTTCGTTGAAAACTGCAGAACATTAAAGAAAGTAATTGAAGAACAATTTACAAAATGCAAAGATCTCCCATGTTATTGGATAGGCAGAATTAATATTGTCAGAATGCTAATCTTAAATATGTCTTGCATGCACTTGATTTTTATACTGACCTTGTATCCCATGACCTTCATACACTCATTAACTAGTTTCAGTAACTTTGATATTTTCTATGTAGATTGTCATGTTTAATGTACCTAAAATATTTTTATTTTTCCATTTCCAATCTGAAATTTCCTTTATTACATTCAGAATGTTGCTGAATGAAAGTGATGAAGCCATGTGTTTTTTTCCTTTTCCTTTACTTTTGAGGACAAGTATGCCATTTTTTACCATGAAGCATAGTATTAACTATAGCCTTTTTGTAAATGTGCTTCACTAGATTTTAAGAACTTTGCTTATATTTCTAGATTGATTGGTTGTTTATTTTACCCTGTGAATATGGTTTTACCTTTGTAAGAAAAAAAATTCTGTAGGTAGTGAGTCTTTATATTTTAATTTTTTCTTCCCTGTTCCTCTTTTTTCCCCTCCCTGCTTTCTTTATTCTATTTTACTTTTGTTTTTCTGTTAATAAGGCAGATTGCATTATTTGAATTTCTAATGCTAAGGCAATATTACTATCCTGCAATAATCATATCTTGTTATCTTGTTCTCTATTCCCTTTATTAATTAATTTTAGTTGCTAAATTCTAATAAAAGAAATTTTGTGTCTTATTTGTGAGTTTCTCTGCTCTGTGATGTTTGACCTGTAATTAATCTTGAGTTTTCTTTCCTTGTGATGTAAATGTCTTTGTCTGGTTTTGAATCCAAGTAATAATACCCCTTATATGTTAAGTGGAAAAGTGCTCTCTCCTGTTTTCTGGAAGAGTTTTTGTAAGTAATTACGATTTCTTCTTTAGTCATTTAAGATAATTTCCAATGATGCCAACATGGCATGAACTTTTCCTTGTGTAAAAGATTTGGAAATTATGTGATTTTTTTTTGCCATTTATTCTTTACTGACCTCAGGTAGTTTAATTTCTCAAGGAATATTTCTACTTTACTGACATTGTGAGATTTATTGGCATATCATTTTAATGCCTATAGCAACTATACAGATGACCCTTTTCCTTCTTGATACTAGTAATTTATATTTTCCTTATCCCGATTAGCCTATTTATCAAATTTACTGATTTTTTTCAAATAATTAAATTTTGTTATATTAATATTTTCTATTTTAATTTCTTTAGTTTCTATTGTTCTAATTTTTCTACCTTCTGCTTATTTTGAATATAATTTGCTTGGTCTTTCATTTCTGTTTTCTTAAAGTAGAAAATTTGATAATTGATTTGAAGTCCTTCTTCTGTTCTAAGAAGTGATCCATAAAAATATCCTCTGTGCAAACACCCCATAAATTTGAATAATTTGTTTTCATTTTAAAATATATTCTAAATTTTATTATGATTTCTTAATTGACTCATGATCTCCCCTGAAATTTGTTACTTACTTTACAAGTACATAAATATTTTCCAGATATTTACTGTGATTGAGTTCTTATTTAATTTCATTGGATTCAAATAGAATGTTTTAAAGATTTGATTCCTTTTAATTTAATGAAATTTGCTTTATGGCCAGAATATGTTCTATTTTGGTGAATATTCAGATATTCATTGTGCATTTAAAAACAGCTCCTTTTTGTTTGAAATTTTCCTATTGTTGGGTAAAATGTTCTTTATATATCATTTAGAGCAAGTTGGTACTTTACTTATATAAAACCTACTATCAAATGCTGATACATTTTAATCTCCAAATATAGTAGTGATTTTTAAAATGTTTTTAAAAATTATACTACAGGGACACAGCCACATCAATGTTTATAACAGCACAATTCACAATAGCTAAACTGTGGAGCCAAACTAGATGCCTTTCAGTGGATGAATGGATGAAAAAAAATTTGGCATATATACACAATGGAATTTTACTCAGCAATAAAAGAGAATAAAATCATGTCATTTTCAGGTAAATGAATGGAGTTAGAGAAGATAATGCTAAGTGAAGTTAGCCAATCCCCAAAAGCCAAATGCCTAATGTTTTCTCTGATATAAAGAGGCTGACTTATAGTGGGGTAGGGAGAGGGAGCATGGGAGGAATAGATGAATTCCAGATAGGACAGAGAGGTGGGAGGGAAAAGGAGGGGGCAGGAGATTAGCAAGGACAGTGAAATGTGATAGACATCATCATCCAAAGTACATGTATGAAGACATGAATTGATGTCAACATACTTTATTTAGAACCAGAAATATGAAAAATTGTGTTGTATACATGTAATAAGAATTGTGATGCATTCTGCTGTCATTTATTTTTTAAATCAATAATAAAAATTTTGTTATTAACTTCATGTGTATTTAGATTTTTTTATATTATCTTCAAGAACTTACTGATTTTTAACTATAAAGATACCTCTTTATCATTGCTAATAAATTTTGTTCTATAATCCCAGATACTCTTTTTTTAAGTGATACTTTCATACTACTTTTCATTCTTTTAATTTTAATATCTTCGCATCTTTTAAACTAAGAGGGTTTTTTACATGCAGTTTATAGCTGAGTTTAACTTGACTATCTTTCAGAAAGATCATTTCCTCTTTTGCTTTAGATTAATTGTTTTCCCCAAATTTACCTTTAACACTTCTGTTTTTTTATTTCCATATTTAATTTATCTCTTTTTTATTTATATTTCTTAATGTTTGCTCTGTAGTTTATAATATACTTCTTTAAATTAGTAGTCTATTTTTCCAATACTGTACACATTGTGTAAAAATCTTACACTTATATAGTTCCATTTCCTCTTTCTTTACTTGTGCTGTTGGTCTGCAGTTTATTTTTAAATTGAATAGACCTCATAACATATTAATGTTGGTTTAAATGCTTATCTTCAAGAGAAATTAAGCAAATTAATAAAAAATCTTAATTTCTTTTTCTGCGTATTTGCCATCTCTGGAGTGTCTTCCTTATTTTGTCTAGTTATTCTTATGTTCCTTCTACTTGAAGATCTTTATCAAAATGTTCTTAAAATGCAACTCTGAGGGAAGTAGATCTCCTTACATTTTTATCCAAAATTTTTGTTTGGGGCTTTATTTTTTTAACTTATTATGAAATCAAAGGTTGGTATTTTCTACTTTCATACTTTAAACATGCTGATCCATTTTTCTTCAGCCTATGAATAATATTTTTTTATGTTTCAGGTTTGGTAATTTGTTGGGGTATGATCAACTTTTTTTTCCCCATTGGTAGGTTTTGGATTTTGATGTTATTATTTTAAATAGTGTTATATTTTGTTGTGACATGTTGTTAAATTACTTAGAATAGGTCTTCTGAGGCTAATTCTTTGCTCACGGCATCCAGAAAAGTCTTTTTTTTCTCCCTAAGGTTAATTTTCCCCAGTAGTAAGATTCAGCCTTCTAGGTTACTACATGATGCTTATGACATTATGTGCCCTTTCCTTTTTGACAGGTGGGAACACAGATTATTGCAAACATTGGCCTTGAACATTATCCCAGCTACTCTCCAGATATTTTCCTGGCATCATGTCATTTTTTTTTTTATTTTTTCACACAAGCTCAGATAAGTTAGCTGGAGACCTAAAATAATCCTTCAGCATATCACAGTAGCCGTCTTTCTACACAGCATCCTTCTCTTGAGTACTCAATGATGCCACTTCTAGTAACCTTGGTCTGTGAAGTTCAAACTTATTTTCTCAACTCAGTGAGGGGTTGGAGCTACTGTTTTAGTTTTTTCTCTTTGATTGTTTTGTTTGGAACCTACCTCTAGGTAGTAAGTTTGGTACAGTAATCAGATCATTCTTGTTTATTCCCCTTCTCTCAAAGGTCACAGCCCATGCTGTTGTCCTATTTCTGAAAAACATTCTTTCATATGATTTCTTGATTTTTATAGTTAAACTGAGCAACAATAATAAATTTGGCCACATTTTTTTTTTTCATAGTTTCTGGAAAGACTGTCCCCTGCATGCTTGTGTTCTAGTGTGACTCCTGTGATTCAAGCCTTCCCATTGTTTTGAGGTCAGAAGAAGTTAATATTCTCTTTCTTTTCCTTTTTTGCTTGCAAACCGGACAACTCTCTCCTGCATGTGTTTTTTCCTTATAATACTTTCACAAAAGGATTCCGTAACAGCCATTAGACACTAATATTTTGATGCATCTCAGTCTCTTACCCACAGCTACCAGTTTAATAGACACGTGATCTTTCCACAGGAAATTGCAGGCAAGAATTTTGCCAAATGTTTTGCCTTTATGTGATATAGTTCACCATCTCTTCAGCCTCTGATAACAGTTTTATTTTTTGTTCCCAGTGTGCTAAGCCTTTGCCACATGTTTTATATAATTTTCCCCCTTTCTTGTAAAGTGTGTCTCTTTATCCTGGGCAGTGGTCTCCAGCTGGCAGTGAGAAACAGAATAGAGAGAGTAGAGATAGCACACTGAAAGTGATACATCAATTCTCTGCCATCCCACCGGGAAAAACTGGCCTGATGCCACCCCTAGATTCAAGGGTGATGGGAAAATTTATTTGGCTGTGCAGTCAGAAAACAGAGAGCAGTTTTAATGCACCATTATTTCATCTTTGTACAATACTGTGATTTTTATGGAGGGAGTTACCCTGTAAAAGCACATTGATTTGCCACATGACCAAGCCATTCAGTATGTGGAGGAGGGTGAATAATTGGGTGTCAGTTGGCTAGTCAAATCCTGGAGGAGAAACTGACTCACTAAGAGAAACTTGAAGCTTTAATAAATGTTATCAGCAAAACTCTAGCTATTAGATTTGGGAATAGATGGATGCTGTTTGGCTCAAAAAGAGGAACATGATTTTGAAGCAGTCTGAATCCATCAAAATAGTTAAAATTTTTAGAGGTTTTTGGATTCAGTGTGTTAGTTCAAACAGCTGAGAATAGTAACAATTGTTTCCTCATAATTATTCACCCCCTGGTATCACAGACTAAATCCAGTTGAGATGTCAGCATTTAAAAAATAAGATTGGTGCTGGGCAAGTTGATGCAAAATGTAACCTCAGTGACTCAGGAGGCTGAGGTAGGAGGATTGCAAGTTCAAGACAAGCCTCAACCCCTTAGCAAGATTAGGTACATAGACCCAGCCTCAAAAAAAAAAAAAAGTACTGAAGATGTAACTCAGTGGTAAACCATCTCTGGGTTTAACCCCCAACAATAATAATAATGATAATGATGATGACGATGATGATGATGATGATAATAATAATAATAATAATAATAATAATAATAATTAAATACTCTAGGTAATCAGCAGAGAATGAAATAGTGGTATAATTGTGTGATAAATACCCCTCTTACCCACCATGTCCTCCATAGAAGTGCAACATACTCAAGGTCCTGAAAAATACATCAGCACATTTGAAGAGTGATTAGTGGCTACCTTTTCCAACTGGGTTGCTGGTAAGAAATGCTATGGTTTAAATGAGTTAACTGTTTTTAGGGAAGTGGATAATGCTGGGGTGGCAGCAGCTAATTGGAAGGACATAAAAGGCTAATGGGATATCTTGGAAATTGAAATGGCCCATCCTGTTAGGTTATTAGCCATTTAACTGATTTTTTTTCTGCTGGTGTTCAGAAATATGGACAGCCTGATATCTGATTATTATTACTGAAAAATATCTCAAGAATTATGCAACTGGTAACTCACATTAAAAAATCATGACTTTGAATAGCAACTCTTCACCCAAATATCAGACTTGAATAACTTCAGAGACACATAGATTCGAAATAAAGTCTGACAACAGTAAAGAAATATCCTTGGGCTGAGGTTGTGGCTCAGAGGAGGAGAGCTCACCTACCGTGCATGAGGCACTGGGTTCGATCCTCAGCACCACATAAAAATAAAATAAAGACATGTGTCCACCTATAACTAAATAATAAATATTAAAAAAGAAAGATCCCTTGAAAAATACATATATGTACACAAGTATATTGTACTAAAATTTCTCTTAGCCTTCCCCCAATGAGATTTGAAGCTATTTGCCATGTCATACTTTTCATGGATAAAATAGAATCACTGATGTCATGTCATTTTTTTATTATTAGACACTAGTTCTGATCTAATACTAAAATGTAGAGACCCAGTATTTTATAGTAGTTTACTAGTAAAAAATGAAACTAGTGAAAAACTAAGAAAATCATGGTTTTCATCCTTTTATTATTTAGTTGTTCATTTCTCAAACATGAAACAAATGTTTAATGTCTATTTGGCTGTATTTGTGCCTGGGATATAGATAATGAAGAAAAAAGAGAATAAACTCCCTTAAGTGTGCAGAATTTACATTCTATTATAAGGAGGAAAAAAAGAAACCCTAAATGTAGACACATAATAAGTAATTATGTCATATTTAGAAGTCAACAAGTGAAATTCAAAAAAGCAAAGAAGATAAATACATTGATAATACTTAGTGTTGGAAGAAGTATGCAATTTTAATGTGTGCCTATGGCAAAAACATCAAGTAAAAACATGAAGTATTTGTGAGTTATTTATGTGGCTATCTACAGGAAAAGAATTACAGACAAGGGAGTCAATGAAGAGGCCAGAGCTAAGGGTTAGGCATTGTGCATTAAGAAGAGTGTGAGCTGGCGTGGTGGTGAATGCCTGTAATCCCAGTGGCTTGGGAGACTGAGGCAAGAGGATCATGAGTTCAAATCTAGCCTTAGTAATTTAGTGAGGTGCTGAGCAACTCAGCAAGTGCCTGTCTCTAAATAAAATATAAAAAGGACCATGGATGTGTCTCAGTTGTTAAGCACCCCTAGGTTCTGGGTTCAATCCCCAGCACCAAAACAAAACAAAACAAAACAGTATGAGAGCCCACACCAGCATCATCACTAAAGGAGAAGAGCAGCAAGAGATAAAGTCTCATGAGGCTTATATTTCTCAAAGAGGAGAGTGTCTTAGTCCTTGTGGGATGCTATAAAAAAACACAACAGATCAGGTGGCTTTTAAGTGATAGAAATTTATTCCTTATCCTTTGCCAGACTGGAAAGTTTGAAATCAAGGAATTGCCAAATTTGATGTCTGGTGAAGGCTTATTCTTCATTGACAGCATATTTTTGCTGTTCCCAATGGTGAAAGAGATCTAATTATCTCAAAGCAGCCAGACCCTTGCCAGGGTAATTCTTCCTATGCAGTAGGGGATAAGCCACCTGAGAAAATTAATGTCTGAAGTAATTAGTGAAGGAATAAGAGAAAGTCGGAATCAGATTTTAAAGCAGAGTGCCTGATAGGTTATTCCAGTCCTGGTAGGAGCTGGAAAAGAACATTTAGAAAATGACTTCAATTCTTTATTTAAGGGAGAGCATCAAAGGCAAGGGTAAGGTTTCTGTGGGTGGAGCCTTGCTTCATGGTGTCTTGCAGTCAACAGGTTGATTGACATCTTGGGAAGCCACAATCATCTCTGGGAGTCTGTGTGGCTAAGTATCTGCAGCAGGTCACCCCATCTCCAAGGCTGCTGTGTGGAACCTGACAGAGCTGAATAGAGCTCACATGTATCTGATTGGCCTTAACAAGCAGGATTGCCACTAAAGTTCTCAGATACCAGATATTCCTATTTACTGGCTATGATGCTGATTTGGTCCATACACAGTACACTGTTGGCTCTCAACATCTAATGACTTCTGAAAGACCAGAGTTAATGGATTGGGAGTTAGATTTCAACATATCAATTTCTGGGGGGCACAGACATTCATTTCATAGGAGAAAACTTTAGAATAGGTTGAACTGAGTAGCATAAGATGATCTTTGTCACCCTTGGGTCCCTCTGGCTGCTCCATCATGTACAGATTTTGGTTGGCAACTACAGAATCAGGGAAATAATTTGGGAGGTCATTATAATTATTCAGACAAGAGATTTGATTTAGACTCTGCTGGTGGCAGTAGATGTTAAGAAATAAGGTTCTGGTATTTTGAATATGAAGTTAAGATTTCTAATGAGTGGAACACAAAGAGGGCAATTGAAGATAATGCCAAAGTTCTTGATCTAAGCAAGTAGTAAGTTGTAAGAAGGAACCACTATCATAAGAGACAGAAAATACTGCTCTTAAAACAAATTGAGCAAGAGAAATTTGAGATGTTATTGAATCATTCAAACAAAGATATTGAGTTGAGTATGGGACATAAAATTCTGGAAATCAGGTGAAAATGCCAGAGGAGGCATATGCAAACTAGATTGTCACAAGCATGTAGATTTTATTTATGGCCATTATTTTCTATGAAAGTAGAAAGAAGTGATTGTGGTTTTCATGGAAAAGAGAAGCAAAAAGGACTTAAGAGTTTTTGTATTTTTAACAAGTTAAGAACTTTGACTTAATATGACTTGTATCAGGACAAATAGAACCCAAATATGTTCTCTAGCTTTTTTTTTAATTATTTTTCTGCTCCTGGGAATATAATTGGAAGAGATAACAGTAACTTTCAAAATTTCTTTGTTGGATTGACCTCGAAAATAAAAACTATTATGTTAGATGGGCTAAGTAGATGCTACCACAGTAATTCCTGTTCGAAAACCAGTTAATCAAAAGCAAAGTTGCATTTCATGGAACAAGAATGTCACAAAGCTTATGATCAAAACTTGTTGATATATACTACGATGACTTAAAACAAATACTATTTAATGATCTAGTTTGGCCAGTGCAAAAGACTTTGTAAAATGGTAGCAGATTACCATGACAAGGTAATGATTCCAAGTGCCATGTGATCTTAGATGTTGGTAGAATAAGCATAAAACCTCTGGTACCCAGTATTCTTATTATAATAGAGACATTTATATATTTCCATTTCTGTCTCTACTTTACTAAATGGATAACATGATGAGTATTTTTTTCCCCACCATTAAGGCAACTCTGTGAGAAATTTTGCCAACTTGCAAACCTGTTTACGTCCACAGAGGTCTTGATTAGCACATCAAACATCATCAAGTCATGCTGGTCTACACACTGATGACCTCATAATTATGAAATGTGTAGAGAAAGGAAAAGGGCAACCACTCTAGATGCTTTTGTATGACAGTTGCATTGCTGCAGATGGAAATTAAAACCCTAGCATATAAACACAGTAGATGCAGATACATATTTTTGTTTGTGTGGGTTTGGAGACTGAGGCCATTTGCTCAGCAAGTACTCTACCACTGAGCTAACCTCCTATCCTCCAGATAGATTGTTAGGGAGAGAGCAAGCTAAATAGATTCAATTAATAAATGGATTAGATATAACTAGTTATATATTAAATATAAACTCTAATGCAGGTAAAATATTTGTTACAATAAAATAAAATATAGACCATAATTTCTGATTTCAAAGGCTCAGAACATAGACCTAGAAAAGTATTAATATTCAGAATAATATTACAGATATATTTCTTATATTAAATAAAGAATTAAAGAATACAGCCTGTAATTCAGCACTATTGATAGGCACAATCAACAAGGGACAGTATGTAGATCAACATAAAAGTTTGAAGCTTTAAACAGCAAGACATTATCTTATGAGCTGCCAAAAAACAGAAGTGATGCATTGTGAAGATAAATAATTTTGAATCTTAATACCAGGCCCATGATGAAAGAAGAATGTGGGAGAAGCTAAATAATGATAATTGAATTCACATCATTGTATTGGTCAAAGTGATTCTTTACTTTAAAAGCAGAAACACAATTATTTCAGTCTTAGTAACTGAAATAATCTGTCAATTGTTAATCTCTATTTCACAATTTAAAGAGAGAGATTCAGAAACTGAAGTGTAGTACAAATGTAGAGAAGATTATGGGCTTTAGCTTTTACCTTATATTTAGTTTTGTTAAACAAAATATGATAATAAAATAACACAATACAGTGTTATAATATAAAACTTTTCTTGAAAAAAATTTTAACCAAAATGTAATAACCAAAGTCATAATCAGGATTAAACAGCAGTGCTACACTACTTCCTTAATCTTCCTTAGTATGAATTTCAAGATTAGCCTGAAGAACTTAATGAATAATGAAATAATAAAATTACTGAAAGTTATTTAAATCTATTTGTTAATTTTTTTTTTTTAGAGTAGAAATTAGAAGTTTATTAAAGGACAGCAGAAAAGACTTCTCCCGGAGGAAGAAGGGGACCCAAGAGGTGGAATCCGTGGAAGGGATGTTGTCTCCCCTTTTTATAGTTCTTTCAGTGATGGAATGTAGGTGGGAAGGACCGAGGGGTGGGACACAGGTGGGCCAAAGAAGTTGAAAGACCCTCCAACTCCCTGTCCAAGGAAAAGCACACGAGACACTGGCTGCAAAAGCAAGAGGCGATTTATTGATACACAGGCGCCTGCGGGTGCTCAGCGAAACCTCAGCCGGAGCTTCGGTGAACTGGCACACCGGGCTCTAGGGCACAGATCTTTTATAGGGAGCAGGGGGTTAGTTTTTAGCTTAGCATGGTAACAGTTATTCTATTGGTTCCTCTGAATCCAGTCGTTAGGTCACCTGGGGGGTAAACTTGTTTTTCCACTTTATGTTCTCGGAAAAACCATAAAATTGCATCCTGTCCTTTTAGTTCCTGTTTTTACCCTGTTTGCTCAAGTTTGGCCCCTCCGGGGTTATCTATATGGAACATCTTGTGGTAACATTGTGCGAGACTTGAAGTGCTACGTGCAGCTGGTGGGGTTTTGACATGGGGGTTGTGTAAGGGAACATCTTGCAGCTTCAGGGCACAGGGGTTAGTTTTCCTAATGTTGGGCCTGGGGCCTTGAGGTCCTTCAAAGTAATCTGGTCAGGAAGGACTTCTGAGTCAGCACCTTTTTGCTGGGGGCTGTTCATTAACATTTCTTTGAGGTGGACTTTGGCCTAGGGCCTTTTCGGGACTTCCATGAGTTGTCCTGTGTTTTCCCTGAGTCATTCTCCGCATGGTCTCCATTTTAGATTTCACTGGATATTAGACCCGGATTTATATAACTACACTGACTACCTAACTTTAAATCTGGCTTCATTCCCCCCTCTAAGTTGGGAACTCCTTACTGCTGTAAGGAAGGGGGGTGAAGAAGATCTTTCTGGCTTCTTCAGGCTGAAAAGGGACGGTGTGGGGCAAGCAGTTTGGAGTCCCCCTTTAAAAATCGGGTCTATCGAGTGGTCCATGATAGAAGTCTGATTGAGAAGTAATAGGCTGGAGGGCCATTTGAGTGATGGATGGTCTATAAGAGAAACAAGAATTCATTAGTACTGGAACCATATTGATGCAGCAATAAATGCCATAGCACAGGAATATGCCAATGAGTATGATGGCAAAGACAAAGACTAACAATGTTTTCCACCAGGAAGTACCAAGAACCAGGAGCTAAGATATTGTTTCCATGACAAAGTTGCTGAGGACATGGCTTCTATCTGAGCATGTAAATCTTTAAGGATATTTGTCACATTGCCAGAAATGTCAGGGATGTAAACACAACATTTAACTTTTAGGGTTACAGATGTCCTTTCCCTTAAGATATAGTTTAATAATTTAATGTCATCTGATCTTGCAAAATCCTTTTACTAGTATGACCTCTGTGTCTAATAGAGAAATCTTTAATTCTGTTACTTAGGGCTGGATAACCATACTTGCAAACACTAAGCCTACCTGTGTAAGTTAGAAATAAAGGCCTTAAACTAAAAACTACTCTGGCAGTTCCTTTTGATAGTTATCAGGCATTCCTGTCTGAGAATCTCTTTTGTAGCCTCCAGTTTACTTATTTTTGGAAGTTACATTTAACTATTATTATTATTTAAAATGTCCAGGGATAGCTGTGTTTTGGCTTTGACTGTCTTTGCTAAGTGTTTAAGATGAAGCAAGTCAAACTGACTTTTGTTTCTATCTATTGTTAACAGTCAGCTGAGCTTCCCTGGGAGTCCTCGGGGAACTTCACAGCAGCTTCTCAGTTCTGCTAGTGCCATTGCGCTAGGATGGGTCCAGGCCTTGCTTGACCATGTGGCTTCCCTTGGAAGCATCAGGGATGTCTCCCTTTTCTGATGACCCTCCTCTTCACAGCAAATGCACTGATTGGCTTTCTGTCCTCCACTGGTCTCATTAATCTCCCTGATCGGGAGGTTATGTGGCCTAGAGTTGCAAAGCTCTTTGGAGAAGTCCCCTATTCCCTGATTCAGACTGACTTAGAGGGCAAGAGCCAAATATTGGTTTTCTTGGCCCTTTTAATTTAACTTTAATTTTAAAACTTAATCTTAAACATCCAGCAAATAAGTTTCAACAGCCTTATACTAAGAGTACTGGGCTTTAATGTCTATCTCTCTCTCCTGTAGGTGATAACTCCTTATCTTAAATTAACCCAGGTTGTGTGTTCTTAAAGCAGTACCTCTGCAAAACATTAACAGGCAATCTTAAATCATTTATAAGAAAACTACAAAATAAAATTATCAAGAGTAAAAACATATTTAGTTCATGTAATAGCTACCTTGAATTTTGGCAGAGTTATACATTATAATCCCTTGTTTGAGATCCTGGTAATCGTGACAAAAACCAACTTTTGGACACAACTTTAAATGTACTGAAATCTGGCCTACTTCTTCCATAGTCACTTTCACATGTAGTGAGATGGGACAGAGCCTTATCTCAAGTAAGGCAGGGCTCTTCATAAATCTTAAGTACTGTAGTTCTGAAACTGATCTTTGCTTTTTAAACATCATTTTACAAAGCCTACATAAATTGTTGCTCAAGTTCACATGAATATTAGCTAACACAATATAATATCACACCTAAAACATGAATTAAAGAAAAGCTGAAAGCTTTTAACCTTTTGTAGAAAAGTAGTAATGTACTTTTGTGTTTTGCAATAAAACCTTCACACAGATTAGGCTCTCATTAACTTAAAAATACATTTAAATTGTATCTCAGTGTAAAAAGTAACATAGAACTTTACATATCTTATTGATAACAAGTCCAGTTATAGAACACAAATGATATAAATAAATCTCCAACATGTTTTTCTTTTTAAGCCTAAAATTACCATACAACTTTAGAACACCAGCTTGATATAATGCTCTTTTAAAACTTCTACCTTACAGACTTGTATACCTGGAAGATATGGACACATTAACACCACAATTACATTGATGTTTTTATATTAACCAAGTTTAGCTTTTAAAGAAATAACATAGCACAATTCTCTAAAACAACAGCACTTGTTTGACCAGCTGTTTAATTTCTTTAAGATTACTTGCTCAAAAACTTACACTTATAAGCAACTTACACAGACCTTTTTTATATCATTTACTTAAACCCTCTTAATCATATAGACTCTTATCCAGAAACACATTTTCCCTCTATTAAATCCATATCTAGAACCTTCTAGTTTCTCTTTTTTATCTGTTAACCTCCTTCTGTTCACATTTTGAAACAATACTTGTAAATTTTTTAATTTAAGCAGATTTAACATTTTATTAGGGCCTTTTTGAACATCTAGAAAAACTTATAAGCTTAATTTTAAAGACATCTTTACTTTCATCTGTTTACCCAATTTAAATTGAACCATTTGAATCACGTGAATCAAAGATATTTGGATCCATTTTTTAATTTTTTATGAGCGCTCCTCATCTGTCAATTGTCATATCACTGCATGATATATGGACATACACACATACAGACATACCGACATACAACACGTAACACAAGTGTAACACAACACAATAGTAAAGGCCTTGTAGCTTTCTCAGGTGAAATCTCATTGCAATGTTTAAAAAAAAAAACCCAGTTGATCAAAAATAGAACTTATCAGAAAAACATTAACTTGTCTGTAGGATCAAAATCATGAGCTCAAAAAAAAAACAGAATCTAAGAAAAAAGCAAAAGTCCTAGAAAAAATTGACCGGCCAGTAATTAGTAAATGCCATACAATTTACTCTTTGGTTTAATCTAGTTTGAGTTCCCATAAAAAGACACTTTTACTCTTTTTTTTTTTTCTTGGGCCTGAAATCTGCCCTCTGTTGAGCCCCAGGCTTCTTCTATTTGCATATCAGCTTAAGTCCTGGCTGAGGTCTGGAAGGAACTGGGAAAACTGGAATTCTGAGCAGAAACCTCATGCCTAAGGCATTTTAACCATAAGTCACAATTTTCAGGTTTGGATGTTGAAAATTATGATACAAGTTTAAGATACAATTTACAAAATTTCATACCTTTACATTTTCCTACACTAGAAAAACTTGCTCACACAAAACTGAAAATAGGATCTCTACCATCAGAAGAAATTTCTTTAGGATCATTAAGTCACTTCCTTTGTTCTGAAGTTTCTAAAGTAGTATTAAGTTACATTAAATCACCTGAAAAAAAATTTTAAAAGAGAACCACACACTACCATGTATATCCAAAATTAAGCTTTAAAAATTTAAGACTGTTGCTATTCAATGTTATTTCAATAAGCCAGACCAACGTTCCAATTCAACATTTTTTTCCTAAATCTTACACACTGAGGGGAACAGATACCATATCATAATTTACTATCCTTGCCCAAGTTAATGCACTGGTACACCTAGTGAAATCTTCTCAGGCTACCCAGTTCAAAATAAAACTAAATGATTGGGAGTTACTTGCCAACTTGGAAGTAGAATTCTTTTAATTTTCTATCCTAAGTATTTAAGTTCTCCGGCATGAATTATCTGAAATCACAAACTAAACAATTACCTAACCCCAACTTTTAACTGCAAGATTATGCAATGCTTCAAACTCATTTAGATACCAGATTGTTACAATAAAAAATCATCTTTTAGACACACATTTAGCCAAGATCATCCCCAAGAAACAATCTATAATAACCTTTAAAATAGAGAGACCAGATAAGAGAAAAATCTCTCCAGGTTTTTAACTTCCATTTAATTATGACTCCTATCAGTGGCACCATAGATTTCCCCATGAGTGGACCAGATGTTTTCACAGAGGGGCAACTATAGGTGTAAAATCAAGGGTCTCAGTGTGACTGACTTTACTGCATTCAGTGTCCCTTCTTTTTAAGTGGACAGAGATGGAGCAATCCTTACAGTGCAGGGAAGAATGAGGAAATTCCCCAAAGCGAAAATGGCTCTGGCAGCTGCTGGGAATCCTCAGTTTCCCTTTTACTTACAGGATTAGCTCCTTTGGATAGATCCAATCCCAGGCAATCTGGCATATCTCCTAACTTTCCAGTAGAGTCAGTTTTTATCTGCCTTAGGTCTTGAAGGGGGAAGGGGGTATGTACTTTGATCGGCCCAAATTTTTCTCTTGATTCTTTTTCCTCAGTGAGTCCAAGATTTTTTCTCTTCATGGCAGATATCATAGCTAAGTCTACTTTACACTGTTGGCATAATTTAGGATTTTCCCTTAGAGCAAAGAAAATCTGAACATACAGCACCTCACACCATTTCCTTTTTTGTAAATTTTATCAAACTGTAAAATTGTATTAAAATTGATATTTCCCTCTGGTGGCCAGGTTTCTCCATCAGAGAGTTTGTATTGAGGCCAGGCCAAGAAAATGAGGCGCTTTTTCTTGAGCGTCTGAGGTTCAAATTTATCCCAATTTTTCAATACGCAGGCTAGTGGTGCACCTGGCGTATTGGAGAGAGAGAAGCTCCCGTCTGAGTGAGAAGAACAGGACTCAGGCGCCCACGCCGCGCCAGAGAAAACTGTTCTCATTAGGGACGTCTCCCTAAGTTTGAGCTTCCTAAACGGTCCAGAAAACCCGTCTCTCACCTTGCTTTGCCAAGGGGTTTCTGGTCCCCTTTAGCAAAGTGCTAGGGTCTCAGTTTGCCCTGTGCCAGAGACCCTGGGAGGATTCAGACTTAAGGGCATTACTGCTTATCCTCCCGGCCACTAAAAACCCATTGCAAAAGAGAAACATGCGCTCTTTGTTGCCTTTGCTCTGTAGACTAAAGGAGCCGCCTAAGTGTTAAGGGATATCTACTGGTTGTAAGGTAGCAGATTACCAGAGGAGTTGATTCTAAAAATGCCTCTCTAGCAGCTTAAGGAACACAACACATTTTAAACATTGGGGCGGTAAAACAGACTAGTGAAATTTACCTATGCATCTTAGAGAACCTGGGCAGATTTTACTAATTATCCCATGCCTTTCTCAGTCCTACAACCTGAATTGCTAACATTTCTGACCTGCGAAGGAAGGGGAGCATCCAGGAGGAATGGATGCGAGGTTGGGAGTGTTGCATGGCCCATACGGAGGCAAATGTGATTGGGGCTTTCCCTCAGTGCCATTCATCTACCGATCACCCTAGATACCCCTGAGGGCTGTCGGGAGGGGGCTCAAGAGAAAGGAACCTTAGGAATCGTCTGAGTGTAGCCCAGACCGGAATTCCGCAGTTGTTCCAAACTCCTTCCTCCACCTCCACGCATCCGAGGCAGATCAGGATTCGGGACACTGTGTACTCAGGCCAATTGCTCTCTGGGCCCAGACAGAAAAGTTGGAAGCGGCTTTGGCAGAACCCAACATGCCTGCTTTGTATTGAACAGGTGATTGAGAGCTGCCTAGGCCGGGAAACCTCTCACCCGAGTCTTGAAGAGTGGCGGCTGCACTAATTGCATTTAAGTAGCCGTCGGGTGCCCACCTTACCCTCCAGAAAGAAAGAGAAAGATGCACCTCAAACAGACATGGGGTGCGTGCACTTACCTCGGTGTAGAATCTCGGTATGGGACCTCCAATATGTTACCGCTGTTGACTGGTGACGAGTTCTTGCTTCCCCAATGTTGAAGAATAACACCAAAGAAGCACGCCGAGGCAAGGTCAGAGTAGAAATTAGAAGTTTATTAAAGGACAGCAGAAAAGACTTCTCCCGGAGGAAGAAGGGGACCCAAGAGGTGGAATCCCTATTTGTTAATTTTTTATAGTTAAATGATGCACAATAGTGTATTTTTCAAACCACATAGCAACTTGAAAATTTGGAGAAATAAAAAAGAACCATTTTCTTATGGCAAATTTGTGTAACATTATTCATGTCTTTAGCATGTTTTCTCAGCTTCTAGACGTATGTAATTATACTGCTGTGAAGAAAATAATTAGTTTGATCTCATTAAACTCAATAAATTATTAAAAATTAAATAATATAGTAAGAGGAAAATGTTCAGGATTGTTGATTTTATGTATATGCATATACACACATATGCCTATGTGTATATGTGTGTCTATATTGATAGATGTATATATACACATGTTCATATTTGTATTCATATATACATACATAAATGTGTATGAATATATAAGGTTAATTGTAAATTTCTTAAATTGCTTATAGAAACTTATGGGTGACAGACAAGCTATGAAAACAAAATTTAAAATGACTTTGTGTATAAATAAAAGGCATAAATGGACTAGAAAAAGAAAATAGAAAAATCTAGGATTTACCAGGCCTGTGTGGCTAATAGAAATGCATGTACTTTCAACTGTGGAATCATATAGTGCATGTATTATAGGAAAATTAATGTAAAATTAAAGAGTGTAGAATATAACAACAAAAAATAGGAACAATAATAAATGCATATCTCTCAAACAATATGTCATTGAAGTACCTAAAGGAAATTGGAAGCAAAGCAAATAGAATTATGCCTGGATATAATTGTAATTCCAAATTCCAATTTTAATTTATTTACCTGGATTATTAGATCAGTTTATCAAGAAAATGCAATGGAAAGAATGAGTCTGGATTATAACAATACATTGACCAGCTAGTGCATAATGACATTATAGTTGGGAAGGAGAAACATGGCTATATATAATAAAGTAAGTTGGGTTCATACATGATTGAACAACCAAAACCAAAAGACTTTGATTAATGGATTGATATCAACATTAAGGGAAATTTTAAGTGACATTCCCAGAACACTTTTATCTGCTGTTCTCTATGCAACATTTCAAATAATATGGTAGAAGAGATGGTATGCTTGTCAGATTTGGAGACAACAGAATGAAGCTCCAAAACCATTCATTTTTTTCATTCATCCTTCCAGTCTTTCATTTATTCAGAGTTAGTTGGCAATTGCTCTTTGAGTTGATGACAATAAACTCAAGGTCAACCAACAGTATATATAGATACCAGCGAACCTAATGGAAGTATGGCTTGCATAGATTTATTTATTTAGGGACAAATAAATAAATAAATAAAGTGCTGAAATAATTATGCAACACACAAAATATTGTAAAAAATTGCTAAATCAGTTTTACAAGACAAATACAAATGCATTACTCCTAGATCAGATTATGGTTTAGACTAGGTGTCTCCCAAAACCTCATGTGTGAGATAATGTGGAAAAGTATAGAGGTTAAATAATTGGGTTATGAGAGCCTTAACCTAATCAGTGCATTAATTCCTTGATGGAGATTACCTGAGTGAGAACTAAGAGCAGGTAGGGTGTGGCTGGAGGAGGTGAGGCATTTGGTGGCATGTCTTTGGAGTTGATGTTTTGGCTCAGTGAAGAGGGATCTCTCTCTCTCTCTCTCTCTCTCTCTCTCTCTGCTTTCTGGTGACAGAAGCATATTTCCAGCTACTTTTCTCTCCCACACCTTCCAACATGATTTTCGGCCTCACCTCAGGCCCCAAGGCATGGAGCCAACTCGCTATGTACTGAGATCTCTGAAGCTGTGAGCCAAATGAACTTTTCCTGCTCTAATTGTTCTTGGCATATATTTTTGTCACAGCAATGAAAAAGTTGACTAAAATACTGAGTTGGTGTGAAGGTGTGGAATCACTTCCAAGATCTCAATTGAATCATGAGACCTCTTTGTTCTTCTCTATCAAATTTTACTCCTGCTTAGGGAAATTTTAGATAATATCTCCGTCTTTCTACTATTGTCTCAAATCTGCCACTGCTTAACTTAAGATCTATTCATGGACAGTTTTGAACCATCACTTCTATGAGTCCATCTTTCCAAAGGAGAAAATTACTATATGACAGGTCACTTTTCAGTGTTGGGAAGTTTTTCCTTCTGGATCTGAAGCTTGAAGATCCATCAGCAGGCACACCTATCCTCAAAGTTTTAGAAGAGAGAGTCAAATAATTTACTTGGTGACCCTCTTAGGTTAGTGGTTGACAAACTATCAGTAGTAAAATTAGCTTAACAAAGTAATAAGAGTACAATATAACTTTCAACCACGTGATGATAACCATCAGAAAATTATTCATACCTCATGCAAGAAGTACACTTTTCATAGGTATTATACTATAACTGGCAACATTCTACTTCTTTTATTCTGTGGAATATCATAAAGGACCATGTTATTTCTGATGAACCATAAACCAAAAATATGATTCATAAAACAAGTCATTATTCTAATTAGTGAATGGAATTATTTCTGTCCCAGTGTACCTAAAATTGAATGGATGTCCCAGTGAAAACTGAATAAAATCTAGCAAAATCTATAGGACTTATGTAGCACTAGTGTTTTGGTCAGCTTCTTCACTGATGTGGTTAAAATAACAACTGTAGAGGAGGAAAAGTTTATTTGAGGGCTCATGGTTTCAGAGGTCTTAGTCCATGAACAGCTGGCTCCATTCCTCAGAGCTCCTGGTGAGACAGGACCAACATGGTAGAAGAGTGTGGCAGAGGGAGGCTGACTGCATTCCTTGAGGTTTGAGGTGAGGCTGATCATCATGGCAGAAGAGTGTGGCAAAGAGAAGCAGCTCACATGGTGATCAGAAAGCAGAGACAGACACAAATATATACCCCAAAGCTATGCCCCCCAATTCCCACCTTCTCCAGCCACACCTTACCACTTCATTGGCCACTTAGTTAATTTCATCAGGGGACAAATTCACTGATTGGATTAATACTCTTACAGCCCAATTATTTCTCCTCTGAACCTCCTCACTGGTGAGGTTTTGGAGGACACCTCACATCTAAACCATAACAACAGTAATACTTAAATATTTTCCTTAGAGATCAATCTTGAAAAATTTAATAACCACCTTAAAATTATAGGGTCAGTTTTATGAATATATTTCAATTTCTCAAGTTTTTTTTTTCCTGAAATGTGTGTGGTAATTTAAAGAAAACCTAGAAGCAACCAAACATCTAACAGCAAGTGTAGACCTTATCAAACTACATTTCCAACACATTTAAAATGCAATGTGGCCATTGAAAAGTAAGATTTTGGACCATAAAAATAGAAATGTGACGTAAAAATATGTGAAAAAAACAAATGCAAATATATTGAATATTAGAATCTTTCTTACCTATCATGGATCTGACCCCTCCTCTAAGACTTTTTAAGAAAGATCTCCTCTCCCTCACTGAACTAGCAGGACCCTGTCTTCTGGGGAATGCCACTTGTGCATTCTCTCATACTCAATTGATTCTTACCCTTAACACTTAAAAAAATATATTTTCTATTTGATCTGGCATTGCAATGTTTTGAGTTATTTACAAAAGCTTTTGTCTCTCTGGTTTGTCAGCATATTCAAAGAAAGAAGTAATACAACATTTATCTCTTAATTTCTAAGAACCAAGACATGACATCATTCTTATGTCCTCAAAGACCTACAAATACATCTATAATAAAGAAGGTGCTCACAAATGTTTTGTGGAATGAATCAGTAAGTGTTTAATAAATATTAACTGAACCAGTGAATAGATCTTTACTGAATTGTAATTATATTGATCATCAGAAGTAAATTTCAAATCATTCAATAAAATTAACCATTCATTATATGCATTTTCAAGTAAAATTTAGCACCTTGACTATTCACAAATAGATGCTACTAAAATGGAAAATCTAATATCTAATATATATATATATATATATTCCCCACATTCAGAGATAAGAAAAGGGCCTCATTACTTTTTAAAAAAAGATACTTATTTTTTAGTTGTAGTTGGACACAATACCTTTATTTTATTTATTTATTTTAATGTGGTGCTGAGGATCAAACCCAGGACCTCACAGGTGCTAGGTAAGCACTCTAGTGCTGAGCCACAATCCCAGCCTGCCTCATTACTTTTTTATTCTTTCTCTCTAAACAGGTTGCCAACAAAGAGATGTCCACTGATATTGTCTATTTACAACACAAGAGGGTGGATTTTATGTAAACTTACTGAAAGCAAATATATTGATTCTTCCACTTGAGTTATCAACAGGCTTAACAAAGGAAAGAACTCTGAGGTTCAAGTAAGAATGTATGCATAAATTTGTACTAGTCTCTGAGATGAACTTAAAATATACTGAGTCTCAATTCCTGTATCAAATACAGGGCTGGGCATTTCTATTCTATTTTAATTTTTGTGAAGTTTTTCAAATTTTATCCAAAAAGCACTGTCATCTACATTACAATAAATGAATGATTCTTAAAAGCTATTGGCAAAGACAGATATATCTAGGTTTTTTTACATTACATAAACAATGTTATTTTCATTTAATATATTCCTACAAATTCCCATGAAAAATTAAGTTCAGGCTCCTTTTGAGGGCCAGAAATGTTGTTGTCAGTGTGTGTTGGTGGTGGTGGTGTGTGGGGGGGTGGATTTATATGAAAGAATAGAGTGCAAAAGATGAAAAGAATTCTATCCCCTTTTTCTTAGACAAATGGTTTAAGTTCAACTGCCCTTGTTTTTGTTGGAACTGAGCAGAAAACTTAAGTATGTTAATCTTCTTTTTTAAAACATACAGACTTATGGAAATGTAATATAACAGCTGTTCAACTGTCAAGTCACCAGCAAATTCAAGTCTCAAAAAAGAAGACAATCTGTTTAAAGGAGACCTTGCTTGAATGAAGGCCATTGGTTGCAGCATTTCTATGTGAAACAAGATTTACCAAGTAATATTTTCCTAGGATAACCTTTGCTTCAAGTATTGAAAAAATCAATATTTCACATGAAATTTAAAAACTGAAATGCATCCTCCATAAGATCATAGGAATGTTGAAGGAATTGAATACCATCAACTCATGCATGAACTCCTCCGAGTCAGAGGTTTTATCTAACATCATCTAATGTATAGAAGGTGTTCCAGAAAAATACATATTGACAGACTAAACAAAAGGACCAGTCACAGAAACCAAGTGGTCAAAATTTCATTCTATCACTTGCCAAAGGTCTTCTATAATTGAATTCTACTTTAGGAAGGTTAATTATATCTGGCAGAACATTATAATGGTGTAAAAGAGAGATGATTGAATATTTTTTAGCAGATCATAAAATTAAGACATAAGTTCTTGGTCAAGAAAGAGAATAGTCTGTCTTATTTCCACACTGATTAATAGATTAATTATTCCTCTCTTAATGATAAATGTCTCAGCTTATGCGGGTTACAGTTTTTTTAAAAATATGTTAATATGCCAGGTGTGGTCGAATGTGCCTGTAATCCTAGTGGCTCTGGAGGCTGAGGCAAGAGGATCACAAGTTCAAAGTTAGCCTTAGCCACTTAGGGAGGCCCTAAGCAGCTCAGGGAGACCCTCTCTTTAAATAAAATATAAAAAGGTTTGGAGATGTGCTTCAGTGCTTAAACACCCCTTGGTTAATCCCTGGTACCCCCCCCAAAAAAAATTAGTGCAAATTTTTACCCAAAGTAGACTGGCTATAAGACTCTCTATTCTATAATATTATGACCTCAGTAAAATAGATACTTATTTAAAGACTGCAAGTCAGAAATTCATATGCAAAAAGTGAATTGTTTTAATATAATAAGATAATACAATGAAAAAAGGCTAAGGGTGTACTAATATGAAGTAAAAATAACAATGCTTAAATTTATAATGTGAAGTTTTCTCCAAACTTCACCCCAGCTGTATATCATGTAGACCAAGTTTAATAAAACAACAAGACAATCATTGCAGTATAAAGAGTCAAGCTTTTAGATCCCTATGTCCAATTCTACCCTGCTGAAAAAAAAAAAAAAACATTTTATGTATATAAATGCCTTCTTTTTTGTTTAAATGAATCAGTGCCTTATGTGAAAGTCTCCCTGATCTTTTATCTGGCACCAGACTATTCTCCTCAATGTTGCAGACTTCCTTTTCCTGGATTTATCTCTGCCACATCCTCATCTCAAAAACTTCTCAACAGTAGCTCCAGAATCCTGAATTTGGAATCATTAAAATAGCCCTCTCTTCCCCACCTACTTTACTCCCTTGCTCTCTCTGGGATACTACACCCATCTGATGAGTCCACTTCCACAGTTGCCTATGAATGCTAGCTGCTTATTTTCCATGCCTGTACTCACACATGATGAGGGAATATTACCCTATCCTCTACCCTCCAGTAGCACTAAGTCCTACCTTGTATTATAAAACCAACAAAACACATGTGTATGTGTACACACAGTCACGTGATTGTATTTAGCTTTTCATTGCTGTGACAAAACAACCTGTTAAGAGCAACTTACATAAGGAGAAGTTTATTTTGTTTCATGGTTTCAGAGATTCCATTCATGGTCTGCCAACTCCATAGTTCTGGGCCTGAGGGAGGCAGAACATCACGACAGAAGGGCATGTAGGAGGAAAGCAGCTCAGGACATGGCAACCAGGGGCAGAAAGATAGTTCCATTCACCAGAAAAAAATCTAAACCTCGAAGGCACACCCCCAGTGATGTGCTTCCTCCAGCCACACTCTTCCTGCCTATAGTTACCACCTAGTTAATCCATTCCAGTGGATTAATCTGCTGATTCAGTCACAGCTCTCATAATTTGATCATTTCACCTCTGATTATTCTTGCACAATCTTCTCACACAGAAGATTTTGGGGATACCACATATCCAAACCCCACCCTACACCAACTCATTTAAAATCCATGAGCTTTCACGCTACAATTCTCACTGCTTTCTTATTGCTGTCATCAAATTTTTTGGTGACTGACTAACACCACCTTCATCCAAATTCTGTCTTAGCTATGCTTGGTCACATGTAAATTCTCTATACTGAAAATATTTATCTCTGGAGAATTTGTCTTCTCTTTCATTTTGCATCCATTTCGCTCACATTCTGCATTCTATTGTAAATGTAGATTATTTCTACTACACAATCCCTAGTTTGAGTCATCACACCTCTGAGTATAAACTGCCTTCCTACTTGTCATTCCTGGACTTCAGGGAAGATCCCATATCACTGCCTGTTTAAATTCATAAGGACCTGTAAGATACTAATTCTGATATTCAAATTCTATTCATAAACATTTATGGTAAATATCAGCCCCTATTTCAGGTTGACAATTTCTTTACACCACCATGTTAAAAGCATTAATTCCTCCCCACATATTTCAAACACTGAACTAAGTAATGCCTCCAAGCCTCCAACTGCAGAACTACCTTCACTGATACTTCATAGAAAAAAAAAATGATGAAATATTCAAATTCTGTTTCTACTCATCTAAAATTTTCTACACCTGCCTCTATTTAATCCTGCCTCTCTCTTCTTAAGCACATGTACATAGAGATTGTTACCTCTCACATCTCAGAAATCTTTTCTTACATGAGTTCCCTATTATCTTTTGTCATTTCAACAATACCATCTCAATCAATTCCTCAAAATGCTTATTAAATATATTTATGCATGTACTTTTCCATTTAAGATCAGTTGCTTTATAACTAACTGTATGATGTTTTTATTTTGATTCCTCTTAAATTACCTTGAAATCGTGAAATATAAGTTTATGCAGTTTACTGGATATTATATAATCCAAATGCCTAAAAATTATTTTTTTCATATGTGAAAACTTTTTTCCCTATCTGAACTCTTCAATAAATCATAATTGTTACTTAACAATTGGGACATTTACTTGAAAATGTGCTAACAATAAATTTTCTTTTTTATATGATATTTTGATATTAATTAAGATGTATGTTTTATACATGACTGAAAAAAATGAGTGTTAAAAAGTGGCACTTCCTCTAATGAATAAATGTGAAACTGTCTCTTTGGTTAGTGATTCTATCTCCTCTTCCACAATGGGAAATGACACTCAAACCTCTCTAATTCTTTCCTGTGCCCTCTGCTCCTGCTATGTACATTTTCTTGTGGCACTGAAAAAAAGTTTAACTATTTATGTACATACCTATGTACATATATGTATGCATATATATATTCACATAGATTTGCATATAATTGCACATCTTTTTATATATACATATTTACGTCACTATCACACTACAAATAGTATTTATGTGGCTCTTTTTCCACCTGTTATTGTAGGAGCAGCTGCTCTTCTTAAATAAGCCTTTGTTCACTGCTGTCCCCAAGGGTTATCCCCATGTGTGCTCAGAAACTCATTCTCTCCAGTTATGTAGCATCTGCCACTCCCCCCCACCCCCTCTTTCTTATTTGTCCTGTGGGGAGATGCTACAGAGACTACAGAGTCAGGAAATCAACTGTTTTGGATAATTGACTATTGAAGTCAGTGCCTGCTTCTGAGCAGCTGATGCTCCTAAAATGTACTGTGTCTACTATCCATACTTCATGATTTCCTGATCTGTATGGTAGGATGCTGATAACTGTGCAGTAGGGATGGACTCTGTCTTGGCACATGCTTTGGTGCTGTTTTACAACTGTGCATAAGCTACAGTCATCATTACTTATCTTAGTACACCTTGGATTATCCCCCGATAGGAGAGTTCTCATTTCTCTTTTTATTAACTTCTAAAAGTCCAGGCTTACATATTGTCCCTTAGCAGAGAGTGGGATTCAAGGTGCCCCCCCCCATCTACGCAGAAGTTTATTTATTTTAGAATATAAAGATCAATAGGAGAAAATCTTGATCTCAAGGAATTTATTACAAAACATACCTGTGTGTGAACGTATAGAGATGTGTGAACAACATGTGGCCATGGCTCTAATGGAAAAATGTAGAAAGTATTATGAAAATACAAAGGAAGAGATATTTTATTCTGCCTGAACATTCAATTTTGTTACAGAATGAGAAAACTTTAGGTTTTCCATGGGTAGAATAAACTCACCCACAAGACATAAGAAGAAAAGAACTTCTAAATTCCAAACTGCACGGGCAAGAGGAATAAAGCTTAAATATTTATTCAAGTGCCCATGTGCTTAGAGTAGAAGTTAAAAATCCCAAGTGCTTTTATGGGGGAGGAAAGTACTGAAGTCAAACCAGCTAGACATTAAAATATAGGAAGGGATTCTTCATAGAGAACACATTTAAAACTTTGTGAAATACAGTCTATAAAAGAACAGACTGATGTTAAATTTCAGCCAATTGTTGCTATGTTGGAATGATGGATTAGCAAGGACAGCTTCTATGTAAGTAAGTATAAATTTTAAAGTAATATGTTCCAGTTTAAAAATATTAGTAACTAATTACATTTTTATTTAAGTGTGTAATTCTCTTAAGGCTGGCATTGTGTAGGCAAAATGAACATGTCTCTTGTCTCTTCTGATTATTCTTTCTTCTTCAGGTTACCAGTGTCTAGGAACATAGCTACAAGTGTTGGAGGAGATGTTGTATGTGATGTTCATATGAGAGATGTGAGCAAGCCAAGTTCCATTGTTTTGCTCAACTGCCTTCACTGTTCTTGGCAATCATCCTCTATTCTCCTTTTACTCTTGTGATATTCATTCTTGACTCTTGACTTTATCTCCTAGTTTTTTTTGTTTTGTTTTGTTTTGTTTTTTGGTTAGTGAGGGATGAATCTAGGGGCAATGAATGGACCACTGAGTCACATCTCCAGCCCTATTTTGTATTTTATTTAGAGACAGGATCTCACTGAGATGCTTAGTGCCTTGGTTTTTCTGAAGCTGGCTTCAAACTCTTGATCTTCCTGCTTCAGCCTCCTGAGCTGCCAGAATTACAGGCAACACTGCCTCTGGCATATATATATATATATATATATATATATATATGACAGTGGAAGGCATTATAATCCTTATTACATATAAATAGCACATTTTTTATATCTCTGGTTGTATACACAGTATATTCACACCAATTTGTGTCTTCATACCTGTACTTTGGATAATAATGATCACCACGTTCCACCATCATTAAGAACCCCATGCCTCCTCCCTTCCCCTTCCTTCTGGTTCTTAATCTTGGTTTTATCTCCTGCCTACAAGTCTTGGATTCATTGGATGTTTTTATTTCTTGAAGACACGCTTTTTTTTTCTTTTGAGACAAGATCTTGCTAAGTTGTTTAAGGTCTCACTAAGTTGCTGAGGCTGGCTTTGAAATTATGATCCTCCTGCCTCAGTCTCCTGAACCACTGCCCAGTTTCTAGTCTTCATGAGACCCTTCAGATTTCAGATCTGAAAGACATGTGTTCTGAATATCTCTGTATTCCAAATAAACTGGGAAAAATTGTCACTCTAATTTCACTGATTCTTTCTTTTGTTGTGTCAATTCCACAGATGAGCTCGCTGAAGTAGTTATTGATCTCTGATTGATCTTTTTTAAATTTCTACAATGTCAATTAGATTTTTTTCAGTAGTTATATCTCCATTATTTTTTTATCTTTTCATGCCTGTCATCCACACTTTCAAATATGTTCTTAAACCTCTAAGTTTTTAGTAAAGTTAAAAATCTCAGTGGGAGAATTCTAAAGCATGAATTGTCTCTTAATTTGAATCTCTTAATTGCCCAGATTTTGACAATTATTTTAATTTTTTTCTGTACATCTCATTATTTTTCATAGAGTACTGCATTTCACGTGTAGCAGGATAGAAACAGCAATATTTACATCTTCAAATTCACATAGTACATCTTTTGTCAGGAGCCTGGTATAACATCATTTTATTAGTTAGGGTTCTGTGGAGAAACAGAAACAATAAAGCATAGTTCAAGCCAGGCAGAATGAAAATTCTGGCAGTTGTCGGTGGTTTAATCTTGAATCCGTAGCAATATGAATTCATATTTTCTCCCTTTTTGAGGGGCATCTGTTGTATCCATGAAGGTCTTAAACTGATTGGTTCAGGCCCAGCTACATTATAGACCATAATCTGTTTCACTCAAAGTCCACTGACTTAAATGTTAATCACATCTACAAACTGCCTTCACAGCAACATTTATCCTGGTGTTAACTCATAAATTTAGCATTATAACCTAGTCAAGTTGATTAACACAGATTAACCATTACAGGCTTGACACTGTCTACTATGTTGAGCTGGTTTGAGGCTTAGTTATTATAGTTTCTTTCAGCGGACTTCAGCTGAAATTCTTTAAGCATTGGACTGTGCTTAGAGTTAAGACTGAATGCTAAAGGCTTTTATTAACTTTTAGTTGTTTAAAAAAAAATTTTTGGTTGTTTCTCTATTTCTTCTCCCATCCACATATGAATGCCTAAACTATAGAGTTGGTCTTGACCTACACTCTTGTATCTCCCATGTTGCTTAGTATTCTGTATACCATTATATTTTTTTAGTTTTTTTTAGTTGTAGTTGCACATAATACTATTTATTTGTTTGTTTGTTTATTTATTTATTTTTATATGGTGCTGAAGATGGAACCCAGGGCCTTGCAAAGCGAGCGCTCTACCATTGAGCCACAACCCCAGCCCATGCATACCACTATTTTTAAGGCAAGGAGTGTTTTCTGTTGTCCTGATAGCTTCAGTCTTAGTGAAATTTAGTATACCTTACTCTCCAGAGTGGAGCTTTGCGCTGCTCCTGATTCATGGAATCCCATCTCTGCTTTCTATCTTCCCCTTGTCTGGAATAGTATTTTTTCTCCTAGTGATACAAGATGAATAATTGTTATTATTACAGAATCTTAGTCTAATTAGATTTTCTACCATTCTTGCAGGCTTTTTCTTTTACAGAAGGTTTCCTTTTATTCTTCCTTCCACAGCAATCTATCATTCAGTGCCTCTGGCTTGTGAACAAGAGTTTTCTGAATTGTCCACAATTTCTTTTTTTTATTGGTTATTCAAAACATTACAAAACTCTTGACATATCATATTTCATACATTCGATTCAAGTGGGTTATGAACTCCCTTTTTTACTCCAAATACAGATTGCAGAAGGCATCTGTTTCACAAAAGAAAAAGGTATGAAAAAAACCCATGGCATTTTGTAACTAGTAATCATCTCTTTCATGTCAGCCACCACTTAGGGCCCTTTCTGTTTCCCAGCCTGGTCCTCAGTCTTTCTCCTTATCACCTGGTAAAGGTTTGTGGGATTCCCTTTTGGTCATATGTCTCCAAAATTTTTGAATTGTCGTGTCAACTTACTTTGACCCCAATCTTAACTGGCTCTGCTAGATGAGATCGATTTTATTTCTAATCTTTTAACATGGCTTGTTTATCTTTAGATTTTAGATTTCTTGGTTGCACAGAGAAATTTTCTTTTTTAAATTAACAGTCATTTTTTCAAAGTTTATCAATGTTTTTACTGTTGTTAGAAGAAAGCAGTATTCATTTTAGCATCTTCATCCTGCATAGGAACAGAAACTTTATATTTTTAGTTTCTATTCTGCATAGGGTTGACAAGACAATTGAACATACTAACTGCTTATTTATTGCACTTCATACTTCATAAGACAGACTGGTGTTATGAGGCAGGTTAGATGCTAAACATACTTATTAATTGATTCAGTGTTAAACATCACTTAACTTTGATCTTGAGGTCCATTTTACCCCTACATTGAACCATGTGATATATAGAAGTTGTATTTTAAAATAAAATAAGCAATAGTTTTCTGTTTGTAGTTGGTTTTGGCAATCTAACCAGTTGTATTCATCCTACAGAAGTTTACAGTTTAATGACCATTACCTTGATAGCTAATCTCTTATGGTGCAGTTTCATTACACCTCTGTGATTTCCCTAGATTTTTCTGCAGGTTTATGATCCAAACATCCCCTCTCTCCATAGCTCTTTAGCCAGGATGAAATTTTCATTATTTTCTGTGAGAGATAGTCTCAGCAGCAACTGAAGCTTGCATTGTTGATTACGTTTTTAATGTTATTACTATTAGGAGTAATAAACATTGATTAAATGCTCATTGTGCAGTAAACTAAGATATTGAAAACTGGAATCCCTTCACAGGATGCATCCATCCTTTGAAAACACCATAGACCCCTCCCCACTAAAATTATCCAGGACTACTTAAATTTGTTTCATGGAACTATAAAACTGAGATGCATTGGAAAGTTAGTTGTCAGATAATCTGAAATCCCCTGGTGGGTTTGAATTCTTGTTCAGCATCCTCTTGCTGGAATAGTTCCTGTGTTTTTCCAGGAAGCAAAATCCATTATTAGATAACTCTAAATGTTACAGAGTCCTTATTCTATTGAGATTAAAACCAAGATAAATTATGGGTGAATGTATGTAAGGCAGGTGTTTATTCGAGATTACTGCTGAATATTGGGCCATTATTTTGAACAGAAGAGAGGAATTATTTTTTTCTCACCTCTTCTTGTGCAGAAGGAAAAATGTGGGCAATGGATTTATCAATAGGAGAAAAAAAATCAGCTGACCAAGGTACCAGGAAACTCTAGAAGACATCTTCTTGGCTATCATTCCAGAAAATGTGCTTATTTCTTGATCAGGATGGTAGGGAGGGGAAAACCCAGCATGTATTTCTTGTGTGTGAACACTTAACCTATCCCACGTTCTTACACAGGATGTTAACCTAAGGACTTTTTATGTACAGGATATAACAGGGCATGAATCTATGAATTTAAAATATTAATGTATATTTATTAGAATATAAATACATGAAAAATAACTATTTCAGAAGTGTATTTGTTTGCTAGGTCTCCAAACAGAGTACCACAAAGTACAACAAATGTAGGGGAACAAACAACAGAAATTCATTGACTCACAATTCTGGAGGCTGGATATCCAAAGTCAAAGTTGGTTGTGGGATTGATACTTTCTGAGGTTATCGATTGAGAGCCTATTCCAAATCTCTCTCTTAGCTTTCAGGGGTTTGTTGGCTGAACTTTGGTGTTCCTTTGCTTATAGATGCATCATCTACATTTTTCTCTTAAAGTCCATATAACATTTTTCCTGTGTTTATGACTACATCCAAATTTTTCCTTTCAGTCAGGAGAGTAATCATTTTGGAATAAAACCAAACTTATCCCAATACAACCTCATCTTAATTAATTGCATCTGAAACAACACTATTTCCAAATGAAGGTCACATTCTAAGGCACCAAGGATTAGTGTGTCAACATATGAATATTTGTCAGAGGGCAACAAGTCAACTTAAAATAAGTATATAAATAATAAGATGAATATTTTTTTAAATCCTGATCTAGAAGCATTGAGAATCCTGAAAAGTAAGTTGACTGATTAAAGATTATAAACAAAGCAAAATTATTTTCAAAATTCCAAAAAAAAAAAATCATAGCATACCATACAGTAAACTGGGAGAGGGCCAGAATAAAGATTTCCTGTATAATGATTTTGAATTTTCCAATGTAAGAACACATTCACGTTATGGATTTAACTTTAATTAGTCCAGGAAGATTTATATAGATATATATTTATATAGAAGATATAATTAAGGAATATTAAAAAGAGGTTGTTAAAAAATAAAAAAAAAGTGTTGCAGATAATTCAGAACAACAATGAATCAAAATGCCATTGTTAAGGAACAGCAACAGATATATTTTCAGCATAGAGAGGTGAAAAATGTATGATTATGCCTTTTACTAATGATGGAACTTGGGGCTTTTTATTTACCTATAAGACTTCAACCTACACATGTAGCATTCCTTAAAGTAAAGTGGGAAGAACAAATCAATTCTTAATGATGACTTGATGATGCCTAGAGTATGCTCATGAAATGCTAGTTTTGTTTCTTTGTTTGCTCCCTTCCAGCTTTTACTTTCTGTTCTCTCCAGTAAAAATGTGCTTAACCGGGACCCCCACAGGTGCTGACATTGGAGGGGATGTATTTGTAAAGGTGCACTTGCTGAAGGCAATGAACAAATACCCTCAATATTCACAGACCAAATTCAGTAAATAAAAGGTAGATTTTCCCCAGACTTCTCTAATATTATTGATACATAAATTTATCATAGAATGAGAATCATTTACAATGAAAACAAGTCTTAAAGATAAAACTAGAAGGTTTGCAGCATACCTATATACTTAAAGATATACTTTCATTGACCAGACTCATACCACCTTAAAAACTTACAGATCTTAGCAAGTTAGAGTTCTTGAGAGTTACGTATTTACACTAGCAAATCTAGTTAAAAATACTCTGGTAGTCAAGCTCTATAGAAGCAAACAATATAAAGATTCCTATTAAAGAATGGCTATACAGGGCTGGGGATATATCTGAGTTGGTAAAGTGATTGCATCCCATGCACAAGGGGCTCTGGGTTCAATCCCTAGCACCACACACACACAAAAATAAATAAATAAATAAATAAATAAAAGAATGGCAATGTAATCATTGAGCATCTTTAACAATTGCAAACAAACTTAAAATAAAACTTACTAAACTCTGTATTAATAAACTTTAACTTAAAAAATTAATTGTAGCCCTCTTCCCTAAGCCCTGCACTTTGGGCTCCCAAAATCTAATGATTATATCTTAGTTTAAATACATAATATTATAATATGGGAGAGAATATAATGTAGGTTCTTAAATTTCTGTATAAAGAATATTCTAACAGAGGATGGAATTCTTGTATCTAAAATGAGGTTTTGGGGGTTATGTGTGTGCATGTATGTGTGTGTGTGTGTGTGTGTGTGAGAGAGAGAGAGAGAGAGAGAGAGAGAGAGAGAGAGAGAGAGAGAGAAATTTTAAACAATAGACTGTGTTTCAGGAAACTGAAACTATATTAATAGGTTAGTTTGTATTTCCACATAATAAAAATAGGCATATGTCCTTTGAATACCCCTGCCTACGGTTTGTTTTTGTGAGCTGCCCTTGTGGGTCTTGGTGCAATTTGCAATATTTTCTTCAATTCTCATTTGTGAATGTTTTCTTGACTCCAAGCTCATTTCCAAGATATCCTGCAAAGTCAGGCTGCCACTACGGTTTCAAAAGGAAGTAAAAAGAATTATTATTTTCTTACTACACATAACTAAGCAAATAAAAGTGGTTGGAGATTACTTCTGAAAGTTTCATGAACTTTTAGAATGAGATATGCAGCCTGTTCTTTGTGGATCTCAATGGAAAGAAACAACAAAAACAATAGTTATCAGCTTTCCTATTTTTGGACACACTTAAAATATTTTAAGGCCCTTTAGCATATTGATTTCTTTACTTATCCATTAGTTACTTATTTTTGCTAAATTATGATTATTTTGGCCCAAATGCCAAGACGAAAATATTTTATTAAATTTATTTTTTTCAAAATGCATATGCAGAGGCGTTTGAACTTTTTTTTCTTTTGATGTGGCGTCTAGAATTATTTGAATACTGAATGTAACAGGTATCAATCCACAACCACTTATCTGTAATTCTCAAATCACAAAATATTAAAAACTGAACAATTTTTTCAGAAGTTAAGGGTAAAACTTGATATTTGTAAATCAATGAGGTGGTCAGGCCTGAGGTCCCTCCTGCCTGGGGTAAATAGGCAGATGTTTCACCACAAAAATGATTAAGTATCCAGCTATGTTTCCATTGCTTCTCAGCTTGAAAGATTTAAGGTGGATGCTTTGTATCATATTTATCAAACCTCTAAAATTTTGAACTTATAAATAAATATGGCCTCAAGAATTTTTCAATGAGAAATCATGGATTGCGATTTTTCCCCCTTCTTTAATAGAACCCTATACAACTCTGTGATTACCACAATGACATTCATCTGTGTGCATTTTGCTTGTTGGTTGTAGGTATGAAGCTGCATTAGAATGATCCATTTTGCAGAAACAAATACTGACACCTTTTGAAAGACTAAAAGTATATTTTCCCAAAGAAGACTTACAGCACTGCAGATAACTCAGAGATTAACTCTTCCACGTGTTCCCATGGTGAGGCAGAAGGTCTACCAACAGTATGGGAAAATTTGGGTAGGGCTATTCTTCATTTTTGTTGGTGATGGCCATGGGTTTTGTTGTTATCCTGTGGGTTACTGGAATACTACATTTGTGACAGGCAAAATCACTCATTATATGTAAGTGTCTGTGAGACTTGAAAACATAATTCATTCTGCCACAGTGATACATAGGTATGGGAAGCTGGGATGCTACAGGGTCAGAGGAGATTTAGGCTTTTAAGATTGAAAAGTTCTCTGTTAGATGAAGCAGGTCTCCTGGGAGACAGTTTCATTATATCCTTGATGCTAGCAACATTTCTCTGATGGACAAAATTTTCATTTTCTTGGTTTCATTCCATTGGTCCTAGGCATATCCTTTCTGTGTGAGTCTAAATAATTCAATATTTTAGCTGTTAGTAAAGGGCTTTTTTTTTTTCACTTCCATTTCCTGCCCTCACATTATCCAATAAAACCTTTGGTTTAAATTTGCTATTCTTTAATATCTTTTAATTTTATTCTCTGGACCTCAGTCTATGATTCATCCGCCTTTTACTACTCTGAGTTTCTCTGCTGGATATGGTCAGAGCTACTTAATGAAAATAATAATACATTTTTACGAAAAAGTAGGATCATATGCAGCAATTCATATCTTTTTTGCTAACAGTCCTGGGACATTATAGGTTGTTTCTGCCAACAGCCAGCTGCCTTCCAATTCCCAGTAAGACAAATAAAACCTCATAAAAATGATGACTTGCAATAGTGCAAAGCCAAGAAATAGCTGGATTTTTTTCTCCCTGTTTAACAGTTGCAAACAACACACTGCCTTTCTGTTCTATAATTAACTAACATTTGACATTTTGTTATTTTCTTTGTTTTCACTGTCTGATTTTTTTAAAGTACTTAGATGTTTTTAAGTATCATATTTAAAATAATAACAAAACATTCCATTATATCATTGTTGTGTTTTTCTCTTACTGTACTCATTGCATTAAAGAAATGGATAGAAACTGCTTCTCTTTTTTTGTTGCACCTGTTGCTTAGAAAGTCACTGTGCAAGACAGGAGAGTAAACATCACATGAATTCTAACAAAACTTGCAATATGGTGAACGAAACAGGTCTGTACAAAAATTAGAAAATATACCATATCCCTACACTAAGAATAAACATACATGGATGGGGAGGGGGAAATGAGATAGGAAAGATAAACTACTATCAGACTCCCTAATATATATTATTATGATGCCACTTTAAATGTTAACAGTAGTCAATTCTGGCATAGAAGTTGAGTAAAAATGATGGCAGAATTTCTCAAAATGAAGACTGTGTTTTTCTTGATTTTGAATCTGTACTATTCTTGTAGCTAGATTGGAAGAATACAACATAATAAAAGTGATACTGTCATAGTAATTCTAAGCCAAATTTCAAAAGTCCTTATAACTTTAGGTCTTGTTTTACAACACTGAAACAACCATTCAAGGAATCCCGAACTAACCATCTGGAGGTTAAGAGACCTGTTGTTGCAAGAGGGGCCCAGTAACCAGCCAGCAGCACCATCAAGACTGTGACAAGATATTCTGGCCCACCCATCTCCACAGGAACTGTCAGATGACATAACATGAGATCTCAGGTTAGACCAGCAGAACTGCTCAGCTGAGCTCCAACTAATTGGCTGACCCTAGAATCGTGGACTAATAAGTGTATTTTTATTTTAAGCCATCACATTTTGGTGCTGGTTTAGGATGAAAGAAAGGTAATGGATATGGACACATAGGCTCATATAGACAGGACAAGGAATATTTTTCTTAACAAAGAGGATGCTTTCAATGTATCTTTCATAACACTCTTGGTGGTTTCCCTGAGTACACATAAGTACTGCTACCGTGCCAGCTGTACCAGGGCTGAATCAAGTAACGGCATCTCAGTGGAGCCCTTGTCTGTGCAGTATTCAAGTGGTTGCTTAAGTTATTTGACGTTTTCATTTAAAAGTGTTATTAAAGCTTTTGAAAATAGTGAAAGAGAATCAAATAAAAAAACTTGCTACTAGAAAAACCAGATTCTGATGTGTGACTATTGAGATTTTTTTTTTCAACTAAAATTGTACCTGCATCATAGTAAATGTGTGCACAAATACATTTTCTCTTCTGCTCATTCCTGGTTTCCACTTCTGAGTGGACCACTCTGAGGGCTTTTAGCTCTTTCTTGTGCTACTTACTTTCACATTCTCAAGTAACATATTTAAATATAATACATTTCTCTGTTTTAATTTTAGATACCATCTTTTGGTTTCCTACTGTATGTGAAGAGAAGTTGGCATTCATATACAGATCCCTAATGCAACTGCACATACTTTCCTTTTCCCCTTTCTCTCAATATATTTGTTTGTATACAATTAATATTCATCATTAAATTATCATTATTATGGCATAAATATTCTTCAAAGTAAATTCATGTCTTGTCATCTTTTTTATTTTCTTTTAAGTTAATAATTGCTTCATTATTCATTTTCCTTGTCATTGGTGTCCCTATTACTAATTTATTGCCAACTTTTCCTCTGGACTTGTAAAACTTGTCATGAGAGGATAAAACACAGCTGGAAATCAACATAGTCAATTTTTTTCCTCCTTGTTGACATGCAGTTTAAGACTTCTGGTTCCCTATCTTGTAAAGACTTGTTTTTCTCTAGGAATAACAGACAACTGTTACCCACTACATAAAACTTCTTTAAATCACAGTCCTGGGAATTCTCTTCCTCTCCTCTGGATTGTAGCTCAGGCATTTCCGAATTTCCAAGTCCTCTTTCTTTCTTGGATTTATACCTTATTTTGTTAGGTTGCATTTTCTAGTGGCCTCTTTACGAAGGGTAAATGGCAGCAAAAGCTCTTGGATTTGAAATCGGGAATGTGTACAACTGTAGCCTCTGGGAGTGGGGACACCTGAAGGAGGCATTGGATATTTGCAGAATTCCTCTGGAGGCTCTGACATGGAACACAAACTGCATGAAACTTTGACAGAGTTTTGTCATAATCCATGTTTACATTTGATTATTGTTTTTTTACTGAGTTTGATACTATAGACTGAACATCATTCTCCTCAGATTTTGGAAGCATTAGTTCAGAGTGATTAGACTTCTGGTATGGATACTATCTAATCTAAAAACTTCCCTTGGTGGGTTCTGAGAATTCTAGGTGCTGTAACCTAGAAAACATGTATTTCATTTTCTTCACTTTGCTGAGATTTATGTTTGTACTCATTTGAACATTTATGTATATTTAAATCTGGAAAACAGTATTTATCAATTTTTGTTTCATATATACTTTTTCCTCTCAATTTTATAAGTTCTCCCTTTTCAGAATTCTTTGTCATTTTATTCTGGGTTTCTTCTCTAATTGGAAGTTTTCCCCTACAATTTATTTATTTATTTTTTTAACTTTTATTGACTTTTTATGTAGGAGGTTTCTTTGTTCTAATCCATGAACTGTTATCATTTTTGCCTGTTTTCTCTGGTTTTAGACAGTTTTCTTCTTGATATCCAGGAATTTTTCACATACCAAAGCATTGTGCTACTGGAAAATTATTCATAAAATATGTTTTCTTTAAGTGTTGTTTAAGTAATGCTTATGTTATGCAGAATTATTTTCTTCATTTTGCTTCAATTTAGTATTTCAGCCTTTGCCTTTGTGAATTCTGGTTATTGTAAACATCATGTACTAAGTACTTCCCACTTAAAAGTATTAATTTTTTTTATGTAACATTCTTGTCTTGCTAGTGGGCATATTGTTTTCTTTCTGGAAATACTTTTGGAATTGTATATGAAGTGGAAACCATAATTTTAATGTTATTATTAAATCATTACTATCATAATTACCATTTTCAACATTTAGGTAATAGATGGCAGACATGTCCTAATCATTTTACATCATCTTCACAGAATGACCTGTGAATTATCACCCCTGCTATACAGATGAGGAAGCGGAGACAGCAAGTATGTAACTTACTGGGGGTCATGTAGCTAGTAAATGTGAGCCAGGATTTGAAATCCAGGCTCTTATTGCAACTGTAATTCTCTAAAGCACTAGAGAATTTTGTATTATAAAACTAAAAGCTCTTATAATTTACATTTTTCCCCCTCAGGTTTTCTCAGTTCACTGTAGTTTGACGTTGCCTTGAATTTCAGAAATTCAGGTTGGAAAGTTTAATACTATAAATCAAAAATTTCCCATGGGTGAAAATCAAGCTTTCTCTATCATCAACTCTGTCCTTCTTACAGTAGAACCCCTAAAGCCCATGGGGTTTGGGATCAAGCAAATGCTTGGCAGATATTCCCTATGTGGCTTGAAGCATCAGAAATATTGAAATTGATCAATGATCATCAGAGGTTTTAGTTCTGGGAGAAAGGCATCTCCAATCACATATCCTAGGTCTCTATAAATAATGGATTGGTGGGCATATCACAGTATGGGGAGAAAGTAGCAGAACTGCATACTGATTTCTGAGAAGAGGAGTTATTCAATCTGTGAAAAAAAGTAGGAGCTTTTAAATGTTTTGTACTCTAGCCAAAGTTCCTATATTGCCTTCATTATTTATGAATTACTGGATTCTTAATACTCCTTTTGTACTTTTTAAACTCATCCCCCTTGTAATCATCACTTAATTATTTTATTGCATATGTGTATGTAGTTATATTGTTCAAATATCCTTCTATTTTGTTTTAAAGAAACTTGATAATATGGAAAATTACTCCCTTTACCTCCAAGACATCTGCTAAGTACTAAGAATCGTGAGTTTGTATGAAGAAAGAAAAAATAGATAGCTGTTAATTGATGATGTATAAGTAGGTGCCTTTTAAAAATTTATTTCTACATGTTAATTGTATAGAATTATAGGTTATTATTTATTCATATAAACATGTAACATAATTTGGTCAATAATACTCCTAAATACCTCCCCTTACCCTCTACTCCTACCCACTGACCCCACTCCTCTTTCCTATCCCAGTGTTTTTTTGTCTACTTTCACTAACACCCTTTTTTAAAAAAATATTTTACTCTCTAGCTTCCAAATACAAGATAAAAAAATGATACTTGTCTTTCTATGTCTCACTTTGCTTAACATGATATCCTGTACCACCTTCTTGCAAATGATATCATTTCATTCATGTTTATGACTTAATAAATACCTACTACATAAACATACCACAATTTTAATCCATTTATCTGTTGATGGACATCCAGACTGATTCCATAACTTGGCTACTTTGAATTGTGCTGCAATCAACACAGGTATGCATCTCTGTAGTATGCTGACTTTGTTTCTTGTGGATAAATATGAGTAGTAGTATAGCTGGGTCATATAGTAGTTCGAGTTTTAGAATGTGTGGGTCCTCCACACTTATTTCCATAGTGGTTGTACTAATTTACATTCCCATCAAAGGTCAGAGGGGTCCCTTATTTCCACATGCTTGCCAGCTGTTAGCACTTATTATTGTTGTAGATATATAAACTGGGTTTTCATAGTGGGGTAAGTGCCATGATAATTATGCTGAGAACATATCATCCACTCTGTTATCAAAAGATGTGAACAACTTGACACAGAAAAATGATAATTCACATTAGCTACAAACAAATTCAGTTTCAGACCTTTTCCAAAGCCTGGGTACATCAAATGCTGCTTAAAGATTGTTTCAGTAGACAAATTGGTCCCTTTCTTTCCTTTTAATTAAAAAAATTACACACACATACTCATACACACAAATATATATATATATATCAATATATATCAAAAGATATGAACAACTTGACACAGAAAAATGATAATCCACATTATCATCTCTCTCTCTCTCTCTCTCT
>NW_025999900.1:51863856-51893785 GCF_001458135.2 Marmota marmota marmota
CCCTTCTCCTGGTAGTAAATTTTTTTTATAACTTTATTTTTTATATATATATATATATATATATACCGTAATTTTGCTTATTTATATATAGTGCTGAGAATTGAACTCAGTGCCTCATACATGCCAGGCAAGTGCTCTACTGCTGAGCCCCAGCCTCAGCCCTTATTGTTTGTATTCTTCTTGCAGCCCTTCAGACTGGAATGAGAGGGAATATCTCCAATGTTACATAAGCAGGTGTATTCTTAGATGGGCCAAAGATATTCTGCTTCTTTCTCTTTAAGGAAAAGAAACTACTTCAGCTATTGAAACCTTAATATTACCGGTCTACAAAGTGTGAATCTGCAATTACTCAAGTAGGCACCATTTTTGAGCATTCCTGTTTGGTAGTGTGACAACCTGTCTATTGAAAAGGGAGCACAACCTTTTGTGAGAAACATTTGTAATCGTGGGGTAATATTGGTTATTCTGTTTCCCAGTGCCTGGAAATGGAAATCTTTGCAAATGATTGAGATTGTATGTAAGCATGTTGAAAAACATGCTTGAGAATGTTGAAATGTTATTTAACAATAATTGGAAAAAAAAATGCCTGCCAACCTGAAGAAGGGACAGCTGACATATGCAATGCAGACCAGCTCCTTCTTCATCCTCCCTGTTTCCATTCAGATCTAACATTTCTACTCTTTGGCAAGATGGCCTCCCTTTGTATATTCAGAGCAGTCACCATGTCTCAGACTTCCCCAAAAGCCCCTAAAATTTGATGTGGAACTAAGATTTGCCCAGGTGCTGAGAACCAGAGTAAATCAGAGGCAGAGCACTTTTAAGCCCTTTTGAAAAGCCTTGAGATCGTCAGAGCATGCTCCCATTTCTGATAAGTTATTCTCTTTCTACCTATGCATGGTTCATTCTCAGATAACAATCTGAGCAGGAAGGAATTATAAAAAAAAAGAAAGAAAAGAAAAAAGAAATGGATAAGTTGTCTACTGAGACAAACTTTAAACAGCATTTGATGTACCCAGGCTTTGGAAAAGGGCTGAAACTGCATTTGTTTGTGGCTAATGTGAATTATCATTTTTCTGTGTCAAGTTGTTCACATCTTTTGATAACAGAGTGGATGATATGTTCTCAGTGTATTTATCATGGCACTTAACCCACTATGAAAGAAAAACCTAATGTCCTTAGGGAGAGCTTCCATTACTCAGTTCTCCAATACTCATCTTGTCCTAAGTGCAACCTCTAAAGATAAAGTCCAATTTAAATAATCAATTCTTCTTAATCACTCCACCCAACAATGACTGGAAATGACTCCAAAGAAAAAGAGAGTAAGATGATCAACTTCAAAAGAAAGTCCTTATATTTTCAATTTGCGTATTTTTTGTCTCTGTCATTGTTTATGTTTTGCTGCTATAGACAGTAAGCAAATGTATCACTGAATTTGTCAATCACATTTAGCACCATGTTTATATATACACACAAAAAAACTAAGAAACACTGAATTAGAAAAAGAAATTTTTAAAGTGCATTTTGTGCTTGTGATTATTTTTTTAATCAGATAACTCTGTATTAACACAAGTACTGAGCATGCTTTTGTTGATAGATATGAGTCCAAGAGTGAAAACTAACTCATGGGGTTAGACAATAGAGTTGGGGAAATTAGCTGGTTTTCCAGACATTGCAAAAATACTCAACACATCTGCATTTGCAGTGAGACAATGTTAGCGGTCTGGAAGAGCCCCATGCGGTGATGAGATATGAATTAGTTTGTTATTTTTTATTGATCAAGAAACTTGACAGCAACTGATTGCTGCTTCCTTACAGTGCTGTGGAGAGCAAAGCAGAACCCTGGATACAAAAATGAGAGGAATAATTCATGATGATAATAATTCCATGACACTCTGAACTGGATTTTTTTTTTATTGACCCTTTCACAAAACTATGGTTTTGGCAGGAGAAAAAAAGACCCAGATATGGCCCTTTACTGCTTCACAGTCTTTTGGGGATATATGTGACTCCGATAAGTAGTTTGACTGTAGAGAGTATTCAAATCATATACAGTAAATATTGATGAGTCTGAATCAATGTTTACTTGGGCATTATTGCAACATAGCACACTGGTATGGCTTGTAAAATGCCAGGTCAACATCCAACTCCTGGGCCTGCAAATTTACATTGTAGGCTCTCTAGCAAAACTCCATACCCTTCAAAACTGATCCCCTTCCTTGCAGAGCTAACATCCTATCTGTTTGTCACTATCACCCACTGCTGAGCTTCATAGTCACCAACTTCCTTTTCTGATTTTGTGGTGGGAGGAGAGGGAAAGGACATATAGCCTGAGGTCCTGAGCCTTTAATTGAACTTTACAATTTACTTTCCAGTATCAAATGCAGAATTTCTCAAAAGTTAGCCAGTGAAAGTGAAGTGCAAGATAAAATTTGAGTCACACTTCCAGATCGTACAACGTGTTTTGTTAAGTGATTTGCAGTATAATTTTACAGGTGTTTTGCTATTCACCATTGATATGTGTAATTATTAATTATTTACCTACATCTTGTTTGGTCACCATTTGTAAAATAAGACCCAAATACTACATTTATTCTCTAACCCTGGTAAGTCAAATCACTTCTCTGTTGGTCTTGTTAATTCCATGGGGTGGGAGTAAAGGTGGAGGAAAAGCATTTTCTTCCTTACTGTTGTAACTTTTCTCATCTAATTATTTGGTGATTACCTATGAGGTTAAACTTTTTAAAGAGAAAGGGACACGTTGTCGGAAGGTATTATGTAGTAGGTTGATCCACGTAAAACGTTTCAGACTGCCAACTTTTAAGTTCCCATTTAGGATGAACACTGGCCTGCAGGGTGCAATTTAACTACAGTTCTAGTTACAGATGGGAGGTGGGCATCCACAGTTTTATGTTTTCAGTCTGAATGTGACAGAAAGAAAAGGATGTTATCAAGAGCCATGCAAAGTAATTTGTGTTATTAAAGACAGAAGAATGCACTAGTCAATAATTAATTTATAACTTAAGCATCATACTTGAGTCCCTATTTTCATTTTAATCACTTTAACATGGTGATGACAACAAGAGAACGTGGCTCAGTATGGCACATGTGCTTTATACACAATGCAAAATTTTCTCATTCTGCATGGACAAAATAGATATGAGGTTGGATGTATCAATCTGGATTCCAGATAAGTAGGAACAATAGGAGTGTGTGTGTGTGTGTGTGTGTGTGCTGCATGCCCACGTGCACGGGCACATGCACACATACACACATACTTGCGTATGTCAAGAGTTTTATTATAAAGATTTGGTTCACGTGGTAGTGAAAGCTGAAAAGTGCCCAAATCTGCAGTCAGCAAATTGCAGATCCAGTCACATGTGAAGGTCTGAGAACCAGGAGATTTGATGCACTGAATTCTAATCCAAGTCCCAAGAAGTAGACAATTTCCCTTCTCAAAGATGGAGAAGGAATTCTGTCCTTTTCCACCTTTTCTTCTACCCAGGCCTTCAAGGGATTGAATGAGATCCATCCATATTGGGGAGACAATCTATTCAGCCTATGGAATCAAATATTAATCTCATCTGGAAACATTCTCACAGACATAACCACCCAAATAATATTTGACAAAGTATTAGAATTTGTGGCCTGCTCAAAATGACATGTAAAATTAATCATCAAGTGAGAAATAGCTTTGGTCAAGGCAAAGCCATTTAGAATGGATTGTTTAAATTAACTCTTAGATTACTGAAGATCTATGCATATTACTATGGAAGGGGATTTATCTCTAATTAATTCAATTCATCACACATTTATTGAGTCCCTGTAGTTGAAAAATACAATGTAGGGAAATTGACAAAGGCAGAATCTTTAGGAGATTATAATCTGGCATTGAGAAACAGATGACTTCTAATTGCAGCAAGAGGCAGAATATCATAAGTGATATAAGATAGGTAGAAGTCATTTCCAAAAGCAGATGATAACAAGTGACATAAGATAGGTATAAACAATTTCCAAAGGAAGAAAAAAGAGGGAAAATTATTTTTTACTGAATCAAGAAATACAAATGAAGGAATATTCTGAATTTCCATGCAGTATAAAAGATGAAAAAGAAGGCTTGGAAATGGCTGATTTTATATTAACTAACCACTAGTCATGACTTTGAAACATTTTTTTTCCTGGAGCCCAAAACTTTTTCTGAAGAAGTGAATATGGAGGGCTGAACCCCCATATTCATATTCATTTTGATGAATCCCCAATGAATTTCCTGAACAACAACAACAAAATAAATCCATGGTGAGCGCATTTCTTATCCTCCTACTCAACTCTGGTCCTAAGTGTATGGCAATTCAGTGGGTGGGTCACTCACTGAATGCCATTGACAGAAAAGAATATAGACCCATGAGGATTCTAGAGGCATAAATATCAACCATGTCCCTGAAGAAAGTGTTCTCTGCACAAAATTAAAAATATCCCTTTTAGCATTGAGTGTGGGCTTTTAATGATAAAATATGCCTTTTGGTTCAACATATTGTCCGTGACAAGTAGTAAAACATCCTCTAGAAAAATAGTTTTAATAATTAGCTTTCATAGTAAATAGAAAATTATTAGACATTCTTGCTCTTCTTTGTAATAAAACAAAATTGATCCACATTTCTATAGTAATTAATATTTGATTTCTATTGACCCTGTGTCATAATTTTGATCTTTTATACTGATGTCTGTAGTGTATACATACAAGTTAACAGGAGGGGATAGATAGGTGGGGATTTCAACATGGTAATAAAGATGGACAAGGTGTAAATAATATGAGTGTTCTTCACCATCAGTAACATCTATTAAAGGGTTAATAAAGTTTCATATAAAAATAGTTATTAATGATGTGTACCATTTGTTCATTAGCTCTTCCTTATTAAATTCTGTTCTAGAAACTGAAACACTATAAAATGCAGTACCATGTGTCGCCCTGACCATGGGGAGTATTGGAGATTGACGCAGGTCCTCCACTACTGAGCTACATCCCTAACCCCTTTTAAACTTGTTTTGTTTTGTTTTGCTTTTGAGAAAGGATCTTGCTAAGTTGCCCAGGCTGGGCTTGAACTTGCCTTCTGACTCAGACACTGGAGTGGCTGGGCTTGTAGATGTACACCATTGCATCCAATTTATTCATCACTACTCTGGAAAAGATTCTGAGACTTGATGGGAAGAGTACCTTTTTTGTTTATCCAGATAGCAAATGTTAGTGTTGAGATCCAAATGCAAGTTCAATCTTACTTTAGTGATTCTTAAATTCATATTTCTCTCAAAATATCACACTGATCTCATAGTATAAAGCCTTCACGAGTGTGCATATTTTATCAATTATATATTTTTTATATCCATTTATTCCTTTAGAGACTTCTTGTATCCTTGACTTATCCTGAATAGATTTTTCTTGTGCTATTGCCATGGTTTTTCAACTAACTTTTCTGAGTCTTGTTTTCCATCTGGGCCAGTTACTAAATTATTGTTTCTCCACTTCCAGTCCACCCATGCTTGCCCAGCTTTGTGGTATTACAGCTGAACCCTATAAACATTTCTTTCTTGCCAACAGACACAATGTTATGGACACTGCAAAGAGAAGCCAATAAGGGGCTTGGCTTTCTGATTCAAGGGTTTATGGGTTGATTTTTAATCCCCGCAACTAACCAGAATAATGCTTAGCAATAGTGAGCACACTTACACACACAATGAATGTCATAGAGGAATTAGGATTATTCTATTGTGTCTCAAGGATACTTATCTGAGAGCCATAGAGAATAGTCAGTGTTGACTTAATATAAATATAACATTATCAAAATAGAGATGCCTCAAGAAGAGCAAAGTTATTGGAGCTTGTATGGAATTTCTTCCAGAAAATGTAGCTCAATAATGAAGATCCATTCTTGAGGGCCAGCCAGAGGAAGGCACAGTGGAGGTTAAGTGAAAGAAGGTTGCAGAGGGACTCAAACACCAGATGAGGACTTTGGGGGTGAGAATTGTTAAGATCCATTGAACACTGAGATTTTATTCTTAATTTCGTGAAAAAGCAATCCATTGAAATATTTACTGCCTGCCTTCTTAAGTAACGTTTTTTCTCAACCTAGTAGTTGCTTTCCAGTGTTCTTTCCAGTATGAATGTTGGAGGCTGTAGCAATTATGTAGCTGAGTCAATGTATCCAAGTGAATGAGGATGCAAATTGATATTCCTAATTTTGATTTTAATCACCAGAAAATGCATGACTGCTTGATGGAAAACACTAGAGTTTAATATGAACATCTTCATGTCAACATTTCAGTTTTCCCTCATTGCCCCGTTTCCTTAACAAATACTCCACATTCTCCAATGTTTAGTAGACAGTAAATCAGTGATGTGGCTCATTTAACAGTCATATTGCAAAGGATTTATTCTCTCTGAAGCTTCAGAAGTTGTGCCAATACTCACTTAATTTTATGTGTTCAACCCCTCAAATCCGAAAATTTAAGAAAAAGATGATATGAAACAAATTGACAAAAACACAAACTTCCAAAAAGAAAAATAATCTAGAGTGTTTAAAATCACTGATAGATAAGTGAGGACACACTCCACCAGGTTGGAAAGACTTTCTCTCCTCTGCCTTGGAGCCTGCATTCCTTTTCAGCAGCATAAATCTATTTCCTTTGGTAAAAAGGGAAGATTTAGTCTCCAGAGCCCAGTAAAAATTCTGCTGGAGTTTAGAATCTGGGGAGTTCTGTAAACTCCAAACAGGAATTTACACACCAGAACTGACCAATGGTCCGTCCAGTGAAGTATCCTGCGTCTTACCGCGTCTAATGATGGATGTCTTAGGAGAAAGACATAAACTCACCATGATGCCCATAATTGAGAAATATCGCTGTGCCAGGGATATTTCTTCTTGACTCTCATATCTGGTTAGTTTATTCCATGATGCCTGAGGCTTGATAACTATTTATCTCCACACTACTGTTACAGAGAGACTCTTTTTATTTTTACAAGAGCATGCTATTAAATTTCTCATAAGCATCTAATCCTTAATTGAATCTTATTAACTTCTGCTGATTAACAACTCACTGTAGAGTGCATAAATAATCACAGACCACCTTTTAACTTTGCTTAAAAACTTCCAGGCAAAATGTACATAAAACAGTGATACCTCTTATTTTACGGTTTTCTTAATATAATGGTTCTAAAAAAAATGTGACCTACTGAAAGTCAACATATTAAAAATTCTCTATAATTAGTTAAAGAATATTTTATTTGCTTATTAATGTACAAGCACAGAAAGTTCATTCCGTGACTTGTAAGTGTTTCAAGCCCTCTCTGTATTATTTGCTTAAACCTTTTAGGAACCCCATATTTCTTTACTAGGAGAAAATTGCCGCTGAGCTAGACTACATTAATATGAAATATGTTGGACAGTATCCTTGCTTGGAAACTACTAATAATGTGTTAACAGTTTGTCAGACACTGTGGACAGTGTATTTTCTTTTCTTTTCTTTGACAATGGGGGTGCAGAAAACTGAATGAGACTCTGTAAAGCCTTGTTAAGCTTTTGGTGGGAGGACTGGTAGTAAACAATCTTATGTCACCCAAGAACGCAGCTCCTTGTCATCACCGACAGAATGTTGAGCCATGTGGGCCCGGTCAGAATCTTGCATTAAGATTCTGCTTCCATGGGTTAACTGCTGCTCAGGTAGGAGAACAGGTTCTTCTCAGGGCTGGCAGACTAATTAAGAGGAGTGATATGCCAAGAGCTTTCTCTTGGGCAGGATTTTTTTTTAAAATTCTTTCTTTTTTCCACATCATTTAATTTGTGCTCATAGTTGTTCATTATTGTGGGATTTGCTGTTCCATATCTGGACATGCACACAATATATTAATATAATTTGGCCAACGGCACTCCCAGTATTTCCTTTTCCCTCCCAGCCTCCCTGACCCTGTCTACTGATTTTCCTTCAATTTTCATTAGATTCTCTCCCCTTTCTTTTCTTTGTCCTCTCTAGCTAACATATAGGAGAGAAAACATATAACTCCTGTTCATTTTTTAAAGAAAAATGAGTTTTATTCATAGCTATGCTTTAGTTTAGTGTGAGAAGGGTATAAGAAATACTAATGCTCCAGTGAGTCTCTGAGTCTTCTTGTAAAGAGAGCTTGAAGTATCACCTATTTTAATACTTCAAAACAAATTCATACCAGGTAACAGTAAAACAAAATTTTGTCCTTCAGAACAACAGCATTTTAAAGATCAAATATTTCTTTATGAAATGGAAGATGGAGACGTTTGGTACTTATTTTTAAAAGCTAGCATAACATTTGGCATCCTACAGAAAGCATTTAAAAATCACTCAATGTAAGCCTTATGATAACCTGGTTAGCATGGTGCTCACCACTGGCTCATATTTAATGTTCATCTATGAATATTTGTGCAAAAAAATCCCAGATTTTAGCAAACTCAGTTTGATATTGTTATAAAGGAGTATTTCACTATAACCAAATGATGTTTATTTTTAAAGTGCAAGGACAATTCATAATAATTATATAAATATTTATTTATATGATTAAAGTCAGGTTTATTTAAACATAGAACGGACATCAAAAGCACAGAACAATCATGTACATGACCTAGATCTGAATACTTGGCCCAGGCAGTCACTGCTATGAAAAATAGGGGAAAACACCCATCTTCTATTAACCTATCTTGTGGGAGTACCACAAGAGGGTTAGAGATTCTAAAGTACTTTAGATTCTTGTTTATATTATTAATAATATTACATCATTATTTCTAAGTTGTGTAATTAACATAAATAATTAAATTTCTTGAACATATCTTATATCCAAAGATAAATAATACACACACACACACACACACACATATGTATATATATATATACATATACATATGTGTGTGTATATATATATGTGTGTGTATATATATCCAAAGATATATAAGATATATATATATATAACATATAAGACTTCTTATATCCAAACCATAACATTGTTGTTTCCTTAAACTTTTAATTGGAAAACAAGTTTCCGGAACAACCTGTATCCATCCTGGGAAAAACACAGAAGTCAAAGAATGAAGAATAAAAAAAAGAAAAATTGACATGCCCTTCGCAAAAATTTAAAATTAACCCAGCACACACTGTCATAATTTGCATGAAGTTGAGATCCTGTAATCCCAGGAGCTCCAGAGACTTATGTAGGAGAATGGATAGTTCAAAGCCAGCCTCAGCAACTTAGGGAGGCCCTAAGCAACTCAGCAAGACCCTGTTTCTAAATAAAATATTAAAAAGGGCTGGGAATGTAGCTCAGTGGCTTAGTGCCCCTGAGTTCAATCCTTGGCACAAAAAAACCCAAAACAAACAAACAAAATATCCTAGAATGCACACTGGCTTCCAGTCCACAGAAGACACACACCTGGCACCACATGAATACCTACTCTGTGTTAGACAATAACTTCTTGGTTCATGTGTATGTCAATTTTTAAAAAATATTTCAACTAAATTTTTTTCATGTTTATTGTTAGAAAACTTACAAGAGTTACACAAATGGAATTCCTTCTCAAAAGTTAGAAACATTGGGCTGGGGTTGTAGCTCAGTGGTGGAACAGTTGCCTCATATGTGTGAGCCACTGGGTTCAATTCTCAGCACCACATATAAATAAATGAATTTTAAAAAGGTCCATCAACAACTAAAAAAGTATTTAAAATACTCTTGTGTGTAACAACATATCTTAAACTGCAAATTTAGCAGGAGTTAGTGAGTGTTAAATTTGTATTTATTTTCACACATTTGAAAATTAGTATACTGAGTGTATATGTATTATATTCTATATTTTGAAAATTTCTTTTTGTAGATTATAGGACTTCTTTCTTATTATCTTTCTTATTATGTTAATGCCAGTTGTTGTTTTTGCATATAATAAGCAGTCAGCTCTATTTTATTTGCTACAAATTTATAAGTTTGTGTTTTACACTTTAATTTTCGGCATGTAAACAATCTTGACCTTAATGGAACCAATCTTTGAATTAATATCAATAAATTCCTTTCTTTTAAATTTCATCCTTTTCATATGCTTATTAAATGATTTTTCTCTAGAGTCTAGGTATTTGAGAGAAAAATCATGTTTTCTTCTACTATAATGGTTTAATTGATTTATATTAAATAATCAAATTCATATGAAGCTATGATTACCCAAACTGTACTGTTTTATATATATATATATATATATATATATATACACACATTATGTACACATTATATGTTATATATATATATATATATATATATATATATATATATACACACACATAAGAGATATAAGACTTCTTATATCCAAACCATAACATTGTTGTTTCCTTAAACTTTTAATTGGAAAACAAGTTATATACTTATAGAACAAATATATACACATATGTATTTTTAACAAATATTCTAAAGCTAGTTTTAGGTAGAGTGGCCTTCTAATACGTTAACTTTATATCAATATTAAAAAAAAAACTCAAAATTATAAATTACATTTTCAGTGACATTTTATTTACCAGTAAGAAGATATGTATTGCTGTTGAGAGCCACAGCTGAAGGGGCCCCAGCAAACTTCCAGCTGATTGGCTCACTGTGGCCCCAGCAAACTTCCAGCTGCCAGCTGATTGGCTCCTCTGTGGTGATGCTCATTGGGCTGTTTCCCTGCCCTTTCAGACCATGGGGCTGCTCATTGGGGGACTCTTTTGGCTCCACCCACGTGACCCAATTGGCTGAAAATTGGCTGAAAGTGAATATTGCAGCAAAGTGAGTCACATGATTTTTTTTTGGTTCATATAAAACTTATGTTTTTACCATATTGTAATCTATGAAGTGTGCAACAGCATCAAGTCCAAAAACCAATGCAAATACCTTAGTTAAAAATATTTTGGGGCTGGGGTTGTGGCTCAAGTGGTGAAGTACTCTCCTAGCAGGTGTAAGGCACTGGGTTCCATCCTCAGCACCACATAAAAATAAAATAAAGATATTGTATTCACCTAAAACAAAAAAAAATATTAAAAAAGATATTTTATTGCTAAAAGCACCAAGGATCAATCACCTGAGCCAGTCATAAGACACATTCTTTTTTCTGGTGCAGTATCTTGCCTTGATGTTGACAGCTGCTGACTGTTGGTTTGCTAAGGGTTGGGGTGATTGTTGTGGCTTTTTCAAATAAGACAATGAAGTTTGCCTCATAAATCCCTTCATGAAAGCCTTCTTTGTAGCATGTGATCCTGATGGACAGCATTTACCTGTGCTGAAATTTCTTCCAAACTGGAGTCAACGGTCTCAAATCTTGTCATGGCTTTATTAACTAAGATTGCATTGTATTATAAATCTTCTGATAACATTTCAACAATGTTTATATCAGCTTTGCAAGGTGGTGATTCCATCTCAAGAAACCATTGTCTTTACTCATCCATAAGAAGCAACTCCTTATGCATTAAGGTTTGATCATGAGATTACAGCAATTCAATCACATCTTCAGGCTCTATTTCTAATTTCAGTTCTCTTGGTTTTCTGACCACATTTGACTTTATTTCCTCCATTGAAGTATTAAGTGCTTCAAAATCGTTCATGAGGGCTGGAATCAACTTCTTTCAAACTCCTGGTAACATTGTTATTCTTGCCATGAAATCACAAATATTCTTCCTGGCAATTAGATTGATAAGTCTTTTTTAGGCTTTAATTTAACCTTGGCCAGATCCAGCAGAAAAAAAAATAGTAAGGCTACTAGAGCCTTATGTAATGAAGAGGCAAAATTATACCTTTATACATAAGATGCAGAATGGATATTGTGTTATCAAACATGAAAATAACAGTCTCATTGCTCATTTTCATCAGACCTCTTGGTATTGAGCAGCAATATTTTGAAAGGCATATATATTTTTTATTCTGAACAGTAGGCCTCAACAGTGGACTTAAAATAGTCAGCAAATCATTTTGTACACAGATATGCTGTCATTCTGTCTTGGTGGTTTTATTCATAGAGCACAGACAGAAATGATTTTCAAAAAAAAACCTAAAAGAGTAGAATACTCAGAATAGAAAATATCATTGATTTGAACCTAAAGTTGCCAGAAGTATTATCCCCTTCTTAGTAAATCAACCTGTGCTTTGAAGCTTTGACTTCTCCTCCTTAGCAATAAAAGTTCCAGATGGCATCCTCTCCCAAGAGTAGGCTGTTCCATCTTTGTTGAGAATCTGTTGTTGGGTGTGGCCATGTCATCCATGATCTCTGGATGGCTTGTTGCAGCTTACCTTTAATCACCAGTTGCTTCATCTTGCACTGTTTTGTTACAGAGAAGGTCCTTAAATTTAGGAACTGACCTCTAACAGCTTCAAACTTTTCTTCTGCAGACTTGGCTTTCAGAGCACTGAAAATACTTAGAATCTTACTCTAGATTAGGTTTTGGCATAAGGGAATGTTACTACTGGTTTAATCTATTTAGCCCCATAAAATGTACTCTATATCAGCATTAAGTCTGTTTTTCTTTCCTATTATTTGTGTATTCATTGGAGTAGCATTTCTAATTTCTTCCAAGAACTTTCCCTTTCAATTCACAGCTTGAATAACTGTTCAGTTAAAGAAGCTGAACTTTTGACTTTTTTAAATTCATTGTATCTTCATATTCTCTCAAGAAAATTCAGGCCCATGAAAATTAATGAATTATTTTTAATATTTGATAAAGAAATACTATCAATAATATCAGAATACTCCAGAGAACAAAAAAATGTGGAAATTATTCAAAAAATATTTTTAATGTTAGGAACATCTTGATATTAAAACACCTGGAAAAAGAAAAAGATGTCACAATCTCTCCCATAAATTTAAAAGAAGATATTAAAGCCTTAAAATCTAAAGTGTATGCAAGGGATAAAACGGCATGATCATAAATGCAAGGTATCTCTAACATTTAAACTCAAGCTGTATAACTTGATATATTTGCCCCTTAAATGACAAAATAAAATATATGAAAATAACAAATGGGGATGAGGATATGGTGCAATTGTAATACTTCACACCATGTTAGTTGGAATTCCAACTGGTGCAAAAAATTCACATAAATTTTTGTATCAACTTCTAAAGTTCAACATATGCATATCAAATGATATAGGAAAGCTTATATGTATAAGTTTTTTTAAAAAATATCTATTTTTTTAGTTGTAGTTGGACACAATACCTTCCTTTTACTTTATTTATTTTTATGCAGTGCTGAGGATAGAACCCAGTGCCTCACATGTGCTAGGCGAGTGCTGTACCTTTGAGCCACAACCCCAGCCCTTGTATGCATATGATTAATGTAAATTATAGTTATATAAATGTAGTCAGCATTGCATTGTTGTAAAAAAATACCTGAGAAAAATAATTTAAAGGATTTATTTTGGCACATAGTTTCAGAGGTTTCCATTCATGGTGTATTGACTCTGTTGTTTCTAGGCCCTTGATGAGAACCTCATGGTGGGGAGAACATTGTGGAGCATAGCAGTTCATGTCATAACTAAAAAACACAGAGAGAAATTGGAAGGAGCAGGGGTCCCTCTATTCCCTTCAAAGTCATACCCCTATTGATCTATTTTCTCTTATGAGATCAGTTCTTCTAAAGTTTCCACCAGTTTCCAATTGCAGAACTAGCTGTGAACCACACTTTGAGTTCACGAACCTTTCTGTTGCACTGAAGATCCAATCATAATATTGAACCAATGGATATGTACAAAACAAGTGCAGAGTAGCATTGGTTACACTAACTCAAAGTGGAAATAATGCAAATCTCATCCATGATAGAATGGAAAATACAATTTATGTTATATTCATCCCATATATTAATAATACTGTGAAATTTAAATTTAATAAATACAATAATATTCATGAAACTCAGATAGAACTTATTTACAAAAGCTAGACTATGGGTATATATGCTGTTTGACTGTATCATATAATATAAAAATAGGCAAAGCTGATGTTCTAGAAGTTAGAATAATGTTTCTTCTGGGGGATATAACTTCAGGATAAGCCCAGAGCAATAAAGTTCTATTTCTCAATTGGAGTGGTGTGTACACAGATGTGTTTACTTTTCAATGATTATCAAGTTGTACTATTATTATTTATCAGTTTCTCTCCCTAAGCTGTATTTAAAAAGATAAAAGAAAATGGAAAGGAGCATCTTTTTGTAGCAAAGCAATCATACTGTGGAGACTCATCAGAGCTGTTCTCTGTAAGATCCAAGAGAAATGTTCTCAGGCACTTCTGGTCCCAAGTGACCAATTAGAGAAAAGAAAATTATCTAATTGTGATTCATAGAGAATCTTTGGATCATTAGAGGATTGGAAATCGGTCAAAATTGGGAAAAAAATTGCAAGTTTGGCTATAGACATTCAGCCTTAGGGAGGTTAAATGGCTTTGCCAAAATTTTGAGTAAGATATTTAGCCAGTTTAGTAATGGCTGCATAATCAGATCAGAATGATTAGATGAAGAGGAAAATCACATTGGCTGTAAGTTTATGACCTGCTCTCAAACTTAAGCTGTATCTGTCTTAGCTCCTTGATGCAAAGATTAAACAATAGGTCATAACTCATACCTATATTTATAAATTTAAATTACAAATTGTACTTTACACTTAATGGGACTATGTAATCACAAAAATAGGAAACATAATCTCTTTCTTATATGAATATTTTCAGTTCATGGTATACAGATACATTTCACCTGTCCATACATTAAGGGTATAACATATTCAGTTACTGAGATACAGTTGAGAACCAAAGAATGTGTAAAAAGAACTTAAGGAAAGATGCCAAATATAAAGTTTATTATTTTGCTCACAGGCAGGAATCTATAGATCGATTCCAGGCCATTTGATTAATTTAGATACACGTTTAATACTTTTTTGGTAATTTTGGTTAAATGCTTTTTATAAAACTCTACAAGCAGGATTGGGTGTTCTGATATTTTAGGATGTCAGTATTTTACTTTATGAAATGACTTTATTTCAATTACTGAATGGTAAATTCAATCATTCTATATGGGAGAGTTGGGTCTTTGCTATATTTGCCCTCCTTCATGGTCCTGAATCAGAAGCCCTCTTTTCACCATCTCTTAGCTCTAACACGAATTGCCCCATGACCTCATATCTCATCTTGCTTCTTGTTTAGAAAAAAAAACAAAAAAACACAACCTTCACTTAGACCTTGTAGAAAGAGCCTCTGAAGCAGGTATTTCTCTCCATGGGGTGGGCGAGAATGTGTACATAATTACAAAATTACAATCCTCTCTCCCAGGTTAGTGGGAAGGGAAATTAAATGAGCTAGGTTGAGGAGCTACACAGACGCAGTATTTCTGAATGATCCAATCAGAAAAAAAAAGAACACTCTAGAGGAACCAGCTGGACCAGAGGCTTAGAAGTGTCAGAGAAGGCACCACTGGTGAGAAGCAAAGCAAAGCAAGACAAAGTGAGAGAGACCCCAAAGGCTAAATGGTTGCTTTCTTTCCAAGCAATTATGTTTGTTTTAACATTCATACTGCAATAATTTATTGTATTTTAACTTGTTTATAGTTTATATAATAAATGCATTCCCTTTGTTCCTGCCTCTTTGCCCTCTCTAGCTCTCTCTCTCCCTCTTCTAGGGGAACCCTTCTCTTCTAGGGGAACCCTTCCCTTAGTCAATACTTCTGGGAAGTAAAGAACTTGATTTAGTGCAGAAAAAAAAAAAAGATGTGTGGATTTTTGCCTCACTTAGTTTATTTGAGGAATACTTTGTTTTAGGAATTATGAATATAAAATATGTATAATTAATAAATTTAAGGTCTTTAAAATAAATATAGTAAGAAAAAATTAATGCTCCAGTGTTATTCGTAATCAATACATGCATGTATATATTAGTATGACACACTTATTTGATAGATTAGATAGAATTAAGAACTCTTCAAGGTACACAAAGTTTAAAGCAAAAAATCAGAAGTAGAAGGTAGGAAGAGGCAGATTCATGGGTGGAATTGAAAAATGGTAGTGCATCTGAGAAATAGAAAAGAGAAAAACTATATCAAGGAGATATGAGAAATAAAGTGAAGCCATCCAGTAAAATGCAAATTTGATCCTTCGAGAGATTTCTAACATATCCTGGAAAAATTTTGATGCTCATAATAAATAACAATGATGAATATGGAAAATATGTATTACATTTTTTAAAGTTGGCATCCAATAATATAGCTCTGGGTTTACAAGTATTGCTGGCTTATGGATGCATAAAGGAAACTTCTTATATTTAAAAAAATGAACAAAGTAGTTTTCTGAATATACAAAAGAATGTTCCTATCTATATCTCTTCTTTAAAATCATCCCCTCCCATAAGTTCATTGAGTTTTTCTATTTGAATAGAGGAGAATGACTTTTGCTATTATACTTTTGTTAATTGCATGCTTAGTGAATCTCCACAGGAGTCCCACCAAGAAAGACTGGATTTTATTTCCCAAATAAGTGATTCTCAAATTTGTACTGTTACATGACTCCAGACGAACATTTATTTCTACAGAAACTCCAATAGAGTACAGATTTGAAGATTTCAATAGGGTTTTATTCCTCTCAATTTAGAGATATTACAAGACTAGAAATATGTGAAGTTGCTGTTTAGATGGTTACTTGAGAACCAATTAAGAAATATTTAATGAAATTTTAATTTTTTTTAATTTTCTAATTTTTTAAAAATTAATTTACACAAATTTTCAGTATTTGTTATTGCATCTCTTAAGGGAAGTTACTATAAGCACTTCTGTTGTCTGGAAAAATATCAGTGAGGTGTATGGATTTATTGGACCACTTAAATGATAGGTTCCATGCACCTTGGTAAAGTAAGTCTAGCACCAGGTGAATTCTCAATATGAACTGAAAAGACAAACAACAATTTATGAGCATTTGTATTATGAGCACAGACACTTCAGAGCTCCGTTAACAAAACTGCAACACTGTTAATGAAGGCTTAAAGAAGGAATGTCTAACACATTTTATTAACTGGAGGAGCGAACAGTGTGATTTATCAGCAAATAGAAATGCTGTAACACATGTATCAAAGCTTTTCCATTACATTATAACAGGAGTGGTAACTCAAAATTGGCTTGCTAAAGTAATGATCTTTGGGAGTTACATTAATGAAAATATGTAACTTGTAATTATCACATCTTTGATTATGATCCTTTGCGTGCTTAACAGTGACCTTTTTCTTTAAGCATATAAATATAGCAACTGAAAATTTCCTCAAATTACTGATTTTCTTGCTAATAAATTCTCATATTAAAAGAAAAAAAATAGTAAATTCTAGCCTGGCCAAATCCCATAGCAATCAAATTTAAATTAGTGAAGCCCTGAGCCTGAGGCATGCTTTTCTTCTTCAGTAGAAAGTACTTAAAATAGTAAAAATTTGACTTTATAAATATTATGTTTATCCAAATACTCCATACAACACTAATGGCTGGGGAGTAAATACAGGTTATTAAGGGGTTTAATCAGATTTTGTAATATTACTAGGACATAGAACTGCTCCAAATTCATCTCCCTCTGGAAATGTCAGTCAAAGAAGGATTTGATGCATTTGTAGGAATAATCTGGTTTTTAAAGCCTCATGATTACTGTGTTCTATGACTTCATTGATATTCAGCTTGTTTGAATATCAATGTAGAAGGTAGAAGTGCTTAGAGTAAAAGTGAAAATCAGATACTAGACCACATCTTCTTATAGACAGATTCCACACTGGTGCTTCTTTAGATGAAAGACAAGAGGGTTCTGCCAAGTATACGGTCTGACCCTGTGTGGGAACTTGGCCTATTTGAGAAAGTTGAGAGGCAGGAAAAGCTGACATGAAGAGGATATCTGGGATGCACATGTGGACAGCAGTAATTTCAGTGATCTAAGCAATACTGATTCCCACAGATGAAGACCTTCAGAGTTTGTACTTTTGTTCTAGCATAAAATTAAGTCATCACTACTTTTTCCTTCTTTATTTTTATTATTGCTTAATGGTCATCCATAGTAGTTGGGTTTATCTGTACAAACTCATACATATATGGAAATCAATTTTAGTTCATGATACACCCTTTTATTTTCTGTCCTCCCTCCCCTCTCCCCTTTAGCTTTCTCTACTCTACTAGACTTCCTTTCACTTGTCTATTAGTTTGTATTTGAATAGTTCTTTTGTTAACCTATCCTTCCTTCCCACTTTCCTTTATTTTATTTTACTCTAGCATCTGCATATGAAAGATACGCAGAACCTTTCAGTTTCTGACTTTGGCTAACTTAATTAGTGTGATATTCTCCATTTCCATCCATTTACTGTCAAACAACATAATTTTATTCTTTTTGAAGACTGAGTAGAACTCCACTGTTTGTGTGTGTATCACATTTTCTTAATCTCTTAATCTATTGATGGACATCTGGATTGATTCCATTATTTAGCTATTTAGAAAAAAATACTTAGGAGTGGGATACAATTATTCTCTCCCTACATTTTTGAGGACTCTCCATACTGCTTTCCAGAATAGTTGTTCTAGTCTGCAGTCCCACCAACAATGAGCAAGTATTCCTTTCCGCCCATCGCCCATCACCTCATCACCATTTATTGCCCTTCCTATTCTTGATCATTACCATTCTGACTGGAGTAAGATGAAATCTTAGTGTAGTTTGATTTACATTTCCTTGATTGCTAGAGATGTTGAACATTTTTACATATATTTATTGGCATTTTTTTTATTCTGTAAAAGTTCTGTTTAGTTCTTTTACGTATTTATTGATTAGAGGTTTTTTTAGCTGTCTTTTGAGTTCTTTATATAATTTAAATATTAACCCCCATAAAAGGTGTAGCTGGCCAAGATTTTCTCCCATTCTGTAAACTCCTTCTTCACACTTAATCATTTCATTGGCCGTGCAGAAGCCTTTAATTGAACATTGGGGCACTCGGCCACTGAGCCAAATCTCCAGCCCTATTTTGTATTTTATTTAGAGACGGATTCTCACTGAGTTGCTTAGTGCCTTGATTTTGCTGAGGCTGGCTTTGAACCCAGGAACCTTCTGCCTTAGCCTCAGGAGCTGCTGGGATTACAGGCATCTGACACCATGCCCAAGGCTTTTTAGTTTGATAGCTCCCCACTTATTAATCCCTAGTTTCATTTCTTGTGTTTTGGGGTCTTCTTAAGGAAGTTGGTACCAGCATTCTGTATGATGGAATGTTGACCTTCTGTTTTCTTCTAACACTTATAAAATTTCTAGTCTAATTCCCAAGTCTTTGGTTCCTTTCAATTTGAGTTTTGTTCAGTGTGACAGTTAGGGACCTAAATTCATGGCTATTCATCTTTCCCCAAACCATTAGTTTCAAAAGTTATGTTTTCTCCAAGATATATTTTTAGCATCTCAGTCAAATATTAGATGGCTGTAGGTTTGTGGATTATTCTCTGTAACTTCTATTTTTTTCCATTCATATTTATGTCTATTTTTATGCCAAATACCTTATGGTTTTGTTACTAAAGCTCTATAGTATTATCACTGCCTTATTAGAGTACTGCTATGGAGCTCCCATATTGGAAGGATATTTTGTTATTCAAAGTTTGTTGCTATCACTAAACATTTATAAGCCAGATACCTAGAATATCCCATATTTTCTCATTTGAATTCTCTAATCATATTGGCATGTATAACAATTGCTTAGGTCAAGCATCAAACAATCTATACACACTGATGCTTAACAGGAGTCTTTTTATTTGTATTTAAGTATATATCAATATCTAGAATATGTATATATCTAGAATGTGCATGATGCACATATTTAATGTCTTGTCCTTGGTAATGCTTAATAATTATTCTTAACATGTGTCCTGACAAGTGTTTGCCTTTGGGTCTGTCATCTTGTCCCTCAAGTACAACACTAGTAACATGGAGAAGGTCTTAGAATAGACTCCTTAGAAAGAGACTTTGAGTTGAACAGTGACTTGCAGGTTTAGTTGGCAATATTTTCAGACCTATACCATGGAGGGAGTTAGGAAGGAGGATTGAGGATGAGACTGATCTAGAATGTGGTTGCAACTGAGCTTTAGTTGGTCTGTAAGGTTCTCCTGAGCTGAGATGGACTTTCAGTGTGATCACTTCTAGTGAGGATGCAGTGGAGAGTTGTAAGAAGAGACTGCATCCCTGTGCCAGTTAGCTGCTATGGCCAAGAGCTATTCCAGGGATAGAATACAGCATGTATCTGAGAGCCAGAAGCATCTGTTGTTCCTTACAGCTGAGATGTGGCCATATCATATCTGACACAAAACAGTTTTAACTGTAGAGAGCTCTGGCTCTGTTTTGTTCATTCCTATTTCTTCAAAAAATTCTACAACAGTGTCTTTAGTGTATATAAAAAAAGTAAATTACTTATAAAAATCTCATAACTTTACAACTTATTACCTCATCAATCTAGACAAAATAAAGTAGGAATCACAGTACAGACCAAAAAGCAGGTGTTCTTTTTACTTTAATAGAATGTAGATATAACATTATGTTCAATGTAAAACATTAATTGTTAGGTCAGAAGAGATAGTAATTCCAACATACTTTTAGTAGATAATAGAAAATTTTTTTGTAAAAATATTTCATTATTGAACTGGAAAAGAAAAAAGAAGTTTTTTTTTTTTCTTTTCTCCATATCCCTGTGTTCTGCATTCATGTATTCAACCAGTTGTCTACTGAAAAATATTTGTAAAGCGATGGCAATTCTACTAAACAATGGACATTTTTCCTTGTCATTATTCCCTAAACAATAGTATATAAACCAGATAGCATTAGATTATATCACTGTTATAAGTAATCTATGGTTAATATAAAGTATATGGGAAAATGGGTGCAGTTTATATGCAAATAATCATCCATTTCATATAAGGGAACTGAACACCCACACATTTTGCTATCCATAAGGACATTGAGTGACATATGTATAAATGAGACCAAAGGAAGATTTATAGATCTTAATAAATGTCTGTGGATTTGGTAACTTTTGAAGTATATATATTGAGTTATATTAGCATGTTCCATATAAAACCATTTTGGAGGATTTGAATTTACATATCAATAAAATGTTATAAGTCTAGCTACTTTCCCAATTCAGTGGTTAGAAAATTGTGATGAATTTGACTTTATAAGTCTCATTTCATGAAACTGAATTGGAATCTCGAAAAATATTTATCTATAAATACAATCAGTTTAACTATTCTACTAACCATTAAATATTAACAACAATTTGAATGCTTATTCTTCAGATACATATTAAGATTGAATTGTCACAGAAAAAAAAAAAATCATGACCCCACAGCATGCTCAGAATACAGAAGGATGAAGAATGACACATACATCATGAATAGAAAGGATGAAATATCAGTCTGGTCAAATTTCTCCAGGCAACATTTAATGTTATATAAATATGGAGCTACCTCAATCAGAAATTCAAGGGATATTTTTAAAATCAGACACAGAGTGGATAGTGAGACAAGCCATCTTACAATTATCAAACCTACAGAAATCAAGGAATAAATTCCCCATGATCTCTTCTTAATATCAATATTTGAAAATAAACCACAGTCAAGAAAGGATGCCCAGGGAAACTAATTATAGAATAACTGGTATCAGATATTTGAAAACTATTTTATTGTAAAACTAGTACTAGAACAAAGGCGAGGCTAGGTAGCAAAAGAGATTATAAATATAGATGCAATGACAAGAGAAAACACAGAAACATGGAAAGATCAGGTGTAAAGAAGTTAGGAGGGTGTGTAAGTTCGGGTTAGCTACTTTCCTTATAGCTAAGTCAAACAATAGACCCATAAACAAAATTTTATTTACTTAGTAGAATAAATTATTAAGGAAATAGTATAAAAAATTGAAAAAAGTTAAGGGAGAGAGAGAATAATACAAATTTATTAATGATTATAAAAGTCAATAATGCATAAGTTCATAAAATACAATTATATTTTACACAGTAAACTCCTCTGCAATATTATTGAATAAACTATAATTTTATAAGCATAGAATAAATACAAACACTCATGTGCTTTGTATTTATTCTATGCTTATAAAATAAGCATAATATAAGCATAGAAGACCTGCAGACTTGGACATGCGAGCGTGCAATATGCATGCACTAGCGCGCACGCACACACACACAGAGCATGGAAAGCTGACCACATAACTAAGTTTGTTTAACAAAACTATAAAAATAAAAATCATCACCAAAATAGTCTTAATAATCAAATTATTAATAATTCTATGAGTACTGTTAGTTTTGATAGTAGAATCATTAATTTTATTAGTTATTCAATTTAATTCAATTAAAGTAGAATTAATACACACTGCATCAGTACTACCATAAATATAAAGTGAGTAAAGACACACATTTAAAGATATATAAGGGACAGAAACTGAACCCCATATCTGGGCTATACATCCAGGATGTGAGGAAGAGACACAGAAAAGAAACTAATTTAGGTAGTGTGAAAATAAAAGGAGAAGCAGACATATTAGGTGAATACAAATAAAGAGTGAAGTCCACAGTGCTATTTCAGTATTACTTAACTGTGTCCCCCCAAAAACAATAGCAAATGTTAATGATAGACTTTGGAATACACAGAAACCCACTGGTACTAGAATATATTAATTTTCTCTCAGTCCATGGGAGAATACATAAAGAAGGATATAAAATAAAAACACAATTAGAGCTGATATACAACTAACTCTGAAAAGCACAAAAATAGAAAATACAGCCTCTTTTTAGGCATTCATGGAACATTCCTAAGCATTAAATATACATCAGTTGTAACAAATTCTGTTTTCAAATGTCACAGAGTAAAAAGCAATGCATCTCTAATCATAATGCAAAATTAAGCTGTAAATTAATAACAAATATAGAAACAAAATGATCCTTCCACAGAGAAATTAATATACTGAAACTCTTTGCTAAACTACTCTTGACAAGAAGAGAAAATACAAATAGTAGAATTTAATAAAATCAAAATAACAGATAAAAACATCATGATTTAGAACCAAAGAGACCAACCAAACAGTGTTCCAGGGAAAATTCATGGTTTTGAATAATTATATAACTTAAAAGGTTAATGAACCTTTCCACATAAAAATGGTAAAAAAAACAACTAAATAACTGAAAAGAATATGTTGAAAGAATCAACAAAGGAGAAATTAATGAATTAGCCCAAAAGAAACAAGATAAGAGGGTTCTATATAGATACAAATACTTGCTCTTTGAATAAAAATAAAATAAAAACAATAAACCTATTTGAGAAAATTGTAAAATAAAAAACAACAGATAATGAGAAAAATATCCAAGACCTAATTAATATAATAAAAAGACTAAATTGATAACATAAGAAAATAAACTTTAAAAGTTAGATAAGAATGGATAGATGTTTAGGAAAAATATTTTACCAAAAATGTTTACATAAGACATTAAAAATATCTAAAATGATTGACTTCCATAGTAAAACTAGATGGTGTTTGAAAAGAACTATTCTCAACAAAATATCACCATATTCAATTCTTTTGCAAGGACAATTTGCCACATTTTAAATGTGGCGATCCTAGTGATATTTTAAAAATTTTAGAACATAAAAAAGACTGTAGAACATATAGGAAAAGTGAGACTTCTAAACCCCATGTAGGAAACAAGTATAACTTTGATTCCCACATTCAATATAATATTACCAGAATTTTCACTTATCACTATCAATGAAAGTCATAAATGAAATATTAGCAAAATCCTTTAGCACATGAAAACAAAGTGAATATTATTCCAGGAATTCTAGTCTACATGAAATTTAGGAAAACAATGAAATAGCAAGAGACAAAAATGTAACAATCATGTTTAATTAAAAACAACCAGTCCTTAAATAGAATGGATGGATATTTGTTAATATGAGTCCCCCCCCCCCCCCCCACCACCACCTCAATACATCTATCTCAAACACAAACCAGGCAACATTCTTAGTGAAGAAATTTTGATGAGGCCCCTCTAAAGTCAGGAATAAAAAATAGATGGCTATGGTGATCACTAGTGTTAAATATTGGAGGCAGTTACATTAGATGGCAATAAATATATGAATATTGAAAAGGAATAAGTAAAACTATCCTGTTATTGGGACAAAACAATTTTAAAACTCAAATGAAAAAAACTAAATAAGAATTCTGGTTTCTGCTTCTACATATAAAGAATTTGAAAGTAGTCAAGCCCAACCTTACAAGAAAAGCCAGATACAATGAAAGGGGAGCACTTGCAGAAATCTGGACAAGAGGTAAATCCAGAGTTGCTGCCAAGATACCTTATCTAGAGAAGCCTCTGGGGCCATAAATGTGTGGGAAAACTCAGATGGAAGTGGGGATTGCTGGAGGCTGCCTTAGAGGTGTGAGAATGAGACACTATGCTTGACTGCAGCCCCCAGAAGACTTCCCCATTTGAATATGCTTCTCCTCCAACAACCCCACAAAGTTCTCACTGGGACAATCTGGAAAAGATCTGGTCATGGGACTCTTGGAGGGAAAAGGAGACAGTTGTAATTATGAAATACATTCAGAACCTTGTCCTTAACAAAGGCCATCCACAGGGGAAAGGAATTTTCCAGAACTTTGTCTAAGAGCCACGGGGAAGGCATTTCTCTCCTCTATCCCTTCATTCTCCAGTCTCCACACAGAGAAAAAGCTACACCACAATTAAAAATCATGGAAGTAGAAGGCTAGACACCAAGATCTACTAAAAGATGGAAGTTACAAAATATGTTTCCAGAATGCTTTTCCTTCTTGCTCACACATGTGGTGTCTGACAAAATAATAGTGATTAAACTTAAAATTGTTGCCGGACTCAGGCTCTCCGTGTGGAGGAATATGTAGGAAAGTTCAAAGCCAACATGGGAGACAAGAACAAGGACACTAGTGTCTTGAGACTAAACCATGAAATAGAATCCAACTCTCAACCAGCTTAACAGAAATGCTCATGTGAGAAGCTTGTTTACCTCAATTCCTGTTAATGGATACAAATATTCAACTAAAAATCTAACAAGGTAAGTAAAAGGCCAATTATTTCTTATGAGTATCAATGTGAAATTCCACACCAAAATATTTACAAATTGAATACAACAATATAAGAAGAACTATATATAGTACAATCAAGTGGGATTTATTCTGGGTAAGAAATACTGTTTCATAATTAAAACTCAATTAATGTAGTAGTATGTCAACAAAATAAATCCGATTTTATCAATGGTTGCTAAAAAGCACTTGACAAAATCTAAAACCCATACCCTTTCATAAAAAACAAACAAACAAACAACAACAACAACAAACTCAACAAATTAGAAGCAGGGGGAAATTTTCTTTTTCAATTAGACAAAGGATGTATGTTTAAAGAAAAATCTAAAGTTAACATTATGCTAAATTGTGAGATTCTGGCTCTTTTCCAATAAGATTGGAAGAATACAAGGATATCATTCCTATTCAACACCATACTATTAAGTTCTAGCTAATACAAAAGGGAAAGAAAAATAAATAAAATATCTTCAGACCAGAATAAAGAAATAAAATTTTTTATTCCCCAAATGACGATTACCTATGTTGAAATTCCTAAAGAATCAATAAAACTGTCCTGGAACTAAGTAAAGTATTACAATTATGGATTATGTACTGACAATGAACCATTAAGATTTTTTTAAATACCATTTTCAATCATTCCTAAAGAATAAAGAACTTAGGTTTTCATCTAAAAGATATGAAAACCTATAAAACACTTTCAAAGTTCAAAGATGATTTAATTAGATGGAGAGATATTCTGTTTATGAGTTGGACTGTTCAATATTCTTCAGATGCAACTATTTCTAAACTCAAATTTTGACGTGTAGAGTCCATACAGCTGCAACAAAAATCTCAGTGAGCTAATTTGTGTTTTTCTACATACTTATTCTAAAGTTTATTTAGAAGTAAAAAAAAAAGTCAAAAATAGACAGCCCAATACTGAAAATCCAAGATATTGAAGGACTCACATAGATTTCAAGACTTACTATGAAAATTCAATAAGGGTGTGGTCAAAAGAAAACAGGAATAAAAAAATAATGGAGAGTCCAGAAATAGAGCCAAATAGAGTCAACTGATAATGACAAAGGGGCACGATTAAGACATTAAAAATTATAGTGAAATAATGGTGGAACAATAGATATTCACATATAAAATGTTCATCTAGACTTGTTCTTTATATAGCTCACAAAAATCATCTCAAACTATACTGTGGATCTACAGTTAAAATTCTAGAAGAAATCATAAGAGAAATTCTATCTATGTAACCTCGTTCTTGGTGATGTTTGTTAAATACACCTATAGGACTATCTATGGAAGAAAGTATAAACAGACCTAATGAAAAATGAAAATGTGTGCATGGTAAGCCACTGTGAAGAGTATTATAAAGAAATCGTATTTAAAATAGATCTTTAAAAAAAATCCAAAAACCTCAAAAATAGGTAAACAAACCAACCAATTAAAAAACAATCCAAACAGTAGGATCTCAAGTTCAAAACTAGTCACAGAAACTTCTTGAATCCCTAAGCAAGTTAGTGAGATCCTATCTCAAAGTAAAAAATCAAAAAATGGCTGGGGATGTAGCTCAGCAGTTAAGTTCCCCAGAGTTCAATCCATGTTTAAAAAAAAAAAAAAAAAAAAAAAAAAAACAGACCAAAGATCTGAATGGATACTTCATCAAAGTAGATATACCAATGGAAAATAAATATGTATATAAAGATGCTCAGTGTCATTTATCATTCATTAAGAAATTACACATTACAACAACAAGATACAACTATAGACTTATTAGAAAAATTAAAATGCAAACAAGGACAATAGCAACTGTTCTCAAGGAGGTGAAACTTCCAGATCTCTTATTCTTTCCTGCTGGGAATTAAAAATGGTAGAGTCACATTGGCAGACAGCTTAGCAGTTTCTTACAAACTGAACTAAAAGCTTAACACATAGTTCAGCAATTTTGTTCTTTGGTATTTATACAACTGGTTTGAAAACACATTTCTACACAAAAAAATCTGTACATGAATGTTGATAGCAGCTTTATTCATCATTTGTCAAACCTGGAAGCAATGAAGATATCTCAGAATAGGAAAATGTCTAAACTACGTGTGATATAAACAAACCATGCAATATTGTTCAGCCACAAAAACAAAATGGGCATCAACTCTTAAGGGAACATAGATAGTTCTTGAATGCATATTGCTAACTTAAAGAAAAGTCTCAAAAGTAAACACCATGTCTTACTCCATTTCTATTGCTATAAAAATATCTGGAACTTTGTAATTTACAAAGAACAAAAATTTATTTCTTCACAGTTCTAGATGGTGAGAAGTCTATTATCAAGGCACTGATAGGCTCAGGCTTCTGGTCAGGGCTGCATCCTCTGAAGGGAAGGAACACTGTAATCACATATGGCAGAAGGCAGAAAGGCAACTGAGATGAATATCTTTTGAATCCCCTACAATGACGGCCTTATTTCCTATGGACAGGGCCCTCATGAATTAAGCATCCCTTAAAGAACCTACCTTTTGATTCTATCACATTGGCAACACTTAAATTTTGAAGAGGACACACTCAAATTGTAGTCTCAATGATTCAAATTATATGATCTTCGAAGAAAAGTGCTAGAGTTTTGCCAGTGCTTGGAAGGGTTAGGAAAAGGGCTGAATATATGAAGTATAGGATATATATTTAGAACAGTGAAACTATTCTCTATGATATTGTAATGGTGAATACAAGCTATCTGGGTCTAGTATTGCTGCTATAACAATTTAGCCTGGGAAATTAATAAACAATATAAATTTGTTTCTAGCAGTTCTGGGAAAACTCAAAACAAGGGCAACAGTATGTTAGCTGACTGTTGAGGATTTGTTTTCCACTTCAGATATGGATCCTTATTGTTTCATCTTCTCATGCCAAGTGGTTTTACATGGTGGAAGGCAGGCAGGCAAAAGGAAGAAATGCATTTCCTCAAGATCTTCATAAGGGCACTAATGAAGGTGAAGTCTCCATGGCCTAATTATCTTCCAATGTCTGCACCTCTTAATATCATCAACTTGGGATTCAAGTTAGAACATATAAGGAGTATAATCATTCAAACTGTGTTAGCCAGTTTTTCATCCCTGTGACAAAAATACCCAACAAGAACAACTTATAGGAGGAAAAGTTTATTTTAACTCATGATATCAGAGGTTTAGTCCATGGTTGACTGACTCCATTGCTTTGGGAATGGGTGAGACAGAACATCATGGCATAAGATGGTGGTGGGTGAACACTGCGCTTCTCATGGCAGCCAGGAAGCAGAGAACAAAGAAAGGAGTGGGGTGGGGGAGGAGTTGCTCCATGGTGAACTATCCCAGGGGAGGCCCCCACTGATGCACCTTTTCCAGACACACTTCATCCATCTAAAGTTACTACTCAATCCATTCAAACTAGAACTGACTGATTAGGTTATAATTCTCATAATCTAATAATTTCATCTCTGAGTATTTCTGCCTTAACACTGGAGCTTTGGGTACACTGAATATGCAAACCATAAAAAATTCTAAAGTTCCTTTAAAAATATGAATATATGTATGTTTGTGTGTCTGCATAATGAATATACTTATATGCACATAGGTTTAGGCAGTTGGTAGATTTCAATGATGAAATGTGACAGAACAATCTAACCATATTACAAATGCATGAGACAACTTTACTGAAATGGGTAGGAATAAGAAGCTGACCTAAGTAGCTTTGGAAATGCTTGGGTCTTGTAATTTTAAAGACAAAAGGAATTGTATTTTAGAAGCATTCTCTAGTTGATAATTTTCTCTTTCTCTTCTTTTTTTTTTTTTTTTTTGCATAGGGAACATAAATCCTCACTCTTTAAATGTGGGCAGTAGGTAGTACCTTTCCGTCAGCAATTACAGTACAAAAAATGAAGATGAAAATATTAAATATATAGGATGTGAATTTGAAAATAGATGATGAAATTTAAGATTAACAGTGATGAATTTATTAATGGTTTGTATTGCAGATATTATGTGAGGAGAATTGCACTTTTTTTCTGTGGTCTTTCTCCCAAAAATATGTTTTGTCAGTCTAATCATGAAAACAAAAAACAGTAAATAAATAAGTAAAAAAAAAAAGCTTAATTTGAATTAAGAACATTTCTACACAATTCCTGACTAATGTCTCTTAAAACTATTGAGATCATCAAAAACAAGTTTAGAGTAAGAAGCAGTCACCAGTAAGAGGAACTTAAAGAGCCAGGGCTAGCAAATGTAGTGTGGTATATGAGATAGGGTCCTGGATGACAGAAAAGTATACTAAGAAAAATTAAGAAAATATGAATATAGACTTTAGTAATGGGAAAAAGCCAATACCAGTTCCTTGCCTGTAACAAATGTTTTATGATAATGTAAGTCTGAACAATAGTGGAAATTGATTATAGGCAAATAGAACTTTCTCTATTATCAAACAGCTAAGTAAATCTAAAAAAAATCTAATATTAAAAAAGTAAGATTGACAAATAAATACATGATTAACCAGGGAAATCTAATAATGGCATATTTACTTTAAGATATTTTTAATTTTTAATGAAAAATATGTGAGAAATTTTTAATGATAAATATGTGAGTCAATGAATATTATAATATTATAATATTCATTTTTTTTTAAATTTTTTATTGTGGGTTGTTCAAAACATTACAAATTTCTTGACATATCATATTCCACACTTTGATTCAAGTGGGTTATGAACTCCCACCTTCACCCCATACACAGATTGCAGAATCACATCAGTTACACATCCATTGATTTACA
>NW_025999900.1:51896589-51912541 GCF_001458135.2 Marmota marmota marmota
GCCCCCTCTCCAATTGGGGTCACGCGGTCACCACGCTGGCGAGCCGCTGGGCCTGCTCCGGGCGCTGGCGGCGGCCCGGCTCTTCCCCTCTGGCTCTACGACAAATTGAGGAGACTCAGGTGTCTGTGCCTCACCCCCTCTACCAGGAGACCAACTGCTGGTATTGATGAAGTTCTCTCCTCCGCCGCTTTCTGATGACATCAGATCTCTGCCATGTTGGTATCCTATGCGAATGGCAGCATTTCGTTCCCCTTGCCGGGCAACCAAAGCAACGGGTGAGTCCTGACCGGCCCTCAGCAGGACCCGGACCGAGAAGCAGCTTCCGCGGGCTCCTAGCCCTGGGCCAGGGAATATCCGGGAGCCGGAACTCGGCCGCTCCGTGCTCGGTGTCTTATAATATTCATTGACTCACATATTTATCATTGCTTTTTAAGTGGAATACTTAAAAATTTAAGTATTTTTAAGTATTTTTAAGTAGGGGATAGGAAAGGTAGCAGAATACAACAGTCACTAATATGGCATTATGGAAAAATGTGGATGTGTAACCGATGTGATTCTGCAACTTGTATTTGGGGTAAAAATGGGAGTTCATAACCCACTTGAATCAAATGTATGAAAGATGATATGTCATGAGTTATGTAATGTTTTGAACAACCAATAAAAAAAAGAAAATACTAAAAAAAAAATTAAGTATTTTTATATTATTTATATTATTCTACAATATATACATCTATTTAGACTGTACATCCAGGGATCATTTCTGTAATATGTTACAATGTATACATCTATAAAATTATCATTTCATACATAATAGATAATTTTTGTCAATTAAAAAGAAATAAAAAATTAAAGTTATTAAACATGACAAAAGTACTCCTTATTAAGAGTCTGGATTTTGTACAATATAGAGAAATAAATTTAAAATAAGCAAGTCTAAAAATAAATTGAATGCAATTTAAGTAACTGAAATATAAACAATAGAGGATATAAAAACAGGAAAATCTGAAATAACCAAGAAACAGAAGACTTATTATTAATTAATGTTATAACTATTTAGTAACCATATGAAAAAATAAAGTTAAATTACTCTTCCCCATGAATTGGATTAATTTCCAAATAAATCAAATATTCAATGTACAAATGAAATAGTACAATTATCAAGACAAGATTATGCAAATTAATTTATAACCTTTCAATATGACAAGTCATTTTCTTAAAACTTAGAACCATAGTTATGATTGATAAGTTTATTTTCATAAAATTAAAATTAATCCACAAGAAAAATAAAGTCAACATGTCCTACATGGAAAATAAACTCAATCTATCCATAGATAAAATTTTTAAAAAGCATGACAGCATTTAAGATTTTTTTTTAAAGTTTCTAAATATAAGAAGATTTTAGAAAGTGATAGGTAAAAAAAAATGACTACTCATCAAGAAAATAGGAAGAAGTTTAAAGGGATTTCATAGAAAAGTGAATGAAAGTGATGTTTATCCATATTCAAATATTATCAGACTTTTTTAAAAATAAAGAATGCAAATTTAAACAATACCAAGAATACTTTCTAATTATCAAAATAGAAAGAATAATAATTTGTTTGGCATTGGAGTTACTAAGAAATAACCATTCTTTTGTATTACTGTGGGGAACAATAATTTGTACAATTTCCATAAGGTACAACTTACAAATATTACCATACTTACAAATGCATATACCCTACTGACCTAAGAAACTCTACTTCCACAAATTTGTCAGACAAATGTATTCAATCAAATGCAGAATGTTTTCATAGGGCTATCACTATTACATTGAAAGAGGAAACTATGAAAAAGATATGAATTAATAGAAAATCAGAGGGAAATTTATATATCTATGTATTAGAATGTTATATAGATATCAGGAATAGGAAGGCCTCTTTGTGTTAATATAAAATGATCTCTTGGAAGGTAAGTGACACAGGAGATCACAGCACAAGGATTTTCCCTTGTTATGGATCTATAGCTATGTTTTCTTATTTAGACATAAATAAAATCTACAGAATTAAAATTAGTCACCCAAGGGAATTATTTATGGGAACTGATAAGAAATAGTATATGTTAAATTTAACATTATAAATATATAACTATGTTTTTAAAAACTAAAAGTTATTTACTCTCTTTGGAGCTTTTTACACTTTCTACCATCAAAAGTTGTGAAATTAGCCAGGCATCGCGGTGCATGCCTGCACCACTTGTAATCCCAGTGGCTTGGGAGGCCAAGGCAGGAGGATCATGAATTCAAAGCCAGCCTCAGCAAAAGCCAAGGGCTAAGCAGATCAGTGAGACCAATAAAATACAAAATAGGGCTGGGGATGTGGCTCAGTGGTTGAGTGCACCTGAGTTCAATCCTTGGTACCCACCCCCCAAAAAAAAATTAAACTGTTGAAATTGTTGTATATGTAATTGCAAGCTATATCTCATTAATGTCAAAAGAAAACATGATGGGGTCGTGATGAAATTGTTAATATTAACATATATTAGCAAGGCAAAGTAATATATTTGGAAAAGCAATGATTCTTATTTACAGAATTTTCCAGTGCACTTTCTTTAGAACAGTAGGGTGGAGTGGTTGTTCTTGAGAGGGAACACATTATCTGAAGATAAATTTACAGTTCTGCCATTAACTGAATACGTCTTACATGTTCATCTGGGAAGAGAATTGTATTAGTATAGGGTCATCTTCTTCCCTCTCCCCTCATGGAAACATTAGTTAGTAATACCTTTACCATGATTCATGGGTAAACAAAATTTTCACAGGGACTACAGGATAGCATTTGCAGCATGCATCTAATGTCTTTGGTCAAAACACTACAAAATTTAAAATACCAATGTCTAATGATTGAGTTTTTACTGAAAACTTGTCAAAATGTCCTAATTGCCTGACTTTAATGTCAGCATTTTGCAATGCATGGGGGCAAATATCAGATGATAATAGGTGTACAAGTGTACTTTGGAGATGTGAAGGCTTCAGACAACTATATTATTACAAAGCAGTCATTTGAGAAATTGTGAATGGACCTTCTAAAAAGAAGTCACCTTTTGTTTATTTGGATAGGAATTAATGCGACCTTTAATCTTGATGTTAGTTGTTATGACTAGATGCTGCTGATATAACTAAGGTATTGTCACCTAAGAAGGTGACAGAGTGCTCAGGGGTTTAATGATTGTGGAGAGCAAGACCCCCTGTGAATGAGGAAATAAAAATTAAAAAGACAGAGAGAAGGAAGGCAGGCATATTGTGATATGAACTGACACTTTCCCTTCAGTACCCCAAACATAGCTTGCCACTTTATGTTCAGCTGAGAAAATATATTAAAGTCATAGAGACATAAGTTAGTTCATTCAAGTTACAGAGATCATCATAGTAACTCCTCCGAATCTGGAAGAAAAAAGTGAAAATTAATGAATTTTAAAAGTTGTTCTGAGATACATGAAATATCATCAGTAATGATGACAATGTAGTAGTAGTTTATGTTTTTATCCTGTTGAATTGATTTAGCTATTTTTTCCAGTACCTAATCTTCCAAGGATATAAATGATAGCTCAAGTTGGCATGGTGCTTGAGACTCACGGTTTTATGGTTTCTTCTCTGCTTAATGTATTGATCCAATTCAGCAATGGCTGATATATCATCCTACTTCCTCACTTTTTTATGCACTAGGACAGCTTTTTATTTTTTAATTCAGAATTCAGTTTTCTTTAATTTGTCTCCAAAGGGCTACATTCTTAGGGTTTCTTACTACAAAACATGAGTGAAAATTTCTAGCTGTCTTTCTTTTACAGTTTTTAGAATTATAATGATAAATTTTTGCACATATACATGATGTGATCACACCACAGACAAAAGAGAACAAGAGTTGATAGATCAGTGCTTTCCTTGGTGGATTCATGGCTTTTACACCAGAGTTTGTACTAAATCCAAATTGATCTGCATACTTTTCATCAACTAAATTAGACATCTTTTTTTTTTTGGTAGAAATGAGAAGCAAAGAAATATAGAATATTTTTTCATGTCTGCCTTAACCTTGGGCAATGTCACTCTTAATAAGAACAGATGGTATTACTCCCTCTGAAGTCCTGTTTGCTGATGCTACAAATGATTAAAAATTGGGGTCTTAATGAAAGTGCTGACAAAAACTAGTAGATCACCTTACAACATGGCATTAACTCCCATTACTGATAACTGTAGAGTAAGAGTATATTCTTGCTGCATTACAATTTCATCAAATTGTCCATAAAGTATTTGCCAAGAACAGTTTCAATATAATAAACAACAGGAAATTAGCATTAAGTGACTTCCGGAAAGATTATCAAATGGACAAAATGCATAGTCAGTGGTGACTTTTTTTACAATAGCATTCAAAATCTTTTTTAAATTACAGAAACCAAATATAATACAAAAGTCAAAAAGAATGTCAAAACTGGGGATCCAGAAAGAACAAATCCACTGGCCTGGCACAAGTTTCCAGCAGTTTTTTGCTTGGATCCTGTATATTCTTATTTTGAAAGATAATTAGTGCCAAAGGAAAAGAGCTGGTACTGACTCAGCAGAGACTGCAGGCTCACTCTGCCTTGGGCATTGTCAGGTTTAGGAAGGTCTCTCGGTGAGCACTGCCCATTGCCAGTAGTCAATTATCACTCGTCTTCTGGGCATTCAGTGTACCACTCACAATAGTACTATGTTAGAATTAAATAGAATTTAATGGCATGTAATTTCATAAAAATAGCTTTAGCTATAGGACATAACAATGGAGAAATTGGATGCCAGAGAGGAATAGAATTCTCCATCTGTTCCCCAGGATATGTTAGTAGGTAAGTATTCTTAGAACTTGGATTCCCTTATTACTACCAACTCTATCCCTATTTCCATTATATTAGTTGTAGTACTAATAGTAGTGATCATTAATATTACAATGGTAAAACGAACACTAGGACTTGGCATACTCTCATTGGCATTATTTTATCAATAACGCCCTGAAGATGTAATGATAAACTGCTTTCACTAAAACCCAAATGAGTTGATTAAGAAACTTGAATAAAAGAAAGGAATAAATGCAAGACATATTGAGAGCTATTATGCACAAAACTTGGTAAAATTTTATGTTCAGAGTAGTCCTGAATTGAAGTTCTTGTATTATCATCTTTATGCATAGAGGAAATGAGATTCAGGGAAGAAAAATAACTCATCCAAGTATTATAACAAGTAGGTGATGAGATTGAATCTGAATCCACCTTACTGTTAACTTCCATCTGAGCAACCAAATAATGTGTCCAAGCCTAAGCAACAAGCATTAGAATGATGTTTCAAATAGAGGGTTTTGGATTCCGTATCATGGTCATTTTTTGGGAGCATTGCACTTTAGGTAATTTTTTTTTCTCAGAGTTTCCTCAGCATATTTTTATGAGGGAAAAACTATTTTTCAATGTACAAAGCCTTGAAGTTCTAACTGAGGTACACTTCTTGCCCATATGGATATTTGCTGTGAGTTTCACAAGGGTACTTTTACAAGAGCCATGCCACTGAATGCCTGCCCACCACAATGAAGTTCTCCTATGCAAATTTTTAACATGTGGTTAAGAAATATTATTAGATATGTTCTCTCATGTTCACTAGATAACTTACATATAGAATCTATTTAATGATTAATCAATGTATTTGAATATTGATTTAAATTTGTAAAATTGACATGGGATAAAATATGAATGCAGACGCATTTCCATAATCATCATTTAAATTGTATGAAAAATCACACATTATATTCTGTAGCATATGATCAGCTCTCCAGGAATTAATGCACTATTTTTTTTATATGTAGCATTTTGTAATTTATCTGTAAAATGGAAACATGCATTGAAATTTCTAGGTTTACAATTCAAATTGTATTTTCCTGGGTAGAAAAATGATAAAAAAAAAAAAAAAATTGGAGGATATCCCAAGCTCTTAGCTACAGAAGATAAACGGGAGTTATATTTTGGTGAAGGACAGTAAAAATAATCATAATTAAACTAACAGTATTATGGGCAAAATATATCAAAAAATGCAATTTAAATATGATCATAGTAAATTCCATAAGACTACTGCTTCACTGTGCATCTACATACAACCATCAGGGTATTAGACACAGGCAGGTGAAGCTTTAGAAAGAAATGTAATTTGGAGTTCAAGAGAGTAAAAATGAAGAAAAAAACATCATTATTCAAAAACCCCTTAATTATTAAGCACAAGATGGATTGAGCAGACATAAGAAAAAGTTCACATGAAAATTTTGAAAAAAAAATGCACTAATGAATAATGAACTCAAGGAGCTAATGAACCTAGTAGGAGAGATAGGCTCAGACACAACAGATAATAACTTACTGAATATGTAAAAAGTGCAAGAAATGACAGGAATACCACTTGAAAGATTATTTTTAAGACCATTGCTGATAGTGATGCAGTTAATACTTTAAAAAGTTTATAATATACTAGGTGAACTGGTTACTTTTTAATCTAATCAAATGAAATAATATAAATGTAGTCCAAGTTTCTTTGAGTCCAAGTTATTTTGCATATGGCATACAAAAGACCAGAATCTAGGTCTGTCTAACCCAAATGCTGTTTTCTAAACTGAAAACTCTAATCGTTTCTTTTGCCATGTGACAACTGAGAAGTTCCTATTTAACAGCTCACGTATTCATTTGTTCATGTTGGTTCATATCTAACGTGTGATAGAGTGACTTTAGTTGTGGGTGATAAAATATAGAGCCTGATAAAGTATAGCTAAATTTAAAGTAAACTTTTTAATCAATAAGTCAGGAATTTCCAAGGTGGGAGTTACATTAAGAAACATCTCTTCTGGGCTTCTTTTTCTTTTTCTTGTTTAGCATACATTTCCTCTCTGGATTTTGGCTTTCCATTTGGCAGTAGCCTCTCCATGACTTTCAGTAAATATGGTTTGGTGGGGTTGTCCTTCCTGCCCTCTGTGTTGTAGGAGGGCTGCAGTTGATTTAGAGCCATCAAATGTATGCATTCTGTCTCCCAGGCCTAGGCAATTGTTTGAGGGCTATTACTCAGTTTGGTCCAGTAAGACCCAGTCTAAGAATTTAGGGAAATCAAGTCTGTTTCCTCTTTTGTTGCTATTTGGGGGACATAGGATTATATATTTTGGTGAGGCAGCCTGCCTGAGGGCAATTAGATGGCTCTGTATGTTTGCCAGGTTCAGAAAAAAATAAAAACATAAAATATCAACAACAACAATAACAATAACAAAAACAACTATACAATGTAGAATGTCCAATGCAATGTTTGGAAGGTATTTATAGTATAAAAATATTGTTTATGAGAAATTCAAATTTGACTGAGAAATCTTCTTTTAATCTGATAAACCTATGTGTATAGAAAATATCTTACAGTTGGAGAGAGAAATAGAGAGAGGAAGAGGAGATAACAGGAGAGAGAGAGACCAATGACAACATCTGAGTTTATAATCTAACACCACCAGAAGTCAGTTGGTCCTGGGAACTCTTAACTGATGTGAATCAAGAGATCATGTTTGTCTCTAGCAACATAAAAAGGCTTGCCTTAAAGGATCGTTGGGGGAAAAAAAATCTGTATGCTTAAACTATGTGAGTCACTAATATAAATTAATGAGATAACCATTTGTACTAGTATGTATGTGAGAACAATTGGAAAGAGAAGATGAATTTACATGTCATGTAGGAGATTTCAAATGGAGCAACTTGAGAACTTTTCTAACTCCAAAACCATTTCATGTTGTGACTACATCTGGAATGCAAAAGTCATTATTATTTGGCATGAGGAAGGGTTAAGCAGCCAAAAAAGAGGCTGTAACCTTATACAAAGCTAAAATAAATCCAAACCTTGAATGTATTGAGTGTTTTATATGAACATCTGGAGAAAATTGAAGATAATACCAATAATCAAATAGGATATGGATAGAAAAACAGTATGGAAATACACTAAATAGGTAATGATGAGGCTATTTTCAATTATCCTGCCCTTGATAACTTCTGCCTCTAAATGTCTATGTCCCTTATCTATAGCATTGTATATTGTTCATTACTGCTTGTCATGCAGTGTTGTCTGTCATATTATGATGTTCATACATTCTTTCTTACTAGATTGCAATCTCTGGAAGGGCATTGTCAAAAGGTAACCTTGTGGGGTGATAGAAATGCTTATTACCTCAGTAGTAGTGATGGTATGATGTTTGTATGCTTATGTCAAAATTGATTAAATTGAACATTTTTAACATGTGCAGTTTTTGTTCTTCAATTATTTCTGCAAAAAATTTTAAAGCATGTGGAGTTTAAGCTGAAAGTTACTCAGAGTCATTAATGTGTACCCGCAGACTAGCAAAGAGAAAAATAAGGGAAGGTCCATCTGGACAAGAATAAGCCCAGCTTTAAATTTTTTTTTCTTGAAAATAAGTCTAATACACAGACCGACACAAAGGAGGTAATATATTCTGTACTCAGATCAATGAGGATACCCTGGGAACTTAGTGACATAGCCTTTTGGCAGTAATGGCTCTTGTTGCTGTAAACAGGAAACTTCCAGTTTGCTAGAGCTTTCTTTTGGGGGTTGCTTTCAGACTACTAACACACAGTGAAGATAAAGTGCCTTCTCTTAATGCTTGGAGATTCCTGATATTTACAGGCAAAGCAGAGGAAAGGTAAAACAAATGAGATTGTGGAAGAGTAATTATTAAGGTATAAGAAATGACTATGGATTTTTAGAAACCATGAGAAAAAAAGTAAGAGTTTTGTGAAATAGAAAGTGGACACTGTAAAATACCATTGGCAGATCAACCACAATAAGAGCAGCATTTGAATTCATCCCAGTGAACTATATATCCGAAGAGTAAAACAAATTTGATTGCAAACATCATTTGTGGGTCAGGGTAAGATGACAATCTATGTCAAAATACCAATGATTTGCTTCACAGTGCTCGAGGGGGATAAAAAAGTCCTAAAATTCATTTGGAAGAATAAAAGATCCAGAATAGCCAAAGCAATCCTGAGCAAGAAGAGTGTTATTGGAGGCATCACAATTTCTGATCTCAAATTAAACCTCCCGGACATATAGTAGAAGACACAGCATGGTATTTGCATCAAACAGACATAAAGACCAATAGAAAATAAGAGAAGACAAAAAGAGAAATCCACATAAATACCACCATCTGATGCTCAACCTAGGTACCAAAACATGATAGACAAAAAAAAAAAAAAAAAAAAAAAAAAGCCTTTTTAACAAATGGTGCTAGATAAAGTAGATATCCACATGTAAAAGAGTGAAAATAGATTTGTTTCTTTCACCCTGTCCAAAGTTATTTCAAAGGTGATAAAAGTCTTGGGCAGGTGCTACCTGGGATTTCTGCCTGAAATCCCAGAAACTTGGGGGATAGAAGCAGGAGGATCCAAGTTCAAGGCCAGCCTCAGCAACTTAGCAAGACCTTACCCACCTTATATCATCTCTCAAAATTAAGAATACAATGTACTTGGTATATAACTGAGTGGCTCTGTGCCCTGGGGATTAATTCCCAGTACCAAAAATATATAAAATAAAATAAATAAACCATCAAAATAAATAGGAGACCTAGGAGTCAGACCAGAAACTTTCAACAAGAAAAGATAAGCTCCAATATATTGATGCAGGTACCATCTTCTTTAACAAGACTTCTAAAACACAAGGCATAAAACCAACAATTAATAAGTTGGGTGTGGGAAGAAAGAAAAGAAAGTGAAAAAACAAATAAGACGGAAATTCACTAAAATAGAAAAAAGATCAGTTAGAACAGGAGAAGAGGATTGAGGAGGACCAAGAAGGGATGGGAAGAGGGAGGAATAGTAGACTGAATATGACTGAGATTTCATATGTGGGTACATGGATATGTCACGGTGGGTCCTGGAATCGGGTGTATCCACAGGACACTAATTTAAAAAATAGTAGTCACTAAATGAATTGCAGAGGGATCCATGGAGGGGAGGGAAGGAAACAGAGGTGGGGGTTTGCTGGGAAGGAATTGGAGCATGGTGTGCTCCTGCTTTTGTGATTATGTCAGGGTTAGTCTGGTGTTCTGTATAACCAAAAAGAGTAATTCCAAAAAACCTTCTGCACAGCCATGGAATCAAAAGTTGTGAAGAGGCAGCCTCCAGAGGGAGAGAACAAATTTGCCAGCTGGTCCTCTTACAAGTGCTTAATATTCAGACTACATAAGAGACTTAAAAACCTTAACACCAAAGAAGCAATTAACACTGTCAATAAATGGACAAAAGAACTGAACAGACATTTCTCAAAAGAAGAAATATAAGTGGAAGAAATATAAGTGGCAAAAAAAGTGAAAAGATATTCAGCATCCTAGCAATCAGGGAAATGCAATTCAAAAATACATGGAGATTTCATCTCACTCCATTTAGAATGGTAATCATCAAGAACAAATAATAATAAATGCTGGTGAAGATATGGAGGGAAAGGTACACTCATTATTGTTGATGGGACTGCAAATTAGTATGACTTCTCTGGAGAGCAGTGTGATGAGTCCTCAAAAGACTAGCAATGGAACCATCACATGACACAGCTGTCCCACTCCTTGGTATTTATCCTAAAGAACTAAAATCACCATACTATAGTGATATGAGCACACTGATGCTTATAGCAGCTCACTTCACTTTAGCCAAGTTATCAAACCAGCCCAGATGCTTGGCAACAGACAAAAGGTGAAAAGAAATGTGGTAAATATACTCAATGGAATTTTACTAAGCCATAAGGAAGGATGAAATTTATTGCATTTGCTGGTAAACTGACCTAAATGGAGAACATCACGCTAAGTGAAATGAGTCAGATTTGGAAATTCAAGAGTTAAATGATGTCTCTCATATACAGAAGTTTGAACAATATAAAGGGAAAAACAGGTGGGGAGATTCCGTGAAAATACAAATAAGATCATTGGAATAGAGGAAGAGGACAAAAAGGGAGGGAGGGAGAGTGGGAAAAGTGAGAAACTGTAGAATAAAATTGAACAGATTATGATAAGTACATATATGAATATATCATAGTGAATTTCACCTTTAGGTATGTCTATAAAGCATGATCTAAAAAGTAGTAGGGGCTGGGGATATAGCTCAGTTGGTAGAGTGCTTGCCTCACATGCATAAGGTCCTGGGTTCAATCCCCAGCACCCCCCAAAAAAATAATAATAAAATAAAATAAAAAATAAAAAGTAGTAAATAAAAAGAAGAAAGAGTAGAGAAAGGGGAACAGGAGGAGGGAGGATGGGAGGGAAAGAGAAAGAATTGGGAACTGAAATGGAGGAAATTATATGCCATGCATGTATGATTATGTCAAAAGGAACCTGATATTATATATAACTGTAACATACTAACAAAATCAATTTTAAAATTCCATAATCTACTTCCAGGCTTGACTATGGTTGACACAGTAGTTGGAAGATTCTTGTACTCGAGTTGAGAAATGATGGGAGAGGAAAAGGTCCAAGAGATATTTCTTTACTTCTATGTCTTCAATCACCTGACACAGAATTACCTGCAAATCAATCACCTGAAAAATATCTGCTGATTTTTTGCCATATCAATAGGCACAAAATACTTGCATAGGATAATAAGGTTGAATATTTCACACATCTCATGTGGATAAATGAAGAATAAACAATGTAGTTAAAGTATGGGATTGTGAGAATCTGAATTGAGTGAATCCAAATGTTTCATTAAATGCCTGATTATTAATATGTTGATGATCTTCTAACACATGGGACAATTATGAATAAATAAAGAAAATAAGTCCATTTTTTAAAAAAGTTAATGAACATTTTTATCTAAAATGGCAGAATATACTTGACATTGGAGTGAACTGTAAAGGAGTTAATTTGGTGGATGATAAACCCAAAGTGGAGAATTCAATATAATGTATTTTAACTACTTATTTAGGTTGATATAATGGAATAAAATACTCTCCTCCTCTTTTTGAGGATGAACTCTTCCCCATTTCTGCCCCTAATAACTTAATCATGATAGTAATTTCCAGAGACTCTTTCATTTCTCACACATTTTTATGGAAGGAAAACTATTTAGGAAAGTACAACCAGACAAAGGACCTTCTAACCAGAACATTTCTCTTCATGTGGGTAAGATCCTCTTTAACTTGAAGAACACAGTTTTGAAGCATTTTTGGTGTCCCAGATTGGCTGAAACTAACTGGGAAATGTTTGGGTAAAAGATGTTGCAGCCAAGTAGCATTAACTGACAAGTGAAAGAATATGGGTTTTTCTTACAGTTAAATTACTTCAATTACATGAGTAAAAGCATCTTTAAAGATGAGAGAGTAGATTATTTCTATTGATTATTCTGAATTGCATCCAACTGATGCCATTAAAATATGTTCCCCTCCAATAAAATTCAGTTCAGTTTTAGATTGTTTTATATTAAAAACACTAACAGATTCATTGCACATAGTACTCTACTGAGTTGACCAGTTGACCATATTTTGTAGACAGAAATGATTTAATTATATATTAAAATTAAGCAGCTAATGATACTAATTTTTGTAATTTTACTTATTTGATTTCAATTTTTAAGTTTTTATCCCCTTGATTACTGAGAAATAGTGAAAATCAGCTTTCAAAGGTTGCAAATGATTTATGTTTATATTTATATTAATAATTTAACACAATGACCATTATAATGGTCTTTAATATGAAACTTAATAATAGCTGATGCATATAAGTCATGTCTAAATAAATAATAATAGTTATAATACTTTTTTTTTCAATAAAGTATGGAAATTGTGATCCTCCCGCTTCAGCCTCCCTGTCACTGGGAAATCGGTGTGCACCACTCTGCCTGTCAATAATAATTATTGATAAAAAATATTTAATTCCACATGGTTTCATGCAAACATACTTCAGGAATTCAAGTTCTTTCATCAAAAAACTATTAAAATGCAAATAACAAATTAAGTTTGCTTCTAATACTAATATCATTATGAATGTGTATGAATGACTTCTATTCTCTAAAAAGTCTATACAGAATGAATTCTGTGAAGGGGATTAATTCTTAATATTTTGTTTGACCTGGTAGGACAACCAATGTCCTCCAGTCACCAGTGCCAATGTGCCAGCACCCCCTGCTGGGCATTGGTTACCAATAAAATTCTATTGATAAGAAAGGTTAAGGGTGTTCATGCATATTTTATTTATTGTGTCAGGATTTATTTGCACAAGGAAGATAGATTTATATTTCTGATGTGTATTGTCACTAAAATATTACAAAGCCACGAATGCCCTAATTAGCATGTCACCAGCTGTCCTTGTAGTGACATATCTGTATTTTAAAAAAAATCACATACACTATATGCACTTACATATATGTGTATGCATAAAGTAATTTCAGTAATTCATCACATTAATTTGAATAATTATCACTTATGTATGTTTGGCAATTTTTTATTGAGGTTTGTGCTATATGTACATATGCAATAATAAGTCTTTGACTCTTAACTGTTATTATTTTGGTGTAGGAAAAAACAGGTATTCTATATAGAACTGATTTTAACTCTTAATTTTCTCAGCTATTAGACTTGTGACTTATAGAAAATTATATCTTATTAAACTTATTTTTCTTTTTGGTAAGTAAGGATAAAAATACACATTGATTATTACATAATAAAAATGGTCAAGTCTCTTCCAAAATTTTTAGTTAAGCTTTCTAGGTGTCTGGTGATCTTTATGGTTAACAACCCATGTGTTTAAAATGCCTACGTATGAAAGCATTTATATTTTTGCCCCTTTAAAGCAATGTATAAATGCTAAGGAATTCTAACATCAAATGCATTATAGATGCGGTTTTGGGCTGAAATAAATGCAAAATAGACAACTGGATATTTATTTTGGTAAGAATAAATTGGATTTCTGTTTATTGATTATCCAAGAATACTAATAATGTATGCTATACATTAAGGAGCTTACAACAAAAGCTTAATAATTGATTGAAAAACTCTACAAATAGTCAAATCAAATGCTATAGCTTATTAATGAAATAGCATTGAACTTGGGTTTATATCAATGCTTCTCTGTGAAAATATTTGTATTTAGAGCAACCAGTTAAAATTAATTCCAGAAATGTGAAATTTTCTTATATGTACAATTTATCCTTCAATTTTGTCTGAAATAAGAGGTTATTTTAAAAATAAAATGAAAAGTTGAAATGGAAAGTAACAATTTTATTATTCATTACTAGCTTGCTGATAACTGATGTTCTGAGAGAGATTATTCCTGAATTCCTGAAACAGTCAGAAGAGAAAGAGAACAATGGGTGAAAGATGAAAGGGTGCAAAGGTCAGGAAAAAGGCAGGAAGATTAATTTCCATCTTTTGCAGTTATGGCCTGTGGTATTGGAAAGCTGTCCGGAAATGTTTAGTAAGTGTCTTTCATAAGCTTTTGCTTTTCTCTTTTAGAAACACACTGGTTTATGGTTCACTGAATAAAGTGGATCTTCTCTGACCACAGTGGTCTGTGGTAAAGCCTTCATCCAGTGGATTCTAGCAATCGATTTCTTCATTTCCAAGTGGTACATGGTGCACTTACATATCTATCAATGCTTCTAGGGTCTCCTCACTTCAGGATGGGAAATTCCTTTAGGCACAACCAAACTTTTGCTTCATACCTCACATATTAGAAATAGTCAGGATCTTCTGATAAGTGCACAACTGTTCTATGGCAGTTTCCCAAGTATCTACGATTATAAGAACCACCTAGAATGATGTGAAAACCAAAAAATGTCTTGAATGTATCCCCAGAGCACAGAGTCGTAATTTTCTTTTAGAGATGATTTGCAATTTATATTTAGAAAAGACAAACAAAATTATTCTATGGTAATTTAAAAAGTTTACTTCTGTTCAAATAATTCCATTCAGAACAAATTTACAGAAGAAGGATGTAAGTTCAGAGTTCAAATTAAACATTTAAAAACCAAACATCATTAAATAATGAGATGATAGAAGGGTTTCTTTTCCATAACTTTAGGTATCACAGTTCATCCTTTAGATTAGGATCATGGAATGGTCTTTTTTTTCCCAAACTGCTATAGATTTTAAATAGAAAAAGACCCACAGATGAATTAAAATTCCTTTTCTTTCTCTTTTTTATTTCATGTTAGACTGATGGAACTCTTTCTGTGACAGTGAGAACACACTAAGATAGAAATAGTAGTGAATACTGAATCTATTCATTTAGGTAAATAGGTATCCGAAGTCCATGAATAAAATAAAGATTTGAAGTTTAGTAGTATTCATTTTCTCTTGCTATCTAACAAACTACTTTCAGTTTGGAGGCTTAAAGAAAAAAAAAAAAAGAATGATTATCTCATAGTTTTCCTGAGCCAGGATTCCAGCAGGATTTACTGGTTCCTTCACTCAGGGTCTTATAAAGCTGAAGTCAAAGTGTCTGCAAGTTTTATAATTTTATTAGGGTTTTTTTCTAGTTATAAATGACAGTAGAATCTATTTTGAAATAATTATACAAACATGGGATATATCTTGTTCTAATTCAGACCCCAGTACCTTGCCTTCCCCTTACCTCTCCCCACTCCCTGTTGCCTTGATCTTTCTGCCATTTACCAATTGTTATTTTTTTAAGGTAATTTCTTGTGGATATACACAATGGTGAGATGCACTATGGTGTATTCATATATGTACATAGGAATGCTATGTCAGATTCATTCCACTGCTCCTTTTCTTTTTTTTTTAATTTTTTATTGTGGGTTGTTCAAAACATTACAAATTTCTTGACATATCATATTCCACACTTTGATTCAAGTGGGTTATGAACTCCCACCTTCACCCCATACACAGATTGCAGAATCACATCAGTTACACATCCATTGATTTACATATTGCCAT
>NW_025999900.1:51917331-51925254 GCF_001458135.2 Marmota marmota marmota
AATCGGCTTATTTCACTTAGCATGATATTCTCCAACTCCAACTATTTACTGGAAAATGCTATAATTTTACTCTTCTTTAAAGCTGAGTAATAGTCCATTAAATGTGTGTGTGTGTGTGTGTGTGTGTATATATCTCACATGTTCTTTATCCATTCATCTATTGAGGGACACCTAAGTTAGTTCCATAGTCTAGCTATTGTGAATTGAGCTGCTATAAACATTGATGTGGCTGTGTCACTATAGTATGCTGATTTTAAGTCCTTTGGGTATAATCCAAGGAGTGGGATAACTGGGTCAAATGGTGGTTCCATTACCAGTGTTCTGAGTAATCTCCATACTGCTTTCCATAATAGTTGCACCAATTTGCAATATATGTTTTTCACCACATTCTCACCAACATTTATTGTTGCTTGTATTCTTGATGATTGCCATTTTAACAGGAGTGACATGAAATTTTAGAGTAGTTTTGATTTGCATTTCTCTAATTGCTATAGATATTGAATCCTTTTTCATATATTTGTTGATCGATTGTATTTCTTCTATGAAGTGTCTATTCAGTCCCTGATCCCATTTATTGATTGGGTGTTATTTGTTTGTTTGTTTTTTTTTTGGTGTTAAGTTTTTTTGAGTTCTTGACATATCCTAGAGATTAATGCTTTATCAGAGGTGCATGTGGTAAAGATTTTGTCCCAATTTTAGGCTTTCTCCTCAAGTTTTTAATTGTTTACTTTGCTGAGAAGAAGCTTTTTAATTTGAATCCATCCAATTTATTTATTCTTGATTTCACTTCTTGCTCTTTAGGAGTCTTGTTCAGGAAGTCAGATCCTAGTCCAATGTGGTGCAGATTTGGGTATTCACAAAACTTTTAAGGGAGAAAACAAGTGCCTGAATTTAGGTGAACTACACAGAAAGGAATTGTTGAGTAAAAAAGGATTAAATCAGCATTTGTTTGCAGACCATTTTGAGAACCTCATTGTGCTCTGCTCCTTCTTACCATTTCACTTGTAGCTGCAATTTATAACATTTGTAAGACCAAAAGAATCATGACACCTTGGAGAATACCTGAACAGATCTCAAATATTGCTTATGCCTCTGACAGGACCACAGGATCCGGATCTCTATTTGAAAAAAAAAAAAAAACACACACTTAGGCTCAAAGTGCTGAATTTTCATATTACTCCCAAATAAAATGCAAATGCAATTGAGTAGAGTATCACATGGAATGAAAGCAGGGCCAAGTGCTGGGGAAGTGTATCAAATATCCTCAGTGGGGAGCTAGTGGCTGCCACCTCCAAAGGCTCTGCAGGAAGATTTGATTTCTTCCTCTTGAGACACAACATGGCAGGTTCAGGATGCATGTTAATGCATAACTCTGATTATCTTACTTCGTGGCTCTGTGGCAAATGCATGTCTGGTTTGCAGAAAGTTGAAAATTAAATACAGACATCAGAAGGTTGGGGGTGGAAAGGATTTGTAGGTGTTTGTGCTGAGACGCCCGAGAATTCCCATTAAGCTACACGTTGCAATAATTAAAACATTGCTTTGAATTGGTTTCAAGACTAAAGCAGACCCAGGGAAACCAGAGAGGGAATTAAAAACTAATTACATTAAAGTACTGAAGATCAATTTCTCATGGGTAGGTAGCTTTGCAGTATTGTTTCTTTAAAATAGTGCAACAAATATTCTATGGAAATGTCAAAAGGTTGTTTTCCAGGGCCTCACATGATTCATTAGTATTAAACACTTTTGAAATAGAGTTTGTGATGATTATCTTTATTTTAGTAATACACATTGCACTCCCCTTGGAGTTTGATGTTTTTTGTGACCAAAAAAAAAAAAAAAAGCCAAAAGTCATTTAATATTAAAAAAAAAATTCACTTTGGAAGTGTGAAGGACTGGATTTAAAAGCAGCATTTCCTAACTATGAATGAAAGATCATAGTTATAAATAATCAATCAAATCCAATCAACATTATATTTTGTTCTTTTTTTTCTTTCTGCAAAACAGCAATCTTAATTATTATTTTTTTTTAACCTGGGGTGCTTAATCACTGAGCCACATTCCCAGAATTTTTTATATTTTATTTAAAGAAAGGTTTTATCTGAGTTGCTTAGGGCCTTGCTAAGTTGCTGAGGTTGGCATTGAACTTACAATCCTGTCTCAGCCTCCTGAGATGCTGGGATTACAGGCATGTGACACTATGCCCAGCCAACACCCTTAATTCTTATTAAATCAATGATGCACAGACAACATGTTTTAAAATGAAGTGAACTTTGTCAACTTTTTTTTTTTTTTTGGCAAGTTTGGAGGTTAAAGTTCTCTTAGAGTAAAGGGAGAAAGACACTAGGTTGATACCCACACAGAGTAGCACATTATTATTAATATTGTGACATTCAATCATGTACTTTACAGTACTTTGAAATGTCTTTCACCTTTCCTATTCTTTTGAAACACTGATCCTAATTTGTCATTGATGTGAGCAAAGTTGAAAGATATTTTCTGAAACAAGCCCTACCAAAGGCAGCCGTGAGAAAGTCCCTCTCAAGCATCCAACCGGGGGTATGTGATGGAGCAAGGGCTGTAGCTGCTTGACTGCAGAATTGATAGAAGCCCATTGACACACTGAACACAGAACATATGTCCCGTGGACTAATCCAAGTTAGTGACTGAGTGTGGCAGGAATAGGAAAGCAGCCCTGCTCATGCAAGATGCAAGCTCCTGAGATAACTGTCTGTGGTTCAAGGACTAATAATGACCTTCCAAACTTCCTACATTTGCAACCTGTCTAGAATATTCACAACCATTGAATATTCTTCTTTCTTCACTAGGGTAGGACCTCCAGTGTGAATCAACACCTCTCCCAGCATGCTGAGGATCCACTTCCATCTTTTTCCTCAGAGTTTCCCCTAACAAAATCATTGTATGCTTAATGTAACATGGGATTCTGTTTTCTAAAGTATTAGAGTACCAGCATTCTTTACTTAAAGTTATATAGGAATGGTAAGTATAAATCAAAGAGAGGAAAAAGAATATTCAAAAATTGCTCAATGAAAGTATGAAGTATTTTGGAATGACATAGCTTTTTGAATAAACATGATTCTAGTCATGGGAATAAGACAGAGAAAGATCAGCCTCTTCACAGAGTACCAGGTACCTACCGTGGTGATAGCAGATTTACAGTGACAGGAACACTTCTTCACCTACTTGTTGGATTTTATTATGTCAGATCTTCCAGACTATCTAAACTTACTTTGTGGTATATTTACAGAATTATTGAATTTAAGGTGAATGTCTGAGTTTACAGGCAAGGCATGCATAAATCAAGCTCTATTATATTTCTAGTTTATCCCAACTGTGTAATTTGATGTGGCTTTTCTTATTTTCTTATCTCCAGCTCAGCAGCCAATGTTTACCAAACCAAAGACATCACAACCTGCTAACATAAAAGATAAAAGCATCCCATTAATAGGCTCTCATTGACATCACTCTTCCTTTCATAATGGAAAAAAGGCTCCTTGATATTGCTTTTTCAGTTATGTGGAGAACATATGACCTCCTAATAAATATAGGCACAACCGTTATCAAGGAGAGTTTTCCAGCATTTGAAAAGCAGAGCTCCATTTACAAATAAACATTTTATAACTCTTAATATTTGTTTCAGATCTTTAGTTAAAATAGCAGGTAGTCCTGAATTAAACTGTATGTAAAGATAATTTTTATCATATATATGTATGTATATATATATATACATACACACACATATAGAATGTTCTGCAGCTCAAGTTATATATTTTATGCACACACAAATACAGATAAATAAAACTTAGATATAATTAAAATTAAATCTAAAGAAAATTTTAATAGAGTTTAAAAGTTTTAATTTGGAACCAACAGATCATCTGTTAAAAACAGATTTGTGTGTGTGTATATGTGTGTGTGTGTGTGTGTGTGTGTGTGTGTATATATATATATATATATATATATATATATACACACATACATAAAGTATAACACACTTAATTTGCTAACAGTATGCATTCAGCAAGAACAAAATTTACCTAAGTATCAATTAAAATGTAATAAGTACAGTAACTCAAACAAATGTATATTTATTTTCCCAAATAAATTTTACTTTAGTTTGAAATGGCACAGAGTGTGTATTTTACACGTTCACTAAAGTAACATTTGATCTCTCTGTCTTCATCTCACTTCATCCTTCTTCATGGAATTGTGGAAACATTTTTAACTCTATTTAGTGCTTTTCAACTTGACATTATCTCCTTCAGTCTAGGTCACTCGAGTATTAAGACTTAGACTAGATAGACAAATCTCAAAGTGTCACCTTGACATCTCCAAAGGCATATTTCTTCCATAAGGACAAATTCTTTTCATATTTAACATTTATTTAAATAATTTTACATCCAGTACATGCACGTGCATGCACACACATTCACACACACACAATCTTTATTTTCGAATATAAAGCTACTGACAGTGGTTTTGATCAATGTGTGGATGTGGTTGGGAAATGTATGCATCATTAGCAAGGCTTCCCACACTGAACATATTACACTTGTGGTTGCAGGAGCTATTTGAGAAACCAGTTGTAATTTTGTCTTGTCTTTTTCTGTTTGGTGTGAAATCTGTATCCTGAAAGAACTAATCTATACTGAGAAAATACCTGGTAGGGAATTCTGCTCCATTGTAATGTGGAACATGCCAGCTAGAGCAGAGATGGAGTGGTGGCTGTTAGGTATTTTCCATCATTGTTGATCTTAATTTATCATTCAAACTGCCCTAGGATTTACTGGTGTAATTCATAAAACTGTGCAAAACAATTTTGCTAAAGCATGGTGTGGACAGATAAAAATTGTCATGGATTGGAGAAGCAAAAAAAAAAAAAAAAAAATCCTGATGCCATCACATTTGTGTAAGAAACATATACTTATATCTCATAATTCTTAAGTTGTTAAACTATGAGTTCTGTGAATGCACAGTAAAAGTTACATGCAACATTAATGCTGTGTGTTGCTAGGATTATAGTTTTGAGTGTTCTGAACTTCGAAGTTTATAATGAAAGCATTATACAGGAATTGGAAGCACTGCTGTTTATTGGTGCTTTCTGGCAATAACCCTGTGGTGCTTCCACTTTCAAAGTCCTTAAAATGCACGGTGAAGATTTACGTGCATAACAAGCATGGAACCCAGAGGGGAGGGATATATCTATGAAATTTACCTCTTAAACTCCTAACATTTCTTTGGCAAGGAAAATAAATTGCATTAAATTTTCCCCTAAACCCTCCTCACTTTTGAGAAAAATAATGTTCTTAATTCTACTAAAACACTAGAAAAGCTAGGAGGAATCCAAGAATCTGCCAAGAGGGGAAAACTACCAGGTGCTTAAATGGCAAACATCCATGGGATACAGTTGAATGAATCAAGATGAATGAGGATGAAACAGTCAGCTTGAAATGAATTCAAGGGGAAATTAAGCCAGAATACGACTGAAATATAATTTAATCTGTTCATTTTACTCCAGTTAACCCCCACATATAAAAATATGCACTGAGAAAACAGGAACTTGGTATAATATATGTTTGAAAAACATATGGGAAGAATCCAAAGAGGAGGGTCAGCCTTAAAACCAAGCCAGCACATTGTTCCCACTGGACAAAAATTAAACCTGGGAAGCCTGTTAAGTACAGTCAGAAAAATTATGACATGTAGGAAGTGGGAAAGATAAACCAAATGGAGGAAGATCTAACCTAAAGTTGCCAAATGTTCTAAGAAATTTTATCAATATGGGCTCTTTTCTCTCACAGGTAGGCAATCACATCTGTCATGGAAAATTACCAACAGAGAATGATCATGGAATAAAATATTTTTTCAGGTTCCTTCTTGGCTTTTGTTTTTCTTTCATAAGAACAAAATATCAGTAAAAGCATCATTGTAGGTGTGAAGGGAAAAGGTCCTTTCCAGGTTATGTCTGTAGAAAGCATGTTGTGTGTGTGTGTGTGCGTGCATGTGTGTGTGTGTGTATGTGTGCATGTGTGTTTATAGCAGCAAGTTATTGCAGTGTTCTTTATCTTGATTTTTTCCAAGAGTTTCTATTTCAAATATCCTCTCTTTTAGAACAATTGACAAGGTTTGAGGCTTAGTACATAGGAAGTTTAGTATTTGTTACTCTCAGAGAGACAGTATATTAGTCAAGGTTTTCCAAAGGGACATCAGAACCAGGAAGGGGTGTGTGTGTGTAGAGGGAGGGAGGGAGGGAGATAGAAAGAGAGAAAGAGTGAGCGAGGAAAGAGGAGAGACTGATTCTTATTTTTGTGTGTGTTAAGTAACTGGCTCCAGCAACAGAAGGTTTGAAGTCTGAGTCTCTGGTGCATAATTCCTGCCTCTTCCGGGGACTTCAGTCTTTTCTCTTATGCTTCCAACTGATTGGATAAGGCCCACCCAAAGCTGAGAGTAGTTTTCTTTACTCAGAACCTACCGCTTTAAATATCATTCATATCTAACAATAACTTTCCAACAAATTTTGACTGATGTTTGACTAAATAACTGAGTATGATAGTCTAGTTGTATTGACACATAAAAAACATCACAGTTATATTAGGATCTGATTTAACATTATAAGTGGGGACAAGCTAGAAAATGAAGCAAACCATTATTGTGAACTTGTCACTTTTAATATTTCAGGGTGTGGGAGAAAGAACAGATGTTATTATACCCTTGAATATCCATCTAGAATGTCATCTCGCTCGTGCCAGTGAACTCCCTGTCTTAAAGTTTGGGAAACATTTTTTTTTTTTTTTTTGCTCCTTGTGATTCTAAGCTTACCAGACAGTAAAATTGGGTCTGTAGGTCAGTGTTGGCCAACAATCTTTATGTTTGTTTGGTTTGTGTTTGTTCTCTGTTCTCCATTTCTCTGGTATTACAAGATGCCAGATGATGTTGGACATTGTCTGATATCAGTAGACATTTTATGACAAGAAATAAACCTGTATATTTTAAGCTACCCAGACATCAGGATTCTTTATATATTAACTTGGTAGCATGTATGATCATATATTTTAATGCATATATATAATACCTAATTTAATTTAAATAGCAATATAGCATAGCATATATTTATATAAAAATAATTTATTCTCATTATTTAAAAGGTTTTTTTTGAAAATTAATAAATGAAAGAAATAAATAAATTTTACTACACTTTATTTCAATATTTGTATCTCTATACTAAATTTAAAATGCAATTGTTCTTAACTGACACACACGAAGCTACAACACACATGCACACACATTCTGTGTTCTCACACTTAAAAGACATAGCCTTGTGTATTGTGCTTGATTTTCTATCATTAAATTTGCTCAGAAGTATACATTGATGATCATAATAGGTAGCTCCAGGAAAGAATTGACCCAGATTATTTTATATTTAGGTGTTTCCATCTTTGATTCAATCATAAAACCATATTTATTACTTGTATTATCATATTACCAATTTACCACTATAATATCCAAAATGCTTTTATTGCTTATGCTAGCTAGCTTCCTAACCTTATCAAAAGTAATTATGCTACTTTATTTCCATTGATTTTTCATTACTAAAAGGTATGTGGATAATTCTGTATATGTTTTTATTTCACAAAGGAAAAAACTATAAAGCTTTTCCATGAATTTAATCAATTTCTTTTTTTTTTTTTTTTTTAAATTTTTTTTATTGTGGGTTGTTCAAAACATTACAAATTTCTTGACATATCATTATTTCCACACTTTTGATTCAAGTGGGTTATGAATCTCCCCCCCATCACCCCATACACAGATAGCCAGAATCACATCAGTTTCACATCCATTGATTTACAAATTGCCATACTAGTGTCTTGTTGTGCTCCGCTGCCATTTCCCATCCTCCACCCT
>NW_025999900.1:51928342-51969669 GCF_001458135.2 Marmota marmota marmota
CCCCGTCTGGAACCCAGAATTCAGCCCTGAGTACGGTGCTTGCGCGGCTGGCAGAAACTGCAGCGCTGTAACCCTGCGTCTCTATCCCAGCGCACACTGCAGACTTTCGCCGCGGGGCGATTTGCTGAATAAGCAGTTACCCTCCGTGCGACAAACCTCTCGCGTTTGAGTCCCCGTAGCCGATCCTCGTGCGATGGAAATCCTTCCTCCAGGTTCTGGAGCACCCCACTATTGCTGGAAATTCCTAACAAGATATCCTTTAGCCGTCCTGACTTGTCATACTCCCACACAGTGAAGCAGCACACGGGGGTAATGCACTCCCCTCGCCGCCATCTTCCCCCTTCCTAATCAATTTCTTTTTCTTCTCCTTCTTTTTTTTTTTGGTACTAAGTTGAACCCAGAGGTGCTTAACCACTGAGCCACATCCCCAGTCTTTTTAATTTTTTATTAGAGACAGTGTTTTGCTGAGTTACTGAGGCTTTGAACTTGAGATCCTCCTGCCTTAGCCTCCAAGCCACTGTGATTACAGTTTTGTACCACGGCTTGGTCTTTGGTGAGGAACAATTTCCTTGTTCACAGGTGGCTTTGTTTTTTTTTTGTTTGTTTGTTTTGTTTTCCCTGTGTCCTCACAGAAAGCAAGGAAGAAGGGTCCTCTCTGGAGTCTCTTTTATAAGGTTACTGGTCCCATTCAGGATAATCTTGCCTTTGGGACCTAGTCATTTTGCAAGTCCCCATATCTGAACATCATCATATTAGAGGTTAGGTTTCAGTGCATAATTCCAATTGGAAATAAACATTCCAGTCTACAAGAAGTCCTAACCCCCAATTTTATAGTACTTGAAAATGAGCCTTTGGGAGAAAATTAGATTTAGATAAGTTGCTGAGAATGGTGACCTTGTCATGAAATTCGTACTCTTATAAAAATAGACACCAGAGCTTAGCTGTCTCTGTCTTTCTCTGTCATATGAGACAGGACAAGAGGGTATCTCACATGAGAACCCAACATTGCTGGGACCCTGATGTCACAATTTCTATTCCATACTATTTTCTTAGGGAAATCTGAGCAGAATAAGCAAATAAAATAATAGAAAGTTATTATTAAAATTAAATAATCAGAGAAGCTTATATCAAATAAAAATTAAATGAAACATTTCAGTTAAAACCCAATTCTGATTATTGAAACTATATCCAGTGCAAAGACACTGATCTACTTTTCAGATAATAATATTGCATGCAACATTTATTCCCAGCTTATTGATGTGTCATATTTTCTCCAGTACATTCTTTGGGATTTTATTTACACACTGTGCGTGGTATGTATGAGCAATATATTACTTTAGAGTACTTAAATAGGTGTTGCCATTTGTAAATATAACCAGAGATTGTTCACATTTGATGCATGTTATATCTCATTTATCTAGGTTGAATTTAAGATATGCTCATATTTACTACAATATAATGGAAATGAAAGAGTAGCTTATGTTATTTCTATACAGATTTCATGCCTTAATTATAATTGAGTTATTGAAATGTTGTTTTGAAAAATAAATTCTAGGATTAAAAAAAGATAATTCCAGCTGGTTATATATTTGCCCCTTAGTTTGGAATTTGCAGACTTAAATGCTATGACCATCTTGGTGGCTGCTGCTCTTGGACTCTTCACTGAACATGAAAGGAATTGTCTAGCCTTGTCTGATTTTTTTTTAACTTAGAGGTGAAACAACCACCTATTTGAAGGCTTTTTTAAAAAAAAATTTGTAAACCTTTATCTATTGTGGTCTAGACATAAAGTGTCTCCCCAAAAAACTTAAGTCTTGGAAACATATCCAATGCAGGGACATTTAGAGATGAAAGGATTAGATGATGAGAACTGTAATCTAATTAGTGGATTAACCCATTTGATGGGTTTACTAATTTGAATGAGTTGCTAGGTGATAACTCAAGGCAGATTGGCCTGGCAGGAGGAAGTAGGAGGTCACCAGAGTCATGCCTCAGGGATTGTATATCTTGTCTGTGACTGCTTGTGGTTACTCACTCTGCTTCCTGTCTGTCAAGAACTGGGCAGCTTTCCTGTGCTGTTTCCTTCCTCCATGACATACTGCCTCATCTTGGGCTCAGAACAATGTAGTCAGTGGACTATGGGCTGAACCTCTGGAATCATGAGCCCCAAAGAAACTTTTTCTCCCCCAAGTTGTCATTGTCAGGTATTATGATCACAGTGATTAGAAGCTGACTAGTACATATACTCAAAAATGGGTATGACTTGAATTGGAAGAATAAATGTTAAAATGATGTTAATAGTCCTATTAAATCATGCAAGAAGCAGATAGAAGATTTCAGCTGCTTTTAAAAGATTGATAAACAGATTTCAAATGGCCATAAGGCAGATCTTCTAATCATAAATAACAGTCTCACTAGAATTCACACTATTAAATATTTTAACTATCTGGAAGAAGTGCTCTTTTTTTGAGATAACTATATGATAAACTCTTTTAAAATAAACTGTAAGTGCTACATATATTAACACTATAAAATTGGTATCTGATTTCATACATAATTAGAATTTTTCTGTCTTTGGATATTGGCTACTTAAACACCCAAGCATCCATCCTAAAGTGTTACCAGTAAGAGTTCCTTAAAGGTCGCCTGAATATCCTGTGTCATGGAGATATTGCACATGTACAATCCTACACAGGAAGTGGGAGTACATATATATATATAATTTTCCCCGTAAAGGATATTGAGGTGAATCATATTTTGCCAGATGAAGGATAAAAAGCAACACTTTATAAGTGGATGACATGAGAGAAAGATGATTAAGATAGTGAGATATACCAAATGAACTCAGATAAAGAACACCTCATTTGAGTGACAGGTCTACATTCCTGAAAGTGGGCCCATAGGGTCCTTTATATAAAAATAAAATTTTAAACCTGTGGGAAGGCAGAACAAAAGTGGCCTGATACTACTGACTCAAATGTTGCATTCCTTTTGAAATAACCCTCATGCCATCTCAAAGAATCCATTAAAACAAATGGGAAAAATAAGATAATGAAATTTCTAGTTGTAATAGTATGTATTCCTCTACTCATTTAGCCATTCTTCCTTAAAAAGAATTATATTCAACCCAGCCTTTTGATTAGTAGCCTATTTATTTATTTATTTTGCATCTTTGGTATGTTTTTGTTTCACCGATGACATTCACATTTCAAACATTTTTTTTTTTTTTAGTTTAATTGAGCTCTATAACTGGGAAAGGAAAGTCAGGGTTTTGTATCAGATTCTGCCCCTTTTCAGTTAACTGCTGTTATGGTTTAGAGGTGAGGTGTGAGACAAAGTAAGAAAGTTTAGAGGTGAAATGATTGTTTTATAAGAGAATTAACTTAATCTGTGCATTAATCTCTGATAGGGATTAACTGGGGGTGAGAGTAGGCAGGTAGGGTGTGCCTGCAGGAGGTGGGTTCCTGTGGGCCTGCCTTTGGGGTTTATATTTGGTCCTTATCCAACAGAGCTCTTTCTGTGCTTCCTAGGTGCCATGTCCCCAGATGCTCTCCTCACCATACTCTTTCACCATGATGTTCTACCTCACCTCATGCACCAAAGAATGGAGCCAGCTGTCTATGGACTGTCTATGGACCTCTAGAACCATGATCCCCCAAATAAACTTTTCCTTCTCTAATTGTTCTTTTCTGGTCTTTTGGTCACATCAGTGAAAAAGCTGACTAAAACAACTGCCTTTAGGTAAGACGATTATCTCCAGTTTCCTCATCTCTCAATCTTATAAAAACTAAATAAGGTAATAAACAGGATGGATACATGCAGATGTATGTATCCTAGGACGTCACCGCAGGGGCTGAAGTTCACCATAAAAAAGCACTATTGGAGTATGAATTTTTCTCATCCTTTACTTGTAGAAGGGAAGAAAACTTTTGGCTTTTAATTAACAGACTGTAAACTGGATTAGGGTTTCTACTCACCTTTGCCCATTCTGTGATTTTCCTAATCAAATAGGAAATGTCATGTGAGAAGTTGAGGAGAAAAAAACAAAGCTGCATATTTATTTATTTTTCCACATGGTCCTTACATTTAAATGGGACAAAAAGTTTTAGATGATAAGCCTTTCTGCTTTTTACAAGTATAGTAGGATTCCGTGTGAGCTTGGTGTGATGGAAGGTGCTTGCTTCTGATCTGAATACAGTTTGTTGTTTATTAAATGCAGCTGGTTCTCTATATAAAGGCCTGTTTTGTAGTTAAATAAAAATAGATAAGAGAGGAGGGGAAGAAGAAAAAGAGAAAAGAAGGAATAAAAGGTTAACATTAAGTTTAAGTCTTGACATCATAACTATGATAGGAAAAGTATCTTTCAAAATAGTAGTGAAATAAGAACACACTTATTTGTGCTTGAGCCAAACTTTTGTATCCAAAGAATAAATGCAAGAACAAAGATAAAATAAAATAAATAACACACATATTTTATAGACTTTGAGGGGGGAAACAACTCTAAAACAGATGTTTCTTTTCCCCCTTTTGAACAAACATTTTATTGAAATTCTTCACACCAGACTTTACTAATTAATCTGGAAAAGGGAGTGACGGGTGCTGCTGATGCTAATCACAGGAAACAGATACCAAACTGGGGTCCATTTTTCCTGTCTCTGTCTGACAGCAGCATCTGGCTCCTTGGCAGGCTCTGTCAACCTTCACGTTGAAGTCCTAGGAGCTGCCGCGGGTTTGTCAGTTTCCTGGGACGTCGCCGCTGGGGCTGAAGTTCACCATAATCAGTTTATGTTGTTGTTGCTCTCACTGGATCTTGAAGGAATTCTTCTTTCCGTTTTTGCAATCATACAAATATTATGTGCAAAATTCACCCTCTGGTGTTTTCCTTTAATCCTGAGATGTCCATGGAGGAACTTTGTTTTATTAAGGTTGAATTGCATCCTAGATGTATTTTGAATTTTATCCTAGAAGAAATGGACAAATGGAGGAAAATCATATCTCTCCAAAACAAAACAAGAAATTATGAGAAAGTAATAGAGTATAACAAGCCCAAATGTTGTAAAACCAAACTAAGGAAGGCTGAAATGTGAGCAAGGACGCACTCCTAAATTAAGACCCTTTTCTGGATGATATTATCAAGGAAAGGGAAGATCATGCCAAGGTGAAATCAGATACAACTGATCTAGAATTAGAAATCTGTTCTTTTAATCCTAGCTACTTGGGAGGCTGAGGCAGGAGGATCATAAGTGTGAGGCAAGCTTGGGTAACATATCAAGATTGTCTCAAACAATAAATAGGGATGGTGATGGAGATTATTGGTAGAGCACCTTTGGGTTACCTCTCCAGTATATAAGAAAAAAAAATTCTAGAACAAAGAAGAAATAGGAACATAGAAGGGATTTCTCTTGTCAGCTTCAAAATTTAAATGTTGTACTTAAATTTAATATAATCCTGGAAACTCAGAATGATTTCAAGAAGAAAGTTATGTGTTGCAAATCACACTACAAGATATTAATAGCAATCATCTTCAGAATGTTGCCTTTTTTATGTAATTTATATCATATATTTAATTTACATAATTTATTTAATGATCAGAGCCCGACTGCTGCTTTTTGGCAAAGAAAAATGGCATGATTCAAAGGGCACTTAGTAATTAAAACTCTGAATATTCATGCTTCCAAACAGATTTTTATCCTGACTTCAAAATATGGCAATGCTTTTTTAAAAATAAAAGATTATCTTTTGTCTTTTTAGTAGTAAAATGCATATATTTCAGATTATAAAATATTCAATATGAATTGAAAAATGGATATGGAATGCCTTTGATTTTCTTTTTCTCATTGAACCTCCTTCCAAAAGACACACAATAAACAGCATTCTTTTAATGTATTACCTGAATACTTTTGACAGTAATTATTTATTTTTAAACATAAATGAGATCTTTCTTAAAACGTAAATAGGATCATGATATGTGCATTCCGGGACTTGATTTTTGTGTTCAACAGTATGTTCTGAAGATGTTTGAAAAGCAATTTATGAAGACTTACTTCATTATTTTTAGTTGCTAATCATATTTCATTTTATGAATATTCTAAAACAGCTTGCAATTCCCCATTGGATGGGCACATAAGTTATTTCCAATATTTCAGAATCATGAAACAATATCATGATAGATAAATCTTTCTATATTTATTTCACTGTGCACTTGTGAAAATATCTGTCAAGGATAGAATTGTAGAGATGGAGTTTCTGAATTAAGAGAAAGACTCATTAAAATATTTGGTGTACATTATCAAATTGGCTCAATGAAACCTTTGCTAAGGTACAATCCATCAGAGGTAGAAAGAAGTTATGACATCTCCCTCGTCATTTTCCAACCCTTTAAGATTTGCAACTATCCAATAAAATACTATTTTCCTTTTCAATATATACATATTTCCCTGATTATAAATATAGATAAAATTATTTGGTCATTTGATTTTACTGTGAATTGATTGATTAAATCTAACATACATTTTTATTGTAGTTATTTTGTTTTCTAAGTTATACATATGAACAGTATGTACTCTGGATAATTTTCACTTATTAAATATGGTACAATTTCTTTTTTTTCAAACTGTTATGTGTCTTTTAATTTTATAGTAGCTGACTTTTATAATGAAATTTTAAATTTTAATGTTTGGTTGTTCTTTAAAAAGTGGGTGCTTAGGACCATGTATGAAAGTAGGGTAGGATTCTAATTGATCTTTCCCCCTTCACTAATGGCCTGTTTTTTACAACTATTGCAATAATTTCTCAAATTATTTAACATGTGCCTGTTTTCTTAAATTTAATATCTTTAGATATTTTGATTGTTTTATCCTACTCTGTTTTGTTTGTATATTTTTCTGTTAATATGATCCAAAATGACAAAGCCTATATAGCTTTGTGAAGGTACCCTAGTTTGCTAATTATTTAAAGAAAATATTTTTTGATCATAATTAATGAAAAAGAATCATCCATTTTGCCTTATTTTGTCAACAAATTATAATGCACCAATAAGTTAAAATATTAATAATAATAACAACATTAAAATGGGAATGGAAAATTAAACTAATAAATTAAAGAAAGACTACAAACTTATTACAAAATAGGAAAGCAGCTAGCTCATAAAATGTTTAATATTCCTTTATTTTCAAACAAATAACCTATTTTCCAAGAGGTAGCAAATGACTATGTTAAAGGTGGTGTCGGTAGTTTGAAAATCAGACCAGCTTTCTCATCCCTAGGCTGAATCTTTCCTACATACCAGGGAAGCAGGGCCATCTTCTGAGTTGGTCTAAGTAGTTTAAACACTGGTCTGTTGACTTTCTGTCATTTTCTGTGACCATAGATGCAGTTTCCTCAATTGTCATATTTAAAGCTAAGTACACTGAACACTTTATGGCTCTTTTGTGAATGATTTACAAATTAACTGCGGAGCCAGACAACCATTGTCATTTCATCAGTGATGAAATTTCTCTCAGGGCAACTTTCAGCTAAAAAGAAACTTTAGTGGATGTTATTCATGTGTGTAAGTGTGCCGGAGAGAAATTCAAAGTACATTCCCACTTATCACACCCCATTAATAGTGAAAGCAAAACACAAGCCATTTAGATAAATGGCCTTATTTTTCTAAGAGTACTCTGTTTGGAATAATATCCATTTATTGGAATAGTTTTATATCAGTCAAAACGAAATAGTTCTAATGTCAGGGATATTCTCATTTTTTTCATTCATTAATACATTTCTTTGAAACACATGAACTGAAACCAAATATGAGTGCTATAACATAATTAGATAGTTATCAGGCCTAAAAGAGAATTGAATATTTTTTTTTATGAAGAAAACTCATTAGGAGGTCAGTATTGGATGTTACAGTATGCCTCTTGGAGTAAGAGAGGAATCTGGGAAACATAAATATTCAACACAAAAATTTTTGCTCCAGCCATCCAAATCCTCTCAAAAACCCCCCAGGTACTGAAGGTTTTGGAAGGAAACACTGGGAGCACTAAAGTGGTATAGACTTATGAAGAGATCTATTCACATCCCTCATTAGGCAGGACATCCACAGTGTAACTCTGGATTCCAAAAGTGCACCTCAATCATTTCTATGTTGGTTTTCTGTTGCTGCTAGAGCAAATTACCTTCAGTGCAGTGGCTTAAGCAATATATGTTTATCATCTTACAACTCTGTACATTGGAAGTCAATATGGGTCCCAGTGGGCTAATATCAACGTGTCAATAAATCTGGGCTCCTCCTGGGGGCTCTAGGAAAAAAAATCTGTTGCCTTTGCCTTTGTCCAACTTCTAGAGGATGCTTGCATTTCCTGGCACTTAGTCCATTTCTGCATCATCAAATTCAGCAATTACATGATTCTGACCTGAACTTGCACCTTCACATTCCATCTTCAAGTCTCCTACTTTATTATATCCCTTTCTCTTGCTCTGACTCTACTTCCTTCTTTCACTCACATGGACTCTGGTGATTACACTGAGTCCACTTGGACCATCTAGAATGTTCTCCTGATGTAAAGACCCTTAATGCAATCACATCTGCAAAGTCCTTTATCTACATAAAGTAATGTGTCCCAGGAATTATGATTTGGAGACCTCTGGGATGCCATTCCATACCTTCCAGCAAGTTTATTATCTGATAAATTAGCTAAAGTCAGTTTCTATTATTCTCAGTCAAGTTGATTAAAACACCAGGGCTTCAAAAATACACTCAGTTTAACTAAAGAATACCCCAGACCTCATGGATAGAATTGTGTGAAAGAGGACTAGTGAATCAAATTTGTTGGACAGGTGATTCTGATGCACAATAAATATTTCCAAGATTCTAATGTAGCAATTTGCATAAGAATAGCTTTGAGCCTCATTAGTTTTCAAGAATGAAGCTATATTTTGTGTTCCTAGTTCTAAATGGGGAAGTTGAGGAGGCAGGTTCGCTTTTTTTGCACTTTTAGATCAAGACTTCAGTGTGAATGCTCACACTTGTCCTTCTCAGCTATGATCCTTCTTTGTTCTATCTATTCTCACTTAGGTTTGATCAAATTCCTTTTCTCCAATAAGGGTGTTTTCTCTTCCATAATATGTGACAATAAATAACAACATCTAGAACCTAGGAGGTATACCAAAATTAGTCCCTTGCTGAAATGCGGCAAAATGTGTATGTCCATAAAAAACAAAAACAAACAAACAAAAAACCTTTCCCATTAACTTCATCTACAAGTAACATTCATTTTACCCTTCTTAGACTTTTGCATTTTCTAACTTGCCTTTAGTGGAAACAAAGCCACAGAGATTATTTCAACACCTCCTTTTATCCAGATGTCTTTTCTCTCTGCATTCTTACTTCTATGACTTCCGGATGTAGGCTCTGCTGCCTGTTGATTTTTGCTCAGGGTCTTTGATTAAGAGGCAGTGGCATGTTAATCTCTGTAATGCATTTCTCTGTGGACTTTTCCAGTCAGGCTTTCTTTCATCTGGACCTCCTTTAGCCTTCAAAGGCACCCTTCACAGCCAAACCTGAGATGGGTTTTAAGACCTGGAATAAATCACATTGGGATGCCACTTCCTTTTTTGGTTAAAAGGAGAGGTGATAAGATGTAAAGAGAAGGGGTCCCTAAGCTTGAGAATCATGAATGTGAAGTCACTAATATTTCAGGTGCCTGAATCCTGTGCTCTCTAAAATTTGTGAGAGGGTTGTATATTTATTCTGCAGTCTTTGAGATTCAGACCCGTGTAACTGTTAAGTATTTTAATGAATGCTGAGTTAGAATTATATGCTTTCTAATGACATTTATAGAAAGCTGTCTGTACTTTTTACATTTTTCTCCAAAATTTGTTTCATAATAAATCATAAATCATCACTAACAAAAAGCTGATCACTAGCATCAGATGCACTTATTTTCTAAAAAGTAACTGAACTATATTAGCAATGGAGAAGAAACTCAATTACATTTCAGTAATGTATCTAACAAAAAAAGAAAAACATCTGGTCAAACAGCTGTATTTGATATATATAAGTCATGGAATTGACTTTAGTAACATTTATGAATGACTTCTCCTCTGCTTTATAATATTGATCATAACTATTTGTTTTGGAAAATAGATTTGCTATTTTGTTTGAAATATGTATGTACATAGATATCAGTGTCTGTGTACATTAAAAATGGGGACACAGATGCCCTAGCAGGTGGATTACTATGGTGCTCTGTTGAGTGTTGACATCTGTTTTAAGTAACAGAATATTAGTTATACTTCAAAAATTCATTCACCTACACTTTTCATAAAACACCTAATTTTATTTGAACAATACATAAACAGAGTTAATCTTTTTGTTCCCCCTAAAACAAGTATTCTAAACAAACTTGTTAAAAATATGCTTTATCCCCTTAAATATTGCCCACATCGAATTTGCAGATGCTCTTTTGGTCCAGCATTTATAGAAATATCCATTTTACCTTCCATAATTAACACAGTTCAACCTTATATGTGGCTTAAAAACACACAGCATATTTCCTGTGATTTTTAAATGTGGTTCCCCAATGTCTTGCCATTTGTAAAGACAACACAAATTACTCGTTTCTACTTCCTGAAAGGATAAGATCCTTTTCTTTATATATTCTTTTTTAAAGTTGAAAATAATGCCATTGAACTAAGGTATGCATGAATGAAAAATATACAGACACTTGTTATAGATAAACACAAGTCGGACCATGATTCTTGCCCTCCTCTCTCCTTTCACATGTTTCTTGTTTTCCCTTGGCATTTTTTCAGGGACATAAGAATATAAAGATGTTATTAAAAACAACAAATTATTTTCTCAAACTTATACTATGTGTCTTCTTTTTAAAATCAAGTATAAAGCACCTACCACATGCCCAACATAGTATCATCTACTATGAGGGACACAAATACATCTCAGACAAGTTCCTTTTCCTTGTTAACCACTGAGTCCTCTAGAAGTCTCTCAAGTAATGGACTGTATCCCATTGAAGTAAGGAACTTGTTACAGACAGGATAGAGAGGAGTCCCTATTCTTCCTTGGTTTATTATGGCACTCTTAAGGGGTATGTCATTGTGCAACTTGCCATTTTCTTGAAACATGAATTTGAACCCTGTATTTCCAGGCGTGCCTCCTGGGAAGGATTCCCTTGCCTAATAATTTGAGCAAAAGGTGTGAAGTGAATAGTTTCTACTAGCAAAGAAGAGACTTAGAGAAGAGGAAGGGGTCTGCAGGGATGGAACGACTTTACTGAAAGAGATGGAAGCTATTTTGGTATGTCCCCTCTCACTGCAGAGGAGAAAAGCTGGGAGAAATGTTAGATGCCACCCTCATGTCAGAAGGGGAGCAAAGGAAAAGAGGAATCTGGGACAATGAGCCACACACATGCATTGGATTGTAGCACATGCTGGTGATATCTGCCTGGTGAAGGAAGGTTGGGAGAGTGATGGCCAGAGTACCAATCCTCAGGGAGGGGATCAAGCACTAGGAAGGTCTGAGAAGGGTTTCAGGGAGGAGACATCGGCAGAACATATGTTTCTGTTTTCTCAGTGCTTCTGCCTTTGAGGGTAATGAGCATGTTTGGAGTTATATCTTAGCATATAATTTTATCTAAAAATACAGTATTGGGTTTGTATTCATGCATGGATTTTTCAGGTTTATATAAATGTTATGCATCCACCCTATAACAGATTCTCTGCCTATCTTTCAGACAACCTTTGACAACAAATAGGTCACCCACCGAATGGATTTCTCAGATTCATTAAAAATGTGATCTGTCATCTGATTACTTTGTAATTCTACACAGATATATGCATTTACACAATTTTTTTCCTGCCACAAGCTAAATTTTAGTAGACAGAAATAATTTGTCAACACTTTTGAATGAAAGAGTAAGTGAAAATGCTTTGCTCTTAACAAAATGATGAAAAGGAAATGTGAGGGAAAAGGTGAACTATGGAAATACACTGTGAATTATAGTTGGCAAAGGAAAAAAAAATTAGAATGTTGAAAAATATAACAGCCTATTCGAGATTTGAGACCCGTGTGATGAATCTTGTATTTCCAAGTCAAGGAAACTGCCTTCATGTGAGCAGTAAATAACTGGTCTTTCTGTTATTTGTTGAGCAAATTACTAGGAGCTGAAAAATAAGAGGCATGAGAAATAGTCTTACAGATGACTTGTTCTGCAAGGTTCAGGGGATGCAAGGGGTGAAAACTGCGTCTGGCAAGGAATGAGAGAAATTCAGGGGGTTCCAAAAAAAAAATGCCTGCCACCCACCACTGCCCACTAAATGAATATTACCATATTGGCAGTGGTACCTGGATTCAGAATGGGGAGAAAAAAAATGAATCCTGGCAGATTAAAGTGACAGTCATGCTGAAAATGTAAACATACATAAAATGACACATACACATGCAGAGTAGATAATTTTTTTCATTTGTTTCTCTTCAGGCAAATTTGAGTGTGGACTTCCTAGCTAATTACCCTCATCCTGAGTCCCAGAGAGTCAGCCACCCTCTCAATAATTTGCAGGTGACTTAGTTTTCTCCCTACCAGTTCTGTTCTCTGTTTAAACCAAAAAGGCAGATAACCCATTTGTATCAAATTATGCATGACACATTGGGGAGTGGGTTCTGTACTACTCTGAAAGCCAGTAAAAAAGCCAAGCTATTGTATTTCATTACCAACATCAGTTTCAGTTCTGGAATCAAAAGCTTTTGTAGTTTTCAAAGAAATTTTGTGTCAATTCCATTTGTCCAGTTGTGAAGAATTCAGAGTGCCTGCCTCAGAAAGTTTAAGGTATTCATAAAAGGACACTGCCAAATATACTCTTTGTTCCTGGAATTTAGAGGAACAGAGAAAAGACAAAATCAGTCTGAAACAACTGAAAATGACAAAAAAACATAAAAAACGAACACAAATAACAGCAAATATCATAATATATGAAATTAACTATTTTTTCTCTCAGTTCAATTAGCCATTTATTTTCAATGCCCTGTGAAATTACAGATATATGCAATTAGCTTGTATTGTTGGGACCTTCTCTTTGAGGAATTACGTGTGTGTGTATGTTTATATATATGTGTGTGTGTGTATATAGACACATATATAATTATGTATAAATTATTTATATATGTATGTAAAAATTTATATGATTTATATAATTTAGTTAATAACATATATGAATTTTTGTATGTATATGTATATTTGTATTATATAATATATTATATATGTATTAAAATATATGTATTATATAATAGATGATACATAAATATATATGTATTATATAAAATATATATGTATATATATATATATATATATATATATATATGTGTGTGTGTGTGTGTGTGTGTGTGTGTGTGTGTATAAAATCGCACCTTCATTTATTTCTGGGCAAATAAAACGTGGCCATATCATCTGCCTCAGGAGATTTGATATAAATATTTATGTTAGACTCTGAGTAGGTCCTTAGGAGCAAGCCAGGTTCATGGTACACAACTTAGGCTTTGTGAGCTTCCACACAGACCCTACCAGGGCCAGAACTTTATCTCAAAGGAAAATAACTGTGTGCTCAAGAAAGTCTAGCTTTGTTCCATAAACTTATAAACTTTACACAGCTTTTATTCACCACTTCCATCTGTCATAAAATTGGCTGGGCCATAAAACTCAAGGAGTGACTTGCATTTTGGGAAAAACTAGGTGCAGACCCCTTTTTGGCCCTGGATTTCACTCACACCCTTGTTCTCCCAGCAAATGTAACAGAGTTCCTCACCCAGATGTGCTATATATATTGACTTAAGAATCAAGAAACCATCTCAGAATAGAGACACAGGAGAGGCAGTGGTGGATACTATTCCTCAGAAGTAATATCTTTAACCTATAAACTTGACTCCCAGCAACAAGATAGTGCAAAGTCTTCTGTTTTCACCAATTTTATCTGTAACTCTCTGGAATACACCTAGGATATTTGTTTCTTAATGTTTTTTTTAATACAATTAACATATTTCAGCAATGATGTAGACCTATAAAATGTTCTCTGAATTTTTAAATGGTAAGTTCCCTACCTACTCAATAACATCTCAGAGCAAGACAACTGTGATAATTCTAAGGCCAAGTAGTGAGAGTTATGTTCCAAGTGTCAGCACAGTAAATGTAGAGAAAAGAACACACTTCAGATCAACAGGCCTATGTCAGGTATCAAGGTTTTATGCATTTGCAATTAAAAACTTTATCTGATTATGTTCAGGGAAAGTCCTCTGCTATTCTCTGAAGCCTATCTACTTCTTCAGCCTGAGCTGGAAAGCTAGAGAATGATGGAGTAACTGTCTCTGCAAATTTACATCTTTGGTAGTGGTGGTAATGTTTATGCTTCACTAGGAATGCAATTATTCCTTTGTACTTTGACAAGTAAAGGAAGTTCCAGAGACTTCTATATAGTCTTTCCTCTTTAAACAGTCTGTGGTCTAGGAAGCTTAAAGTAGTAATCTGTCAGTGACTAAGGGAAGTATTTCAATCATGCATTCAAAGTCTGGGAAAGTTAATATCTGATAATTTTTAATTCTTTGGGGCCTGTTATGATATTGATGAGATTTCAAATGCTGATTATTACCATCCCTTATAAGGTGCATCTCTGGATCGTGAGATCTACAAGCCCAGGAGTTAATAGAGGCTAGGGGCCTCAGGCCAAAACCCAACAAACCAACACTGCATTTTCCAAGTGTATTTTAATCTCCTTTCTTATAGGAGAACAATTAGAGAACTAGAACATTTTTTAAAATTATGAGTTGCTTTTTTCAGGTTATACGTTCTCTTCTTTATTAAAGGATTTATAGGTCCATCATGAATTTTAAAAATATGTAAGAAGTCACAAAACTATAGGATAGCAGAATAATTAAGTAAAATCGTCTTGCTCAGTAATTCATTTAATCAACAACTATGGGTCCAAAAGGACACTGAAGTTACCTTTAATAATGACCTTTTGAAACACATTTGGGAGGAAATATGAGGGCATAAGATCATTTTACTAGCTGGTATGTTAAAAAATTCCACGATTTTCTGGATATTTCCCTGTCTTATTCCTTATGGAAGAAGTTGTACAGAACTAGCATTATTTATGATTATTCAATTACTTTGTTAATGTTACTATGCCTCTTCTTTATTTAAAGTTATTCTCTATTTTAGATGACAAATACTATTTGTTAGAATATAGAAGAAAGAATCAAGAAACCATGGAAGATTTGAAAGTTTATTGTAGAGTTAGATTGAGGTTCATGAAGTCATTTAAAGATAGAAGTTGGATGAGAAATCACAAGTCCCTATTGAGGTGGATTATAACAATTAACTAACACCTTGATGTGATTCCTATCAAGGTACTATTTGCCCTATGGCCCTAACTATCAGTTAAGCCCTGTCCAATACCTTTGCCAATCTTGCCATTCAGGTGACCACAGTAGCCTCTCACAGACTCCACACCCAACTTCTTTCTGAATGTCCCACTGCCTTGTGACCTCTGTGACTCTAAGATTTTTAATTTCCATTTTGTAGGGAGATCATTTCAACCATCCCTTCTCGTACCAGTGACTAAAATAATTTTTAGAAATATTGGCACTGCCATCTCCTCATCTATGTGTTTCAACCGGCTTTGGTTTAGAAGGTAACTCTTGGGTCTTTTCTGGAGTTATAGTTATCAGTTGAGGGAAAGACTGAGAAAGAAAATTTCACTTACTTATTCTACTCTTTCATCATTTCTTGATTCCTTCAGCTATATTCTACCAAATGGTTGTCAGCTAAGTGATGTCACAGATCACTATGAAGTCCAAATTTTAACTACTAAAATCAATGCATGGAACTCAGAATCTATGATAAATGCACCACAATTGATAAACTCAATTTGATTTAAAAATTACATTCTTGGGGCTGGGGATATGGCTCAGCGGTAGAGCGCTCACCTTGCATGTGCAAGGCCCTGGGTTTGATCCTCAGCACCACATAATAATAAATTTTAAAAAGTTATTGTGTACAACTACAAAAAAATAAATATTAAAAAATTACATTCTTTTCTTTTTTGACAAATACTCCCAAGAAATATATTGACATGATCATCAGTACTTTACAGTCAATAAACAAAGTGAACTAACTTTTTTTTTTTTTTTCTCAAATGTAAACCTTTGCTTCCAAGATAAACTGAAAGCTGAATCTAGGTATGGAAATGGAGACCAGAGCAGTGGTTGTAGGGAGGAGGGCTCATGAAGCAGAACTGCTCTTCTTTGTGGGTTTATTGCCTAAAGTAAAAAAGTCATGTACATTTTCGATCAAGAGAATATTTCTTTTACTTAGAGAGCTATTGAGGGAGGTTTGATGGTTGGCGATTGGGTTGGAGTATCCAAACCCAGCACTATGCCCTATAACACCATCTCAGAAATCTTACTCTTTTCATATTGTCTTAAATTTTACAGAAAATATCAGAAGAGACTATAAATCTAACCTATTTTATAATGCAGCAACAAACAGACTTGAAATTTGTATTTAGATCTTCATTATTTTCATTCTGAGGCTGCTATAGATTAGAGATTCTTTATCAAGATCCTAGAAGATTCCTGGCCTTGGGTTCCCAGTTGTTTTACCAAGTACTTAGGGATTGAAAAATGTCCTTTTTTTGTATCATTTTGGTTTATTTTTCAGCTGTGCAGAGCTATTCTCAGCAATCTTCCTCAATGGTTGTTTTCAAAGTTACATATTCTCCCTACTTATCTACAAGGATTCCTCAAGGCCAACCCTCAATGAGCATCTAATTTCATGCTATTATCAGTGAGAACCTAGCTTTCTGTTCCACCTAAGGTCTCTGAATATGAAAGTTCCATTTAGTCTGATAACCAATACCAGTTGACCTGATTGCCCTGAAGTTCTCTTGCTTGCAGTCCACTTCATGTGACAATATTTATGTCAGTCAGGGTTCTGAAATGCAGAAATCAGAAACATAACTTGCCAATTTTACCTTTAAAGGACTCCTTAGGAAATAGCATAGGCAGGTCACAGAATCCATTGGGAGGGGGATGAACTAACTTCAGATAACGAGAAAGAAACTGGAATTGCTAGATATTAGGGAAATTATTCATCCTGGTTTTGCCTGGGATTTTCCAGTCTAGCACTGAGAGTCACCGCTTGAAAAATCTCAATCTTGGACAAATTGGCTTGATTTGACATCCTCACCAGAGGGTTATAATAATAGCTAAATTATGCAATAGGAACAGTCTCTTTATCTTGTCATTGTCACCATTAACGATCTCAGAAACTGTCTCTTATTCCAATGGCTCTGGAAGTATTTTCCATGACCCCACTTCCAGAAATCTGCATAGTTCCACACTCTTTTGGCTACTGTCTACAGATTCAATATTCATGTCCAAAAAACTGTTTGATCTTTTGCTTAACTGCAGAAGGTTAAGTTTTGTTTGACTTTTTTAGCATCTCCTGTTGAAGGCCCAGATCTTGGCTCCCATTGGGAGTTCCCCAAGGCTGGGCATGAAAGAAAAAGAAAAGAAAAAGATAAATTATATTATAGAGGTAGGTAAAAGTAAGACAGATCAAGAAAAGCAAGTCAAGAGAACATTGGAGTTATACAAAATCATGTAACAAGGTGGTGTGTGATGAAACATCAGGATGCAAACAAACTTTATACATGTATTTCTTCATTTGTTGTAGGAATGCACAACGTGTTTATACCATACCTGAATAAATGGACAAAAAAATTAACTAATTCTGATTTACTACCCAAAGCAAAGTCCACAAAGGCTTTAGAATAGGAGCTGCTCAATCCAGATCTTGATATCTTAGTTTATTTATTTTGACAGTATTAGTAAGGCTATTTTCAATGTTTAAATATTGTTCAAATTTAATAAAAATTAAATTAAAAATAATACATTATGTATAATTTTCTGGAAAAAAAATAAATATAAATTTCTGTTTAGATTTACAGATTATCATATATACCTGATGGACCACTTGTAAATATTCCTCTCATTTCCAGGGTTCAGAATGCACCATCTTGTGTTATTTATTATTTCCCCTTCTTTGACATTTTGGAGTCACATTGTGTGAAATGTTAGAAATGAAAACAAAACAAACAAAAACTTTATGGAAATGTTTTTGTTCTTTCTGACTTTCTAATTAGCTTTCTTAAAGTTTTTAAGCCACTGGTCAAGAGAGATAAACTATAAGTGATAAGAAATAATCTCTCTGTGTGGCTTAGCTTTTAGCTGATAAACTGCAATATAATAGTGATGAACATAACTAATGTTTTTAAATGCTAGGGCAAAAACATGTAGCCTTATCTCTACATATTTTATTTCTAAGATGTTTTATGTTATTGTCTTCTTAACAAAAGGGTGTAAAGAGTTACAATGAAAAAATATGCCTAATTACGTGTCTATCCGTATAGTAGTTATTTAAAATAAAAATTGAGCACTTTTTTAAAAAGTGCAGTAAAATACCATATACCATTTATTCCATTTTGACAAATAATCTTCAATAATGAAGTTAGAATTAATATTCATAGAGCAAAAATGACCTAATGACTTTGAACCTGATGTCTTTCCACTTGGTAGGTTTTACAAGGAGAGACTGCTGATTCTAGCTCCACGTTTTCAACCTTAGCATCCAGGGAGGGAGAGCATGCTCTAATAATCTTTTTAAATATGGATATAGATGTTTCTTAAATCTTTTAGTTTCCATGCCACTGTGTTCTTTGTTGCCGACCTCCAGCTTACATCTGAGAAATGTAGGTGAAATTTCATTATAAAATGACTCTAACCTTTGCTTGGGAGAAACAAAGGTGTATAAATAGCTGTTCTTTGGGTGCTTCCTGCACCAAACTCCACCAGGATGTGCATTTGCTTTCATATTCATTTTGTGCATTGTTAAGTGAAATCGTGGAGAGGAGTCTGAGACATCAAGTATATGGCAGAGCCATTAAGAGGCCAACAGTGAAGGCCACATCTGCTTTTCATCAAATTTTGACAGCTTTAGTGTCTATAATATCATAGTCTATTTTGGAAGAGTTGCACCTATTCGAACTGAATTAAAAGTTACAAATATCAAAGTATAGCCCATTGACTGGTAAATATCCATCATTAATCATCCAATTAATCTGTCGTACCTGTGTGGACACATCAGCATTCACTTGAGGTTTTTTTTCTTTTAACCAAGGACTCAACACAGCTCCTAGATGTAATACTAATGTGGATACTAATGTAATACTAATGTGGATACTAATATAATACTAATGTGAAAGGTATCAAAATAGGCTAAATATTTTTTCTTGATTATTCCTACAAATAATCATTAAATTAATTTTAAATTAATCAATATGAGGCTGGTTGAATGTTTCCTAGGCTTTGAGATCAATATCAATATCTTATTTGCTACAAGAACACAAGTCATTTATTTTTAAGTAAAAGTAAAAAAATCACTCTTAGGATGATTATGTGGGCAAAAATATATTTAAAAATGCAAAATGCAGGCATGGAGAATAGTTTGGTGTCTATTTTACTTTAGCATGCTTAGCACAAGAATGAAGCCAAGGACAGAGAAAGAATTTGCTCACAGGGAGAATTCATTTCTCATAATGAAATGAAATACATAGATTTATTTCTTTTTCAAAAACTGATATTTTGATACTTTACTTTCAATGACATTTTTCTTATTAGGTCATTTTGGAACCTCATTTTCAAAAAATTTTCTTCCTCAACTTGTAGAATTTTATCGACCTTCTTAGTTTCCATGAAGAACATAATAAAATACGTGTTTTCTAAGTAATGATGTAACATTTAGTCAATCCTAAGTCACCTCTTTTAAAACATTTTGCTGCATTATTATTGTCCATATACAGAGATGAGATGCAGGTGGGATTTCAGGAGACTAAAAACGATTCGGTTTGAGACAAAAAGGAAGTGGAAACCTGAGTCTCCCAATTGCTGAGTTCTGTCAATAGTGAGAATGCAAGGAGCCCATGAACCTCCAATGAATCTGCAGAACTGGCTGGACAACTCAGTTTCAACCTGGTAAGACAGAGCAGAGGACCCAGCTAGCTAGTTTCTGGACTCCTTACCCACAGAAAATGTGAGATAATAAATTAATATTAGTTTTTGATGGTAAACTTGAAGTAATTTGTTATGCAATAATACAAAAGTCATACAAAATATATAATACCTTTTGTATTACATATGCATTTAATTACTCATCAGAGAACTGCTGGCCCACATACTGCACACAGAGACAAAAGCAGTTATGAGTCAGTGCTGATTTTGATTGACAATGTCATAGGAACACCATAGTTGTGTGTATGTTTGCTGTGTATTTTATCTAACAGCTTATTGTTTTGGTTTCTGAGTTTAAATATTTTCCACATATGAATGTAGGCCTCTATTTGTATGTAATCTAGCTCTGGGTCCTGCAAATATTAGGGGTGGCCATGTGCAATATGCTACTCTAGTATTTAAAGCATTCCTACTTTTTCCAGGAGGCAGTTCACAGCTGGGTCCTTACTCTTCCTCACAGCATGATCTCAACACCTGATATCCTATGAATCATGTTGAATTATTATTTGTCTATTAGTGGGTTTCTTTTCCCTATAAGATCACAAGCTCTTTGAAAACAGAGACCTTATCTCAATATCTTTGATCAATAATTCTGAGCCCAGAGGTTGACACCTAGCAATTATTCCACAGATGAACATTTAAATAAATGGATACATAGAAAGGGCAATATAAAATTTTCAAATCTGTCTTGATTTTTAACCTGAATTCCTTTTTCCCCTCCCATTTGTCCCCCAAAGCACATTTAAAATACATTTTGTTATCTATCTTAATTTAATAAAAAGGCTAATCCTTTATTTGTTTGACTAACATGTTAAACATTTACAACAAAGGGTCCAAACCCTAGATAGCTATCACCCTGGAATTTGGTCCCCTGGGAAATATTAATAAAAATGTTTCTTTTGATTCCATGGAAATTAGTTAATCACTAAGGATTTGTAAACTTAATCATATTTCTTTAAAGTAACACTGAGTCTACCATATGCAGTGGTGTATGCCTGTAATCCCAGTGGCTCAAGAGGCTGAGACAGGAGGATGGTGAATTCAAAGCCAGCCTCAGAAAAAGTGAGGCACTAAGCAACTCAATGTGATCCTGTCTCAAAATAAAATACAAAGGCGGCTGGGGATATGGCTCAATGTCTGAGTGCCCCTGAATACCCAAGCCCAGTACAAAAAAAAAAAAAAATGAGTCTCCAGAGTCCTAAGTAATTCAGACCCAGAGTCAATTTTTTAAAAGCAGAAAGAAAGATATTTCACTTGGAATTGTATTGTAAACAATTTTTCCTTTTTATCTTGGAGAAATTTGTAACTGACATGTTAAGACTCTCAAAAGAACTTGACAAATGTTTTAAATATTCCTTAGTGCTCAAACAATTCTTACAGTAATTATTTGTCTTGGGATTAAAATTGTTCTTTATTATATCTTTACATTATATTCTGGTGGTTGTTTATTATAGTAACATGTTGATAATAAAACTGAAGGTATATTTAAGCAAAAAAGGTTACCCATTCAAAACAGGGTTCCATAATGGGCTGTGAACATGGTTACAAGGGTTAGTCTGCCTGTGTCCAATCATGACCTCAAAAATATGACTTAATTATGCTCTTCCTTCAATAATCACATAATTCTATTATTTAAGAACTAAATAATGAATGGATATAGAACAAAGTCTGGCATGTAATTATTCAATAGGTTTTAATTTGGTGATAGGAATTCTAAGACAACTAATTTACTTGAATTTAAATCAATAAATCTTATTTCCATTGTAAGAGAAATTCTACTGGATTAATATTAGAATAATCATACAGGTCATTTCTGTGAAATATGTTGTAAGCTATATAGATTTTATTATACTTGAAGTTGTTTTTCTTTCAAATGAGATAGTCTTTAAAATATACATTCTCTTATAAATAATGAACATTTCAAATTCTTGTAATTTTAAGTTAATCTTTGGATGTTTAGTCATTATTACCTGGGTACACATTCCACATAGGCATCAGTTTCTACTTCTGAATTTCTGAAATAATCACCAAATTGTAATTGTTTGATAAGAATTCTAAACATAAAGACAAGCAGTTCTTTCACGCTTTCTCTTTCATACCTGCAAGCTAAAAATCTGACCTGAATATAAAATAGTGACTATTGGGGATTGTGAAATGTGGGATTTATATTTGTATTTGATTAGTGAGTGCTCTATGTTTTGAAACACCATACTGAGACCCATTAATATGTACGATTAATTCGTGGTCTTTTATATAACAAACACACACACACACACACACACACAAATACAAACCCTCAACTCAGTTGTTTAAGTCTGCCACTTTCAGAAATCACACAAGAATACCAAAACAACTATAAAAAAAGAAAAATGATAGTAAAAGGGGACATCTGTAAGCCTAAGGGAATTTTAGGAAGATATTGTTCAAGGGGTGCCTTAGTAGTAGAGTCAACAAACCTGTGAGTCATCATAAGAAGAAATCAGTCCAGAACTTGAAGTAAATAGAAGAACCAGGTAAGGAACAGGGAACACAGAGGGAGACCCCTGCAGAGGCTAAGATGAGGATTCTGACTATGCATCAGACCACCTGAGGAAATATGTGAAACCTCATTCCAGAGGAATTAAATCAGAATGCTGGTCTGAGAAAGTAGTGATGTGGGGTGTTATTCTTCATGTTACCTTTTTGTAAAAACTTTCTGAATGATTCTCCATGTATGGAAATGGCTGTGAGCCATTGTGGCAGGAAGCCATTCTCCAGGGAGCACATTGATTCCCGGAAAAAGAAAGGTGTCACTGCACTAAGCAAACTGTCGCTTTGCTATATCTATGCTTGTTGAGGGCGGGTGAAGTAAACCCAAGTTTTACTACAAAGAAAGTTCACAACTAGTGACCCGCATGCCTGTGAAAGTGTGGCAGGGTTGGGCTTCCAACTATCAGATGTTTGTGAGCAAATCTAACAGGTCTTATTAAAAGCAAAACAAAACTCTTTGAGGGCACATACAAATAATGCTGTCATTAATAGAAGTAAAATAAAATCATAGAAAAAAATCAAAAATGTTACGAGAGAAAAAAGATACATTTGGCAAATGCAAACATAACATCTGTAGTCTTGCAATGCAATATCAGTATCAGATAAAACAAAATTCAAGTGAAACCACTCAAAAGGACAATTCTGTCATTTTATTTTGATTAAGGATGAAATCTACAAAAATTATCAGTCTTTTTTTTTTTAATATTCTGACTATTATTTCAAAATACTGCAGAAATTCTAGCTTAATATTTCTTAAATGGTTTTATAAAATAGTTGTGTTGAATATAAATATTTTCACATTTTTCCTGTTCTAAGACAGAAAAGGCAAAGGAAAATCAGGGGGAATTTTCAAAATATATGAAACATACAATTCTGGAGGCTTAAATACTTCTGTCACTCTTAGTACCAATGACAAATTATTTTAAAAGGAAGATAGTTTCAGATGTCTGCAATTAATTCGAACGTATTCATTAATCCAATGCCAGAGTTGTAAGGTTAAGAAGCAAACAACACTCATTAGGATAAGAAGAACTTATTGTTTTTTAAAATGGATGTTTCATGTGTAAAAATTAATTTGCATATTTATGATATTAGAGGAAAATCTTCTTTCAGTAAAAATGTATTAAATATGCTCTCCGAACCTTGTGTCTTCAATCTGTGTCTTATAATTTATATCTTTATATGGAAAAGAAAAAAAAAGTTAAATACCCAATCCTGGGGGTGGCAGCAGGGACCTTGGACCTCCTTAGCTAATACCAGAACAGAAGCCTCCAACATGGGAGGAGCTCACCTCCCCTCCAGTTGTTGGCAGCATAGAATATTCCAGTGGAATGTGATACAGGCAGCAGAGGCCAGGAAGAAATTAGTATGACATACAAAAGATCTTCAGTACAATATAAATCTCCTACACTCTTATTTCTCCTTTCTTAAAATCTCTTTCTTCAAAGTCATAAAATAGATCGTGTCTGGGGAACAAGTAAGTCATAAGTAATATGCTAAGGTAGATTAAGGCTTTTATAAAGATGTGAATTAAAATTATAGAATTCCCTTGAAGTGGCTTAATTATGCGTTTGCTGCAGTTAGTAAAACAGAGAGTTATATTTACTTACTTTTAGGAAAATCATATTTCTAAACATGTGAATTGTTACTGTAAATTTCAAATCTGCCAAACTTTCTCCCTGTTGATTATCTGACTAACAATGGCGAGTTTGGTCTTTTCGTGATAGTGCTCTGTGGGTGTGTAAAAGCGCCAAAGTATTGTACACGTAATAACAGTGGGTTGAAATTTGATAGTTCAAATATTGAAAATATGCAAGATTTCATGGAATAAATGAAATTAATTTTGGAAAACATGTAAGGACACACAAACAGAAGTCATTGAAATACAAGCAATTTTGAATTAATTTTTACAGTCAAATTTATTGAGGCATGTTTCTATCCCTGGAGAAGTTTCCTTATGTCCCCTAACAGGGTTTCCCTTTAATCTTAATTAACAGAACTGGAACTAGACCTGTTAAAATTTGAAGGAGAAAAGGAACAAATTCAACCTGGGAGCTGTAGTGCACGTCTGTAATCCCAGAGGCTCTGGAGGCCGAGGCAGGAGGATTTCAAATTTAAAGCCAGCCTTGGCGATTTAGCGAGGTTTCCAAATAAAATATAAAAATAGGGCTGGGGATGTGGCTCAGTGGTCAAGTGTCCCTGAGTTCAATCCCCTATACCTTCCTGCAACACCAAAAAACAAAACAAAACAAAACAAACAAACAAACAAACAAAAACCACTAAAAAAATTAAAAATAAATAAAAACTGATGAAAAGAAAGACAGTAGACACCAGGTGTGGTGGTGCATGCTTATAATGCCAGCAGCTTGGCAGGCTGATGCAGGAGGATTGTAAATTCAAAGCCAGCCTCAGCAACTTAGCAATGCCCTAAGTAAATCAGTGAGAACTTGTCTCTAAATAAAATACAAAATAGGGTTGGGGGATGTAACTCAGTGGTTAAGCACCCCTAGATTCACTCCCCAGTAGTTAAAAAAAAAAGGAAGAAGAAAGAAAGGAGAAAGCAGAGTGAATGCAGTTTTTCGGAATGAAATCAGCTTGTTGACAAGAAAACTATTACTTTATTTCGCAAATAAGACTTTTGAGTTTATTATGTTTGAAAGCTGAACTCCTTTTTTTCTTTGTTTGTTTGCCCCCAAGTCATTATGCCATGACTGAATTCCTGTGGCAAGGCAGCAAGACAACATTTTTTTAGTAACACCCATACCTTATATCTTACCTCAAAACACCAGAGTCAGCTCCAACATCAGCAGCAGCAGCGGAAGCAGTGGTAATGGCATTATTATCATCAGTGAATCCCAGTGCACTCCTGGAGTGGCACAGGAGGACCTGAGGTTTTGCGGTTAATGACTGTGTACCATTCCAACCACAGTGCCCCAGTCAATGACAAACTGCTTTCTTATTCCCCAAGTGTGGGGTTAAGGAGCTGATTCAACTTACATGGTACTTGCTTCAAACCTGTATCCTCAAGCACCAAGAAAATTAGTTTTACTCAGTGGCCAGGAAAGCAAACATATAAGAGGACATAGAATTAAGGTACTTGCCAAAGCAAGATGCTTGATAATCAATCTCCTGGTAAGCAATGGGGAAAGAACCATCCAGTTCATTATATGCACATGATTTTATCAGTCTCTGTTATATTTGGTTTTAGTTTTGCACTTTTATATTTTCCCTTCTGTTCATTTTTTTTAAACTTCACCTTTGATAAACTACAGATTGTTCCTGAAGAAAAACTGCATCTTTTTAATTTTAAGATGAATATAATTTGACAGTGAAATCAAGGTCACCTTAAATCCAATTATATTCACTTTTTTTTTTTTTCCCAGAGAAGAACTTCTTTCCTGCCACCTTCAATTTTAAAAGAAAACTCCCCAGGCATGTTTGAAATAGTACTTTTTGTCACTTTTTACTGACTTTTCTCACAGTCAGTTTATGTCAAGTCAAAATGTAATGAGACTTGGAAAAAAATAGTACTTTGCTTCAGTCAAAGTGATTTTTTTTCTGATAAATGTTGTCAAAGTCCAAGTACTTTATAATTTTGAAGTATTAAATGATCCACTAAAATTGTCACATATTATCAAATTAGTACTAATGATTTATATATATATACACACTGACATATATATATTTATTTATATATACACACATGTGTGTGTATATATACACACAATACACACATCCTGATAAAAATATTTCTTCACAAGAATCCTATGTGGTAGACAACTATAAAAATTTCATTTTTTAAGGCTGCAAAATGAATTATATTTCAATTGATTGACAAAAATTATTAATTTATTCATTTACATATTGGATTTCTACTCTTGGAGAGAGAACACTGGGGTAAAAACAAGTGTAATATATAATTCTTTTATTGATATACAAGATTTGGGGAGGCAAAATGAGGTTCTACCCAGTTTAAAACAATACACCAGGCACATTAAAACTCAAAGCAACACAAGGATTGAGAGAAGCAAGGTCACAATAGATAGTTGAATAAACCTTGAGCAGTGTTTTAAGAGCCTGGTAGAAATTTATGAGAATTGGAGAAAATGAAAGAACAGCTCATGTGGAAAATAAAGATTTTGAGACTAGCCTTGAAGGATGCGAGGCTTTGATAAGCATCAGAAATGGCAGTTGCACGTAAATACAGTAGATAAAGTGTTCTAACAATTACTGAGCTTCAGTGTGTCTTTCCTAAGGTATTACATAGTTATAAAGCAAGCTCTACTCTCACTGTTTCCGAGGCTGGGGCTCATCAAAGGTATGCAAGTTTCAGTTGCTAGTTTGCACCAGAAGCAGAATGCTAAGCATTTTATGGATAATAACATAATAAAAATGGGTACCGCTGCATAGTGATATGTTAAATAATTCTTCTGCATCATATTTGTGCTAGAGAATGTTACCTATTTTTTTCCTAACACTTTTAGAGTCACCATAGCTATGCAGGGTTATGTGAGATTTTTTAGCTGTAGCTCATACTGCCTTTTTTTCTCTCAGATGTGATTCTTAATACCTGTTGAACTTCCAACCACAGATGGTATCATTCAGTGGTGGTTGAAAAGACTTCTCTTCATAAATCCTGTGAAGTGCATAAAGATCCTTTCAAATGGGACCTAGTTGTGTGATACTCTCTATGGTGGCTGTGAATGTACACATTTGTTTTGCTAGGAAATGGAACATTTTTTTTCCAGGATATGTTACTTCATAATTTATTATGTGGATGAATGATGTTTGTATGTTATATTCTTTTTCTTTCTGAAATTTACTGAACTACAAGAAATAAATTCCACCTCTTAAATCATTTGTGAGTACTAGAATGTAGACTATAGTAACCTGCCGCAGCCCGGCTGGCTGGGCAAAATAACCGGGGGGTGACGAATAACTTGTGTACTTGATACGGCAGGAGTAGGAGCCGTTTATTGCAGGACAGGAGCAGTATTTATACATTCCACACAGCTTATCTAATTAGCATAAACTAGATACATCAGTCAACCAATCAGGAATCTCTACACCTAATGGCTCGGTTTTGTTACTTCTCAAACCACTCCCTCTGACATTTTGCCAGGCACCATCCAGACTTGTTTACGAACTTTAACATTCCCCTGGCAAAATGCCAGGTGTTATTTTGACTTGTTTACAGACTCTAACAGTAACCTCAAATGGTACTTATTGTATATGTAAAAAAAAATGGAAGCGAAAATAAATTCATGAAAAGTTTAAACTAAGTAAGATAGCAATAAAATGATTTTCATCCTGGAAATTTTCTGGACTCGGGGGCAGTACAAGTGTGGAAGAAGAGAAGATGGGGTTAAGCTGAAATACTGAGGAAATTATGATCAACAAGGTATTGAAAATGAATTACAAAATGTAGCCAATAGGATCATACCCACTGTTAAAATTGAGAAACTATACTCCCATGGAGAGAATTTTCACTCTAAGGAAAACTTTCCTCTGGATCTTTAAATATGCATCTGTGCAGAGAGAAACAGTTTATGTTTATAATAGTTTGAACACGGACACAGAGAATCTGCAGTTGGTAATTTATTTAATTCAGAATATAATGAAAGAAACAAATATCAGTGAATATAATATAACATATTCCTGAACACTGTAAGTAAGTAGTCTCTTACGTCATCAATCTGTAAAACTACTGGTTCACTAAAAAAACCTCAATTTATAGAAGCTGACAAAATAGGTTAATTTAATATCATAGGGATTATACATGATAGAAAATATTTTGAGATATTATTTATTTAAAAAATGTTTGTATTTTATAAAATATATTTCATATATTATACTATTCATGTTTACATATGAAGATAATTATATAAAAATATATACATATATATTATATGTAAATATATATCATATAAAGATATTTATATATAAAGATAATTCAATAGGTATGTATATATAAGCACATATATCTGTGTAAATGTGTGTATTAATTAATGACTACCTTATATGCATGCATCATGAACATATTCTTATTTCTAAAAAAAATTAAAATGCTTCAAATTGGATTCTTAGGCATGCCCTGTTATTCTTATCTCTTTTTATTTCCAAAAAAGTGCATATATTTATCTGAAATGTTGTATTTCTTCATTTGCTTGATGACTGGCTTATACTCGGCTCATCTTTAACTAAAATGCTGAGCTATCTATGAAAATGTGAGCTATCTACAAAGATTTTTTACTAACAAATCATCAGTTCCAAGGGTTAGAATTGTGGTGTATACTCTGTAAATATTAACTAAATGAGGAAATAAATATATGAATGAATTTCAATGCACAAAAATAATTTGAAAGCTTAAATTTTATTTCCTGTGTCTTTTTTCTTCTAAATCCCTAAGACATATAGGGAAAATCCTTAATTTCCTAGCTGTTTTAGTTTTGAATAAAATATTACTTGATGGGGGCCATCACTTCTTAGCATCCATGTATATATGTGCAATCACAAAAACATACTTCTTGAACAGATATAATTGCAGTTTTTCAATTGTACTTCAATAAATCTGGAAAGAATAGTCAATGACAATACTGCAGGATTTGAATTATTCTCCACGCCACCATGATTGACAATGTGATTATACCCCTCTTATTTTAAGCACAGTGAGAGAAGTTTCACATAGATCAGATCCAAAAGTTTGATACCGTATTTCACCACATATTCATCACCACCATGTAATCACCACATCATTTTTTGCAAAATCTGTGATATATAATGTTTCATATGATCATCACATGACATATTCTGTTCATCATGTTACTTGCCAGATAAGCAGAGCAGCAGTATATTCACCAGTGCCATATGGATGCACCATCCTTGTTTTCTTACCACACTGTTATTGAAGCCTAGAATTCTTAGCCATGAGCACTGTCAATGTATTTGCGAAAGCCAGATTGTGTGGTTCATTTAGAGCAGGGCAGTAGTACCAATACTGTCACTCAACCGAATGAGGAACAGTAGGCACAAGGAGAACTGGCAGGCAGGCCATACTGCCATGTGTAGGTCTGGTGATATGCCAAGACTGGCATCTTCCTACAATGGCTGCCAGCGATACCATAGTGTTCAAGGAATTTCTTTCTGATTATGGGTAATGTAAAAACTATTTTGCAGACTTCAAACTGGAAGTGATTATTTTTTTCTGAAAAGCAAAAGGGAACAGCTGCAGAAAGAGTTTTTCATGAGTGAAAAGATTTTATTTTATATATTTTTTTAAAAATATAGCTTTACACAACCAAATTTTTAGGGAAAAAATGTGCATAAAATCTGTGATGATTATGTGGTGACATATGGTGTGCATCTTATGGAGCCTAGAAACAATGGACTAAGGAGTTCAAGTGTACTCTGCTGTCTCTGAGAGTCAGGGGAGGGTGTGATTTAAAAGGTATCTGAACCCGTACTGCTAAGTGTCCAAGGTCCAGTTTGGTGATAGCTGATATTGTGTGTTCAAGGAAGAATACTTGAGGTGGTAGAGCTTACAGAGAGCCAAAGTGAAGAGTTTGGGTTATAGATGATGAGGTGAGAGGATTGCCAGTGTCCATATTGAATAGGGATTTACAAAGATTTTTACTTTTATATTCAGTGCATGGGGAACAAATAGAGCAAAGTGCTGTGATCATTTGAAATGTCTCATCTGAGTTTCCAATGAGAATAGAAAGTAGGAGACAGAAGTAGAGTAGGAGGTTAGCACAGTAATTCAGAAGATAATTTAGATATCTGGTAATCTGGTAACCACAGTCATGCTTCACACCACAGTATATTTTCCAGTCTTCCTTGCTCTCATTAATTGTCCTTCCTCCTTCCTAGTCTCTTCTCTTTCCTTCTTTCTTTTCTTTCTTCTTCTTCTTTGTTGTTGTTATTACTGTGGATTGAACCCAGGTCCCTGCATATGCTTTTTAATACTTTTGTTGGGAGATTGTAACTAAATTTCTCAGGCTGGCCTTCTGCCTTAGCCTTCTGAGTAGCTGAAATTATAGTCATGTGTCACCATTCCCAGCTCATGCCTTCTTATGAGCCAACGATGCTGGTTTAAAGATCAAAAAGCAGAGAAGAGAATGAGGAAGTGTATTGTTGCAGCCTCTGCTCAACTCTTTCTCAAAACATCACCAAAAGCAAGTTAATGGAGGTCTTTGAAGCAGTGAGAGCTTCTATTGTTTTTTTTTGTTTTTTTTTTTTTGAAAATAATCTAGAGATACCTTTTTTGGGAAAAAATAATACAAACTAAAAAAAGAATTTCTTGCATCAACAGATTGATATAGTATACCACTTTCAGCATTGTTTAAAGTGAAATATTAGGCAAAGTTTCACAATTTTTTATTTCAATTATAAATAACACATTATAATATAATGCATACTATACTGGGTCACATTGTAAATAAAATATATTTTGTACATGAAAAAAAAAGAATGAGGAAGACAGCAATAGAGCCCCAATACAGGCAGCCAGTTCAAAGGAAGACCACACTGATTTAACAGAAGTTTGAATATTTTGTTTATTACATTGTATTGCATTAATTTATAACCGAACTGACAGCATTCATGTGAATGTAACTGACTAGATGCCTTTTTATTTCCTAAGAAAGGGAACACAACTAAGCTGTTACCTAAGGGCAGAGGGAAACTAGTTTCAAGAGCATTTGAATGACAATGGGGAGAAAGACACAAAACGTGTTTATTTACCTTTTTTCCCTGTTATATCCAATAAGCTCTGCTTCTTTGTGTGTGGTGCTGCTTTTCTTTCAAAAAATGCTGCAAAGTATCTACATTGGGGAATCAAACATTCTGGGAAACTTTCCAGCAATAAGACTTTTTTAACTTATATTTCCTCAAATCTGAATAAAAGCCCCTAGGAAAACACCTTTGAAAATATTAGTAGAGGAAGAGAAATGAGTATAATCTCTCAAAATGAATGGTGATTATGGATTTGCCTGCCAGGTTTTCCTCCTCTTAACCCATCACTTCATATCTTAGGCCTGTTCTATCTAGAAATAGCAGTTCTTCTATTACAGGTAGTGTTTAGGGAAAGAATACAGGATAAACATGTAAACTGCCTAGTTCAGTAACTGAAAATGAAGTAGGTCATTCATGAAATTCATTTACTCTTAAATGTAAATGAAAAACAATTCTTTATTTTTTAGTTGGTTCTCAGGTACAATTGCTTGAAATAATAATACCTTTCACTTTAAGGGAAATTATTATCACTAGCTTATGGAAGGTCAAGATTTTTTTTTCCAGGGGGCGGGTGGGTACTGGGGATTGAACTCAGGGTCACTTGACCACAGGCCTACATCCCCAGCCCTATTTGGTATTTTATTTAGAGACAGGGTCTCTCTGAGTTGCTTAGCACCTCACTTTTGCTGAGGCTGGCTTTGAACTCAGGATCTTCCTGCCTCAGTCTCCAGAGCCACTGGGATAATAGGAGTGCACAACTGTACCCAAGGGGAAGGCCTATATTTTATTGATTGGATGTTTTGCTTCTATTAACTCTATTACTCTCAGTCAACATTTATTTTACAGATGTATTTTATACATACTCTTTTTGTTGACAGGTATACTTTTACAAGATGGTCATTGTTGTTTGATATGCATTTAACTTTAAAATGGTGACATGGCATTATAGATTTCATTTTTTTTTTGTTAATTTATTTGTCTCTGCATTATTTCCTTCTTTAAAGCCACCCATGTCACTGTACAATAACATGAAATGGCTTATACTAGGTATGTTTTGAAGCCCTGTCTGGATTCTTTTTATGTCTTGTTCCAAAGCAATCTTAGTTAAGAGTGGATATTGATGAATTTCATTTTATTAAAGAGCGACAACATAGTGTCTCTATAGTGACTAGTCTTTGGATGCATATTCTGATGTGTACCTATCAGTTTTACTAACATACTTCTCTAATAATAGGACAACTACATTGCTTCCAACACTTGTCATTAACATCTATATTCATCTCTTTTGAAGGACTTATGTGACACTTTCTTTGGGATGTGTAACTAAGTATAAATTAATATTTATATTGGCTTAATATTTTCCCATGATTATCCACAATAATGATGACAAAATTGAATCCCACTACAAATATAGCATTGATCTTGCATTCTGAGTCAAGTTGACTTCTCCAGCTTTTTTTTAAAAAAATCAACAGATTAGAAGTACAAAACAATATGTTCTTATTGCTTTATTTTGTATTTCCCTGCTTGCTAACATGATGTGGAATCTGTTTTAATGGTTAAACTTTGTAAATTGCTTTCATGTAAGCCTTGCTCATTTCTCCCTTTGAAATGTTAGTCTCTCTTATTATTGTTGATGACTATAATTTGCAGAAGTTCTTTGTACCTCCTATTTGATCCATTCTGGATCCTTCTTTGATATTACACAATTTCTACCTTTGGACACAGGGGAACTGTAAGCCACAATGGAAAAGAGCATGGGCTGTCCATATACTAGGTAGGTTATCTTGGACAATTTACTTAACTACCATTTTAAAAAAAATCAGCAAAATAGGAATAATTTTATAAGTATTATAAAAACTTCTTGGAAAGCAGCGAGCACTATATAGGCATTATCTCTTATCATCTGTTTCTTGACTCTATTCTTGGTGTCCTTTGTGTAAGAGAAATCCTTTATTTTGAACTGTAATTGAATTTCTTATAGTTCAGTGTTTGTGGATTTTATTTAGAAAGCCTTTCTTCACTCCTATATCACAAGAGGTCATGATACATTTTCTTCTATCAAAGGTATTGTCTGACTCTTCACTCGTGGGTCCTTAATCTATTGGATCTATCGGGATTTCTCCATTGAATGTGGTGGTAGATTAGGATCCAGTTTTCTTTCTCTTCAGGCTGAGCCAGTTGTAACAATCTCAACTGCTAAGCCCTATTGATTTGTGTGGCCACCTGATCATTTATCTTTGAAAAATGTCGCACAAACAAACAAAACTGTAAATTCAGGGTATAACAATAGCTTTTATATTAGCATTGAGTTGAAGAATAGAGTTGGCTCTTTTGGAGTAGAGCTTCTCAGTTTAAGGGGTTGAACTCCCTGGAAATCAAGGGTGTGTGAGCGGCATTTCCTAGTTCTATAATTTAAGTATTCCTTTGACTCCAAGAAAGTTATCTTGTCTCCTTACAGAGATGACTTGATGGAATGTTAATGAGTAGATCCATATAGTTATGGGGTTGTTATTTAAACACTAATGTTTTGCATTTAAACTTTCTCTACTGTGATTTTATAACTGAATACAAAATAACTAGATTTATTTAAGAGTAGATATTATTTTTTTAATGAACCAAAAAGCAACAAGAAATTCATTCATAACTACTACAATTATGATTATGTGGTGGAGGAAGAAGAAGAAAGGGATGCAGAGTGGTTATGGGTTTAAAGAAACAGTTTATAAAGGCAAGTGACTTTGGGGTATGAATCTTGGCTCATGATTTTTTAATTTACTTATCCACTTCAATAATCACTTTTATTGTCTCTACTGCATACATTTTTTGTGTGTTGTTATATTGAAAGAACGTCCCTTTCAAGTTTCTAACTAAATGTTTTATAATTGTCAATATATGTTAATTTTCTTTCTTTTTTATTTCCTAAATGTAAAATGAGAAAGTTAATTTACAATTAAAAATGCCATTTCCTATATAAAGGTAAGATTTTTACTGCTTTCCATTCTATCTTGCAAACTTACATATTTATATTTTGAACCATCAAGGAAGATGGGAAAAAATTGCTCATCATGAAATCTGTATATATCTGCTTCCAATGGGAAGAATAGCTCCATTAAAGAGGAGAAACCCTTGAATAGTATATGGAACACTTTATGAACATTCATACAATGGCTTCTTTGGAGTCAGGTAATCAGAATTTTTAATTAGAGACTCTCCAAAGACGTTGATCAATGAGTAGCCTTTGGCTAGTCTCCAACTTGTTTGGATGCAAAAAAATAAAAATAAAGAAATATATAAATAAATAAAAATGCAAATTAGTCTTTAAAAGTGCTTTCTCTGCCAGGCATGGTAACTCATGTCTGTAATCCTAGAAGTCAGGTGAATGAGCAGGAGGATCATGAGTTCAAAACCAGCCCTAGCAACAATGAGGTGCTAAGAAACTCTGTGAGACACTGTCTCTAAATAAAAAACAAAATAGGGCTGTGTTCACTGGTCAAGTGCCCCTGAGTTCTATCTCCAGTGCCCCTCCCCCCCAAAAAACCCCAAATGCTTTCTCATTAGACTCACACTTGCATTAGGCATAATGTCATTTTGTATCAAAAATCAGAGTTCCATCTCAACTACCAGTCATTTCAATTTAGATTTATTTTTACCTTTCCAGGAAATCCAGTGGCATAGGCAGTACCAATTATCTCATTCCTGTTTATCATAATCTTCCCACCAATGCTGAGCTTAATCTTCAAGCCATACCCAGATAGGGCTCTTTTCCTTTGCTCTGTCATCTATACTTATTCTTTTATGTTTTTTCTATTCTGTTTTGGTACTTTTTATGTTGGTTGACATGTTGTGTTTCTGATCAGCATGAAAACTACCCAGGAGCTTTTCTCTCTTGCAGAGTTAGTTAATGAGATTGTTGCTGCCCTCAGATTCTAGAAGGAACTTCTATTTATTAGGTGAAGTTAAAGTCAAAGTCAAGAGAATTCATATTTTATTTAAAACTGTATGAGGCAGTTTAAAAAGCAGTGCACTCAAATCCCAAACATCTGTAATTGAACTCAACAGGTTATTAATTTTGTGGCTTTTTTCTCAGTTTCCTCATCTATAAAACTCTTAGCTGCTAGTCAAGAACTTATTTAGTTTAGGCAGCTGTGCTTGTGGAGAAAGAAGCTCTGACTCCCATCATGAACACTCACATCCCTTTAAGATTTTGTTTGTTTGCTTTGTGTTTATCTTTTTCTTTAAAATTTGTTCATTTTAAATTTTTGTTTGTTTCAGATAAGGCCCTTTAAGGAAGACCACAAGGAACTGGATTAAAACAGCCCAAATCACCCAGGCTCTCTTCCAGGTGACCAAGAGTAAATTTTGCTCATCATAATTTCATTACAATGCTAAATTTTCTATCAGGAGGCATTCACACCTACCATTTTTCAAACTGCACTAGTGTGGAAATATACTTACCTCTGCAGGCAAAGACATGGCTCTCCAGTATCCATATGCGTACATCTCCCCCAATGAAATGCCTTTGCTTCCTTTTTCCTGGGAAATATTGCTTTGGGAATCATCCCAATGAGATTCTGACCTGCTGCAGGTAATAAACTGCCCTTCACACCTTTGATCTCCTATTTGTACTTATGGGCTCAGCACTCAACAAGAGGCTAACTCATTGTTTCTGTTAGAACACCATGAAAGACAAAACAGCTTGCTGTCTCAAAGATACACATAAAAGCTAACTAAAAAGCCATAAAAAACAAAGGAGACAGCCCATCAGCCTTATGTGGATTGACAATGTATAGTGATATTTAAAATTTGTGTGCTTTTTAAAAAGTGATTTCATATATATTAGCTCATTAAATAATGTACCTTATTACCAATGGTTGTTTAATAGATTTGAGACTCTAAAAGTTAGAGAGAAGGTCCCAATGCTCCCCAAGATTTACTTTAATATTTTTATTCCATCTTTGATAGCTGTGTCAATTTTCTGACAAAGATTTTTGCTTTGGCTGCAGCAGCTTGGGTAATAGGGTTCATTCCAGAAGACTGCACTCTGTAACCCTTCTGTATGATGTCCCTCCTCTGCAGCCACTCAAGCTGTTCCCAGTTTCATCTGTTAGGCACCCCTCCCCTGCCACAGTCTGGCTGGGCACAAAATCACGAGCCACTCAAGCAGGAACAAACTTTATTTATTTATTTTTTTTAATTTTTTTATTGTGGGTTGTTCAAAACATTACAAATTTCTTGACATATCATATTCCACACTTTGATTCAAGTGGGTTATGAACTCCCACCTTCACCCCATACACAGATTGCAGAATCACATCAGTTACACATCCATTGATTTACAAATTGCCATACTAGTGTCTGTTGTGCTCCGCTGCCTTTCCCATCCTCCACCCTCCCCCCTCCCCACCTCTCCCCTCCCCTCCCCTCCTCTCTCTCTACCCCCTCCACTGTATAACCCTGAGGGTCTCCTTCTATTACCATGCAATTTCCCTTCTCTCTCCCTTTCCCTCCCACCTCTCATCCCTGTTAAATGTTAATCTTCTTCTCCTGCTCTTTGTCCCTACTCTGATCTTAGTTACTCTCCTTATATCAAAGAAGACATTTGGCATTTGTTTTTTAGGGATTGGCTAGCTTCACTTAGCATAATCTGCTCTAATGCCATCCATTTCCCTGCAAACTTTATTTTTTGAAACTGCCGCCAATGTTCTGTACGCCCCCAGGAAGATCCGATCCACACACGCTGCATTCTCCCAAACCGCCAGAGAGAGTTCCTCCCCCGGAACTCCCTCCTATTGTACTTCCCCAACCAATGGGAACTCTCCAGGAGTCCCTTAGCAGGCCCAGGTGAACAACAGGAGTCCAATATCCATATGAATGCAAATCTTAACATAATCATATCATCTCAATGGCTAGCTGGCGTCACCTTTCAACCAACTAGGTAGAGAAGCCCAGATGAAAAAGATCAAAGAGAATGACATAACATGTGGCCATCCTAATGCAGTCATCATCTCTGGTAACCAAAAAGGCACCAGAAAATTACCCCATGAGAGCTGTGAATCCTGGATAAACACGACTGTCCGCATTATTGGAAGGTGGGGAACTGGAAGAGGAAATGTCCAGCTGCACAAGGGGGTGGGGTCAGGCACTGCACCTCATGTCCAAGCCCTAGTAAGACCTATGGGAAAGATGGGCCCCTGGATAGAGGAGGATCAAGGAGATGTCAGCAAACTTAGCAGAACCTTGAGCAACTATGTTCAGTTGTTATTTCAGGGTGTTGTGGGTAATTTTTCAGTTTTAAATGTGTTTATGTGGGTGCATATGTATCTGTCTACATGCATCTGTTTGTATATTGTACTGTTGGTATGGCACCAAATTGACTTAAAAATAAACAAGTACTAATTTATCAAGAAAACATGGACCCAGATGTTTTTCAAGATTCATGTAATTTAAAATATTATATATGGATAAGATATGTTTAATATTGGTCACTGTGTCTTCTGATTTTCCACATATTTGGTTTTATAAGATTTCTTGCTTAACTAAAAATTAGATAACCTCTCTCTACCTGCTGAAAAGTTGTTTATATGAGAACTGACTAGCCTTATTGAAGACCCCAAAATTTAGTTATTAAGAATGATATAAATTGGGCTAATATATGTGGAATAAATGGTTATTAATGTATAAGAAACAGTTGAGTCATTTATAAATAAGCAAAATACTGTAATATTAATTGCTAAATATAAGTTCAGATACTCTGGGCTTCTTAAAATCTATAAAATGACAATATATTTGTGTCTGTTATGTCTGTTAAAATTCTAAATAGCATGAGTTATGTGTAAAAATTACAAAAAAGAAAAACTGTGTTGTAATAAACAAACTGATATAAATCATATTTTACCTTATGGGAAAAGTAATTTTAAAATCTCATAGGATTGTTAGCAAATGTAAATTTAAGGAAGAAAACAGGAAGAATAAACAAGTAATTTTTTAAAAAAGTTATAAAACTATAACACATATATAGTTTTATATATGTTTGCGTATATACATATGCACATACACACAGGTTTATATATTTGATTGAAATTGTTAAAAATGATGGGGAATACTGATATATAAAGAAGGATTTTGTATGGGAAGATTATAGTCTTATAACTGGATTGTTAACAAGAAAGATAAGACTAATAGATTGAAGCAACTTGCAGAAAGTCTATAAACAAGTCACAGAAGGTTTATAAAGGTCAAATCTTATGAAAAACAAAAACAGTTGGAGCAAGCTGGAAATAATTAAGAAAAATTACTTACATATTTTAATCTATCAAATTATGATGGTCCTGGAATAGTGCTGTCAGTTAGAATTGTTTTTCTGAAATGGTAAGTACACTGGAAAATAACTAAATTTACATGTCATTGCTAAATTCTTGTCAAAATTCCAACTATGGCTATTCTAAGTCTTTGTCATTTGCAGTTTGTGCTCTTCTCTGAATCATTTATAATCAGAGTCAGGAAAAGACACTAACAAGTGTTCTTAGATACAGCTCTCTGACAAAGATAGACTTAGATCTAATAAAGTAGATCATATATATATATATATATATATATATATATATATATATATATTTAATATTAGAAACAGATCACTCTAAAGAACTGGCCATTAGCCATCACCTACAGGAAAGGTAGGGTGGAGCTTAACAATGGACTTTGAACAAACAAGGGGAACTGGCATATTGGAGGCCAAAGCCAAGGAAGGTAAAAGGACAGAAAATATTTTGATACTCTCCCTCTGAGGTCGGTCAGGAACAGGGGACACCTGGGCACCCCTAAAACAGGACCACAAACTTGGTGAGTCACCTGCTCTTCTGGTCATGAGGTTCATGAGGAACCCAGAGACTTGAAGACAACCAGCACATCTTCTGCAAAGAGGAGTGTCATTGGAGAGGGGAATGTCCTCTCAAATTCCAAAGGAAGCCATATTTATGGTCAGGGACACCCTAACCCATGTAGCAGATGGTACAGCTGATAGAAGGAAAAGACTGGGGGATAAAAGAGTTTCCCCAGAAGTCCTGAAAAGTAATCCCTGAGAACCCCTTAATGATTCTATTAGCATGAAAAAAACAATTTGCTTTTTGACCAACGAAAGGGTCACATAGTAAGTTTCATACAATCCTCAGGGAAGTAGACTCAAAAGCAAATGTGTGATTATGGAGGTGGAAAAAAGGTCAGAAAGATCTTTGTAGTGGAAAATGAATTTAAATTTTTAATCAGGTTAATACAAGTGGGCATGTTCTGAGTTACTGAAAGTTAAAAGAGTATGCTTTACTTTTTTTCAAGGATTGCTAGAGAAGATAATATAGGCAATTTAACTGAAGTTTATAAATTATACAAATGTACAATTATGTTTGTATAGGAACATAATAAGTCATGCAAGAATAAAATAATTCAAATATCTGTGTCTGAATCCCTGACTAGGGAATGGCACTTAATTGATGTCAGTTTGTTCTCTTCTTATTATTCTAAAAAGAAATACATTTAACAGTTGTATTTTATTCAAATATTGTCAAGAATTTACTCACAATCATCCATTGTGCATTTTTTAGAAAGTCCTACTTAGTTGCAGATTATAATTGCCTCAATGGAATGCTGATTCTGAACTCTGTGATCTACTGCTTTGCCTATTGGACAGAATTCCTTCGTCAAATGCAGGGTTTCTGAGCATGACTTTTGTTGGGATGTGGATTCTGAATCAATTTCAGTTTCTACTTTTGGAATATCTATATCAGTTTCTCAAGTAGAAAAGTCATGTATGGTGGTTTCTCTGAGGTTTTTAATTTATCATTGTTGACTTATGATATTTATTCTATATTACATATAAGAAAATTTGATTTTATTTAATATCATATTTTTGAATATAATTCTTTAAAGTCAAATTTATTTTAGACTTAAAGAAACTAAAAAATTATACACACACACACGTACACACATACACACACATTCATAAAGTTCTTACCTAATTTAAGCCCTTAGCTGGGATAGGTTAAGGTTGCACATTATATTTCATGAAGATATCATTATAGTAACATGTGCATAATAATGTTCAGGCTTAGATAGTAATAGTATTAATGAAGAGTAACTTCTCTTCAAAAGAGCTGCAAGGATAGCTAGAGAGGATAATAAAGACAATTTAATTGAGCTTCAGTCAGGTCCTCTAGGCTATGTTTCAGAAGGAGGCATTCCCATCATAGAAGGCGCCAGCTCCATATGTATTAGTGCCCCGGAAGACCTTTCAGTGAGATAACAGGTGGAGGTAGATGCCGCGACCCCTCGCCGGCAAGGGAAAACACGACACAGGATTCTTCTTTCAGCAGTTTATTCAGGCCTTGATTCATGTATAATCTTCTAGTGACCCCTCGCCAAGCGCCCAAGCACAGCCTAATAAAGCCTCCAGCATACCAATCTTAAGCTGCCACGTGGACCTTTCTCATAGGGTGGTAAGGGATTGTGTGCCAATTCTCCATATTAGGAGTTGTTTATCACAGGCCACAGTGGAAGCCGGCGCCATCTTCTAATGGCGGCCTCGGTCTAATTAGAACGGCTCACCACAGTTCCCCCTTCTATTTTATAAAACAATGCAGGCGAAAGTAGAGGTCCTATCCCACTGTGCAGTAGTGGCTGCAATGTATGGTTCAGTCCCAAGGAGGCGCCTTCCCCAGACCTGATCCCATATCAGCCGACGCCTTTTTTCGTATGGCGGGGCGTGGTCGTCAAACCCGCATGCAATAGGACATGCTTTCCTTGAGGTCCGTTGAGGGATCACTCAAGTGCAGTGCCTTGCCTCGCATCCTGCATTGTGACGACGGTGAGAAGTAGGATAACACAGGTAGCCTTGTAATAATGACAAGATTTGAGTTGGCAACACAATCCCTAAACCCCAGAGGAAGGTAAA
>NW_025999900.1:51970189-52016913 GCF_001458135.2 Marmota marmota marmota
ATCCCCGCTCTCTCCTTATTTACAGGGGAGCGTCCTTTTTTCCCGCTCTCTCTTTATTTACAGAGAGAGCGCCCCGCTATTTGCTTGCGGATTCCCACTTACCTGGGAACTTACTGGTGCACCACCCTGACTGCTGAAAGTTCTGGATCCTGGGTTCGAGGAATATAATTCCACGTCCGGGCCACCAACTGCCGCGACCCCTCGCCAGCAAGGGAAAACACGACCCAGGATTCTTCTTTCAGCAGTTTATTCAGGCCTTGATTCATGTATAATCTTCTAGTGACCCCTCGCCGAGCGCCCAAGCACAGCCTAATAAAGCCTCCAGCATACCAATCTTAAGCTGCCACGTGGACCTTTCTCATAGGGTGGTAAGGGATTGTGTGCCAATTCTCCATATTAGGAGTTGTTTATCACAGGCCACAGTGGAAGCCGGCGCCATCTTCTAATGGCGGCCTCGGTCTAATTAGAACGGCTCACCACAGGTAGAAGCTGGTGCTACTGATGATTTGAATCCTACGTAGGCCTAGGTTAATATGTGTTTATGTTACAATCTTAATAAAATAGTTAAAAGTAGACAAATTAATAAAATATATATTTAAAATAGAATGCAATCTTATACAAAAAGAGAAAAATGATTTTACATTACTCTAAAGTATGTTTTGATTTTAAGTCAAGTGCTATTACAAGAGTCAAACTGTTAGAAAATGGCAATACACATAAAGCAAAAAGTTACAGTAAGCGATGGTTAATTTATTATTGAAGAGAGAAATGAAAATAATAAATTTAGTGGAGCCTAAATGTATTTATTGCAGTGATATTCAATAATGTCCTTGGCCTTTGCATTTACTATCTGACTTATCCAGAGTAACTTTCAGTTTTGTAAGCACCATTCATTTTATATGCCTGATGCAATTGTATATTTTTTTATTCTGTATATTTACTATGCCTTTCCTATGTTTCAGCACCCAAATGCTTACCACTGTGTTATAATTAACTGGAGCTGTTAGTATATTAATATGCTGTACAAGTTTGTAAACCAGGAGCAATTGACAGTGCCACAGAGCTTCAATGTGCAAGAGACTATAAAACACTAATAGAGTGTAGTAAGTTTGTGTTGCACCCTACAGTGACAAAACCATGCAATGATGCACTCTTCAGAACACAACCCATTGTTAAGTGAGCATGACTGCATTAGTATAACCAGAAATATAATGGAGCAACAAAAATGTTTGATTAACCGAAAGAAGGCTGCAAAAGGTAGAATACATAAAAAAAATAAAATAGGATAAGAAAAATTTAAATATAGCAACTTAGAAAATATTTTTTAAAAATTCATATATCATAAGATTTCATTAGCTGGATTAAAAAAGCAGGAGAAAACTATGTTATGTATACAGATGCTCATTAGGCACTAAATAAAGAAGAATAAAGTAAATCGATGGAAAACATATACCACACAAACAAAAGTGAGCTTAAAAATGTAGGTTGACTATGTTCATATCAGTCAAAATCAACTTCAAAACAAGGAGCACTGTAGTAAAAAAAGAAGAACATGTGATAGTGATATAAAGATCAGTATATCCTGAGAGAATAATGATTATTTACACACACACACACACACACACATCAAAAGTAATGAAACAATGGGGCTGGGGCTGGGGCTCAATGGTAGAATGCTTACCTTGCATATGTGAGGCACTGAGTTCGATCCTCAGCACCACACTAAAATAAACAAAATAAAGGTATTGTGTCCATCTATAATTAATATATATTATTAATTTAAAATATATTTATATATTTTAAATTATAATTTAAATTTTTATAATTTAAAAATATATATATTTTTAAAAGTAATGAAACAAAAGCTGCCAGAATTCAGTAGACATATATAAAATCCACAATTATTGTTGGAGAATGAACTCCTCACATTTAAGTAGATTAACTAGACAAAGAATCCGTAAAGTTATAAGACATGACAGACATGACCAACTCCTGTAAACCTATTTTCATTACAGAATATAACATCTAACAACAGGCGAAAAAACATTTATTTTTCAGACTCATATAGACCTTTCCAGAATATACCATTCTGTGAGCTATAAAACAAGTTTCAGTAGATGAAAAGATTCAAGAATTAAATGTTAAGGTATGTTTTCTAATCATAATGAAATTAGATTATAAAACATAAAATATCGTGAAAGGAACCAAGTGTGTAGAAGTTAACTAGCTAATTTCCAAACAACCTATGGACTATTAGCCACTGTTTTTTAAAAATGAAAATGAAACAATGATGCATAAAAATTAGTGGGATTCAGGTAAAACAGCACCTTGTAGAAAAACAATGGCTTTCAAGTCTTATATTGGAAAGAAATATAATCTAAGTCAAAAATGCAAAGCTTTATTTTCATAATCTAGAAAGAGGAAAGGCAAATTAAACTGAAATAAAAGAAAGAAAATAAGATTTCAAGAGCAGAGAAAAATAATACAGAAAAATACAATAAAGCTCAATAAAATAGTCATTTTTTGAAAATTTTAAAAAGCTTATATAAAATTCTAGTTATACTATTCATGATAAAGAGAACAAATTCAAGTAGCTAATAACAGAAATGAAAAAAAGCAAATCAGTATATACCTTGTAATCATCACAAGTTAATAAGTGCTATTAACATTTTTCATAATACATTAGACAATGTAAATAAAATGAATAATTACTGGACAGACACCACCACCAAAATGTACACAGGAAGTAATACAAAATGCAATGTTGTGGCTCAGTGGTAGAGCACTTGCCTAGCATAAGTGAGGCACTGGGTTCGATCCCCGGCACCACATAAAAATAAACACAAGTAATATAAAGGTATTGTGTCCACCTACAATTAAAGTATATGTTAAAAAAAAAAGAAAATACAATGAACTCTTACATTTCTAATTTTTGGTATAACAACTATCACTAACTTACCGACTTAAAAGAGAAACATCCTCTAAAGCTCTTTATATCAGACGTCCAAAATGGTTCTCTTTGGGCTAAAATCAAGGTGCCACCAATGCAACCTGTCTTCCAAAAGCTGTAATGAAGCTTTTCCTTGTCTTTTTAAATTTTCTAGCAGATGCCTGTATTCCTTGGCTTGTGGATTCTTCATCTGTCTTTAAAGGGAGTATGATCAGTTGGGTACTGTTATCATTTGGCTATGAGGTGTTCCTCCAAACTCCTGTGTTAATGCAGGAATATTGAGAAGTGAAACATTTAGATTATGAAAGTTGTAAGTTAATCAGTCCATCTTAGTTTGAATGAACTGTGTGATAACTGGAGGGAGGTGTGCATAGCAGGAGGAGATATGTCCCTGGGGGAATGCCCTAGAAGGGATCTTCTTTCCTTTAGCCACTTCACCCCTCTCTCTGCTTCCTAGCCATCATAATTGGAGCAGCACTGGTCCACCGTGCCCTTCCACCATGATGTCTGTCTCACCTTAGGTCAAGAGCAATGGAGTTGGCTGACCATGTACTGAACATCTGAATCCATGAGCAGAAAATATTTTTTTTTATAGTAGAATTTTGTGTGTGTTTGTCAGTTATTTGGTCACAACAAGTAAAAGCTAACTAACATTGAGTTTTTCTGAAATTGCATCATTCTCACTAGCATGTCTGCCTTTTCATTTAAGGACATATCTGAACATATTCCACCTACCCATATAATCCAAGATAACTGACTTTTAACTGCTATAATAGTCCTACATAATCACAGTATTCAGAAATTAGAACTGGGACATCTTTGAGAGGCCATTATTCTACTAAAGCTCTTCGTATATATTAAATAAATTAAAGGTTCAAAACCTTAGCTCAGGGGACTCTAAGTCCAAATCGTTCATGGGAAAATTCTATTGAACATTTACAAGAGAAATAAGATCAATCCCACACACACAGAAAAAAAAAAAAAATCAGTCATAGAGACAAAGTACTTCCCGCTCAATTTTTTTGAGTCAAGGTCCTTCTATTATCAGGAGTTCAGGAGTACATTAAGGCATTTTTAGAAAATAATACTATATGCTAATATTCCTCATGAACACAGACACATAATTCTTAAACAAAATATGATCAAATTGAATCCAATTATATAAACGACCAAATGGGACTTATCCTAGGAATTCAAGTTACTTTAATATCTGAAAATCAACTAATAAATGATGTAAAATTAATATATAGGAAAAATAAGCATACCATCAAGTGGAGAAAAATATTTGACAACACTCATTTATGATAAAATATTGTAGAAAATAAGCCAGACATGGTGGAACATGGCTATAATCCCAGAAGCTCTGGAGGATGAGGCAGGGAGATTCTGAGTTCAAAGCCAGCCTCAGCAAAAGGGAGGCTCTCCAAAATTCAGTGAGACCCTGTCTCTAAATAAAAATACGGAAAATAGGACTGGGGATGTGGCTCTCAGTGGTTAAGTGCCCCTGAGTTCAATTAATGGTACCAAAAAAAAAAAAAAAGTAGTAAACAAAACACGAAGAAAAATTCCTCAGCCTGATAAAGGATATCTATAATAGTGAAAGACTGAAGATAGAGTTCACCTTACATTTAAGGAGAAGGAAAGAATATCCTTTCTCTTCTTTTATTCAACATTGTTATGAAGAGTCCAGCATTTGCAGTAAGGAAAACCATATTACAGCCACACAGATTTAGATGAAAGTTGTCACCCTTTTTATTCATAGGTGATATACATGAATACATTAAGCATCCTATAAAATGTAAAATAATAAAAAAAAATTATTATTTAGCAATAATGCAGGGTATACAATTAATATTCAAGATCAATAAAATTTCCATATACTAATGAAATAATAAGAAAAAAACACAAAAATTATAATTTCAAATAAACGACATTGAAAGTATGAAACACTTAGAAGTAAATTTTTAAATGTATGTGCAATAAATGTACATTGAAAATTCTACTGAGAGATGGTGAAGACCTAAATCATCACAGAGATATAATTTGTTCATGGATTGGAGAGCTCAGTATCATTAAGATGTCAATTATCTTCAAATTTAATTACGGACTAAATGCAATTCCAGTTGAAATTGTAGCCATTTTTTAATCATTGATAAGCTGATTTTAAATTTTACAGAGCAATGAAAGATATGGAATATTTCAAGTAATTTCTAAAGAAGCGAGCAATGTTAAAGAATAGATATTACCTGATATCAATATTTGATATAAAATTTTAAAATCACAGTAATCCAGAGAGTATAGTTTTGAGGTAAGAATAAACACACAGATCCACAGACTAGCATAAGAAATACACACATAGAGTCACTTGATTTTTGACAAATTTCCAAGGCAAGTCAGTGAGAAAATGAATGTCTAAGAAATGATGTTGAAACAATTTTATAAATGAACAGAGAGAAAATGAACTTTAGCCTTTACTTCAAAAAAGTTAAGTAACTTAGAGGCCTCAATGTAGTAACTAAAAGTCTGAAACTTTTAGAAGAGAATTTAGAAAAAAAAATCTCTGCTATTATGAATGTTCATGAATTCTTAGATTAAAAATAAATAAATGAATAAAAGCATAAACCATGAACAAAATAACTGGGGTTAATCTAAATTTAAAACTGTTACCCTTTGAAAGATTATGTTAAACAAACAAACCAGAATATGTGAGAAAATACTTGACATGTATCTGACAATGGACATTTCCAGGATATGTAAATCAACTATATATAGTTGAAAGCATATAAATGATCCCAAAGTACATTTAAAGAGGCTGTCTGTCATCTTTAGAAATCAGGGAAGTGTAATTAAAGCCAAAATAGTTACCACCACAAACTGATTAAAGGCCTTAGATTTAAAGAGGAAACAGAAAAGCAATACTGAGGTTAGGAAGGTTTTACAGCAAATGGAATCCTTATACATATCTAGAGGAAAAGGTAAATGGTCCTTCTTGGTATTTACTAAGAGAAACTGAAAGTGAAATGTCTGTCCCACAAAGACTTGTACTTGAATGTTCCTAGAAGCTCCACTAATTATGTCTTCAAAATGAAACAATAGAATTTCCACCAACAGGTGAATGTATAAACAAGCTGTGGAATACCAGTTGAATGGAATACCATCAGTTCTCCCAAAGATCAAAAGACAGATACGCTTATAAATGTAATGAGTCTGACGAAAAAGGCTGACAGAACTATGCTACACTCAAAATTCTCCACATTTTGGGACTCCACTTATGGGACATTCCAGTAAAGGCAACTTCATGATGACAGAAAGTGGACTCATAGTTCCTGGGGACTGGGGGATTATGGGAGGGACTGAGGGTCATTGGAGGAGTTTGGAGAGCTTTGAAAAACAAAAACAAAACTAAAAGGAAGAAAATATTCTGTAACTTGAGTGGAGTGAAGATTTCTTGCATCTTTGGAAATCACCAAGTCGAACATTTTCAGTGATATCAGTGTATTTTTACATATATTACCTGCCTTTAATGTTGTTTCTAAAACAGTAGTTACCTCTTGGATTAGGGGAGGTAGACATCACCAGCTACAGGCTGGATTCCTGGTCCCAGCCACATCATCGTTTATGAACTATGCCACTTAAACTGTGTGATGTGATAAACAGGGATGAAGGAGTGTCATGAGTTTTATAGGCAGGTTATTATATAGCATTTGGATTTTGTATTCATATATCTTTTAAAAATCAAGCGTAAATTTTAAAAATCATGGCAAATATATAGAAATAATAAGGAACTTGATAAATGGCTTTGAGTATCTTTGAGGACACAGTTTGAATCATTCTTATTGCAGGAGGAACATGGAGTGGTGGCACACGCCTGTAATCCCAGCAGCTCCAAAGGCTGAGGCAGGAGAATAAAGGGTTCAAAACCAGCCTCAGCAACTTTAGCAAGCAACTTTAGCAACTTAGTGAGACCTTGTCAATATATCTATATCTAATCTATATCTATATCTATATCTATATCTATATCTATAGCTATAGCTATAGCTATAGCTATACTATCTCTCTCTCTCTCTCTCTCNATATATATATATATATATATATATAATGGGTTGGGGATGAGGCTCAGTGCTTAAGAGCCCCTGAGTTCAATCCTTGGTATCAAAAAAATATCCCAATAGCAAGAAGAGAGACTTTTCCAGTAACCACGGTGGGGGGATCCAGTTTTGAAACTGTCATTTTTAGTTTGTATCTTATTTTGATAAGAAAAGAAACATTTGAATTTTAAAACTGTATGAGCTATGTATGAGAAATGTATTTTTGGCAATGCAAAGAAAATGAGATTAGGTGAACATATTATTTATAAGCTTGAATAATGGCTGCTTGTAGAGAATCAATAGAGAAATTTATATTTCAAAAATTTTCTAACTTGGGCTAGGTCTGTGGCTCAGTGGCGGAGCGCTTGCCTAGCACATGTGAGGCACTAGGTTTGATCCTGAGCACCACATAAAAATGAATATATAAAATAAAAGTATTGTGTGCATCTACAAATAAAAATAATTTTTAAAAAATTGTCTAGTACTTTGGGGATAGAAGATACAAGAATGAAATATTTCACTTAAAAAAGAAAAAGATATAAAAATTATTTACACAACCAAAGAATAAATAGTCAACGGAGAAAAGAGAACTAAGTAAGTAAAGAAGAAAAAGGAATAGAGAAATCAAAGGAACATAATTTCTACACCTGGGTCAAATTTATTTGAACAGGGAACCCAAGTGGAGTGTTGAGGTGATCTATAAATAAAATTCTTTCTGCATACACACAATCCAATGTCCCGGTGCAACTAGGAAAAAATACAAAACCCACTGACTCAATATCTCCAAGTAAAGTGGACAGAATATGTGACTCATATTCATCTCAATGGTTGTCAATTAAGCCAAATTTACATGAAGCTCAAAGTACAGCGTATGATAACATGCTAAGCACACACAAGATCATGGAAACCTTGATTTGTAACCTCTGCTCTGAAACACAAATTGTGTATTTCCCGGGAAAGTGGCTTTCCTTTCTGAGTTTTTGATTCCTGTGAAATGAGAAATTTAAATCACACCTTCTTCTGAGCTCTTTCTATATTTTGATACTTCTTTTATGTCATCTTGATATCTGTAATACCAAATTTTATCTTTGTTTCATTTGAAATCCCTTTTATTTTTATATATTTTGCCCTGAGTTTTGAAAAGGGCAATATGTTGAGGGTTTTAAGATCTTTCTTGCCTTGCTTTAATTGGGTTCACTTTGAATTCACTAAATATTCATTGATGGCCTTTGACATTTTGAGTATATAGTGATACTATAATAATGACCAGGCTCTGGCTTCATGAAACACTGTCTAATAGGGGAGACAGATACATCAAGTTACATCAATTTTGTAGTTCTCACACAAAATATAATTAAATGACACACTTTTAGATATTTAAATTATTAAAGAGTACATAGGGATTTAAATAAACTTCACAGATCGTCAGAGGAAATGATGGTTGATTTTTGAACATTTGAACACCAATTGATCCTAAATCCCATGCGTCCAAGTCTCCTCCTCACAGATACTGTGAAATGGCAAGGGTGGGTAAGGGAGGAAAGCTCTCTGAATACGCTAAGACAATGGTCACAGTTACTCACCCAGCTGGGGCTTGTCTTTGGATCCTGCTGACAATCCCTTTCCACGAAAGGCAGTTTAACTGAAAGAACAATAGGCTCAGCATATGGTCAGGCTAATTATCACTGGAAACAGTAAAACTCATTAAAGTTTTTGCCAATACTTGTTTTAAAAAATCTCCAAAGGTAAGAAGAACTTGTTATTGATGCTATATAAATAAAATATAATAGTTAAAAAAAGCTACTATAGATTTTCTGATGGTCAGAATTGCCTCTCAACCATGCCCTTCTTCCTAACCAAGGGTTAGCTCTTTCTTTTTGGACTATTTCAATCCACAGAACACGTCACTATTGTATTCACCTATTCTTCCCCAAAGTCACTACTATATTCACATATCCCTCTCCACTCTGATGTTTCTCTTGACTTGTCTAAATCTATCTCATATATAAAACTGACTCAAATTCTCACTTCCCTTGCAGACTTCTTTTGTGTTGGAGTTTTATCTTTTATTTTTTAGTGCTAATCATCCATACCCTGACGTACATTTATGGTATGCTCTCTTGTTTTCTCCTTTTTTTCATGTTGATAGATTTTTATTTTGCTGGGAAGATTTAAAAATTCCAGCTTGTCAATTGGGCTGATGCTAATTATTGGTTAGCTATGATGTTGTTCAAGCACTGAGCCTCATTTGAATGACGGTTTGTTGATTTCCTAATGCAAAGAAGATTTGAGGAGTGAAAGATGATGCTTCATAGTGCACCTTCTGTAAGTGTTCAGGTGAACAACCTGTGCTTGACAAGTTTATTAGTTGCCTAGTAAGCTTATCTGGATTTCTCTCAAATATTTGTATATTTTTAAAAAAATATTTTTAATTCAGAAATATATCAAGTAAAAAGCAGCATAAATTAGTAATTAAGAAGTCGGTTATTAAAATCAGGGCTGTTCACATTCAGTTTCTTTGACTGCTCTTGTGGCCCAAGGGAGATTATTTCAATTCTTTGTCAGCTCAGCTGTAAGACATGGAATACAATACTATTTTCCTCAAAAAATTATTATGGGGTTCAAAACAATTGATATGAATAAAGTATTAGAAGAGCCCTAGAAAAAGTGAGTTGTGAGTGAATATTAGCCATTATTACTATGCGGAGAATTAAAACAAGAAGTCATTTTCATGGTTTTTAGGAGCATGAAAAAATTGAGTGGGAGGACTTTGATCTCAGATTATTAACAGGTGAAATGAATCCCACAGCAACTCGCTGATGCATGCTGTATCAGTGACCACCCAAGGCCTTTGTCCTACTGCAAGAATTTGAGTGAGCAATTCTCCACCCTCATCTATTTGCTCCTCTGTTCTCACAAAAGTGGTATGAAGCATTCATACTCTCTCTGTTTTTAACATCATGTCTGCTTGTAAGAACTGTGTTGCCCAGCTTGCAATCTTTATAAAAGTCCCTCTGCACAATCTATGTCTCCTGTGTTATTTTATTGGACACATTTCATTCTCCTGAGGTTATTTATTTTTCTTTTATGATGGTGTTCTCCTGTCCTGCTGTGTGCTCTTGCCCTTCCCCTATGGCATAATTTCCTGTGCTTGAACTTTAACTAGTTCCTCTGACACATTTTCACTGTGTACTTTTCATGGATGCTCGTCATGAAATTTGTTCTGTCACCAATTAACTAATTTCATAATTCAGCAAATACTTACTACTACCATATGCAGGGCCTTGTGCTTGGAGTTTTGGATATTATGGTGAGGCAGAATCAGTCCCACTACCTTGTGGGCAGAGAGCCGAGGAGAAGAAGATAAATGTCAAAAAAGTAAATGTATACATGAATACATAATTATGATAATTTATTAAAGGAAAAACAGAATATTATAGAAAATCATAATGGGGGATTTTAATTCACATAGAGTTTATTGTAGTCAGTACAGGATATTCTCAGAAATTCTTTGGTTTGAAGTACCTCTGAGATGATTCATTTGCAATGTCATGGAGACAGGATATGGTTTTCAAGTTAAGGAGAAATAAATGTGGGAATTTTGATTTATATGTATATAAAAGTATATATGTGTGTGTATATATTCATATATGTATAAATATATATAGTTAATGCTACCATATAAATGAATAAGATAACTTTGAGACAGAGAGTAGAGTGAAGTGAAGGCACAGAATGTACCTCTGAGGCAAATCCAATATAAACTGTTTGGAAAAAAAAAAAAAAGCAGAACCAGTATGGTAGAGTGAGGTAGAAAACAAATGTATGCCTATCAGAGGAATTTCATATCCCACAAGTCACAAGAGATGTTCTCCCAGGAAGGAGCTGATCACTCACTGTCTCATGTGCTACTGAGAAGACTAGTTGGACAATTAAAGGATGAGCAGGGATAGTAACAAAAGATCAATGGTGACCTCTGCAAGAACAGTTTCAATGAATAAGTGGGATGGTTGCCCAATAAGAGAGAATGGAGTAACCTGGAGTGAGAGGTCAAACATATCTTACAGAAGTGTGGTAGAGCTCTCAGTGCTACCTCCATATATCCTCTTCCATAGAAACTAAACTTGCAAATTGGAAAAATTTCATGAGTACGTCGAACACATTTTCTTTTTTCATCTTAGATTGGCCTTAAGATTAATATCTAGCTTTTGAGGAAATGTTGGGTGATAGAGCACAGAATGTGTTCCTAAAAGAGTCCTGCCAAATAATAACCTCATCCTTTGTCCTATCATATTTCCTGTTGCCTGGATGGAAATGCAGGCTGCTATTTTTGCTCAAGCTCTGGAGGACCACACCCTGTCAATGTCACTGCAATGAACTGGAAGGAGACAGATCCTAAAGAACATCAAAGATCTGCAATGATGTCTCTGTATTATCAGCATTTGGATTTCACTTCAAAACACAGAAATTATAGTATGTAATATATAGTTATATTATATATAATCCTACAAATCTGAATACAATCCTGAGAGCATGACTGGCTCTAAAGAGGAGTAAAGGAATTTTGCAATAAATAAATAAATAAATGCATTTAAATGCACAGAAAACACAAGCAAAGAGTTAAAAAGCTAATGAATTAACTTAAGGAGTTTATTCCTTCAAAATAAATATGCAAATAGATAAATTATGTAGGGGCAATGTTTGGTAGATAGATTGATCAATCCTCAAATCCAAAGAATAGATGAAAGTAATGTGTTAGAAAGGAAAGCAATAGTACCTTAAGGGTAATAGAGGAAGAGAGAATACTAGAATATTATTGGAATAGAAAAATAGCTTCGTGAATTTGCTGTTGAGAAAGAGAAGTGGTCTGCTTTGATAGCTTTCCATTCTTTCTATGAAAGTACTTAGCTGAAAGATACAGGGCATGAGAAATTGGATGAGTGGAGTAGGTATGGAATTGTTATTGAAATTTCAGTTCTTCAGGGGAGAAGAAGAATGAAGACACTCATGAAAATATCACTCTTAACTCCCTGGTTTATGAATTTCCAGTGGGATCATCTTCTTAGATGATTCTCCACAGCTTGTCAGGATGTATTTATTTTTGGGGGGTCAGTGAACTGATCAATTTAGAAGGAAGTCTAAATTACTGGCATATAACTACCACAATACACTATATATGTCTCATAGTCCCTGGTACTGATTCAAATTTAAAAAATGTGGATGGGCCAATCACCTCTTGGAAATGTGGGGATTTAAAATGACTTTTAATCTTCTTCTTCTTTTTTTTGTACTATAGATTGAACTCAGGGCCACTCAACCACTGACCCACATACCCACCCCTTTTTTGTATTTTATTTAGAGACAGGGTCTTACTGAGTTGCTTAGCACCTTGCCATTGCTGAGGCTGGCTTTGAACTCTTGATTATCCTGTCTCAGCCTCCCAAGCTTATAATTTAGAGATTATTAAAGTATCATATAGCTTCTTTATGTGATCTTTGATAATAAGAAAAATGTAATAAATATCTTGGCTGAATTTCCATTGATTATTCCACATAATGGTAAATGGGTCATTGCCCAAGCAGTAGTTTCTATTTCCCTTGAATTGAGTCATTCCTGAAGCCTCAAACCTATGCCCTGTATATACTCCTCCTAAGTTATTCTCTGTAATGTCACCATTCTTTGTAATATAAAGAGTTTGACTCATAAGAAGGGTCAGAGAAAATGAAATAGGTTGATCATAATGTTCTCTTTTAAGCCTTTAATAAATATAAATTGTGAACAGGTGCCTCAATCTTTAGAGTTAGGTTCAATTTGTTTTCAGCAGGAATTATATTACCTTAATATTTCTGACTGCTGAAGATAAAAGATTATTAAAATAGAGGAAGGAACATATTCCAATACATAGTCATCAAGAGAATATTCTTTAGCACCCATGCTATTTATAATGCTAGAATTTTAGAAGGAAAACTAAAATAATATGAGTCAAATAATTTCATTTAAGATTTACAAGAGAGATCACCTGACTGGATTGTGACTCAGCTTTTTAGTGTAGTAGTAGAGAGGTTCTCAGCAGTTCCTGAAATTTAAATTAATCAGTTCAATCAAGGGTGATGGGTTCTGGGTAATTAAATTAGCTGAGTCATCCAGGAAGAGATGTTTTAATAAAACACTGAGTGGTATTTTATGACACATACAGAGTTCCTTTAATAGTCCCTGCCATGAGGTACAAGGAAAGTCAGAAAGATGGATGGATGGATGGATGGATGGATGGATGGATGGATGGGTGGATGGATGGATAGAGATAGATAGATAGATGGCAAACATAATGCATTTGAAATGGCTAAAATTCAGGTTTCATAAAGAATGTAGTTTTTTCACAAGTTATGTCTTACAGTTCTGGAGGACCATAAACAATATTTATTTACACTAATGTCACTATACCATCTCTTATACTTACTTTCCACTTGACCAAGAGACTTCATCTCTGAGCTACCCTTCTAATTTGGTCAAATGCATTGAGTGTTTTCTTTAAGCAAAGCACTGTCTTATATCTGGGGACTGTGTAAAATGGCATAGCAATACTACACGCTCTGACAAACACATTGACAATAATTTTTCCAGAAATTTAAAACAAGAATGGACTCCCTTGAATCAAATATTTGGAGAAATCCTTTCATTAACTCACTTACAAACCAATATTAAGGGTTTACGGTAGTCCAACCACTGTTCTAAATCTTGAGGTAGCAAAGTAAGATAATGTGTGAACACCAGGAAAACTTGTTAATTGTTCTTTATTACAGAGATCTTACAAATTAATAGGCATGGTGAAGAAATTAATTAAAATATGATAGGTTGAAACTGATTACAGATCTGAGATTTTCATTTAGTTCTAATGAAATGGTCCAGTAGCCAAATCTTCTGGACACTGAAGCTGTTTCTCATCTGATCTGGCCCAGCTACCTGAAAGTCCCAAACTTGAATTTTCTCCCTCAGGCAATTAAGTAGCAAAGTGACACATAAAGTATGTGACTGGCTTCTGCCTAAATCTCATAGAGAGTTCAAGTTGCTAAGGAATCAGAATTACTGTTCTCTGCTTCCCAAATATGTTTTAAAGCATTTCAAATGGGTATTGAGGAGCCAGTTCCTAATATCTGTTATAACCTCATGTTTTCCATCCTTGTCTGTCTAGATTATTCCTAGTTATCCATCCAGCCTCAGTCGCTTGTTCATTCATTAATTGTTCATCCATTAAATCACTATCTATTGGGTATAAGATCAATTTCTGACTACATTAAGAAACTTCATAATTATACTTTTTTCTCAGTTTTCATTTATACTATATTTCTATGAGAGATTTTACATGAGATTATTCTATTTATTTGCTTAATTATTTGTCTTCATTACACAGTAGTATCCAAGATCATTCAGGGAAAGAGAGCCGCTTTCATTACTCCAAATAGAAATGCAGAGCATTAAAAATCTTTCAAAACCATGGAAATGTCAGGTCAGCAAAGATCAAGGAAGTTGCTGATAGTGTCATAAAATTATCAGAACAAGAAGTGCAAGGGTTTCAAAAAAGACTCTTCAGTATGACCTCAGCTCGCTGCTATAAGGAATCGCGGATTTGACAACACCTTGCAGAGAGAGGCTTCTGTAAAGCTCAGGAGTTACATAAAAGTTGCTCCCACAAGTCTCAGTTTTTTACAGCTCTGAGTCAGGAGATTCATGGGAGCTTGCCTGAAAACCACACATGTGTCTCACATCTTCCCTCAATGGCAACCACAGAGTAGCCAACTCCCTCCTCTATCTTCCAAAAGTTGTTTAAGTGACCCTCATTGGCATGATTGCAATATCATTTGACAGGAGACTTAAAAATGTAATTGTTAATTTCTTTCTAAGATGAATAGATGATTGTAAGCGGACACATCATTTTGAGTTGATAACAAATTATATGGTACAATCTACCAGTCAACTCAAACATTCTTTCTACCACATTAAACTTCCAAAGTAAACAATATCCTCCTTCATATGATGCAATAATCCTGTTCCTTTGAAGAGGAGTTCAGCTTTTTCCCAAAAATAGTTTGTTTTTGGAGATTGTCTTTCCTTTCCTATTCACAATCTCCTCTAATTAACCTGTAACAATTTGTTGAAGTTATAAATGTAATTATGATTAAATTGTGAATTGTAGTTTTAAATTAAACACAATAAACAAAACTTGCCTACATGAGGACAAAGAAAGAAGAGAAAATAATTGATAATTGCAATGCATTTATAACAAAACAAGGACACAGAATCTGCAAGTATATTCTTATTTCTGCAGTGATCCTGTGATCTTAGATGGTAATTATCATTTCTTTTGCCACTATCCATTCTCTGTTCATTTGCTAATAAGCCAAATCTTCAATGGTTGTGATTATTCAGCTGATCAAACCTAAACTTCCTTCTGGAAAGTACTGAGCCATCACTGCTTCCACAAATATTTCGATACTTTCATCTTCCATTAAGATTCACTACTTGTGATAAAACTATTAAAGGGCACCTTAGAGATGTCCCTCAGAGCCAAACATACTCCTTTATGCTAACAGGATAAAACACCCTCAAAGATCTAAGGAATGTAAAATGATCAGGGGACAGGGCTCACCTTTCATTTCACTAGAACCATTATTTCATCTCCTTGTGGAAATATTTCACCTGTGCAATAAGACATTTAATGTAACAAGATCCAAATTTCAAGAACTGGTAAAACCTTTTGATTTTCAGTCTTCGGTAATCTAGAAGTGGTTTATATTGCCAGTACTGGATAGTCTCACTATATCAAAATCTTTACTCATATCTGCAAATTTTCTTTTCCTATACAGTAACATTCACAGCTGGAAGGGATTAGGACAAGGATGTACTTAGGAATCATTAGTCAGCCAAACACAACAAGTTGGCTGTAAGAAATGGCAGTATTCATTTTGGGAGAAGAAATACATGGATCATCTCCATCTTTGCTATCAATATAATATTTATGACCCCATTGAGTAAGTATGGAGTGGGGTGTGCCGACAAGAAAGTAAGCTTGTACCAGCTACAGAATGAGGTCTCCTTACTGGCATTTCTGCAGTGGATGACTTTTCAGATGGCTTTGTGGGTATTTAGAAGAGGACATAATAAGACTCATACCCAAAACTCATTGCACGGTGTACATTCACATACATCTTCCACAGAGCTTCCTAGTATTAATATTGTGTCTTAAAAACTTACTTTGACTGATCATCTAGATGAATATCAGTCACTGCACTGTATTAGGGTAGAAACTTCCTTCTCATTGTTTTTTCTTGCTGCATAAATTTTACCAATGGTTGCTCTTATAAGTATAGGGCTACTTTCAGGTGGTCCAAGAATACCTTCTGTATTTTTATTAGCTAATATTTTTTATTACTCAATTTATCTATAATTTCTCTTGTTTACTCAATTTATAACAAACTCCCACAGATTGCAATAAGCATGGATAGAAAGAGAAATTTTCTGGTTTAGGAGTTATGGGAATCCAAGGCAACTCAGGCAACTGATTTGTACCTTCTGTATCTTTTGTAACCCAATGTCATATCATTTCTACTCCAGTGAAATGTCATTGTTATGGCAAAGTGGAGGAGTTTGGAACACAGATCAGATTACTTTATTCGTGATGGACAGCATAGTTTCAATAATTGCTTGGTGTCACCAAGTCAAACAGGTCTTATCCAGGACTCATTAGCATGTCAGATGTTGTGTGCATCAAGTTAGTGCTGTATACTCATCTTCAGAAGTGAGGATGATCCTTGTGATCCCCTTCTTGTGACTTAACGGAAGGACCCATGTTTGCTGGAAATACTTTGACCAGAAGTGATTCTCCTAGTGCTAAAGCCTAAATGAAATGTACTTTGAGTCTGAACTTGCTTCTTCTCTTTCTTTTCTAGTTTCACTGGTGATTCAACACACAAAAATGTGGTACAGTGGCTCTTACATTTACCCCTAAAACTTCAAACATTTTATCTCTTCTTTTCATTATGAGTTTATGAATTACAGTGTCATGCCCTTCATTTTGAAGAAGAATTCTTGACATAAGCCACATAACCACAAATCTAGAAACTTTACCACAGTGGTAGGATCCTTAGTTTGTTTTAGTTTATTTCCCATCTCTAGCACACATTATATACTAACTATATACTGACTATATAAGGTATTTTATTTTCCTTCAGGTGTGGAGGAAAATAGGGCTATGGGTATCATGCCAAGCTGTCAATGAACATTCTGAGGTTCAACCATAAGCTAGCTATCTGGGATGGGATAGTCTCTTAAATCTCTTTGCTTTTTAACAAATACCCAGATGAGTGGATGAATGAATGGATGCATTACTGCTTGAGTAATTTTCTTCACAGTGAGACGGAACTCTTAAAAAGTATTATTGGAGAGAAACACTGGCTTAATTTTATAGATTGCCATTTTTAGCATAGACATATTACTTTTAAGTCAATACTTATAGCAATGCAACCATTAAATGACTCAACTCCATGACAGCTCAGGATCTATGAGAAAGCCAACATGATTTTTCTGTTACTTTGACATTTTATCAATGTCTGTGAATCTGCAGCACCTGGGTCAGCTATTGAGCTACAGATTCATTCTCTACATCACAGGGCTTCCCCATTAAATTTTGTTGAGGAGCCACTGAAACTGGACTCAATTCTTGTTACCTTAGCATATTTTGACTGGTTGAAATAGACTCTAATCAAATATTTTAGACTGCAATCAAGAGTATTTCTAACCTCATTATGGTGTTATATTGCTGGAACTTTGGGACCTGTTTTTGAGTCAGTTTCTTATATAACCCTTTCATTTAGTTAATTTGTCTTTTAACTGAATATTTGTTTTTCATACTATTTTGCTTCTTTAATACAAACTTGGAGAAGTAAGTAAAACTAGAGTAAGATATTTCCTCTGAAACACATGGGTTTTAAAAAAATATTTATTTGTCCAGTCATTCAATAAGTATTTGTCTAGAATCACCTATACATCTGGCATTGTAAGAAATTATGAAAACCAAGCAACTTTCTTTTAGTCACCTTGTTAGCTGCTGTGACTAAAGGACCCGACCAGAACAACTGTAGAGGAGGAAAAGTTTATTTGAGGGCTCATAGTTTCAGAGGTTTTAGTCCATAGACAGTGGGCTCCATTCCTTGTGGCTTAAGGTGAGGCAGGACTTCATAGCAGAAGAGTGTGGCAGAGGGAACCAGCTCATATGATGATCAGGAAGCAAACTGGTTTCCACTTGTCATATACAAATATATACCCCAAAGTCATGCCCCCAATTGCTACCTTTTTTAAGCCACTCAGTTAATCCCTATAAGGAGATTGATTCATTGATTAGAGTAAGATTCTCACATTCCAAACATTTCTCCTCTGAACCTTCTTGCATTGTCTCACACCCAGAGCTTTTAGGAGACACCTCACATCCAAACCATAACAAATTTCCTTCTGTTAGAGAAAAGACATTCCAATAAGAAGAGATAACATACAAATCAATGAAGTTTAAAAATCTCAAAAATAAGACAGGCAATCATTTTTATCCTGAGATATAAATTTAGATATTGAGATAATTTTATTGGGATAGTTTTATATGGACTGTTCAAATATATTTTTAAAGAGCAATACATTTTGCAAGGAGTTGAAATGAAAGGAAGGGGAAAACATGTATAAAGGAAAAAAAAAGAATCCTGGGTAGAAGGACCAGCTATCTCAGGGGTTGGCAAACATTTTCTATAAAGAACCAGATAGTGAATATTTCACGCTTTGTGGGCCAGACAGGTTCTGTCATGACCACTCATCTCTGCTGTTTTAGCACAGAATTAGTCATCAAAAAAACAAAAATGAATGGCTGTTGCTATGTTCCAACAAAACACTGTTTACACAATCAAGCAGTGGGCTTGATTTGGCTCTCGGCGATGGTTTGTTAAGTCTTGAGCTGGTGTAAGGAGCCTAAAGTATAAACAAACTTGACATGTTAGAAGAAGCCAAGGAAGAGCAGGATAATTGCACTTTGATAGCTTACTTGAAAACTGGTATGAAACAAAATGAAAATTGCAGCAGTGGCAAGGTCACTTAAAGTAAATCAAAATAAAGAGATTGGATCATAATTAAGGGTTACGACAAATTGCAATTTGGCCACAAGTTTTTGCTGTACAGGTATCCATAACTCATTTTGTATCTTCAGAAGCTGGTCTAGTCTGCTCTTCGGCTGGGACTTATGCTTGCTTTGTGCAGTTGGATGGTAGCAAAGTGGACACATGCAGAATCTTGGTCAACTCTTGTGGCATTGGGGCTAACTCTCCTTTTTGTATCAGGATGGATTTTCCTTTTTAAAAATTCAATGAAGATGCTCAAAGAGGAAGCGATTATAATGTGACAAGAGAAAAATCACAGTGACTTGGTTAAGTTTATTCCGGAAGAATAGGAATAAAATGATTTACATTCGAGTCATGGTGAAAGCTGAGGAAGATTCAGAATATATTTTAGGGGTAGAGTCAACAGAATGTTATCAGGAGTTGGATGTATGGAATGTGGGTATCAGAAATTGGGGATCATATTCATATCATAATCAGTAGGATAGAATGGTGGTACTGGATTGTGAGATGGAGAAAGTCTGAGGGTGAATTATTTTTTTCAAACAATGGCAATCAAGAGCTCTGCTATGGCCCATTTGTATTAAATGATCAACATGATATCTAAGGCCAAAAGGAATTTTTAATTTCATGGATAATTTAGCCTTTCTCCTTAAGCACTCAAGCCTATGTCCTTTAGGTCATTACTTGAAGGTGCTAAATTTAGTCTAATACAAAGAATTTCCAAGAAAATAATAGTAAAGTAGAAAAATGGAACAGTGAAGAGAAAATGGATGCTGAGGTGAAAAATGAGAATTTCTTCAAAATTAGACCTTAAAGTTCCTGCTGTAAATTTATCTGGTCTCATTTGGGGCCATATTTATCCTCCTCAGCATCATCCCTTTTCAGTTACTAAGAACAACTTTGGGGAATGAAACATTCTCTCCTTTGCAAACTGCCACAGTGGAGGGGAAATAGTGGGTTTGGAACTGGGCACCCTGGGGCAGGAATCTTGGCTCCACCCCAAACAAGTCTGTGATCTTAAATGAAGTATGTAAGTCCTGTCTCTGTGCCTCTCCCCCTTTCCCTCTCTCAATTTTCCTCTGTGCATATTGAAATTTAGTAAAGAGCAATACATTTTGCTCTTATTTATTCAAAGTTCTTTTGAGAAGATTGAGCTTGTTTAGATTCACTCCACTTTTATTAAATAATGCTTATGGTCCCTAAGAACTTTCTAATTTCACTTAATATAAAATTTAAATTCCTCATCATGGCTTGGGGGTCTTTCATAATAGGCTGTGTCCATTGTCTCCCACTCTTCTCTTCTTCTTTCTTATTTCCCCTGTGCCACAGTCTTCTGTCTTCACTCACAGAGCACACACCACTGTTATCCTTACCCCGGAGACTTTACATTATTCACCCTACTTCATTTTCTTGTGTCCTAATCCCACGTGAGCCCTAATATGCCAGCTTAAATGGAAACATTTAAGACATGTCTCCATCCAAAGGCAGTCTCCCTTGTCCATCCAGGCACACACTTCATTTCAGGGCTATTTTTATAGCATTTACCCATTAACTAAAATTTCTTAACCTATTTAATGTATTATCACTTTTCCCCACTTAAAGTAGGCTCTCTCTCTCTCTCTCTCTCTCTCTCTCTCTCCCTCCCTCTCTCGTCACAGTCTGGCTGGGCACAAATAACCGGGAGGTTGAGGAGCCACTTGTAGATTCAAGAAGGAACCAACGTTATTTTCGAACTCAAGCGAACGCCACCCACGTGACCCTCCAGGAACTCTGTGGGACCTCAACGGGAACTCAACCAACCCACGCGAACTCTCTAGGAACTCCAGGAGAGCTCAACCGGAACTCAACAGGAACTCCGCGAGAACTCAAAAATAGCGGGCACCCAAGGCAGCAGGAACCGCTCCTTCTGGCAAAATGCTAGGCACCATCTTGACCTGGCCTTGGCTCTCAACACTCTCTTTTCTTTTTTCTTCTGGTGGTACCAGAGATTGAACTTAGGAGAACTAGACCACTGAGCCCCAACCGCAGCTCTCTTGTATTTTATTTTGAGACAGGGTCTCACTGAGTTGCTTAGTGTCTCACTATTGCTGAGACTGGCTTTGAACTTGCAATCCTCCTGTCTTAGCCTCCAGAGCCACTGGGATACAGGTATACATCACAGCATCTGATTTAAAGTAGGCTACTGAGACCAGAGACATTTGTCTTATTCATTTATCACACATGGTAAAGACTCAAAAATTAATTGATGAAATACCTCAGTATTTCAGTCCTAAATTAATTGATGAAATACCTCATCATCTTCAATACAGTACTCAGTACCATAAATAATAATATTGTTATGATTTTCCTTATGGTTGTCAGATTGAGGTAGAATTTCAATAACTCTCTCCTTTAAATAGAATGCTAAGGTGAAATCTCTTAGATTCTTTCCGTATTTATCCCTACACTCTGCGACTAGCCCCAGTGAAACTGGCTTTGCTTATCTAGCTAGCTGTGGCTTGACTGAAAGCTGTTCCAATATTCAAACCCTTGTTCCATAAGTGCCTTATATAGTTGAACCTTGGTTTGTTCTTTATGGGGAAGAAATTTGTCCAGACCCATTGTCTAACCAAGGGCCAAATTTCTACTATGTTAATCCATTTCTCTTTTTCTTCCTTTTCTTCTCGTTTCCCTCCTCCTTTTACATTTTTTTTCTCTCCTTTCTTATTCCAGGTTCTTCTATCTTCATGCCTTCTTGCCTTTAGTCAGCATTCAGGCAGGTGACGCTCTAAGTGCTAGAGATAGAGCAACCCACAGGACAGAATAAAGTTCCTGCTCTAATGGAGCTTACCTTCAAGAAAGGAAGACAGGAAATAAATAAATGAGCACATAAATGAGGGATCTATGGAACTGGATGAGTGGAGCATATTCCATGTAAAGGGGGCAGGAAGTGAAAATACCCTGATTCAGTAGAATGCTTGGCATGCTCAAGGTGAACAAGGATGTTAGCTTGGCAAGTGGAGAAGTCGTTGGAAATGACATTGAAAATGTAGCCAGCAATGATACCTCACAGGGCTTCTGTATTTTACCATAAGTGAACAAGATTGAAGGGTTTTGACAGGACAATGTGAATCACAGACTGTAGGGAATGACAGGTAGAAGCAGGGAAGCCAAGCAGATGGCTGTGTTGTAGCCCAGGTGAGAAATGATGGTGGTGTGGAAGGTAGCAGAGTCATGAAGATGATGTGCCTTGTTAGAGTCTGTAAACAAGTCAAAGTAACACCTGGCATTTTGCCAGGGGAATGTTAAGAGTTGGTAAACAAGTCTGGATGGTGCCTGGCAAAATGCCAGAGGGAGTGGTTTGAGAAGTAACAAAAGCCAGCCATTAAGTGTGGAGATTCCTGATTGGTTGACTGCTGTATCTAGTTTATGTTAATTAGATAAGCTGTGTGGAATGTATAAATACTGCTCCTGTCCTGCAATAAACGGCTCCTACTCCTGCCGTATCAACGTACACAAGTTGTTCGTCACCCCCTGGTTAGTTTGCCCAGCCAGCCGGGCTGCGGCAGTGCCTCACGATATATTACCAAGGTTAAGACAAATGGAGTTTGCTTGTGGATAAATTATGGGGTATGAGAGAGAAAGAAACCAAGGGCTGTTCTACAGTTTGTTTCTTGAGGAACATGGTACTAGAGTTGAAGGTTTGGTCCCAGCTTACTGCTAATGGGAGGTGGTATATGGTGTTAGAAACTTTAAGAGGTGAGATCTAGTGTGAGGTCTTGAAGAAGAAAGTGGGAATTCAGGCCCTTCTTCCTCTTCATGTCCTACACATGAATAAAATGACTTTGTTATGCCGAATACTCCTACTTTGATGTGCTGTACATCCCCACGAGAGACCCCAAGGCAATGCGTCCACCCAATCATGCACTGAAGTCTCTAGAATTAGGAGTCCAAACAAACCTTTTTTCTTAATCAGTTGGTTTATCTCAGGAATTTGTTACAGTAATGGAAAGCTAACTAACATGATAAATGGTGATTTTATTTATTTAAAATGGAAAGGTATTCGGGTAGAAAATCAAGGGCTCAATGTTGACATATTAAATTTGAGATAGCTAATAGACTGCCTGTTCTACATGAATCTAAAGAGGAAGATAGAAATGAAGCTATACATTTAAAACTTATATATACAGAGCTGCTATTAAAATCCAAGGCATTAAAGTCAGAAGGGGCCTAACAATAGTTGGAATGAGGTTAAAGTACTGCTTTTGGAACGTTCCTTAGTTGAGAAAGGCAATGATACACAATTTAAAAAACTGAGACAAGAAGCCATTAAGATTACAGGAAACCCTAGAATGCTTTCCTGTCTTGATAATGGAATCAATGTGGGGGTAAATACACAAGAGGTGTCATGAGTGTTTTCTTTCTCTCTAGGTCATGTCCAGCCACATTGGCTATATTCCTTCTCCTTGCTACATAAGGACCATTTTAGCTGACCACAGGTGGATCCCATGCTCACTACCAGTATGTACTGCTGACTGATACCCCATCCTCCAACAACCTTGTCTGATCAACTCTTAGCACACTTAATATTATGAATTCAGCATGCAATTTTGAGCAACTGGAAACATTACCTAAGCTACCTCTTCTGGAGTTGAGAATAACAACTTTTTAATCTTATATTCAGAGAGATCTTTCTAAGCTCTTGGAACATTTATAAAGTACACCATTAATTCCAGGATTCACTATATTTTCCAATAGGAGCTAATGGTAATGAGAAAATACAAAGAGAAGGAAATGATAAAGTTTGGTTTGCTTCCTTTTTTGATTTAGAGCAAGTCACTGACTGTGTTTAATTTCTGCTCCTTTTCTTTAACATGAGTTTTCAAGTTTGCTACTCATAAGTTTAAGTCTTATAAAGTGTTTCCTGCTGAAATGCCATGCTGACTGGAATTCAGCAGCAAATAAATATTGCTGTCCTCACTAATTTGAAACAGTATGAGTTTTAAACCTCTAGCTGCAGGAGATTTATTAAGATTACAGTTTTCATCGCCATCCCTTCAGTCCATCAAGATAGGTCAAAGCTGTGTAAACTTTTATTATTTTTTTTAAACTTGCAGCAATTCCCATTCTTTTAGTCTCTCCTTTCTGAGCCAGTAATACTGTTCAAATCACAAGTATGAAATAAATGAGACACATCCACATATCCTTGAATATATTTTAATCTGTTTTCAAGTGGAATAAAAATGTGTAAAACAATACAATTGTTGAACATTTTATTGAATAGCAACTCCATGAACATAAAATATTTATTGGTAAAAAAAGACATGATTGCTAAATCATTGTTATTATGTTTGCTTGTTAAATAGTTCATTTTGAACCTAATTATTAGTAAAAATGTGTAATCTTAAAATGCACCCAAAATGGTAAATATTAGAAAGGCACTATTTTTTAACCTATTGCAGTTTTCTAAGTGTAATATTAAGAAGTTTCCCAATTTTTTTATGTTTATTGATTTAGAGTAATTGGCCCCTGGTAGATAATTAAATGGTCAATAACTCTGAGTTCATTAGTATCCATGAAAAATACTTTCAGGAATACTTTCATGTTTGTGATTGACCATGCAGAGAAATATCTTGGTTGGAAAATTCTAGTCGCTTTGAGAAATACAGTTTATGGAATACCAGCCCACGTATGAAATGACCCCTGTCTTGTTGGACAGATTTAAATTAACAATAAAGTAAATGTTAGCACTTCACCTAATAGACTGGGCATAAAAATATAATTTCGTTAACAAATGGGATCATTCTATAACCAATACAGTTTTAATGGCATCGATTGAGTCATTTTATTCCAGAAGCCTACAGTGAATATTTACCTCTGCAAAAAAAAAAAAAATTCTTTTAAGCAAATGGTGAATTAAATAATCAAATGACCTCTTTTACATGGTCTTTTATATCAGTATTTGTGTCATCAGTGAACACATCTATTACTCATCAAAACTTCCAGAGTAGAACTTTCTACTTTTAGTGAATATGTTTATTGATGCATTGAAATGAGTGCGAGATTTAAAAAAATAACCTTACATACATTGTGAATATGATATTTTAATTGTACTATTATGGGAGAAAGTTATTCATTTGTCAAGGTTATCTTTTATGTATATATTCTTTTCCATTGGAAAAAAAATAGTTCATTTATTATTCTAAATTTTGAAGTAGCTCTGGTAGGTAGAGAAAACACTGAACCATTTTGTCACTTGTGGTCCTAAATAAACCACTTGATGTTTTTATGCCTTCTTTATTGCCTCTGGAAAGTGATTAGAATGGTTCAAAAATTATGTGATAAAACTGCTCCTGCTCATTACTCACCTTCTTACTTTCCATAAACTCACCATATGAATAAAGTAGCATTGTTTTTTTTTTTTTTCTAAGTAAAGGTCAAAGCCCCTGTTATGGTTTAGAAGTGAGGTGTCCCCCCACAAGCTCATGTGTTGGACAACAGGAAAAAGTTAGAGGTGAAATAATTGTGTTACAGGAGCCTTAACCCAGTTAGTGCATTAATCCACTTGAAAGGATTAACTGGGTGGTGACTATAGGTAAAGAGGGTATGGCTGGAAGAAGTGGGTCATTGGGGGCAAATCTTTGGGGTTTATATTTTGTCCATGGTCCGGAGAGTTGCTCTGCTTCCTGATTGTGATGTCCTGAGACATTTTCCTTCTCCATATTTCCACCATGATCTTCTACCTTGCTGTGGGCTGGGCAAATGGAGCTGGCCATCTACAAACTCAGACTTCCGAAACTTGAGCCCCCCAAAAAAACTCTTCTTCCGAGAATTGTTTTTGTCAGGGTTTTTGGTCACAGCAATGAAAAAGCTGACTAAAACTGCCTCCTTAGGGCTTCGTCACAGAACACCTTTATTCTTCCTTGAATTGTTCAAGAACTCCAGGCATTTGCCTAATCAGAGAGTAACTTCTGAGGTCAGACAGAGAGAAAGCAGAGTTTGGACACTTTGTCATTGTTCCTCACTGTCACTGTCAGTACTATGGACCAATAGTGCCTCCTTCCACGGATTCTGTGCACCCTTTGGTGATGCCGCTCCTGGTGGCTGGATTCAGTGGGCTGGGATCCTTAAGCCTAATGGATCTGGGGTCACTAGCTCAGTTTCCCTAAACTCAACATATTTTATTCTGGGATCCTTTCCCTGGATGGTGATGGTTTTTCACTCTGTTTCACTCCAAATTGTTATCCTGGGAAACAGGAGCTGATGCCTTCTGTTTTAAAAGTTCCTAAGCTTTCAGGAAATTATTTGGTGTGTCAGGTAGAAGTCACAAATGAAAGAAACAAAAGTTCTCACACTGAAATTATAAGGCGTTGACTTTGTGTCTATTCTATTATGAATGGATATTATCCACAAAATAAGATGTGTTTCAAAGACCCCCAGTCACCACATGATCAGGAAGACAGGTCTTTTAAGAAATCCTCTCATTAGGTTCATCATTTGAATCTCCCCAGATGGGTATGAGAGTTTAAGCAACTCTTATAAACTATCAGAATATTATGAATTATAAAATGTTAGAAGTACTGAGATAATTCAGCTTCATTTTGTGTACATTTTTCCTAATAATGATTCACATAAAATGAGTCTTTAATTCAGTGGCCCTGATCACCTGTAAATATGAAGATAGCATATATGCAAAGACAGAAAATTATTGGCCTGGAATAATTAAAGAAGAGAGTATGCACTTAATCATAGTTACGCTATTGAATTTAGTGTTTTAATCCTATTTAATTTTCTACGTTCAATACAATTTATTTTTAAATCTCAAATGGATTATTTAAAATTATTTTTAGTGTAATGAATTTACTGATTTAAATATTAAAATATTAGGTAATATTACAAGTCATTAAAAGTAATATCAAGAATATTTTTCTGCTTTTAGAGGGTGTCCTGAAAAGTCTTCAAGGGCTTAGTAATATCTATGGAGTTTCAAAAATGAGGTGCTTTATATTTCTTGGTGCTTTCTCTGTCAAAAGGATACACTTTGGTTTCTTTTCTCATAAATCCTTCTTTTGTCACCTATCTAGTATAAAATGTTGCATAATATGGAAAGTAAAAGCACTGAGCAAAGGGATTACATTTGTAAGATCATGCTGCCATAATCTTAGATTTTTACCTTCACATTTCCAGAAAAATAATTACCTCCTTATATGATATTACTCCACTGGAGGTCACGTACTCCTTCTATGAGGTTATTACATTAGCTGTGAAAATTCAAATGAAAGATCCTGTTCCTTATTAACATGTGATGAATGTTTGCTAAATATAAATATGTGTTGGTTCATGAAAATATAAATAGTTTCCTGTAGATGTTCAGAAATTATATTTTTTGACAGATTTCCAGTTGTGATTTTATGAACTTTAAGTTGGTCAAACAGATTGATTTATCAAGTGTCCACTAAGTCTCTGGTGCTTGTGAACTGTGCTAAGTAGCCTGGTGTAGGGACTCAGCCTGGCAGTGGCTGTGTGTGTTCTCTCAGTCCAGGCCAAAGTTAAGCCTCCTTCACTCCCAGAGTTTGATGCTCAGTTCTGCTTCCTCAACTACTCTTTGAGCTTAGGGATGGTATTTCTTTCACTGCTTTATTCCTTTGTTTCTGTCATGTAACACATTCTCAGTAAATGTTTATTAAAAGAAGGAACAGCCAAATAAAGCAGGGAGAGTTTGAAGGAGTCACTGATTTAGGACAGATGTGAGGGCAAGAGCTTATTTGTCTCGGTATTTTTCCCTCAAAAGGCCTGAAATTATTTCTCTGCCATGATTTAAGTACTTGATTCTGTTAATTTTAAATTCTTTATAATATTTGCTTTAATTTCATTTTTTTAGTTTTAGTTGGACACAACACCTTTTTTAAAAATTTATTTTTATGTGGTGCTAAGGATCAAACCCAGCGCCTCACATATGTTAGGCGAGTGCTCTACTGCTGAACCACAACCCCAGCCCCCCCAAATTCTGCATAATCTTTTAAAATAAGGAGATGAACTGTAAGTCTATAATCTTCTCACATCAATTAAAAGTAATATCTCTGTGTACATTTGTTTCCCCAAGTTCTAGACTGTAGGATTATTTGTTGAGACTAAAATAAAATTAATTTGCCTTTCTTTCCACACCTAATGAAACTTGGCCCTGCCCATGAAATAGGAATCTGGAGAGGAGATTAAGACTCAGTAGAGATCCTCCCTAGAGCTGAAGGGGATTTCCAGTGAGCCTAAGTGTGGTATTCCACCGAATGAATACAGGTAATTCAAAATTATTTGCAAATCAAATTTTGCTATCTTGTGAGATGATTGAGAAAAGAAAATCAGTGTTTATTAGGCTAATATTTGTTGAGTGCCTAAACTGACTGAGAAGTTTTCCAACTGTAATTCATACCAATCTCATATGCAGTTGCTGTTCTTATATGCAATCTCATATTATACAGTTCTATAGAGATGGGTATAGAATTTGAGAGAGGAAGCACAGCTGATAAATGAGAGAGGCAGAATCAGGAAGCCTGTCTCTGAGTCCTCCTCAGCAGTCCTCCCTTGTTCCACAGGTACAGTCATGTCTTCTTTAAAGATTCAGTAGGTGCTTTCTTTATGCATAGCACATGGGTAAACAGTCATGGACACCACATGCATATTTTTTCTTGCCCTTTAGACCTTAGATCTTAATGAAAAAGAGAGAAATTACATAAATAAATGCACAAATCAATGTGTATTTACACATTACATCTCATTGTTTAGAGTAAAATTATTGGTATCATAAGAGCAAAACAAGTGCAAATGATTTCAGTGATGTAAATGAGGATCTTGAGTGGACATTAAAATTTCATGGCAGACCTGATGAAGAAGGAAGGATTTGAAGGGGGAGGATATACAATACAGATGGACTAACAGAAAGGTAAGTATTTGAACATCAAGGATAGCACAGTACACTGTGAAGTAAATGAACTCAGTGTTCCCTGTGGACACAGAGTTTACCCTAGGAGTATGGTGGGCTCTCGTTTGCTTAGTTGGCATCCAACTCAAAGCTGAAGGTTGTTAGAGCACCTGCCTGAACTTAGTTTGCAGTCCCATCTCATGCTATTAGATTGACCTGTTCTGATGCTGGCTCAATCTACCCTTTTGCTGAGTGAAACTCTTTATCTCAATGCCTTGTGAGTTGTCACTTAACGCATGTCTTCAGAGTTGCCTAGGGACATTTCTGGTGACAAAAATCTTCTTAAAACTTGTAAAGAAACAAACTCAAATTCTGTGCTCACAAGAGAGTAACATTATGTCCTACGTTTCTGAAAGATGTTTATTTCATGGATTGTAGTTTGTAGAATATATTTACATTTCACAGACTACTGTATATTCTATGGCACAACCGATCTACACAATACTGCATGCTCCATTATTCTCTGAGATCAGTCTCTGGGGATGCGGAAAGCTGATCAAAGCTTCAGCCAAAGCATTTGTAATTTCCTTTAGCTCAGCATTTCCTAAACTCATTTTGTCATGGAACAGTTTTATGTTGTTTAAGAACTTTATCTTCTCAGTAATAGTTTAAGGAAAGTGGCTACAACTTAACTTCATACACCAAAATGCCCTCAACTCCCTATAGGGAAAGTATTATTTTTCCTAAAAGATCACAACACAAAATCAGATAAGAGTAAGTAGCGAATAATTCATCTACATTGATATTTTGTTGGCATATAATCAAATCAATTTATGTGGCACCAAAAATCACTCATGTGCTTAATCTCATCTCTCATTTTTGTATTATTTTAATTGGCCCATCTATTAAACAATTATTGGCAAACCAATTCTATCAGAGAGAAAATTTATACATACATTTCATTTTACTGCTCCCCTAAAAGTGAAACCCACAGTAACTATTAAAAGATATTACTATATCTTCTTAATATCTGCTTTTAATATATATCTTAAATAGTATTCTCTCCTACTACTTCTCTTGTCTAACAATTTAAAGATTGGTAGTTTTTAATAAATTTAGCTTAAACTTTCTTTTTCAATGGCTTCACTAATTCCAATTCTTAAGCATGTCTTCTTCATCGTTTTTTTTTTTTTAAATTTTCACCTGTGCATGTAAATACTTGCCAAAGACTTCAAACCACTTCTCAAAGCATAGTCATTAATAGATCTTATTTTTATACCAAAAGTTTATTCTCTCCCAGAGTCGTGGAGTCTCAGCATGAAAAGATCTTGCTAATACTTGCTTGTCTTTCCTTATGTCCTGAAGTGTCCCAGGCCTGGACTTCATATTTTTCATGCTGGAACCAGCTGTTTGTTTTCAATTTCAGATGAACAGCTTCTCTTGTGCTTTGCAAGTTTGTTTTAAAAGCAAAACTCCACCACCTTGAAGTACATGGAAAAATGTTTGTCTTTTACAGATTTTCTTCTTTGGTCATCATTAATTTTTTACTATATTTTAAATACTTTCCATTGATATCTGGATGATACCATTAGAATATTAATATTTGTTGAGACAGGCACCGTGGTAGTGACTTTCCTCAAGAATATCCCAGACATTATTCTAATACTTTGAAATAATACAGATGAAAAATCTAGGTACCCCTAATTTAATATGAGACAGCTAAAAGAGGCAGAGCTGGCCTTAAGATTCAAGTTCTTCTGAGTCCAAATATGTGTTCGTGCTTCTCTACCACAAAACCTCATTTCATTAACAAAATGCTAAGGATGACTGAGTTTAGTACTAACTCATGCAAATGCTACTTGCCATGACCTTCCATATGATTTTTTAATAACCCAATTAATGGATAAGTGCTATGCCAAGCAAGGGCATGGGTATAAAGAGGGAAATTAAAAAAAAAATCAACTGTTTTATTACAAAGAAATGATAGGTTCTTAACAGACACTAGCTAATTGCTAAATATAGTAATTTGTATTTTGAGGCCCAGTGAATTTGGAATAGCAAATCTATGACTTTTTGTTAACTTTTTCTACTTGAGGTCAGTTATCATACTGATTTTTAAACCTCTGTATGTTTGTGTGTAAAAAAATATAGAAGTACAGACAGAAGACGGTATTCTTTTGTAAGTGAGAAAATATATAGGACTTTTGAATTTAACCAACTCTGAAAGAAAGGTAAATATGGAGATATTCTCATCTTAATACACATCTGTAATATCACCTCAATTTTATCAACTTTTTAAAAATTTATTTTGATCAATAATAAAAAAAATCCAACTTATTTGTTGAGAGCCACAGCCGAAGGGGCCCCAGCAAACTTCCAGCTGCCAGCAAACTTCCAGCTGCCAGCTGATGATTGGCTCACAGCGGCCCCAGCAACTTCTAGTTGCCAAGTGATTGGCTCCTCTGTGGTGATGCTCATTGGGCTGTTTCCCCGCCCTTTCAGACCATGGAGCTGCTCATTGGGGGACTTTTTTTGGCTCCGCCCATGCAACCCAGCCAATGGGCCTCAAGAGCAGGAGGGTGGGGGAAGTTGAGAGGCTTGTGGGAAGCGGGTGGTGGCAGTTGGGCTCTGAAGGTTTTTCCTGAGGAGCTGTTTTGTTTGGCGTGTGTAGTTCTAAAAATAAAGTTCGTTTCTTTTGACAAGTGGCTCCTGAATTGTGCCCAGCCAGACTGCGGCACTTATTGATCTGTATTTTCACTCAGACTGTTATGGTAGAGTGTTACATGGACTGATTGCTATCTATTGTTGGAGACAAGGCAAATAATAAAGACTGAAATGATCCTTGTGTTCATGATTTTTTTTTAACCTCACTCCCTCATGATGTTGCAGACAAATGATAAACCTAGGAACAATGTGTAGATTGTGAAGAATGATGTACCATTGTTATACTAAGAGTAAAGCATGGGGTTGATATTCAAAGTCTTGAAGAATAAGAAGAAGCTATCCTGAAAAGAGTTTTGAGAACAAGTCTGGTCAGAAAGGACAGAAGGTTCAAAATGTCTGCACTGTAACCATCTTGAAATATTGGAAGAAAATTCACATCTTGGACCTTGGTGAGCCAGAAGAGGGGTGATAAGAAAAAGGATTTTAAAAGTTGACCCTCTGGAATTTTGAGGATGTCATAGGCAGTAACAAAAAGGTTTCTATTTTATTTTACATGCAATGAGTAGCTCCAAAGGTTTTAAGCAGAAGAGAGATACAATTTAATTCATAATTTATAAATATTATGCAGGCTAAAATGTATAAATCTGATTCTGTAAGGTATGAAATAAAGAGTAGTTTTCACCAAGTATTCTATTCATCGTATTTCTTGGAATTGAATGGGTCCACAACACTGTTGGGCTTAGTCAGCAAATGTCCTATGAATAATTCTGTATTCTCCTGCTCCTCATGTTATGGCAATGGCAGACGTTGAATATTCCACAGGACTCACCCAGTCAGACCAAGACCCTAAATGATCGTGTGTGGCATAATCCTTGGAAAATCTATGAGTCATATAAAGTGAGCATGAAACGAATAGTTGTTGGGTTAAAACACTGTGTTTGGGGGCTGGGGGTGTGGTTAAAGTGGTAGCGCGCTCGCCTGGCATGCGTGTGGCCCGGGTTCGATCCTCAGCACCACATACAAACAAAGATGTTGTGTCCACCAAAAAACTAAAAAATAAATATTAAAAAAATTCTCTCTCTCTCTCTAAAAAAAAAAAAAAAACACAAAAATACAACACTGTGTTTGGGGATTGTTTATAACAATAGCATAATCAAACTTATACATCAAATACATTGAGCCAAGTAGAAAGTTGAAAACTAGTGAAAATCTCTATCATTTTGAACTACGGTGTTTGCAGTGTTAAGAAATCAAAGTAAATTGCATTTTACAGGTAAAGAAGACAAAACTAATAGGTAGATTGGATTAGACTGGTGAGTGTCTCCTATGTTATACCCTACAAGTGAGTAATTCTTGTTCAGGTTTTGAAGGAATGGAAGAGATGGCAAGTTTCCCTGGCTTCAGTGGGAAGGCCTGAGGGCTTTGAAAGATGGCCTACAGTTGATTTTTGCCAGTCAGTTTCTGATATCAGAATGTGAATCATCCTACCTGATACCTAGACCTTTGCTCAGAGTTGCCAGTCATTTTTGCACTTCATGATTTCCGGAATCCTAGCAGCAGTTTCTGACCTTTCTAGCCCAAGCTCTCTCAACAGTTTCCTAAGCCTTTAATTATCTGTATTAGATCCCTTTTTGATAGAAACACCTAGAGTTCTTTCTGTTTTCCACACTTTGTGTTACTCAGTAAACTATAGCTTACTACTACTTTACAACTAGTCATCCAAGTAGTCAGCAGAAACCAAGGCTCTGGAAGTTAAGGATGCTATCTAAGAGCCTTTTATTATAATTGTTATAACTGGCCATAACTCCACTTTATAACTTGTGATTCATAATTTGAGCTCTGTCTATTATATCCTATGTAACATTCTCTTCAAAAAAGTGGGATTGATTTTAAACAACTTCCTAGTAATCTTAGAGCCTAGGATTGATACCATCACAATTTATCCTATCTTGCTTTGGCAATGAAATTTCTGCTTTTAAGGAAAATGACACCTACTGGAGCATATTCACAGTATGTTTTTCTCAGCATATTTTCCATCTGATTGTCATTTACCATAAAGCTACCTAATCAGATTTCATATTTCAAAACTCCTCCAATCTGCTGGTTTAGCTTACAGATAAATGATACTGTGCAGAGCGGCTGTTCTGAATCCAATAACACTACAGTGGGAAATGAGAAAATGGACATTATTAAAGAAGTGAGGTTTAAAGAACTGATTTTTGAGTCAAATGTCTTTCATTATGGTGAGAAATATTAGGGAAATGAATAAGGTAGGCAACATGCCACAGCTGTCGGTTATTCGTTTATTCTCCAAAGATATTTTTCTCACATGTCCCAGGAGCACATTTTTTATAACCTATAAAAGTAGCTTATTTTTTCCTCTTCAAATTTGAGACTGTCTTTTTTTTTTATTTAATACAAATGAAGTCGAAAGTACATATTGAATAGGCTACCATGTGGTTAGAAATAGCTGGTAGGAAAAAACTAAAGAAGCAGATTAACATACACTTGTATACAAACAGAAACCATGACTGAATCAAGCATATGAATGCACACCCAGAGGAGAACACACCATATGTGTTTTATTAAGTGATGAGCATGTTTGTATTCCACACTTCCAAATAAACTATAGGCTCCTAAAAGTCAGAAGAGATTATTTAAATATACAGTCACTTAACAATAGAAGAGCATTCCTAGAAATGTAGTCTTAGATGATTTTGTCAGTGTGCAAACATCATGGAGTGCACCTAACACAAATTAAGAAGGTTATATCACTAGACTATATAATTTAATGGACCAATGTTGTATACTTGACGTGTCATTGGTTGCAACATCTTTGTGTGGCACCTGACTGCATTTCTATTACCTGCCATAAGTGTATTAGTCTTCTCAGGATGCCGTAACAAAATACCACAGACTAGGTAAGTTAAACTACAGAGGTTTATTTTCCTCATAATTCTGCAGACTGGAATTTTCCACCCAAGGGGGTGGTTTCTGGTAAGGCCTTTCTTCCTGGCTTTTAGGGAGTGACTCTCTCACCATGTCATTATATATTTCCTTTGTGCGTGAACAAGAAAAATTCATTGATGCCTCTTTCTCTTTTTATTTGGATACTGATCCCTTTAAATTAGGAACCCACCTTGGGACCTCATTTAACCTTCATTAACTCCTTAAAGGACCTTCTCCAAATAAAGTCACATTGAATATCAGTTTCATCAAATGTATTTGGGGGTGGTAAAATTCAACCCTGAATATACAGATAACAAGAACTCAGTGAATATGTTTAGAAAAGAATTTGAGACTAATAATTACAAGTGGGAAATATGTTTTATATCACACTAATTGTCAATTGAGCACTACAAAGTTATTTCTTTTAAATATGGGCAGGATTACCATTTTAAGTACTAAATTAGAGGGATTCGAAAGAAAATGCCATTTTTATTGCAACTGAAACTTAAATCAACAGTTTCCTTACATTTTTATTCACTGAATTGTCAATGAGGCCAGTATCTGGTTTCTCTTATGAAAAGTACATTATCATTGTTCATTTAAAATATAATTAAATAAAAACTGAGGATAGTAACATTAATACTTGATGTCCCTCATGTCTGGGGAAAAGAAAACAAAGAAAAACAAAAGTTTGGATTAGTTATGTAAATGTTAGAATCTCCTGCCAATAATCCAATGTTATAAACTATATAATATATTAGGAAAAAAAATTGACAATAGGAATAACACCTAAAATATTGAAATTTATTCAATAAGAAAATAGAAAATGATTCCTCCTCATTAGTAACCAAAAAGATAAAATAAATGTCTTAACCCTCAATACAAAATGTAATGGAATCATCAATGGAAAGGATGAATACATATATTTTTATACTGAATATACATAAGAATTATGATACTGTAAAATGTGTTAACAATACATATGGGGGCCTTAAAGCGTTAACCCATTTATCTTGACTTGATGATTCTGCAAGTAATCATACACAAAATTTAAATTGCAATATAATAAGCTGAATAATGACCCCCAATTATAACATACCCCAGTCTCTGGGGTTGGTACATTGCCTTATGAGAGAAAGACTTTTTCTGTGAATCTAAATAGAATGTCTTGAGATTGGGGTATTAACCTGGAACATTCTTGATGTTCTACATAGTATCTCAATGTTCTTGTGAGTTTATGCTAATTAGTTATGGCAGGTACAGAAAACTAGTCCATGCAGATATACAACATCATTTATAAAAAAAAATTTAAAAATCAAGCAGTTTAAATTTTAAAAATCCTCTGAAAATGATTAAATTAGTTACAGTGTATTTATCCAATTACATACTATTGCACTAGTAAGAGAGATATTTGAAATGCATTTTAGATAATAGAAGATTTTCATTATTTATGATAAATATATGTATCAGTACTTATAAAATGTTTATAGATAGTGACAAAAAGTCATATAACATTTTTCACAATGGTAAAAGAAAAACACATCATTTGCTATGTTATCTAGTTCATAAGAAGATAGAAACTAGACATAATCTAGTAAAACTTGCTCTGAACCGATTTTTGAGATATCAGAGATCTTAAAGGAAAGTGTATGAATCTGAAAATATTTGAGGAATGTGTGAGATAAGAAAAATGTGGAGGAAGTGACACATTTTGTCTATATATCAACCATCAGTCTCAGGACATCAGCCAACTGCATGGTCTGTTGTCTGTAGGTGTTGGCATTACCAAAAGAGATACAACTCATACAGCCTCTGGATGAAACAATGCTTCACCCACAGAGCCAAGAAACTGTGAGATAATCTTTGGTAGTGACTCTCAGTCCCCACTGGCCAGCAGGTATTAACTCAGAGCCATCCCCTAGAAGGGATTTGGCCTCCATCCTTCTTGTGCTACAGAAAAAAGATCCCCACAAACATATGCAGCAATGAAGATGGCAAGTGTTGTGTTGATACACATGGTTCAGCAGAACAAATGAGTACACATCAAGTCCAAAACAGAGAAAGATGCCTGCCCCCTCCCGCAAAAGGTGACTGACATGCATTGTCTGTGAAGGATTCTTACTCTTTCATAAGAAAATGTTCCAGGCTCAAGGCCACTCTTATGTCATGACATAAGAGCCAAGAAGCTTGTGTACACTGTCCTCTCTGTCACATGGCCCTGGATGCAGCATTACCTACCCTTCACCACACTGAGATGCAGACACAGCAGAATAAATCCAATGTTCTTGATGTCAAGACTGAATTCTCAAAGGAGCAGAGACAAGGACAAAAAGTTTTTTAAGAGGTACAGTAGAATGCTTGTCGTCAGTGATGGGAATCTTATCTCTGAGGGTAGCAATGGCAAGGATGAGACATGGAAAGTATTGCAGAATTTTATGGCTATCTAATGAGAAGACAGTATAAAGAAGTGGTAAAGGGCAGTTTATGAAATATCTGCTTTTTCCTCTGAGATCTATGATTTCCTTTATATCTACTAGCACCTGCACAAGTCAGAATCTGGAAGAGGGTGCTGTAATCTGTCCATTACAGAAGACGTGCACTCACCTCAGGGTGTTATAAAATCATTTTCAACTAGAATAGTCAGACCTCTATATCCATGGGTTTTACATCCATGGATTCAACCAGGCACTAATCAAAAATATGTGGAAAAATGCAACTGTATGGAACTTGTACAGACTTTTCTTGTCATTATTCCTGAAATAGTACATTATTACATCTATTTTTTTGCTCTTTGCATTGCATTAAATATTAAAAGCAATCAAGAGATGATTCAGGGTACATGAAAGAATGTTATAGATCATATGTAAATATGATGCCATTTTATATAAAGTCCCCATACAGGGACTTTGATATCTGGAATAAGATTCTGGAACCAATCCCAAGTTGATACTAAAGAACAATTGTACCACACAAGCACTGACAAAGTATAAACCATTCCTGGAAACTGAAAACCAAAACCAGTCAGAAATCACAGATATCTCTTAACCAGTGATTTATTTTTAAGTGATTATTATCCTTCTTGATATTCTCATGGAAAATGAAAGTGTTTTCACAGGGAAAAAATTGGGGATTGAAAAGCTTGCTAACTGAAAAAGAAGTAATATCACTAAATAAATATGAATGATTTATACTGATGAATAAATTAAAACAGGTATAATAAATATCCTGAGACATGGAGAGAAGGTTGCTTTAAAATAAAGGATTCTGTGTTTTTGAGTGATATTAAAATACCCCATTTAACAAATAACCCAATAAGTTGGAAAATCACAATATGGATATAAACATATATTAGTAAAATCAAAGATCATATTTCAGAAATTTTCAAGACATCAGTGCAGAGAGATAGGGCCTTTATATAAAAGGGTAAATACATATAAGGGGGGATAAACAGAGAGTGGGATATAGAAGTACAAGGGTCAATAGATTGCCTGAGGATGAGAACAGTAATTAACAAATGTGAAAAAGAAGAAATAAAAGAAGAAATAAGTGCTAAGACCTTAAAACTAACAAATGAAGACTAGACCATCAGAAAACTAAAGAAGTTAAAATATAAAAGGAAAGAAACCCCATATCTAGACACACTATATTTAAATATAAGATAATAAAACCTAAAGAAAAGAAAAATATTTTCTGAAAAGCAGACAAAAATCATTAGAAGAAGTATCATGGATATTTAAGATAATAAAATAGTGAGTAATATTTTGAAACATGGGAAAATACCTTTGACCTTGGTTTACTATATCCAGCAAAACTGTGTTCATATATAAGATTTTTTGTTGTTGTTGTTTTGTACCTGGGATTGAATGCAGGGGTGCTTAACCACTGAACCACATCCCCAGATGCTCCCCACCACTTTCATTTTTTTTAAGTTGCCAAGGATGACTTGGAACTTGTGATTCTCCTGCCTGAGCCTTCTGAGTCCCTGAGTTCTCAGGTATGTACCATTGGGCCTGGCTGGTATATAAGCAGTATATAAGATTTTATTCCAGACATTCTAGGACATACAAAATTTCAAAACTTTGCTTTAAGAGGACAACCTTTGTGGGGAATAAAATCTAAAACTTTGTGCTATGTCCACTTTTGAATATACCACAAAGAATTCTGCCTATATGTATGTATACTTATAATTTACAAATTAAAATAATAATATCAATAATAATAATAATAATAATAATAATAATAATAATAAAAGGGACATCTGTGAAGTACAGCAAGCAGATCATGTGGAGAGAGGAGGGAAGGGAAAGGAAAGGTACAGAGGAATGAGTTTGATAAAATTATGTTACTCACTCTATTTTATTATCTTAAATATCCATGATACTTCTTCTAATGATTTTTGTCTGCATGTAAAAAAAAAAAAAACATGCCACAATCAATTGTACTATTATGTATAATTATAAGGAACCAAAATATTAAAAATGCTTTTTGGAAGAAACAAGCTCTTTTAAAAATAAAGTCTAATTGAAGATAAACACATCTTTCAAAAGGTAAAATAATAAAATACATGATGATTAGTAAATAGCTTATAAAATTTATTTTGGTGTAGTAAGGAAAAAGAAAAAGAGAAGAGAGGGAAGTACAGAGAGAGGAGAATATAAGGAAATAATATTGCATAAAGTAATAAAACTTTAGAAGGAAAATAGCCCTGTTGGCCTCATACCACCCTCAGTGTCCTGAGTAGCCTAAAAAAGGACTGCTATTGTGATGTTAGCACCAATGTGCTGTCAATACTGAGCAATAAAACTGCAAACAATATTTACATAGATAGCAGAGAAACTTGGTAGATATATATATATATATATATATATATATATATATTTTCTGTTTGTAAAAATGTTTCAAATATTTATGAAGTCAATGCATTATACAAATATATAAACATCATTTTGAGTATTAAAAACTTGCTCTGGGAAAAGATGAGTAAAGTATGTTTCTATATGCAATATTCATAAAGCAGTCCAAAGCTTCAAACTATTTGCACACAGAGCAGGATGAATATAAAAATTAAATTTTGTCATTTATAGTATAAGAACTGCAAACACTGAATGTTAATCCAGAGAAACTGAAGAATAAAGCAAAGCACAGAGACTTGGAAAGAGAGTTTAAATTTGAAAGAAAAAAACAACAACTGTGCAACATGATTTCTCCTTTTCATGATTTTTGACCTGAGATCAGGCCAAAGTTTAGTTCCAGGGGGACAAAGTTTGATAGTAAAGCCCCAGTTTCTCTGGCTAGAAGAATCAGAGGATAGAATTCCAGACAATCACAGGAACTGAAGAGTGAGCAGGGAGCCCTGGAAAGCAGAGATCCTGGGAGGTTGATAATTTCTGCAAGAGGCATGACCACACCCCTGGCTGGGCCCCCTGGGGTGCCTGTGGTACAGCTGTCTTCAAGCTGCTCAGCTGAAGGTGAGAGGAGCTGAAATGAAGTTCATCCTTCTGCTTAAGAGACAGAGTGTGAATATTAGTCCAGCCGGGTTATTTTCCTTCTAATACAGAAATACTGAAAGTGTTTGGAGCTGTAACAAATTTTGGAGACTCCACCACATGATATTCCTTACGTCCAGGACAATGTAAATGACTCAACATATGAGGAATTAGGAGAAAGTGATCTTTTCTCAGAGGAGAAAAGTAACCAAATGCAAACAATATGTAGATGTTCCCAGATTTGGAATTAGAATTTTAAAGCATCTATTTTTACCCTGCTCAATGAATGAAAGCACATTGTATTTGAATTTGTTAAAAACAGAAAAAAATAAACAAATACGTAGAAACTGCAAAAGAACAAGTAGCAAAATTTCTTTAACTTAAAGAATGCATTATCAGGAATTTAAAATTTCACTGCATAGTTTAGTAACAGAATGGAATGGCACAGGACAAAATCTGTGAAAGTGAAGATTGAGCTGTAGAAATTATGCAGTAAGAAAACCTGAAAACAATAAGCCATAGGATAGTAGAAAAAATCAAATATATGCTAAATGATGCTGAGAGAAATCTACTTCATCTGCAAGAACGCATGTAAGAATCCATTATAGAGAATTCTAAAGCAGGAAAAGCTCATCGAAGGGAGAACAAATCAGAAAAGTCATTATCTCTGGCAGAAATCTCTGGGAGAAACGTTCCGAAGGAAAGAACATGTTCTATGTCTATATGGGGTACTGGGTCACACAGGCCTATGTTTGAATTTGCCAAAGTCTAGCAAATGAACAACTACAATTTGTGCCTATCATTCTTTTTAAAGATTTTACATCAATGTTAAAACTACGAACAAACATTAAACTCTAGGTACTGATATATGTAGGAAGAATTTTCATTATATCTGTAATGCACTTTGAAATAATCCCAATATGTGATATTCATGGATGTATAGAGGAATAAATAGATGGACAGTAAATACTAGTGGTTGAATCTAGGTAATGGATATATGGATACTCACAGTAAAATTCCTGTAACTTCATTGTATGTTTAAAATTCTTTATATTTCTAGCTTGGGTGAGAAAGGTAAGAAAGACAATAGTATAGTAGATTAAAAACACATTAATACAAAGCATCATGTAGTATTTAACAGAAGTATTAAAGAACATACATGAAAGAGGTCTGAGTGGGCCTTAGAACAGTGCAGAGAAGTAAGTGAGGCAGAAGACAAAGGAAAAGGCAGTTTTAAAGATAGATCAGAGATGATCAAAAATAATAAACAGAAGAGTATGATTAAATCAACTCTCTCCATCTGTGGTTCTGTTTCAGGAGCCCACTATCTCTATAATAATTCAGTACTGATTCTATACGGAGACATTTAAATTTCCATGTATGTAGAATTTAGGACTGTATTCATTACTATTCCAAGAAGGAAAAAAAGAGGAAAAAATGGTTTCTCTGATATGGTCAGAATACCTACATGCGGTCTTATGAGGAATTAGTAACAAGAGAAATTTTGTTACTTGTTATTTTGCAGTTTCTACTTATTTGTTGCATTTTTTTTTCTGTTTTTAACAAATTCAAATACAATGCTATGTGATTTGTGTACAAGAACCTAACCACTTGGTTTACAGTATCTTTCTGCATATAAAGAGAGGAGCAGGCATTACATCCTTTTTTTTTTTTAGCTCATTTTCTGAGGAGGCATTAGAAAGGGTAAAATGCAAAAGTTTGGAAGTTCATCAGTTTCTTCTCTAACTACACAACACCCTCGTGGTTGGACTACTGGCACACTATTTCAAAAGGAGCTTTTCTTACCTGAAAAGGGGGTGATAAATATTGAACACAGGGTCATTAAGGCACTTAGCAAAGTATCTGTCCTACAATGCCTTCAACAAATAGTTTTGTTCATAAAAAGTTCAGTCTCATTTTCCTCTGTGAATAGCTTTCCCAGATAATCAAAAACTCATATTAGCCTTTGAACTCCTTCCTGATTCAAACATTCCTTTGAGAACTTCATGGACACTTGATGCTAGCAGTTCATTAGAGACGATTTTTCTCCTGCTTAATATAAGTGCAACCCTTGTTCTGATACACCTGACAGATGCCGAACTCCCAAAGCGAGGCTTGTAAAACATCAGCCAACAGGAGCATTTTTCAGTTCCAACTTCAAACGCACCAATCAAACAAACATTTATTTCAACAAGTCAGTCAAAGCATTTGGTAATAGTCACTGTCACTAGAGTTCTGGAATAATCTGTTTTTTTTTTTTTTTTTCCCAAAACTAACTCATTCTGTCCCAAACTCTTGCCCCAATCCTCCTACATTTCCTTCTCTCTCAATTATTTTTCTTTTACATTTTTCTTTTTTTAAATCGTAAGAGAACCGTTTTATAAATGGCAAGCATTATGTTGTGGTTTTTAATTTTTTTTTCTCCCTAGTTTTGGGAGAATGCTGACTAATAACTGTCAGTTAGGTACTGGAAGCCAAGATTTTCATTGTTGCATTTTGGATTCTGTTTCTTAAGGAGTAAGTAGACCTTAATCCATCACTCATGCTCTGTGGGCTTAAAGATCCCTAGGTCCATCTTTGAACAGCAGACCCATTGTGATCGTGCCTGGAAAGCAGAGGCTTTGTTTCTCAACTGACACTTTTATGAAAGATGTAAGAGTCATACTTTCATACTTACATTCTCTTCAGGCTGCCTAGAAGTACTGTAAGTCTCCGTTGATGATGGCGCAACCCTCTGTGATCTGATATACTTTCCTGTGTATCTACTATCCGTTTTTGACAGTCACACTCCACTTGCCAATTTGCAAGTGCACTTATAGACTTCCTAACAATGGGGTCAAGCAATTATTCTGTGTGCCATTGTGAATTCTCTGATGTGGTTGCTTTCTATTCATTTGATTAAGAGGGTAACCTGAGGATATATGACTGTTCTTTACAGTGAACAATCAGTTAGAAAGGATTTGAGCATCAATGGTAAGATTTTAAAGCCCCAAGACAGCCCTTTCTGCCCTTTGCTTTCCACTTCGAGATGACTCCCTTAATGTCCATTTTCCAAATCATTTTAACAAGTAGCAAAAATATTTTATTCCGTTGTTAGAGGTTAGTATTTAAAAGCCAATGGCTGTGACTTAACAAAGTTCCATGGAGCTAAATTAGTTCATCTAGTGGGTGGCATAGTATCGCCCCCATATCGCCCCGCAATCAAGTCTTTCCCAGAAACTCAAAATGTGTCTCTATTTGGAAGTAGGTTCATTGTAGACGTAATTAGTTAAGGTGACATTGTCCTGTAATGGTGTGGTCCCTTAGCCCAATATGAATGGTTTTCTTTTAAGAAGTGGAGAAGAGATGCAGAGAAAGAGTCTCACAGGGAGAGGACCATAATGGAACAGGAACAGAGACCTGAGTAATGTGCCTGCTGGAAAGGGAGTTCTCCAAGAAAGCAGGATCCTGCTGGCACACCAGTGTAGGGTTCTGAGTCCTTAGAACTGTGAGGAAATAGATTTTTGTTGTTTTAAGCCACCAATAGGGTGAGACTGATAAGGCAATGCTGGAGAATTCACACTACTGAATATTAAAATTTTTATAACATACTAAGGGATCCAAGGCCTGAGGTAAAGGTGAAGAGAGAGAAAGAGCTTGATACAGTCAAGAATAGCTATTGTATGTTTAGTAGCTTGTCAAAGCCTTTTACAACTGGTGAGGGTCTAAATGTAAATTCTAAAGACAGCTCTCTCCTCCTGTCCCCTTCATTTTTATCATCACTGATTCTTTTCAATTTTCTTATCAACTCTGGAACTTTCATCTATGCTCTGTTAAGGTCATTCTGTGCATGTTTGAGTACTACTTTATTTCTGTCTATAATTTCTTGATATATAAAATGTCAATGTCTCCATGGGTGCACTGATTAATGAAACCCTTAATAACAAAGCATATTCCTTATTTAGTCCTTGACTGTGGATTCAAATAAATGAATAACTGAAATGATTATGTGCATGACATTTTGAAGGAACTATTTTTCAGGGCTCATTTTGATGTAGAATGTCTCAGCTATCTTGAGACGAACCAAAAATCAAACACATATACAAATAAATAAACACAAAGTTGTACATGCTTAGCCTTTGAAATCTTTTAATCTGCACAGCAGGCAAGCTCATTATCACCCTCAGCTTTTCCACAGCTCTGATTTCCCCCTAATTCTTTGTGGGTGATCATCAGCTGGCTGGGACCAGGGGGTTGAACTCAGAACTGGAAAAAAGAATAATACCCCCTGTGGTTTTTCTGTGATGGATCTGTCAGGCAGGAATGAGTATCAGAAACAGCTGAGGCCGATGGATAGAGGTCCAGAGTTTCAGTTTTGCACACATTAGTATATTTCTCTTAAAACCAGTGAGCTCTATTTTGTAACACATTTGTCTTTTAATGGTAAAATTTGACAAGTTTGTTTTTGAAATAAAAAGTTTTCATCTATCCTTTCAATCATATGTACATCTCCACATATTATTCTCTACCATCTCAATAAAATACGTTTAGAATATTTTATTCCCCTCATCTTGCCTTCCCATCCTTCTGCTCCTAATTTTGAAATGATAGGAAGCATAATGCTGCTGGGATGGACTTGTTAAGAAGATTTCAGTTTCCCATGGTTCATGCTTACTCGTGTTCTGTTTCTATATTAGGATTTCCTTTACCGCATCTCTCCTCTTCACGGTATCTCACACTGAGTTTTTCGCTTTTCTGAATATTTTGGGGTTAGAATCTATTCCTAAATACTTTCTTCAGTGTGTACATGTCACCTGGAAGTACACTTCAGGCTCTCTTTCCACTGAGAGAGGAACAGTCCTGCACTAATACTCGATCTGAGCACTATCAATCTTATATACTTGTTTTTCATCTTGAAGCATCATCTACCCTGATTCTTAGTACCTCCTTGACTACAGAGAGACAACTGATGGTTGGTTAGAAATCAGGAGGGCAGAGCTGCAGGAAAGAGATCAAGTTCCCAAATTTGAAATTTATGTTTATTTTCTATAGACATGTGTCACTAGATTGTCATTCAGGTGTTATTTCTGATGCTTAAACTTACTTAATGCCCCGTTTTCCAATACACTTTCTTAGATAACATACACATTATTAATCCAAATAGATTTATTTCCTCATACTGAATGGTTGGCATTATGAAGTACAAGGACAGTCTCATCCTTCTGTATTTGTCAGATTTCAATGCAATTTAGATGTTTAATAAATATTACTTGAATTGGAAATTGACTAAAAAAAATCAGAAAAGACCTACTTCCAAAATTTTATAATATTTGCCAAGATTTGGCTATGAAGTGTTCTCTATAACCCAGATATGAAGGTTTCCTTCACGTATGAGAAAACACAAGAATGTTCAGAGGTGAAATGATTAGCTTGTGAGACCTGTAACCAAATCAGTGAATTAATTCACTGATGTGAAATGACTGGATGGTAACTATAGGCAGCGAGGGTGTGGCTTAGAGAAAAGAGGGTACTGGAGACATGACTTTGAGGGTTAATTTTGTCCCTGATATGGAGAGCCTGCTCTCATGCTGTCCTCTACTGCTCTCCTTCCCCTTCCCTCTCTCTCCTCTCTTCTCTCCTCTTTCCTTGACAAAACCCTTCCTATATGACATTCTGCCTTGCCCCAGTCCCAGACCTATGAATTTGGCTCACTATGGACTGAACCTCTGAAACTTGAAGCAAAAACTTTTCCTCCTTTTAGTTGTTCTTGTCAAGTTTTTGGTCACAGGAGAAAACAAACAAACAAACAAACAAAAACTGATTGAGCAATTTCTTAACCAGTGAATGTTACTTCTGTATTATTTGAACACTTTCTAATGATCATGTTTTGCTTGGTTTAACATATAAAGTGACAAAATAATAAAATAAGCATAAGTTATAATCATAATCTTACAATTCATTAGATTCTTATCTATTTAGTTATATAGACTTCAAGTGACATCAGAAATGTTTAGAGTGAAGGAAGGACAGATCAAAGGGAAAGTCAGAAAGATGGAACACGGAACAAAAGGAAGACCCCTCAGTGCAAGTTAACTGTTTCTTATTTGATTTATCATATAACCGTGGACTAAAAATTGTAAGCTTTGTTATGTAAGTACATAAAGCACACTTAAATAAACTGCCAAAGTATAGTTTTAATTACTTATACATTTGCTGAAAATCAATTTCACTATACTTATGAAAATATTTAGAAAGTAAGTATAATGCGTTCAAACAATGAGGGAGAGGTCTCCCTAAAGAAACTCCAATAGGTGTTTAGAATAATTAGTAAGCATTTCTAATTGGTGACCTCCTAATTGAATATTAGTTTTACTATTCAGAAGATACAGAGGGTACAAATGGTATAGACCAGATCAACAGTAATATATCCTAGTTACGTTCAAGGGAGTTGAAGAGACAAAACCAGTACTGGAAAAAAAATTCAAAATGGAGAATTTGAGAAGTTCAGAATATTTAACCATATATATATATATATATATATATATATATATATATATATACTTA
>NW_025999900.1:52016936-52040168 GCF_001458135.2 Marmota marmota marmota
ACATATATATATATATATATATATATATATATATATATATATATATACTTGCTAATAGTTAAAAAATCAGTCCTTAGTTAATAGGAGGTGTGGTCTTTCTGTTAATTGACAAGTGACAGCAAGTAGGAGCTCTGTGCCGGCACTGTGTATATAAAGGTTTGCATTTGTCACTCTATGTTAGAATGAAAGAGACAATTGAATGTATTTTATTTTTCTCTGTTGATCTGGAATGTTCAGTTGTCTCTTTTAAACAAACTGTGTTCGTAAGACTTTGAAGGTTGGTTTTAAACAATGACTAACAGGAATTCTTCTTCTCCCTGCTAGATGTGATCCAAGACCCCAACACAAGGAAATCATGCCAAGCAAGAAAGAGGAAAAGTGTTTATTTTTCCATGGTTGTAAGAGCGAAAATACCACAGCAATTTTTCTGTCTTCTAATATTTCCATAACATTTTGTCTGATCTCTCAGAAAGAAGAAGGTGTAAGAACAATGAGAATGTAAATCTTTGCCTTATTTCTGTTATCCCCAGTGACACATATTGGCTGGAGATAACATTTCACAAATGTTTTTTTATCTCATTGGCATTGTTTCATCTTTCCATAGTCATTTTTACTGAACTTTAAAACACTAAGACTTCTTATATCAATGTGATCTTTATATTTTAGCTTTTTAATATTAGTTTTAGTTTCTAAAACTAAATGAGAATACAAAGAGCCCTGGATCATCTATACTTAACTACAGATTTGTTGGCATTTCAGGTTAATAAAAATTTTAGTGATCCTCAAGTCATGTATACATTTATATTTCTGATGTGTGTGTTTTGCCTTATCTATGTCTATGTGGATGGAATGAGAAAGTAGCTGGCTGAAAGACATGAATGATTCATAGTGAAGTAGTGAAATTTAGTTCATATTTTGAAATTCATTAGAATTTATTCCCCCCATGTGATTAATTAGCAATTATCATTTTACATACAAATATACTGTCAGAAATAGTAGTTTAATGCTGCCAGAATTTTAATTGAATGTACAAATTTATTGTGATATGTACAGGAAAAAAAAAGCAACTTGAAAAATGTTGTGCTAGGTTTCTCTTATTGTGATAAGTACCCACAATAATCAAATTAATAGGAGAAAACTTTTACTTTGCTTTACAGTTTTAAAGGTTTCAATCTATGATTGATCATCCTTGTTGCTTTGAGTCTGTGAAAGCATATCATGCTGAAAGCACATAATGGAGCAAATACGTTCCCCTCATTGCCAGGAAGTAAAAAAGAGGGAGAAAGCTGCCAGCATCCCACAATCCCCTTTGAGGACACGCCCCAAGGACGTGTACGTGTTGAGTACCCAACAAGTCCCACCTCTTAAGGGTTTCACCACCTTCCAGTAGCTCCATAGTCTGTTAACAAAGCCTTTAATATATGAGCCTTTGCAAGACATTCTTAATACAAACTATAGCCAACATCCACTTAGGTATTTATTATACATGATCCTTTTAGAACTATCTAGTCCATCTTCAATTTATTAGTAAGTACCATGCTTGAAAACTTCTACCTAAAATTAGAATCTATAGGATTAATAAAATTATGTACAATCATGAACAAATTTGCCTTGAGCCAACTTGCTTTGTCATTTTCTGATGAAGTGAAATCTGGAAATTCAAGTTTTTTCAGGATAAACTGGAGAATAAACTATCATCAAAAATCTAAAATATAAGAATTTAATATTTATCATCAAAGACTTGCACAGAATCAGTGAATTGATTCTTGTTATTTGATTGACCTACTGTCATGCATCCAGTTTGATCTTTCTCTTCAGACAACCTGAGTACTGGCTCTGTAGCACTCTCTGATTATAAAAGTAGAATAATAATTACAAAATTGAAAAAAAAAATAATTTTGATAACAAGTATCTGACTGAATATGGAGTTCTTAGGAGGAAAACAGCCAAAGCAAATTACTAATATGACATCTAGACCCAGGGCCCGCAATATTTCCAGTATACAAGGAGACAATAAATAGTACTAATATTTTTTCTGGACCATAATAAAGATTGAAATATTGTAACAAATAAGTTAAAATAAATTGAAAGGAAACATAATACAAAAATCATGAAGGACTTTATTTCAGTTTTTTCTTAGTCCCTTAGCTATCTCTTGTCTGCTCTGAACAAAGTCTACAGTTTTACCAAGACCTGATAAACTCTGGAGTGGGTGCAGGGAACAGCATGTAATCCCTGCTTGTAGAGACCAGAAAACAGGAAGTCCTGGGCTCCTGCTTTGCCAAGGGGTTTAGATATAACATCTAGAAGCAGATGACATCATCTGCAACTATTCCTCTTTTTCTTTCTCTTCTTCCTTTTTCTTCTTTCACCTCATTTCATTAGGTTCTTTATTCTGTAATAATAAAATCCTATGGTTTTATTTATGTAACACAAAATTTACAATAACACAAGGACATTCATTCTCATGTCTGAAATTGTCTTTTAAAACCTCATAGAAATTCTTAATAGATTCATAAGTAATGTAGAAAGAAGGAAATTGATTTTTCAGAGATTATCTCCTATTACTTTTATTGTTCTTTTGAGCAGTACATACGCCTGTCTTCATCAAAGTCTTTCAAGGCCTTTAAAAAGTTCTGCCTACGTAGGAAGTATTATATTTATTTCTCTGAAGCTCAAAGCAATCTGTCATCTAAATATACTTTAAAAATACTTTTAAAACACATCAATTTAAAATCTTTAAAATTGTTTGATTGTTATGTATGTCCTTATCTTACCTCTCCTACTAAAGTAGAGCTTGTGCACTTAAATATCAGCCTATAAATGATGAAGTGTTCAGTATGGGCAATAGGAAGAGGTGAGGACTGTGGAAATCAAACAGCAGAGGGTCAACCTAAATGGTGTTAAAATGGTTTCCTAGGTCAACATACATAAATACATAAATAAAAATAGAAAAGTAAAGAAAAAAAGAAAAAGAAAAATCTGTTTGCTTTAATCTTAGCCTATAAACTAGTATAACAGATTATTTTTTACTGTCCTATACTATAGTAGCCCATGTCTTGTCTTAGTTTTAAATTTAGTTGTGAAGTAGTATACTAGTCAAATAATGTGTCAGTTCACTGAATTTTCAAAATATTCATTGTTTTCTCCGGCATTTCTCTACATTTTGATTCTTCCATCTTGCTTGCTTTCTGTTTTAACTTTCTGCACACAGGATTTTTTTCCCCCGAGGTGAGTACTGTGTCTTGAAGAGAGAGATGAGGGAGAGCTGAGGTGATGTTTGTGTTCAGTATGCTTTCTGGGAAATAAAAATATCCCACAAGCATTTGATGATTGTTAAAAGGATGAAGGCACAGAGCTCCAATAGGAGGCCTACCAAGAAGTAGCACAGCCATAATGTATCATTTTGTAAATGTCTATTCCACAAGACATCTTGTACTAGATGTTAGGAAAGCATAAAAGGAGAGTTTTGTGTTCAAATATTTTCTTCATGAAAATCAAACTAGAGTAAGGAAAGAATAAAGTTTTTAAAAATATGTGAGATTTTGAATCATCTATTTGTATTCATATTTGTATGAACATGAGCTAGTGACTTTAGTTGTGTATGCTTAAGTATCTTTAGCTTCTAGGAATTAAAATGTACTAATAGGGAAGTAGGAGGGAGCCAATTAATTTCAAAATTCCTTTTCAGGCTGCAATTCCAACTAGAATCACTAGCAATGCTTATGTATTTTATTTTTTGCAACATGGAAGGAAAACAATTATTTGTGCACAATAGTTTTTATTTCTTTTTAGTTTGAAATAAATCCAAACCTTCATAAAAGGTTCAAAATGCATCATCTTTGATCAGGTTTTTATATTTTATAATATTTGATGTCTCTCTTGTGTTCTCCCTCTTGCTGTCTCCTTCCCTCTCTCCAGCCCTAGTTTTTCGTGAAACGTAATGCATGATAAAATGAACTTTACATGGCAACATACTCTTTGGAAGTATTTTTCTGTCTTTGTTTTTCAAGGATTTGAACATTTTCAAGAAGGTAGCTTAGTTATTTTTTATAATTCAGGTTTTTCTGATATTTGCTTAAGATCATATTCAAGTTGTAAAATTTTGAGACAGAAATACAAAAAAAAAAATACATGATAACATTTTCAGTGCAGTGTATCAGAAGGTACACCATTTCCATTTATCCCATGACACATGTAAGTAATCTTGACCTCTTGGGAAAGGCAGTATCTGCCTGTTTTTTTTTCACTAAATGTTCTACTCTTTGCTTTGCAATTAATAAGCAGACTGTGAGGGGAGACTTTGAGATTATGTGGGGATCTTATTTATCATCAGACTTTTGTTCACTAGTCTTCTGTGAGAAAGAAGCTTGATGTCCAATTTTATGTATTCTTTAGGTCCTAGGAGATACATAATGACATGATTACATGCCAGGCTTCCAGAGTTCTTCTGATCATGAGTGAAACTACTCAATCAGGAAGCTGAGACTGTTGATTAACTCCTGCCAGAACTTTGGAAGGTCAAGAGTTCTGTGGGTAACCTTGGTGTTACTATTACAGGAGCAGAGGAATATTTGAAGGTATAAAAGACATTCTCTTAGGAATTGTATTACTTTAGAAAAAGTCTTCCTGCTTTATGTATCAAATCTGTTTTTAAAATAGTTTTCTTTGTAGAGTTATCTATAATCTTCCTTTTTTGTTTGCTTTGTTATCTGTTGGTCTTTAGCTTATCAGCATAAAGAACATGATAAAACAAATAGTTCCATGGGCATACACTATTCATATTTGCAATTTTTAAGTAGATTTTTTATAGCATCCAGATGTATACTTACTCCTTTATAGATGTGCAGAATTTGGTGTTGCATTATATTTTGCAGTGTTAGCAGGAAGAATGTTGATACTATGAAAATAAAAATCTATATATTAATTTGACTTACCAAAACATAAATAAAAAAGGAACTACTATTTAATGTATTTGCTGATGGCAAAGACGAGATATGATTTACGTTTTCTTTCTTTGCTTTTTTATGATTATTCCCAGCATTAACAGGCAGTCATATTCTCTCATTAATGAGGAGAAGCTCGAAGCAAAGAATACTTCTAATGTGGGATGCTTTTTGACTCAGAGATGTCATGAACATCAATTAGCCTGAGTAATAACTCAAATGACCTTTCAAAAATATGGAAAAGAGTAATCAAATGAGATTTAATTTAAAACTGAAAAACTAATCTGACATACCTCAGACCAAATTATCTAGGAAGCTTGATAAAAGTCAATCTAGTTTCACAAAGCAGATGGCAAATCCTTTATGTTTGCAAAGTGACAGTAAATTTAAAAAATATTCATTTCATTCCAATTATTAAAAACAAACTTTCACTAAAACAATATTAATGTACGCATTGTTTTTGGACATGTGCATTTTTTTTGTTAAAATACATTTAATACATTTACCTGCCATCCCTCAGTGGCAAGACAAGTCCTCACCAGTCTTCTACCATTGCTGTTTATTAGTAAAAGTAATAACAGTTGCTATGATTTAGTGGAACTATGTGAGAAACTATTTGAAGAACTATTCAATATTTTTGAAAATGTGACTAATACTGTCAGAATTTAATTCTAGGAGAAATGATAGACTATTTCTTATTCTTATTCTCTAGAGAAAAATAATTAGTAGGAAATATATAGGTATGTATAAAGAAATGCGTGTGTATATGTGTGTTTGCTCTCCCTAGCACATAAAGATATTTACTGGAAAACACTGGCTCACATGACTGTGGAGGCTGAGAAGTCCACCATCTGTAGTCACAAATTGGAGGCCTGCTAGAGCTAATAGTATTGTTCCAGTCCACGTGTGAAACCCTGAGAATTAAGGGAATTGCTGGTGTAAGTTACAGTCTGAGTCTAAGACTGCAGGAAAGGTAAGAACTATGTCTTTACTCAAAGAGAATCATATACAAAAATTTCCTTCTTACTCAGCCTTTCATTCTATCAGTGCCTTCAGAGACATGGGTGAGGTTCACCCTATTAGGGAAAGCAAATAGCTTGGGTCCTGACTCAAATGCTAATTATATCCAGAAACACTTTCACAGACACATCCAAAAATACTATTTAACCAATCTGTGCACCCTCTGGACCAATCAAGTTGATACATAATACCAGTTATCACATATTGTGTTCAATATTTATTTGGGATTTAGGGAGAAAATATTTGGAGGCATGTGAAAAATCTGGAGTGTTTGTTGGATGCTTATATGAAAATATCTCACAGGCTTTCTAAAAGAGAGTTTATAAATTGGAAGAAAGTATCCTTTAAGCCTCCAAATTTGAAAGCCGTTTTTCCTGAAGTTATGACTGAGGTTCCAGATGCATTTGGGATTGCTAACAAAAATATTTAAAGAAAGAATTGAGGTAGTTTAAGGATGGTTCTTTCTGGGTGTCAGCACATTTAATGCAAGAGCAAGTCCAGCCTGGGCTTTTGTGCAAATAAAAGGAATTAAGAAGCCTTTGAATGAGAAAGAATCCTGAGTTCCAGTCATCATAGTCTGGCTACGGAATAGCCTGGTGAAGAGGACTGGGAAACTCCAGCTCTCAGAAGTCCTTGGGATGGGCATGCAGAGCTATCCTGATTACAGCCTCCGTGTTCTGGTCAGAAAGAAACAGATGGTATGCTCTTGCATTTTATGTATTAGACCTAAGTTTTCAAACAAAAATACACTTTCACTTGGCTTTCAGAGATCTTTCCCCATTTCTCTATGATACATGGGTTGATACAGTGTCTTTTAAAAGCTAACTGTCACCAAATAGATTTGGGGAATAAATAAATGTTGTCAGTGCAGCAGTTCATAATAGAAACTAATAGGTAAACGGCAAGTGGCTCTTTTGGAATGTGAAAAAAAAAAGTAAAGAAAAATTGATTCTTGATAGTCAGAATTGGAAAAGGAAGAAAATAATTTTGCATTTCAATGCTTCCCTTATTGTGACCTAGGAGTATTTTAAGGATTTATAAAATCACTTCAGTAAATACATTCAGATAGCAAAAAGAAATAAGAAAAAGGTTTCACACAGCCCCCCACTCCATGCTCAGAGAGAAAAGTCAAATCCATTCCAAGTTTCTGTGTGAAAGAAAATAGTGTTTATTCTTTTATGACTTTTCAATGGGAATCTAAAATAAATCACATGGATTTTTTTTAAATGAAAATAATGCTTGTGACAATGTTCTTGAAAAGAGGTGAATAATAAGATCCACGTAGCTACCTCTCTGCTTTCTCTTGAATATCATTGTTATTTTCTCTTCTGCTGTGTTTTATACAAGATGGAGAAAAAAAAAAACGACTAAGCATTAATTATCGGAGAAGCAAAATCAAAAGCAAATACTTGCATTCAGTGTCTAAAATTATGTGATTATGCTACTACTATATTAATTTTGAATTGGCTTATGTATTTGTCTATGTTCGAATCAATGGAAAATGTCTTTCATCTTTTATAGAATGGTAAATTTTACATGTTCAAGATCTGGTAATACATCACATCAATATCCTTCAAATAAAACTCACTTTTCCATGAGTCTTTCCAGAATGTAACTTTTCATAATGTTATTTCTAAATAGATAAATGCTGAAGACAAAATATGGGTTTATAAATGTTACCTTTCTTATGAGTGAGAAAAAAATATGAAGAGATAAGTATTATGATTAATTATAATTACTTATACTGTAGACAAGAATATTCCCTAGAGTATACTTAAGCAAAATGGCTCTCTGTTAGGCTTTGATTTCATATAAGTGCAAGAGTTAAAAAAAATAAATAAAAGAAAGAAAATTTTCTTCAAGAGTCAAAGTATCAATGACTTTTAGTTTTGTTTTTAAAACCAAGATAAAGTTATGCCGTGTATAATATTTGAGTGAAATATAGAGGCAAGAAAATGGAATAAAATATAAACTGTGAGTATGCAGAAGATAGTAAGTACAGTACATTCAGGTCGACCCAGCTGTTCAGGTTGACTTCATATTCAAGGGATATGGGGAATAAAGCTAATCATGTTGTACGTTAACATGAATATTTTAATTAAAGTATTTGAGACTTTATGTTAAATTTTAAATCTTATAGAATAAAGATTGGAAGCTAAAAACATAGCAGACAATTTCTATTCAATCTGTCTTCAAACCACCCCCAGTGAGGCCTCTCTGCAGTACTTCTGGCGTTCTAGTACCTGAGCCTAAGCCACTGTCAACTCTCAGGTGAGGTGGATCATTGCAATAGTACACATGCTAGTCAGTTTAGTTTTAAACCAATATCTTGAGAAATGCTGTTTAAATATTAATGAAATCATATCAATTTCCTGCTCACAACCTTTCACGATTTCCCAATTGCTCTCAAAATAAAAGACAAAATTCTTCCCAAGGCTCAAAATGTTATTAATCCATCTTTCCATGACCTCTTGTATACATAAGCATGGGGAATTTCTTTTGTTTATCATTATGTTTCTTGCACCTATGACAGTGCCTGGCCCATGAGAACTGCTCAACAGTTATTAAATACATGAATATGGACATGAATGGAAGGAAGGAAGGATGGACACGTGAGTGAAAGTATGGACAGATGGATGCAGAGATAAAGTAATAAAGATACACTTTCTAAATATCTTTTTAAAAGTATATTCCTGTGACTTATTTTGATCAAAATGTACTTTAAATGTATGCAATTTACATGTGAATTATACCATAATAAAGGTGAGAAACATTAAATTAAATCTTATATACTCATAGAATTCATCATGATCTATTTAGGTGGTGAATAGTTACATGGATTAGGTCAACTAATCTAATATCTCATTATTATTTTCATGAGTTTTGTTATCTTTTGTACTGAGCTAAATCATCTTTGATAACTATTTTATTTTTGTGTTTCACTTGCTGGCATGCAAATATTCTTTGACACTGTATCCTGATGTTAGATCAGACATGACAGTCAGATGTATGTTTTTGAAAGTAAGCACAATTTCTAGGGTTCACTGGTAGTGATATTAATAGGACTGTAGGACATACACAATAACATTAGGAAGAGGAGACTAAAAATTTATTAATTTTCTTGGGCCTAGAGTTTTGTTTCTTTACTTTCCTAACTCCCCCCCCACACACACACACTATATTTAAATGGGAGTTTTTTATTTCAAAGGTGAAAGGAAAAGCAAACTCGTTGAAACTACAATATGGTATTGTATGGATCTATAAAGAATGAGGTTTATTGCATCATGTTGGATTCATAAAAAAAGACAATGTTCATTTTTATTCTATTGTGCTCCATAGTTTATGACCATGTTCACATACACAACTTTATTTAAGTCTCCCTAGGATTTTGGGAAGTGAGCAAGATGGATATAAATATTCTCACTTTTTAATGAAGAAACTGAGATTTAGAGAAGTTAATTACTTTCCCATGTACAAGGAAGTAGTAAAAGTGTCTGAAACAAGAACTCCAATTTCTCTCTTCCAGTGCAGAGAAACTTTGCTAAGAACCCGTGTCCCTGTCCTAATAAGAAATTCTTAGCAGAAGTTCAGTTACAGGGCAGTTCTTAAAAAGTTGGAAGATTTAGTGGAAAGTGACAGTGGCTTATCTTCGTTGACCTGGTTTGTTCATCCATAAAAATCATTAAAGGCAGAAGAGATAAAAAGGCTTGACATGTGAGAGAGTAGGCACCTTGGCTCAGCACAAATGTATGTCCTGAGCATTGAGAAGGGTGATTGGCAGGAAGCCAAGAAGAACTGCCAACTCAACATCTTCTGGGAGCAGAATGAGATGAAGGCTGATGGCAACCTGTGTGGATAGCAACCAGGGAACTCTCTAATACCAAGATTTACTCAGAAGTCACCTACCACTGAAATCTTATGAACATCCGCAAGAAGGTTAGAACAGTTTCCTTGAAAAGAAAAAAAAATGATTACTGTGCATCTCAACTGCAGAACACTAGGATAACTAATAACATAAAAACAAATGAAGATACTGCCATGCTTACAATCCAAACACACAGATAGGGAAGGGTAAGTGTGAGTGCTGAATTTTTGTGCAAGTTATACTCATCAAGTTTCTGGTCACATTCTGGTCCCATCTGATATGTAACTGCTTCAAGTAAATTAGAATCTGAATGGTAGTTAAAACCAATAAGATGATTTTGTTAGCACTCATTTACAATATGGTATCAAGGTGGAAAAACACTTCTTCGATATATATTTTAGGAATTTTTTCTAGGTGCTAATAGATTTACTGTAAGATTTTTTTAAAGCTTAGATTCTGTTGTCTTTCCATTATTGCAATTTTTATTTTCATAATATTCAACAATTAATAGCATTTAGCTATCTTTTCTAGTATAATGTTTTCTCATTTGGAAAATACCTAAGATAATGTGAGTAAGATGAGAAAAATGTGGGTAAAAAAGAAATACATACATGCATCTTTATTAATGTGTGTGTATATATACATATATACACACATACTTGTACATCTGCAAATATATGAATGTATATATCTGTATTTCCAGAGTCCTCTTTAATTATTCTTATACTCACATATGTGTGTATATACATGTATACGCATATGACTATGGATATGAATAGAATTAATTACAGGATTTTTTATATTTTCATTTCTTGGATTCCAAAAATCTTTTTGATGAGGTAAATAAGTTTTTCATATGTGATGATTGCATGATAATTAAATAATGACAAATATTTCCATTAAAGATAGTCTGAGTTACTATTTCTTCATCTTAGTTCTACCTAGCTTATAATATTGGAAGAAAGAAGTAGAAGACCTAAAATGTGATTAAGTATGTGTGTTTGCCAGCTTCTCATCTCTGTAACCATGACTGTGCCATTCACCTTACAAAGAGAAGAGGTGTCAGTTTGGCTCACAGGTTTAAAGCTTCCAGTTTGTGATGGGTTTGCCCAGCTGAGACACATATGCAGAACCAACCACTCTCCTAATGGCAAGCAAGCAAAAGGAAGAAAGAGAAAGGAAGCTGGGTCCTCCAGTGCCCTGTGAGAGCACACCCCAATGACCTAAGGACCTCCCTTGAGGCTTTGAAAGGACCCAACACCTCCCAAAGCACCAAAGTCAGGAAAGCAATTGATCTTTGGAGGGCATTCAAGATCCAAAATATGGCAGTATGTAAATTTATCTTGTCCATTTAAATATAATAAAAAATGACATTTAGTTAGTAAGTTAATTTGTTCATTCTTCTGGTTTGGATACAACGTGTTCCTCAAAAGCTTCTTTTAAGGCTGGAATATTCAGAGGTGATTGCAAGAACTATAAGCTAATCAATACATCACAGTTTGAATGGACTAGCTGGGTGGTAGTTGTAGATAAATAGGGCAGTTGGAGGGGGTGTGTCCAGGGAGGGTGTCCAACACAGCATCCCATATTGCCAGAAGGGGAGCAGATGCCCTCCTCTTGACCCAACCCCCATAATGTTCTGCCGCACCTCAAGCCCAGAGCAAAAGAGTAGGCTATGTCTGTAAACCTGTGAAACCATGAGCCCCAGATAAACTTTTTTCCTCCTCTAAGTTGTTCTTCTTGAGTGTTTTAGTCACAGCAATGAAAAACTATCTAAAACACCAGTAAACTTATCTGGCTTGGAAAATAATTTTACCAGGAAAATACTCAAAAACTGTTCTATTCTCAATCAATTGTTTGAATTAATATCACACACAAACACACTATTTGAGAGTATTGAACACTTCTTATTGTGATTTTACATGAAATAATTAGCAGTGACATTCTATATCTAACCTCTTTTAAAAGGTACCTGTTAAGCTGTTGTCTTGTACATACTGAATGATGAACAATATTATCCAGAGTGTTTCAAAAATCACACATTGTTAATAAGGTTGAATTCAGTCCTTCCTTCATCAATGCTCTTATTTTTTCTTTTCATCTTTAACTCATGTTTTTTTTTTCTTTTCTATTCCAAAGTCATTTTCTCTTCTTCTCAGTTAATAAGTAATTACAAGCATGAAAAAGAAAAAAAGAAAAAAAATGTAGGCCTTAAAAAATTAAATATGGAGAAAACATTCTTTGGTGTTGGAAAGTTATTTTCTATGAAAATGAATAATTACGATATGATTGAGTAGATCTTATAAATATATGTTATGTAAGATCTAGGAAGAAACTATTATTGGTAGGAAAGTAGCAGAAACAATCCCTTCACAGGAGCTGGGGGTGTGGATGAGAGCTAGAGTGCTCGCCTAGAACGCATGAGGGTCTGGGTTTGATCATCAGCACCACATAAAAATAAAATAAAGGTATTATGTCTACCTACAACTAAAAAATAAATATTAAAAAAAATCTCTTCACGGAACTGGTGTGTGGCATAAACCTAGAAAAAGTGGGGAGCAGTTTTCCAAGATGGCGGAGAATGTGGAAAAAGGAAAATTCTCTATATGGGAAAATTAAAAAATAATAGTATCTAAATGAACCAACATTAAAATAAATCCAGATTTCTTTGGCATATATTGATTAACTATAATTTTATCATATGCTTTTTTTCACATGTGACAGAGAATATGACCTTTCTAATTCACATACATATGAAAGTAAAAGAAAATTTGGAGAATGCCTACAAATGTCTAGAGAACTATGCGTGAATAGCAGGACGTATGTGCATGAATTCTTTATTTTATTGGTTTAAGTCATAATTGGAGGTGATTTTCCATTCAGAATGCAAATGACACAAAAATATTCAGCAAAATGCTTTCTATTTTTATATTTGTCTATCCTAGCTAGCATCTAAGACAAACTATTTACCCTCAAGAACAAGGGTTAGTAAACTCAGATTAATGGACCAGACCCTGAGTACTTGCCTGCTGTTTTAAATAGAATTTTATTGGAATGTAGTCATGCTTGTTAATTTATATATTGCTGTGGACTATGTATGTGGAGTGAAATAAGAGCTCATTTGTAAAGACAGAGATTGTCTGGCTTGCAAAATCTCAAATATTTATTAATTGTGCCTTTAAAGAAAAAGTTTTCCAATCTGTGTATTGGATAATCAGAAGCAATAATTCTATCCCAGATGTTTTGAAAATTAAAAAAAAATGATAGAATATTTAACTATAAACAATTTACTGCATGCATGTAGTTCTTTTTTCCTATTCACATGTGTATATATAACTTTTTAATTATACACAAGCACACTCACACCCAGACCAAGAAGCAAGTACTTTTAATTTTTTGCTTTAATAGTCTTTATAGTTTTCATCTGATACAAGACATGATAATACTTACATAGGTTTCAATGAACTTAGAAAACAATACCCCATCTTCCCTCTTACCTTGTCTGATCTTATTTTCAATTATTGTGTTTCCTCTTTCACTCTTGCCCATCTTTTTCATTAATAATAAGATATTGCATTAGCAACTCAGCCATTGAAAAACAAGTGTAGTAAAGTTTGTTTCTCATGAGTGTTATCTGGTATTATGCTAACAATACACCTTCCATTGTTAGCCCAGGTCTTTTCTGGAACATATTAGTATCTATACTAATAAATATAGATGGATATTGATAAATATAGTGGACGTATTTGAGAAAATGCAATCATTTATGCATTTCATTAAGTGTTTATGGAATATTTCATTTCTATTGTAACTCAACAATTATTGAAATGCTATAGGAGTAGATTGCAAAGTCCTTTCCTCCCTCCATCCCTCCCTTCCTTCCTTCTTTTCTAACTTTATTTCTTCCTTCCATTAACTAACTTTAACTTTCATAAATTTTATTTAGGTTTTGTAAAAATTTTCCTGCTACATTATCAGGGCTCAAGGAAACAGAAATAGTAAGTGAATGTTTAGTGTACCCAACATTTGATTTCCAGGGCCCACTCTCTCCTAATTTAAGATCACTGAAACTAATTTTTTGAACTTTTAAAAATTATTCTAATTAGTTATACATGACAGTAGACTGTATTCTGACACATCACACATAAATGGAGTACAGTTTCTCACTCTTCTAGTGGTACACAATGTAGAATCACATTGGTTGTGTAATCATATAAGCACATAGGGTAATAATGTCTTATTTATTCTACTGTCCTTCCTACCCCCATATCCTTTCTCCTCTCTTCAGTACCCTCTGTCTAACTCAAAGTACCTCTATTCTTCCTTAGCCAACCACCCTTTTATTGTGGATTAGCATTGCATATCAGAGAAAGCATTTGTCCTTTGGTTTCTTGGGACTGGCTTATTCTGCTTAGCAAGATATTCTTCAGCTCCATCCATTTACCTGAAAATGCCATAATTTCAGTCTTCTTTAAGGCTGAGTAATGTTCCATTGCATATATATTCCACATTTTTTTTTATTCATTCATCTGTTGAAGGGCATCTAATTTGCTTCCATAGTTTGGCTATTGTGAATTGAGCTACTGTAAACATTGATGTTATATGTAGTATGCTGATTTTAAGTCCTTTAGATATAAACTGAGGAGTGGAACAGCTGGGTCAAATGGTGGTTCCATTTCAAGATTTCTGAGGAAAAATTCCAAACAGGTGCAGAGACACACAAGCAAGGAAAAGTGTCTTTAAGTCTGTAAGTAGTGGATCTCAGATGTGTGGTAGGCTGCAGCAATTTCAGGAATGAGGTGGTCAGGAAGGAGAATGAACCTTGGTTCTTTTTATCCATCAAGGATGAGCATCAGAGGATGGAGACCTAATAACATTTCCCAAATGTCACTGCCTTCTGAGACTTGTTCATCTAGTCCTTCAGTGGTTCTCTCTAAAAACTCTCTGGGGTCAAGGACTGAACTCTAGACTTTTGAGGATACTTGTTTTTCATGTGATGTGAGATTCACATCAAACGTTGAAGAATCAAACAGACCCTACTCCTTCAAGTAAGACTGAAAAGTCATCAATTCAAGTTCAAGGAATTTGAAGGGGAATTGTTGCCAAAAGCTTTTGTAGAATTTTCAATGTATGCAATATTCTACACCAATATTGGAGTTAAAACTGTATATAGTTCTGAGAAGACCCCGAAATTGAATACTGCAATGAATTTGGTGTGTATCTCAGAAAATAATTATATTGTTATGGATTAACTGCTTCAAATTTAAATCATATGTATTTCCATTTGTATTTTTGGTCCATATGGAGTAATGAAATTGGAAACAAGGACTAACCTTAAGTGTCAATCATTAATTAGAAAGGTTCTGACTATTATTTTTGCTTTATTTTGTGTCACATCTCTGAACTTCATCAAGAATGCTACAATCTCTTCCCAGGCCATATAGTTGTGTTTAAAGGGACTGTTGGGATGTAGTCCGACTCCTAAGTGTAGAATTGCAAACTCAATCCTGTTTATCTTCTTTATAATAAATTAAATTACTTCACTGATAAGCTTTGGTAGAAACAGACCCCAGCCACTTAGTTATTGTATATTTTGGACAACATTTAACTCAACTTTGCCTTCCAAATTTCCAGTTATTTTCCCAACTACAAACATAAGGGCAAAGATTAATTCCCTGCTAGTGTTTTTGTTTCATGTCATCTAACAAACCATGTTTATGTTTAGCTTATTACTAACAAAGGGAAGCTATTTTTCTTCATCATTTTCATGTGTTACCATTATATTATCATCACTGGAAAAAAGAAATTCTTCCTAGCACTGACTTGTGTGTGGAACCATCTGAGGAATTGCAAGAAATGCACATATAAGGTCATAGGCTTCTTTCTTTCACAATGGTACCACACCACACATTATCTAACACAAGTCTTATTTTTAACTGGTGGCAACTAGGCACTTATTCAAATGAGGGTGTTTCTGCTCTGAAATCTAGTGTGGTATTTATCTTAAATAAATTATTTGTAATATCTTCAAAGAGGGTAAGTTTTGTCCTTTAATGTGTATTTCATGATGGTTTCCTGGAGGCCATATTAAGTTGACATCAGAGGTCTGGAGCCTTGAATTTTTGGAATCCAGTTCCATTCACTGTGCTCAGTGGGTTATCCTTAATATTCCTCAGCTTCAGTATTCTTATCTCCAAAATGGCGACACCAAAACCTGTCAGCCCAGTAAAGTGTAGGACATAATGGAAAAGGTAGGGATGTAAAACCATTTAGTACAGTGGCTGATAGCTGTGTCAGCCATTCTCTAACCCAAGTTAGGTAATGTGCGGTGGGCTCGGTTATACTGAGGTTGAGTAAAACTTGCTTGTGCTTATGGAATTGTCTTTATTATTAGAGAAACGTCTCAAGAGTAATCCACAAACATGAATCACATACCTGGAAGAAGTGTATGGACTTCCAAGATAATTATATTAAAACGACAACAGGTACACGCATTATAATTGTCCTGAAGATAGACTGGTTAATGAATTACACTGTTTTCCATTTTAGTCACAAATTCTACTCACATTTTAAGGGAGAGGCTGCCCAGCCTTCTCAATCTACCAATCCAGAAAGGATTAAACACATTAGAAATGTTTGATGATGGTATCTGGTGTTTCCACTGGGTATGTGCCTCTTTGGAGACCAGGGAGAAGAAATAAACATTCAGAGAACATTTGCCTCTTAACATGAAGGTTCCATAGAATTATTATTCATCAGTTCTAGATAGTGTGTTTAAATTCCATTTTATCATGAATTTTGCTGTGCTGTATTGTTTCTCTTGGGACACCTTGACAGCTCGTTATGAGTGGAAAATTTTCCCACCCTCTTTAGTGGGTAACTGTAGGACAGTTTTCTATAACACACTTTAGTCCTGACTCCACTGACAAGGTATCCTGCTACTTTGCAGTTTCATTGGTCATAGGGACTGCTTGTTATTTGCTTAACTTCCTGGGAACTGTACACTTAAGTCATAAAAGCCTTTTTTTTTTTCCTCAACAGAACCTCATACTACTACTTTTGCCAAAGGCTAGGAGGGATTTATCATGGTGCTCCATCATGCATTTGAATGTGAACTGACATAGATATATAATACGGTTTAGTTGAAGCCGTTGATGTTGTCTGAATGATAACTCTTGACCTAGGAGGCTCTGAAGTAATGAAAGGGGGATAGATTTGCATGATTTGTGCCATAAGCGATATTTATAATGTAAGAGGGTTTTAAAGATTAATACATTCCCAGAGCAACACATGAAAGAGACAGGAAAGGTTACTTGATGATCATCCAAATGCTCTATTTATTTGCAGTGCTTTCATCTGAAAAATTATCTCATTTTTTTTTTTGTTCTCCCCATTAATGTGATATACAAGGGAGACATTGATATCTTCCTAATTTCAAAACATTTTCTGCAAGTTTAACTCTTTTAATCAAGAAGAGGAGGCACAACACTGATTGAAGAATGGGTTGGTTGGTTGCCTCTAATTAGTTAAATGCCCCAGTCCTTTGAAAGTTCTGATATCATTAACTTCTGATTTTTAAAACCGCATAGCTGAAGGTCTTTTTGAAAATACAGTTGCATTATTATTTTACCTAATTATCATGTGGTAGGTGGAGAAATTGAGTCTAAAACCCCTAAACAAAAGTATATAATTAAAAGTTCAACTCTTAAAGTCTGAGATTGACAACTCTAAGAGAGTAGTCCTCAAAATAATTTGTTTGACATAACTTCTCATTCACTTGTAATTTTCTGTCTAATAATATAGAAAAGTTCCCAAATGGCTTCATTTTTCTTACTTTCTTTTCCCATGTTCAAAATCAGATAATTCCAGGGTACAGTGTTAAAACTTAGCACTTGTGGGGGAAAGCAAGGAAGACGAGCGTGCTCAAGAGAAATGAAAAGTTAAATCAATTTTGATATCTACATATATACTGATTTCCTTTGACAAATAAAATGCTGATAGCATAGTTGTGTCTGCAGATTTCCAAAACAATGGAACTAGCTGAAAAGAGAGGGATTCTGCCAGTCATGTGTGAGGTTCCAGCTTGCTGTACAGGGTGACATGGAAGGCAAGGTTTGTTCTAAGAACTAGGAGTCTGAATAGCCAATGATAAGACCAGATTCAGCATCAGGTCCCCACCCAGAGCTCACACTCTGCTTTGCTCTCTTCTCACATGTCTTTTTGCATTTTTTTCCTCTCCTTTTGGCAGACTGCATCTCAATAAGGAAGGAATTGTAGATATTATGACTTTCTCAATAATATTCCTTTGAGACAAAAATAAAGAAATCCATTCAGCCTTATCTCATGTCTTATGAAGCATGTTCTAATATTATTTCCATTTCACAAATGAGGGAAACTCTTTAGGAAATACAGCCCAAATAATGTAAGATACAACCAGAGCCAGGATGAGAGATCTTCCAGTTCCCCAATTTTTCTTCTGTATCAGTAGAGTCTTTATTTATTTATTTGGGTAAACATTCAGTTACAGAATTGTTAAAAAACATTGGAAGAAAAGATATTTTTGTTTTTCCTTACAGAATGCATAAAAATGACAATTGATTAATGTAATCACTTGGTTCTATTTTTAGAGTTGTTAAGGACAGTTAAGATGCGTATACACAACACCAAGACATTTAATCATGAACATTTATTACAGTAAATTAAATGGATCCAGCTTAAATAAATTCACAAGAATCATGGTCTTGACTTCATAATGAAGACAATTTCCCCCCTTTAGTCTCTGATCCATCCTATTTGCTTTAAAAAAGTAACCTGCTTACTGATGTTTTTGAAGATCTACTTTCATTGCACACTACAGTCAGTGGAATAGTCAGTCTCTCAGTCTTACTACACTATACTTACAAGGCAAACTTACACTCTGTTTTGTTTCCTTCACATCTGATGAAATGCGTTGTATTTAAAATTCCCGGATATTGAGTCAGTCAGGGCTTAATTCAGTTGTGAAGCTCCACTTTCTGCCACATCTTATGTGATGTTACCTTTTAAAACACAAACACATTTATCTTCTCCATAAAATAAAGATAACATCATTCTGGAGCTACAGAGTGATTGTTAGGATTTGCAAAATTGATTGAATTTTAATAGTCTTGGTATGAAGTAAGTATGTTCAATTGTTTGATACTATATTATTAGTTTTTTTCAGTGTCTTCCTATGTCCTGCTAGCAAGTGTGGAATAGGTTTTATTACAAGGTGGAAAGTGAATCAAAATAATGTCCTCTGTGTACTCTTATCTCACCACCTCAGCATACGGTATGCCTTCCTTTTCAGAATAATCATGATTATTATTCGCTCATTAATTTACCAATGACTTACAATGCTTGTTGCCATAAAAGGTGTATGTGTTCTATTATGCCAACTCTGCATATCTTGAAGAAAAGTAATTGGAATTTTAATTCTATGCAAATAATATAACAGATATTTTGCCGAAATTACTAGACCACATACATAAAGTTACATAACCTTATTTCCAGTTGTGATTTGTGTGTGTGTGTGTGTGTTGGGAATTGAACCATCCCAGGGGCATTTTACCACTTAAAAATAGCTCCAGATGTTTTAGGTTTTTTATTTTTTTAATTTTGAGGTAGGGTTTCACTCTGTTGCTAAGGCTGGCCTGGAACTTGTGATCCTCCTGCCTCAGTCTACTGAGTCACAGGATTACAGTTGTGTGCCATGGCATCTGACTAGGTTGTGGTTCTTACTCTCAGTAACTACTTTTTGTTATGCAAATGACTTGATCCCAAGACTCTATATTGTCCTTGTTTGCTAAGCTGAGATGACACAGTCTCACTACCACTTAGAAGAGTGTGAATCATTCAAGATAACACACATATACACACACAGACAAAAAAAAATGTACTTTTGTACTGTAATTATGTGCCAAGAAACAGTTCTAACTTGAAATTAAAACAAGAGCTGGCTCTTATTGCAATGTCTCAAAAACAACAAGTAACATTTAGTTGCCTTTACTTACCTGAAATGACAATGTGATTTTGATAATATACTTGAATACAATACTTTGCAGATTGATGTGATTTGCTTATAAATAACAACTATCATTAATATTATTTATTTCATATTTCCTGAAGTCTGCTATTGCATGCTAAACAAATATACGTGTACATGTAAAGAAAACAAGTATGGAAAGATGTTCCTTTGCACAAATGCAGTGTTGCCAACAACCCAATCCCTGTTCGCAATGTGCAGGTCAGGCTGATGAAGAACCACAGTGGGATGAGAAAAACTTTTTTGTCATTTCCCTTCACTCCCAGACTGACCTTTCACCTCCTGGAGGAATGATCCTGAAATTCAACCTTCCTTCTAGGGCTATAATAAACATAGACTAGGTTTGTTTCCATTTCTTTCAGAGGATGGAGTGAAAAATGTTGTAATACCACAGGAAAGACCTTGCTTAGAGGGTTTCCAGCTGAGACTGGAGGCGGCAGTGTTGGAAATTCCCATGAGGGACCCGGACTTCATGACATTTCCAGACAAACCCTGAGCCCCTGGAGATCAAGGTCAACTTAAGTTCCCTTCAAAGTTGTCAGACCCAAAGGGGATTAATGGAGGGCTGTGGGCAAGTTTTCTTTATGATATTTTGTATATAGTATATTATTGTTTGTGTGAGTCCCTATGCTTTGCATAGGAAAGGCCTGAATATTTTTCACTTCATGTCAAATGTTAACTACACTGCAAAAAGTGCTTTCTTTTCCTTTATAATTTTTTTAATGACCTCTTCTCAACAAGAGGTCTTTGGAAAATGAAGTATTACCTTTCTTCATAGATGTTAATCTCTTTCATGGATTGCTTTAGACATATCATGAAATCTCTTAAAAGATTCCTAATTGCATACCAGGAGGGTACCAACAAAATTGTCCTTGCACCTCTGTTTTGTAGATTGTCAAAGAAGAAAAATAAGAAAAAAATGTGTTCTTAGTTACCTTTGTTGTTGATTGACAGATGTAAAGATACTGTTTCCCATTAACAAATTACTAGGATTCCCAACCTATCCATGTAACTAGCCAGAAGTGATATAGGAATGAGACTGAAAGAAAATCAAGATGATTAAAATCATAGGGCAAATGATAGTAGTCTTTAAAGAGTAAGATATTGTTACCAGGTATTTTGGTACTTTTTAAATTAAATTAGACAACTGTGCCTGATTATACTTTATTTTGTTATTTTAATCTGTTCATAAATATTTTTTGAAAACAACAAAAATCAAAAAACAAAAATCAGTATTCACTTCAGTGATTTACTCTGTTTTTTAAAAAGATGCATGATATGGAAAACATAATCACATAACAGTTCTTTCCTTTCAATTCTGTTAATCAATAATTTCAAAACCTTACATTCATTGATGAAGAAGAAGTTCATGGAAAAAAAGTATGTTCACAGCTGCAATTCTTTCAGTTGCCAATCAAAGGATAAACCTAATCAACACTTACCAGTATACTGTATTTCATTGGTTAAGAAAGAAATTTTACTAACAAATAAAAATAAGACATTTCTCTTTGACCCGTTACTTACATGGGAAAGATTCCTTGGAATGATTCATATTTTAAAACATTATCTAAGGTTCCCATGTTTGTTATAAAGACAAAATCTCTTTGGAAAAATACAAATATATCAAGTTCCAGCTCTATAAGAATTTCTTTTTTCTTTCTACATATACTTACTCCTCTTCTAGATTGTTTCATAATTTTTTATCTCCCACTGACTATGTACATTATTTTGAATTTACAAATCCTCAATGCTGCAAAAAGCACTCTACATTTTTCTGAGTCTCAATGAGAAGCCAAGGACATTTCTAATAAAAAGAAAATGAAACCTACCATAAGCATTAACCTCTGTTCATGAAATGGAAAAAGAAAAGAACTATATCTCAGCTTATTAAATGTGGCTACATTTAGACCAACATTAATTCAAACTCATGTTTTGCCTAGTTTCTGTGCACAAATAATTTTAAATCATTTCAAAACATTTTCTGCTATGGATTTTAATACACATTTATAGAAATAGATAATGTTTCAAAATAGAGACATACTTATTTTGACACCATTTACTTCCGACTATTCAAGTGTCATTCTGTGCCAAAGGTTTTATCTTTGATCAACAGAATTAGCCTACACTATCATTGTGAAGTATTCCCAAATTAGTATGATTATGTACTTATTATTTTCTCTACAGCAGAGGAGTTTCTACTTAAAAAGGAGCACTAAAACATTTAAAAATATTCTTTTAGAGATGAATAAGGAGATATCACAACAGTCACTTTGTAAATCTAGAGGATGGTTAGAAACTATTTTGAAAAATTATCCAATGCTGGAAAAGCTCAAAGACATTGACAAATTTCTAGACTCATATGACCTGGCAAATTGAACCAGGGAGATAAGGACAATCTAAATATACGCATATCAATATGAAGTAGAGAAATTGAAATAATAAATAAAAGGCTTAAAACAAAGAAAAATCCTGTACTAGATAGATTCTCAGCTGAGTTCTGCCACAGGTTTAAGGAAGAATTAACACCAGTTTGTCTCAAATTATTCAAAGAAATTAAAAGGGAAGGAACACTCCCAAATATTTTCAATGAAGTCAGTATAATCCTGATACTAAAACCAGACAAAGACACATCAAGGGAAGAAAACTACAGACGATGTCCTTAATGAACATATATGCAAAAATCTTAATAAAGTAGACAACATTAAAATACATCAAGTGGATTTAATCCCAGGGATTTAAGGATGTTCAACATATGCAAATCAATAAACCCATTTACCTTATAAACAGAACTAAGAGCAAGACTCAGGTGATCATCTCAACAGATGCAGAATGTGCCTTTGATAAAACCAGCACCCACTCATGGTAAAACCACTGAAGAGGGGCTAGAGTTGTAGCTCAGTGTTAGAGCGCTTGGCTAGCAAGCATGAGGCACTGGGTTCAATCCTCAGCACCATATTAAATAATAATAATAATAATAAAATATATAAAGATATTAAAATAAAAATGCTGAAGAAACGTGGAATAGAAAAAATTTACCTGAACATTTTCAAGGCTGTATATGACAAACCCAAAGCCAACATCATACTAAATGGAAAGAAGGAAATTAAATAAATACAAATAGGAAAAAAGAAGTCAAAGTATCTCTGCTTGCTGATAACCCCCGCAAAAACTTTACCAGAAGATTTTACTTTTAATATTTTCTTTCTCTCTCTCTTTCTCCCTCCCTTCCCTACTCCTTCCTTCTCTCTCTCCCTCTCTCCCTCTCTCTGTCTCTCCCTTTCTTTCTTTCTTGTACCAAGTATTGCACCTAGGAGAATTTACCTGATGAGCCATATACG
>NW_025999900.1:52040454-52073166 GCF_001458135.2 Marmota marmota marmota
TATATATATATATATATATATATATATATATAGACAGTGTTTTGCTAAGTTGCAAAAGCTGATTTAGAACTTGTGATCCTCCTGCTTCAGCCTTCCAAGCTCTGACATTACAGGCATGCATCACTATACCCAGATCCACTGGAAGATTTCTAGGTATAATAAATAAACTTAGCAAAATAACAGGATACAAGATCAACATTTATAAATTAATAGCTTTCCTACACTTCAACAATGAATCTGCTGAGAAAGAAATTAGGAAAACTATATCATTCACAACACCTCAAAAAAGTATTTGGAAGTTAATCTAACAAAGGAATTAAATGATCTCTCAAATGAAAGATGATAGAACAATGAAAAAAGAAATTAAAGAAGAATTTAGAAGATGAAAAAACTTTTGGATAGAAAGAATTAATACTGTCAAAATGAATATGTGATCAAAAGCAATATAAGATTCAGTGCAATCCTCATCAAAATAACAATGATATTTTTTACAAAACTAGAAGGAAAAAAAAATCAGTCCTAAACTAATTTGTAAAAATAAGAGACCCAGAATAGATAAAGCAATTCTGAACAAGAGAGTGATTCAGAAGGCATTATATACCTGATCTCAAATTAACCTACAAAGCTATGGTAACAAAACTAGCCTGGTATTGACATTAAAAGAGATAGTAAGACAAATGGAATAGAATAGAAGACACAGAAACAATCTCTCATACTTACAGCCATCTGTAAAATGGCCCAAAATATATGTGAAAATATAGCCTTTTTTAAAAACGGATGCTGGGAAAACTGGATATCCATATGTAGAAGAAGGAAACTAGATTCCTATCTCTCATTCTGTACAAAAATCAAAGTGGATCAATGACTTAATAATTAGACTCAAAACTAAAACAGGGTCAACACTGAAGCATATTAGTGCAGGACTAACTTCCTTAACAACACCCCCCAAAAACAATTAAAACAAAGAATTATTCAGTGGGATGCCATCAAATTTAAAAGCTTCTACACAGCAAAAGAAAAGATTAAGAACAGTATGGGAGGGTATATGAAATGGGAGAAGATTTTTGTCAGCTGTTTCTGTGACAGGAAATTTATATCCAGAATATACAAAGAACTAAAAAAAAAAAAAAACTTAACTCCAATAAAAGCCGAATAATCAAATAGCCCAATCAATAAATGGTAAAATAACCAGACATTCCTCAAAAGAATAAATGTAAATAGCCAACAAATATATGAAAAAAATATTCGACATCTCTAGTAATCAAGGAAATGCATATCAAAACTCCACAATCATTTCATTTCATTCCAGTCAGAATGGCAAATATCAAGAGCACAAATAATAATAAATGCTGGTGAGGATATAGGGGGAAAAATACGTTCATGCATTATTGATGAAATTACAGATTAGTACAACCACTCTGAAAAGCAGTATGAAGATTCTGCAAAAATGGAAACGGATTCACCATGTGGCCCAGCTAATTCATTCCTGTGTATTTATCCCAAGGAACAAAAATCAGCATATAGCATATAGCAATGTACTCACTTTAATGTTTATAGCACCACAATTCACAATAGTCCAACTATGGAATCAGCCCAGATGAGAATAATAGATGAATGGATTAACAATGTGTGGTATAAATGAACACTGGATGGAAGATGGAGAACATCATGCTAAGTGAAATAAGCCAGTCTAAGAAAATCCAGGGTCAAGTGTTTTCTTTCATATATGGGAGCTAGAGCAAAATAACAGAAAGAAATGGGAATAGCTGGGATATCATAAAGATATAGAAAAGATCAATGGAGTAGAAGGATAATGGATGAGCAAGGGAAGGATCTGCAGAGTGGAGGGGGCGATGGAAGGCAGGTGAGTGGGGAGGAACAGCAACTGAAAAAGATTGGGTCAGATTCCAAGTACGTATGATTTTGTTTGGATGACCCCAGCTACTGAGTATAATTATAATGCCCTAATTAACAAACAAAAAATAAAATAAAATAATTTTTGAACATTTGTTAGCTAATTGTTTTAGTCAAGTTTTTCTTCTGCTGTGACTAAAAGACCCAACCAGAACAATTATAAACAAGGAAAAGTTTATTTGGAGCCTCCCAAGTTCAGAGATTTCCATTCATAGGCAGCAGACCCCATACCCCAGGGCTCTAGGTGAGGCAGAACAACATGGCAGAAGAGTACAGTGGAGGGAAGCAGCTCACAAGATGATCAGAAAGCAGACAGAGACTCCACTTGCCAGACACAAAATATATACCCTAAAGCCATGCCCCCAAATGTCCACCTCCTCTTGCCATACCCCATTTGCCTTCAGTTACCACTCAATTAATCTCATCAGGTGATTACATAACCCAATCATTTCTCCTCCTGCATTGTCTCACACATGAGCTTTTGGGAGACACCTCGCATTCAAACCATACACCAACAAATTGCTTTAATATAAATATACATTAAATATATTTTAATATATAACATATTAATATTTAATATATGTATTAGTATATTTAATACATATAAATACATATTAATGTATATATTACTATAAACTGAAAAAATAAAATAGCTGTGTTCAGATTTTCTATAGCTTCTCTGGGCATAAGTTTATATTATGTCTACAAAAAATCTAATTCTTAAGTACATTTATGTTCAATTTTTTAAAAATTTTATATGATTCATTTTATCAAACCAAATAACTTTCTTAGTTTGTTAAGCTTTAAACTGAATAAATATGCACATTGTCACATCAAATTAATTTTATCAACTGTTAAAGTGTTTAACTGAATTATGATAATATTCACTGTGAGCTGTTTATGAAAACAAACTTTAAAAAATTAATTTCTTGAAGACAATTTAAAGGTTGAACCATGATTAAAATTAACTGATTTTGTATTTAAACTACATCATATGGTGACATAAAACTGGCATATTTACCTGTTTGCAAAATTATTTTGCCAATGATCCAAAGAATTAATAATATAAATTCATTTTCTTGTGCATTCACAGGAAAACTTGAAATGGAAAATAAGAAAAATTTATTTAGAAGAATAACCATTGGATGCAAATGAAATGTCAAGTTTCACAGAAAGGCATAGAAATGAAATTTCTGTAGCATTACCTGTTAACTGATTGTGTTTTTGCACATTCTTATTTAAATAATATATCTGTTAACTGATTGTGTTTTTGCACATTCTTATTTAAATAATATATCTGTTAACTGATTGTGTTTTTGCACATTCTTATTTAAATAATATATTGATTATCTATTACCCTCAAATTTAAGTAAAACAACTCTGTTTCTGAGAGTAAGAAATCCAGGAACAAGCAGTTTAATCTCAGTTGACCACTCATGGTTCTGGCTCAGTCTTTCACAATGTTGAAATCAACCTGTTGATGGAAGCTGCAGTTTTCCTAAGATGCACCTAGGACTGAAGCATGAAGCATTTGCTTCCAAGTCTACTTCCACAATAGTTGGCAGGTTTCAGTTCCTATGTGATCAGAGGCTAGAGGATTCAGCCTCACTTTGTGACAGAGTTTCCCATAGCAGCCATTTGTCCCCAGAGCAAGAAGAGAAATAAAGAGAAAAAAAAATGTCCCAGAAGAAAACCACAGTGTCTACTTAGATGACATATCATCATTTCTGCTCTTTCACACTGACCAACCTTCCACTGGAAACGACTATATACCAGAAGGCAGGATCACTGGGTGCCTTTTGGAGGCTTACGCCTAGCAACAACTACGACATTTGATGTCGATGAAAATTTGACTCTGTTTTCGATTTCAAGTAGTAAGAAATATCACCATACTCCTGATGCTGCGTGGGAAAGGTTAACTGACAGTTGAACAAAATATACATTCATCAGCAACTTTCTCATGAAAAGGAAATTCAGTGCCTATTTTTCTCTCAATACGTTTCTCTCAAAATTTTCTTTAAAAATGTGTAATCACACAATGAAATAAATAGCTATAGATTGATCTATGCCATGTAACAAATGACAAAACACACACACACACACACAATCACCGTAGCAACTATATTCAGACAAATCACTATGCTTTACAACTGAACAGCTCAGCCTACATTTTCACCCATTTCAGAACAAACTAAATCTGGAATAGTCCATATCTACCACTGAGCCATCAAATAGTGACCAGGCATACTTGTGATTATTTCAGCCTCTGTTATTGACAATGACATTTCTGTCTGATTAAAAAGTGGCCAGCTAAGGTGAGGATCTGGAAGAGTCAACTCTCCCTGGGTGCTGATTTTTGAGAGTGCTACTTCTTTTAATTAAATGCTACCCATATTGTCCTATAAGAGGAGTTGTTAGTCCCTCACTTGGGGAAAAAGGTTTACAAGAGAAAGAAGCATTATTACTAGAAGAGTTCCCTCTTACTCATGAGGGATAAGATCTAAGACTACCAATTGGTAATAGGAATAGTGGGTAGAGTCATCCCTGTATATTATCCTAATAACCAAGATGGCTCTTAAGTGACTAATGGTGGGTAGTGTGTACAGCATTGAGGTACTGGCAAAAGAGATTATTCACATGCCAAATAGAATGATGCCACACAGCCATAAGATTTTATCACACTACATAGGTTGGCACAAAATTTAAATCTTAAAATTTGTCTTTTTCTGGAAATTTTTATTAAAATTATGATTGACCCCCCCCCTCTCTAAAAAAAAGAAACTGGAAGTACAGATAAATACATTTTTATTTATGGTAATATAATAGTGAGAACTATAATACAATCATAATAATGCTTTATTTAAAATATAGTTTTGTCAGTCAGTTTTTCATCACTGTGACAAAATACCTGAGATAAAAAACTTAAAAGAAGGAGAGATTCACTTTGACTCAATTTCAGTCCATGATTGCATGGCCCTGTCACTTTGAGTCTGTGATAGGGCTGAACATCATGGTGAGGAGTATGTGAAGGAGCAAAGACACTTGCCTCATGGTAGCCCAGAAACAAAGAGAAAGAGAGGATGAAGGCTGGTGTCCCAACAATCACAAGTACATGCTTCTAATGACCTAACTTTCCTTCCACTAGGCCCAATTTGTACAGGTCCTGCTACCTCCCAATAGTGCCAAACCGGCAACCCAGATTTTACCATGTGACCATTAGAGGACATTTAAGATCCAAACCAGAACAATAGTATGTATAAATATGATTTCTGTCAATACATTTTTATCTAAAAATAAAGATGTGCTAAACTGAATGAAAATCCCAGAAATCATTAAAGCAAGATTGCCCCTGCAAACTGGGCATACAATTGCTCATCATTTGGCTAAATCCTTAACTTCAGTAGAAATCATGGAGAGGAACACAGGTTAATATACAATATGGTGAGAGTGAAAATATTTACACACATTTCATGGTAGTATTGAAATGTGTGTAAATATATCAAATATGTTGGTTGTATATTTCCTGATAAATTTGTCAACAATTTAAAAGTTATAATAAGACTGACAAAGAGTGAGCTTCCTAAGTCCTATTTTTAGTATCAATTTCTTATGAAAATACAAGGTAAACATTGTGTCTGTTAAAATATGTTTGTCTCAGCAATAGAGATGTTTTCATACCATGAGGGGATACTGTTAATAGGAGTGTAAATAATGGATAAGAAAACAGATGGTAAAACAATATTTGAACAAACATCAGGTAATGGATGTCTATTTTGGCAAATGTTAATAACATACCTACTTTCAACACATTAAAAAAAATGTGTGTTCAATAATCCTGGAGTTGTTTTGAGTCACTTCCAAGAGCATCTTGGTGCTTCTCCAAAGTGAAATTAAGTTTCAGGGAATCAGACTCCTTGTGAACCTGCTCTCCCACAGAGAGAACTTAGAGATCCTACTTCTGCTGCTACAGTTTTTCCTGTCATAGGATTACTGTTTTCCTCCAAGTCATAGCTCATGAGTTTTTAAAGATGACTTTTAAAAAGTATCATTATGAACAATTTCAGCTACAGAGAAAATCTATATACCTTATCATTCAGATTTATAAATAAAGAACATTTCCTCTTCATTCCTACATTTGTTAATTGAGAATTTGTTCGATATTACTAGGTATTAAAGTTTACTTCTCTATATATTCTCTCTATATATTCTTATTTCAATTTCTTGAATGTTTTGTTTTTCTACCCATTTATTTAGTACAGTGTGGTATTAAACTGAATTTCCCTGGAGTCAGAAAAATTGAGCAATTCTTCATATAACTAAGAATCTATAAGGTTTTCATTTCTATGTCTTGAGTGGCCATATACATTATATATTTGTATTATTTAACATATATTTTTCATTACTTGTAGGGGTTCCTTATGTGTGTTGTGTAGTAGTTCTTTTAACCCTTATACATTTCAATATCCTTTCTAAGTCTATGGACAGTTTTCTAATGCTGAATGTACTGTTTATTTTCATTAAAAACTGAGTAATTTTAGTGTAGTTCAATATAGTAATATTTTATAATTTGTGCTTTGTGAGTTTTATTAATAAAATATCTCTACATGAAATCTTAAAAATATTTTCTATTTTACTCTTTATAAATTTAAATTTTACTTTTAGTCTGATACTTATTTTTATGACATGAATAAAAATTGACATTTTATCCTATAGACAAAAGATTTCCCATTTTGGCACATCATGGACTACCCATTCTTTGCTAGCACTTGGAAGCCATCTGCTCAAACAGCAATATTTTATATATGCATTATTCTAATTCTAGATTCTTTATTTTGTTTCCCTATTTGTTTGTATTGAACAAATGCAGTGCTGTTTTAAGTATGTGTGTGTGTATACACACACACACACACACATATATATATATATATGATAAACTTTGGTATACAGTAGAATCAATGCTACATCTATGTTCTCTTAAGTGTTCTTTAATAGCCTTAATTTGTCTGCTTGGATTTTAGAATCAGTTCAAGTACAATAATAAATATCTACTGGAACTCAATATCTATATATCTAAATATCTGTTGGAACTCAAATCAAATTTATATGTTTATTTGGGAAAAATGTTATTTTTATAATGTTAATTATTTTCATTTATAAACTGTTTTAACTGATTTAATATATAAAATTATTTTTTTGTTTTGCAGAGAAAAATTGTATTTCTTCTATTACATTCATTCCAATTTGATTTTCAGATGTTTTATTATTGTTAAGAGGCTATTTTATGTCACATTTGCCAATCTTCTTTATTCTTTTAAATGGCATCCTTCATGAACTGTGGTATTAGTCATTGCTTTTTACCTATAGATGCTCATGGATTATTAACATTAGTTATCTTTTAATAATAGCTTTTTGCTGTTCAATCCTAATTTTGCCTACATTTTTTCTTGTCTTACTTCACTGGCTAGAACTTCATTTATAATATTTATGTAGCAAAAATAACTTTTTTCTTACTTTAACAGATATGCTTTTAGTGTTTTACCAATAATGTGGTTTGCCAAATTGTTTCGGTAGATACATCATTTGGAATCGTAAAAATGAAAGTCCCAAGAAGCAACAGAGTCATTGCCTAGAGAGAACCAAAGGGAATGACTCTAAGAACATATGAATCGTCATAAGGTTTTTTCAAAATAAAGACAAGCAGAAAGAGCAGAAAATGGGAAGATGCAAAATTTACAAAAAGTTAGATTTCATGTTTATAGGGGTAAAAAAATTCATGATGTATTTCTAATAAATGACTCTAAAATGTATATCAGATTAATTTTGGTGATTCTGGCAACATAATAAAAAGTACAAGATATAAAAATATTTTAAAAATCAAGTTTTAGCAAAATGTGAATTCAGTATAGTATTGATTTTGTTTAAATCTTCCAATCACACCTTGATTCTCTTTAAATCTTCTTATTTATTTCCTACCAGCTTCCTTGCCCTCAGCCTTGATGATATAGACTTTGGGTCACCTCATTCCACTCTTAGTCACCATCATTGGATTGTCAGTACTTTAAGGTTTCCTAAGTACATGTTACTTCTCTTATTTTCCCATTATTTGTTTCTTTTCCTGCTCTGGTTGTTCTGAATTGAGAAGATAAAAAAATGCCTTACTTTATTTTTCTACCATAAGACTTTACTTCATATCTTCTCACTTCTCATTTCCCATCCTTCCCTGCTTGTCTCCATTCCTAGCTGTTAAAACAAACAAAAAATAACATAATATCAATGAATGTGGGTGACAAAATTTGGCTTGTTCTGTGGTAACCAGGCATCATCCAGATTTTGGGGTGGACACTTCATAAAACCTATGTTTTCACAAAATGCGTTTAATAATGGGAAGGTAACTAGATTGTAGGTTAGAGAAACCCAAAGTGCAAGGACTCAGAGGTTGTCTGAGGAGACTAGAAGACAGATCATTATGACTTCATCTAGATTACTGTCAGAGAGAATCGATCTCAAAACACTGCAAGTGGTAATTTCATAGTTTTCAGTTGTTTCAAGGAGGAAAGGCGAGAATGGGAGAGAGCAAACTGTCATTTCATTCATGTTCTGGAATGAGCAATGGGATAGGTGTTGAAATCACCAACACAAGAGGAGCAAGAGCTTTAGTCTGCAAAATTAAAACTTCTTGTATTTCTTGAAAGTATTTTTTTTTCAGTTTTAGATGGACACAATATCTTTATTTATTTATTTTTATTTGCTGCTGAGCATCAAACCCAGTGTCTTGCACATGCAAGGTCAGTGCTCTACCACTGAGCTACAACCCAAGCCCTTCTTATATTTTTTTGTAACACTAGAGTTTCGATCCAGTGATTTGTATAGTGTCCAGTCACAGACAATGAGCAATGATTATAGTTAAAAGCCTGCATTTAAGCAGGAAAATTATACATCGGAATTACAAATGTTTCAGTCATCCTCATGTAGATGGAAGAGAAGACTGGGAGCTTACTTTAAATGCTTAGATTTCTAGTGTCTTCTTTTCCTTACCCTACCTAGGTCCTCAAACCTGAGGAAGAGTCACACCACAGACTCCCTTGCTCAGGTGATTGATGTTCCATCCCCCTTGCCTCTTTAGACAAGCTTTTAAAATGACAACTCCCTCTTTGTTTCTCATTTGCTGTTTAGTTCATGGCACTAGAGCTTCTGCCTTGACTCTGTTGAAATTGCTTTGGCAGATATTGCCAATAATGTTCTTATGGCCAATTCGATTGATAAATGTCGGCCCTTATCACATTGGACTGGTCCTCTCATGCTACTCTTTGTTTAGCCACCGTTAAAGCTCCTTTACTTTCCACTTGCTTTTCTGACTGTTCCTTTCTGAGCTTCTTTTGAAATTCTTAAATGTAGGTCTTCCTCGTGGTTCTTTCAAATGATCCATTTTTTTGTTCCACTCTAAATCTGCTTTAAGCCTGGTGTTTTTTTCATCCATGTACCACTTCATGTCCCTCAAGTATGATCCAAAAATACCTCAAATTCAAGGTATCAAAACTCATCATTTCTCCACCTGGAGTTACCAGGATGGTTTCTCTCTCTGACACCAAGGAAAGATTAACTGCTCTTGTCCTTGATGTTATCACTATTGTTAACACCAACATTAGATGATATTATATATTTATTTTTCAGGGATCCCTTCTAATACTTGCCAAACACTAGAATCTTTCTAACAATGACCTATACAAAAGTTTACTTCCATATTTTAAACAACCTTCATATAACTTTCTAAGATGATGATGATGATGATATTTCATTCCTCATCTCTAAATATATGATAAAAAAAAAATCTCAGGTTTCTTTATAATGCCTTCCATAGTCACATTTAGTAAATGTTACTAATTGAAGCAAGTAAAGAAATTACTAGCAATAAACTTTAGATTTTAGCCTAATTGAATTAAAGAAAAAAGTGTCCATTTTCCTTTATCTTTTATTTTTTTCTTATTCCTTCTTTTCTTTTTTATTCTCCCTCATCCCTCACATGATTTTAAACACCTCTGCCACTGGCTACTCCCCAATTTTTATTTCTGACCTGAATCAGTCTCCTGAATTCTAGGCTTAGCTTTTTTTTTTTTCTTCAAGATAGATGATCCTCATCTCCTCAGGTTCTTTCTCATCTAATGTCAAGTGTACAAGCAAACTACAGTGTTTCAGAATGTACTCAGATTCTGAGCAGAGGGTCTCATTTCTTCCTCCACAAGCCCTGTGTACCAGTCAAGCAAGTCCCACCCCTGCATCTTTGCAAATGCCTCTGTATCCTCCCGACTCGGCACTTACCTGTTTTCTACTCTTAGCCCCACAGAGTTTTTCTCCAAAAACCAATTAAGATCATGGTACTTCTCAGTTCAAACTCTCCAGTGGTTTTCTAACTCAAGGTAAATGTTAGTGATAAAAAGGTCTACAGGTCCCCATGTGTTTGCTTTCCCCTTTACCACTACCAGTTTATGTCTGTGTTGTGCTTCTCTGGCTTTAAGTCTCCTTGTCCCCTCCCCACTGGAGTATCAGATATGTTTTGACCTCAAGAACATTTAGGGGGTGCACTATGATCTAAAAGTACAGAGCAATTTTTATGTTATCTCTTGAATGCTGTGTTCCCCTAAAGTTCATAAGTCAATGTGTAGTCCCCACTATGATAATATTTGGAATTTAGCTCTTTCTGAGGTGATTGCTGATCATATAAAATGCCTAGGAGGGATTCCCTTTTCATTTCTGTCATGTAAAAATAAGGTGAGAAGACCATCATCCATGAATTTGGAAGTGTACCCCTATCGGGGCTGGGTATTTGGCTCAAGCGGTAGTGCGGTCGCCTGGCATGCATGCAGCCCGGATTTGATCCTCAGCACCACATACAAATAGGGATGTTCTGCCACCGAAAACTAAAAAATAAATATTAAAGTTTCTCTCTCTCTCTCTCTCTCTCTCTCTCTCTCTCTCTCTCTCTCTTTCTCTCTCTTTAAAAGGGAAAAAAAAACTTTTCAAAAGTGTACCCCTATCAAATCCTAAATTTATTGGTGTCTTGATGTTGGATGTTCCAAACTCCAGAATTGTGAGAAATAAGCTTCTGTGGTTATAAGCCCCTCAGTCTATGGTATTATGTTTTAGCAGCTGCACTGACTATAATCCTTTCCTCTAATACTCCAATTCCTGTCCTGTTTTACTGTCTTCCAGTGAATTTGGGGGAAATGCTACTCATTTTTGTTTTTCATTTATCCTATGACTCATCCATCCCAACCACACATGCACCCTAGAAAATGAATTAAATAGAAGTGATTTTGTTTTCTGAGCTTTTCACTATTATGCTGAGCCCCCATCACAAGCTAGGCATCCTCAAACCTTTATTGGATGAGTACTTGATTGTGAAGAACCATATGTCTTTCACAGTATTTTAGGTATCTGCAACATGAAATAGCTTTGGATGATATGATGGATCACCTGAATGGAAATCAGTGGGAAGAGCAGAATAGTCTTCTGTGTGGAAAGACTCAAAAAGCCACAGGTATTTCAGTAATTCAGCTTCTCTCTGCTCTTCCAGAATCTTGGTTTATTTTCTATTTTTCTCTCTGTGTGTTCTGTCTCTTCCTCTCTGCCTTTGTTCTTTGTTCTTTCCCTGGAATATTAAGTAGTGTCCTCTGGGATTACAAACCTTGCTTGGGGTCAGAGGAAAAAAGTATTCAAATCCTCAAACCTTCCTTGGACACTTTAGATCTGAGAAGTAAACAGATGTGCTTGTTACCAGCAGCTTTAACAAAGGATGAGTTCCCTGAAAACCAGAGATGACAAAAGAGTGATCAGAAAGTGAATTTGTGAGCCTATTATTTTGCCCATTTGGAAGAAAAAGAAAGCTTACTTTCATGGCACTGATAATATAAATATGTGAATTCCTGAAATTTGATGTCTTTTTTTCTAACTTTCTAGGGACAACATTGTTTTCTATAGTCTACACTTTCATTTTTACAAATGTCCGTACAGACACATTGTTTCTAGTTCTAGTTCCAAAGCTTATAGTAAGTGTTCTGTAAATATCATGTGCATGTAATAATAATAGTATCTGATCAAGAATAAGCCAAATACTATTTTGTTTCTGAGCTTTCAGAAAGAATGAAATATGAGTATCCAAAGAAAACTGAACTTTAATTAGTTTATCCATGGGTTGTCAACTTTGAGGTCTGATTAAATGAGCATTATGTGTCATCACCAACCTTTATTGAACCCAACCAGCACAATCTAGTTTAACTAATCAGTTGTCCTCAATAGCTCTGTTGTGTTTCTCATCTTTTGAAAGGATGCTTAGAAGAACTAAACCCAAAGTTGTGAAAGAGAAGAGTAAAATTATTTATCAGATCACATTTCTGTGGGGAACAGGCTCTAATGCAAATAGGAATTCAGTCCATAAATCCAGATGCATGACATGTTGTAGAGTACACCTAGTCTTACATTAGATTAGCATGGGTTATGCTGTGGGTACCTTATTTGATTCTGGACCATGGAAGATGATTTCATTTTTTTCTCAAAAGTCCCTTTGCATGCCAGAATAGCACAGATCCTGAATGGACTAAGACAATGCAGAAGCACCTTCAGTCCATGGTAGGCTGTCTGCCTTAGCCACCAGAGACTTGCTATTCCAACATTCCCTCAGGTCTGCTGGCTTTGCTAGTCTGTGCCCCACCTGGAGTTTGGGAATCACTGATGAGCTTGGTTGCAAGCAAATATTCCTTCTCAAAACAAAGACAGGAAAAGAGTGGAACAAATAAGAAAACAGACCATTTCTTGATTAAGAAGCTCTGATCTCCCTTCAAAATGTTTCCACTTCTTGCTGGGATCAGTGGTGCATGCCTATAATCCCAGGTACTCAGGAAGCTGAGTCAGGAGGATCAGAAGTTTAAGGCCATCTCAGCAACTTAATAATATCCTGTCTCTTAAAAAAAAAAGTCCTGGGGATGTAGCTCAGTAGTAAAGTGGCTCTGGGTTCAATTTCCAGTACCACCAAAAATAAATAAACAAATAAAGAAAGAAAATTTCTGCTTCTTTCTCTCTTACAGAATATTGAATGAAATCTCAGTGTCTTGAGGTTCTGAGGAAAACAGACATCTTAGACTCATGAATAATTTCTGTCTTCTACGTTATTACACATCTCGCTTGAGCAGAGAGCACAAAACACATTCCCTATTCTTGGATGAGAAGGATTATAGAAAAACAAAGAAAGAAGCATATACATATAAACCACCTTAAGATATTAGTTTCAAAGACTTAATTATATTTGAGGTTTGCATCACATAAAAATGAAAATAAACCAATGAAAGCAAAGATGAATGAAAGTATTGGTTTTAGAAAATTATCAAAAAGTATTGAGGAGAACTTGTTATTAGGGAGTTCTGTTTCCTGGAAACAGAAAAAAAAAATAATAGGCAACTGATGATAGAGATAAATAGGTAGATTTATCATAAGGAATTATCTTCTATGCTTATGGAGGTTGAGAAGCTCTCAGACCCACAGTGGGTAACTGAATACTGAATGAGGAGAGTCAGTGGTGCAGCTCACCTCTGAGTCAAAGGACCTGAGAACAGGAGAGGTAATGCTTTAAATCCCCGTTTTCTGAAAGCTGGTGGGAAGGAGAGCCAATGTTCCAATTTAAGTTTGGTTTTGTTTGTTTGTTTGTTTTTGGTACTAGGAATTGCACCCAAGAGCACTTAAACACTGAGCCACATCCTCAGATCTTTTTTTTTAATTTTTGATTTAGAGACAGGGTCTTGTGAAGTTACATATGTTTTTTTTTTTTTTTCTAAATTTCTGAGGCTGGCTTTGCTAAATTCCTGAGGTGATCCTTCTGCCTCAGCCACTGGGATGTGCACCATCTTGCTGGAGCTCCAGTTTGAGTCTGAGGAAAGAAAACTCCAATACCCCCTGCTCAATGCAGGTAGGAGGTGTTCTCTCTTCCTCATGAGAGGTTCAACACTTCTTTATCTCCAGGTCTTTTGAGGCACACACACATTTGGGATGAAGGCAGTGTATGGATCTTAGTTTTTTCAGTCTCTCCCTCTTTCTCTGAGTCACTCAAAAAATGTTTATGGTTTACGTGCCACCACAAATTTCAATTTGGTGTTCTGTGCCCTGTGTTCAGTTTGGTTATTGGTGTCAGTGCAACCTGTCACTTAATGGTTAATGAGGAAGACAAAATATAAGTAAATACTGCACACCTTCCCTGAATTGAGGGATGACTTCAGATGGTTCAAATACCTGTGGTTAACAAGAAAAAGAAAGGTAAGTAGAGTACTCTGAGAGAGAGAGACTGAAGAGAGAAGGAGAGAGATCATATTCATATAACATTTTATAGCATATTATGGTTACTTTATTTGTTATTGATACTAATCTCTTTCTTTGCTTAGTTTGTAAGTTGAACTTCATCATTGGTGTGCACATCATTCGGGAAAAAAAAAATGTGTCCAAATAGGGCTCAGTATTCCTTGCAGTTTCAGACATCCATGAGAGCATCCCCTACTGACAAGTATGGGAACAGGGATTACTGCACTAGATGAACTCAACGGAGAACAATAATGGTGACCAGAACTATAAGGAAAATGTGCCATGTGTAAATAAAAGTCATTCTGAGAAGGCAGAAGAATTTAGCTGAGGGTTGGACTTGAGTCAGCTATACCTGAGGCATGGTGTAAGGTATGCTGAGCCATGGGAATGAATGGGATGAAAAATCATTGAGCCAAGAAAGGAGGCTATAACCAAATGGAGCAGAAAGACAGAAAGTAGAGAAAGGAGAGGTGAGCTAGAAAAAAAGAAGAAAAGTGCTCACACCAGCTAGAGATCTGAGAGGTAATAATTATGACAACGTGCCTTACTGATGATAATAAGCCAGTTTGGTCTCAGTGTAGTAAAATTGGTACCCAGTCAGATTTGTAAAGTGTTCTTTGTCATCCTGAGGGGGCATGTTCAGCATTGGGATGACACTTGATAGTCCTCCAATGTAGCATACCAATGCCTGCTGCTCTTAACAGCTATGACTTCCTATAGGATTGGGATTGTCTTTTCTTGGGAGAGTTTGAGATTCTAGAGATGTTTTCTGGGTTGGGACCCTCTGATTATGCTTTTAGAAGTGCTGATGAGAATTTTGCTACAAGAGAAGCTGGCAGGAATGCAGAAACACATTGAAATTCTTCAGGGCTGGAGTTCTGCTGTGAAGATACAGAGATTTGAGCTGAAACATCTGACAGAGTTGTCCCTGAGGACATGTGCCTATATTGGAATCTTCAGAGTTCAAAATTTAAAAACCAAGTAGAATGCTTAAAAAAAAGTTTCACAGTGTCAAGATTCTGAGGAGACAATGATTAGTGTTTAGGATTTTTTAGGCTCAAGAGCTCCTGTATATAATACCCACAAGATCTTAGCTAGAATTCTACAAGAAGGGAGATTCAGAGCAGCTAGAACATTGCTAAATTTACATCTCAGATCCAATGCAGTTTAACTTTTGATTGAATTAAAATGATCAGCCTCTCTGTATCTGTCTTGCTAAGAAGATAGTGAACACACTTTGAAGAAAAATAGGTCACTCAGAGTGTCTAAGAAAAACACCAAGTATGAAAAAAGAAAAAAAAAGGCTCCTTCAAATTCAAGGGGAAAACAGATAATATGTAGAGAATTATGTGATACAAATATTGATCTTATCATACAATATGGTTAAAAAATTTTTTTTAAAAAAATTAGCGAAATAAATTCACCATGTATGGAGCCTGTAATGATAGAATGAAAGAAGACATTTGATAGACTGAGGACAAATGGCTATTTTTACTTTTTATTATAAAAAAAATCCAAAAGATTGTTTGAATTTAACAATATTTAAATATTTTTAAGATCATACTATTAGATTAGAAAGAGAAAAGAAGAATAGACAGTTAATGAGCCCAAAGTAGATGGATAGAAAATATCTAGATCAAATCAGAGTGGAAGCAAAGAGAGACAGAGATAAAACAAAAAAAAAAGAAAAAAAGGGAAAATTACAGGAAGCAGATGAGATTCATGAAAGCTGTAACATGTGCATTTTCTGAATCTCTGAGAAGATAAAATGAGACAGGAACAATATTGCAAAATGTCATTTAGCTGCTGAAAGATCTCTATCATCAAATTCAAAATGGCCTAAATACATTAACTACAACACATATTATGAAAAAAAAATTTGGGAAAAAAATATAGAGTCCACCTGTACTTTAGCCAGTTTTCCTCAATGACAAATTACTGCAAAACTACTCACTATTTCAACCTAAGAATTGACATTTACATGGTCCACATTTAGAACATTTCCATCCCACAATGTTCAAAAAATAGAAAAACCTAAGGAAAAAAAATATATCATTTTCTACAAACTACAACCTACTACCTTCCTGATGTAATTGTTTTATTATTTACAGGGTTATTCAAATAACTATTAGTGCATTGTGTGTGTTTTATTCATTATTTATTTTTTGTTTTTGTTTTTAAAAAATTGGTCCATTTTATATAATTTGGGAAATTCATGTTCAGTATCTGCAGCAATGTGCCTTGCCTTGCTTCATTACTGAAACTGGTAATTCGTGCCATCTCTGTTCGGTACTTGTCTGTCAAGGTAGACCTTTGTCAATTGACCTTTGTCATTTGTCAATTTCATCTTTTAAAAGAACTAGAGGAGGAAAGTCTGTATTTATCCATATTTGTTGGCATTATTTCTTCCTTTTTGTTATTCCAAAGTTCCTTCTTTCAAAATTCCCTTTTGATTGGATAACTTCCTTCAGTCATTGCCTGTGGGTAGATCTGGTGATGACAATTCTGATTTTTGCTCATTTTAAGAATGCCATGCTTTCCCATTCCTACTTGGGGATGCTTTTGAAGGATGTAAGATCATGGACTAACAGGATTTCTCTTTTGGTCCTAAAAAAAAAGTACTTCTTTTCACTAGTCTCTAGAATTTCCAATGAGAAATACACTATTTTTTGGAATTATTTTTCCTTTTAAGTGTCTACTCTTTCTCTACTTTCATGATTTCTTAATTATGTTTTTTTCTTTAATTTTCAGAAGTTGTACTATGATAGCTTCTGATATGTACATCGGTGGATTACCCAATTGTGATGTTTTTGTTCCTTGAATCTACATGTTTCTCAAATTTGGAACATATTCAGTCATCATTTTTACTTTTGTTTTCCATCTCCTCTTCTTCTGGATTTCTGATGACTCAAATGTTACATATTTTGTTATAGTTTTACAGAACACTGAGGCTTGGTTTATTATCATTGGTTCACAGCATTTTTCTTTCTATTGTTCGGAATGGATAACTTCTCTTCAAGAACAGATTATTCTTTCATCTTGATGCTGCTGTTGACTCACTTTTTGAGTTTTTCTAAAATTTCAGGTGTATTATTTATTTCTGAAGTTTCCATTTGGATCTTTCTTCACTCTCCTGCTTCTTTGCTGACCCTTTCTCTTTGTTTCAAGAATGTTTGTAATTACTCCAGAAGGCATTCTAAGGACGATTGCTTTAAATATTTTTTTCTAAAACACCTGTCATCTCAATGTTGAAAAATATAAATTTTATATATTTTTTTCAGTTTGAGATCTTCCTGGTTCTTGGTACAATGAAGGTATTTTTGTTAAAGCTAAGACATTTTGGTTATTATATTATAAAACTTTGGATCTTATTCAACCTATTTTAGTTGAAATTTTATGCTGCTTCTTTTACAAAGGAAGAGAAGAAACTGTCACCCAGGGGTAGGAACAAATTCAAGTTTTCTGCTTGATTTCTACTGATACCTGAGGGTGGGAAAACTTCTTGTTTCCCCAGTTGAAGGCAAAATTATTGGCTCCCTCCAGGTTCCTTTGCTATCTTCCTGGCTGGAATGGTTGAAGACACCATGTCCCCTCTCCCTGTGTGGTCCATTTGACAACTTAGTTGGGTTGGGAGATGTTTTACTTCAACTCTGTTAGGCAGTAGTGAAAGTTTCCACTTTTGCCTTTTTATTACCATCTTGATGAAAGTCTTACTATACTGTAAGAATAGAAATATAGGCTCCACAGTAAGCTTTCCATTAAATGGCTAGAATTAGGTCACAGAAATTTTTGTATAGTTTATGACTGTATTAGAGTGGCTATTATCTCATAGTTTTCTATCTTCCTAATATGCCCTTTTTTATCTAGTTAAAGTGGTCTTTTTAAAAATTTCTTTATCTGTATCTATTGACATATTCATATTCCCTGATTCTTTCATCCCAAGTCAATGATAGGTGAGATAAAAAGAAACCCCAGAGAGTTAACCAGCATGTTATTCCTAGGGTCTCAGTTGTCGAGAAATTTTGCTTTTTATAGTCTTGTTTTATAGTTTCAATATGTTATTTTTTATGTACAGTGTCAAGAATTATTTTATCCAATTATGTGGTAAATATGAAAAACCCTTCTTACCCATCTTCCTGAAATTAAAAATAATGATGTATAAAATTTTAATTGAAATAAAGGTAGTTAGGAATGCAAAGCAAAATTTCTAAAATAATGAATAAATGAAAATTTAAACTATAATCTCTAAAGAATATACACTTAAATTTTAAAAAGTGGCAAAACGCTTGCTAACATGCATGAGGACCTGGGTTCAATCCTCAGCACCACATAAAAAATATTCACAAATAAAACAAAGGCATTCTGTCCATCTACAACTACAAAAAAGTCAATCATTATCTTTTATGCCAGAAATGAAAAAAATGAAATTCAAAATGAAAATAAAATACAATTTACATTAGTACTTTTAAAGAATACATAGGTAGAAATCTATTAAAATCTGCATAAGATTTACATGAGGAAAACTACAAACCTCTAATAAAAGAACTCAAAGAATGAAACACATGGAGAGACACTTCATGTTCTTGGATAGGAACATTCATTATAGTCAAGATACCATTTCTTCCTAATTTGATTTATAGGTTTAGCATGATTACAATCAAAATCTCAGCAAATTATTTTGTAGATTTTAACCAATTTATTCAAAAATTATGTGAAGAAGCAGAAGACCCAGAACAGCCAACAAAACACTAAAAAAGAACAAAACAAAACAAAAAGGAGCAGAGGAATGAAACTACCTGACTTCAAGTCTTACAATACAGCTGCAATAATTGGAATAATGTGATATCTGTAAAAGAACATATAGCTATAACAGCAGAATAGAATAGGAAGCCCAGAAATGCATCCATATAAATATGGTCACGGGATCTTTGGTAAAGGAGCAATGATGAGACATTAGCATACACATTGTGTCTTCCACTAATGGTACTACAACACCATATGTCTAAATGTAAAGAAGCGAATCAAAATATATTTTCCCCAAATTAACTCAAAATTGATTATATATGTAAGTGTAACATTGTAAATCTTCATAATCCTCAACAATATGAAAAATTCTGGATGATCTTGAGCTTGATAATCACATTTTATATACACTAAATGCACAATACATGAAAAAATATTTGACAAGCTGGACTTCACTGAAACACTCCTGCCTTGTAAAGACAATGAAAAAACAATGAAAATTAAATGAAATTGAAAGGCCCAGAGTGGTAGAAGATAATAGCAAGACATTTGATAAAAATAGTTATCCAAAATATACAAGGAATGCTTATAAGTCAACAAGTAAAAAGCCAGATAAGAAATGGGCAAAGACATGAATTCAAATGCCACCAAAGACAATTAAATGGGAAGTAAAATACATAAAAACGTGGATAACATTATCCATCAATATAAAAATGCAAATTAAAATAAAAATAATATAAAAATACAAACTTAACCCCAAAGTATTGGTAACACCAAATACCGGCATAGATGAGGACCCACAAGTCTTTTCATTCACTGCTGGTAAGAATAAGAAACACTACAGCGCCTTTAAAAGCAGTTTGGCAGTTTCATAGAAACATAGTTTTTTGCTGTATAAAACTTGTACAAAAATTGCATATGGACTTTTATAGCAACTTTATTCATAATTGACAAAATGTGAAACAACCAAAATGATCTTTAGTAGGTGAAGGGATAAATAAACCAGTATATCCAGACAGTGGGATATGAAACACTAAAATAAATGAGCTAAAATAAATGAGACAAGGAGAGAACCAGAAAACAAATTACAAGTGGAAAAAGCCAATCTGAAAAGAGTACATATTGTAGAATTCCAACTACACGGCATCTGGAAAAGGCAAAATTCTAGAGACATTAAAAAGATTAGTAGTTCCTAGTCCTTAAAGGGAGGGTGGGATGACAAGGTAAGCATAAATCTCCTGCACAATGCACTGTTCTCTACCATACTATAAACTGGTCGATAATGGCCAGTGTATAGCTATCAAAACCTTGAGGAGGTGCAACACCAAAAGTGAAACCTAATGAAAACTATGACCATGTGTGTAAATGAAGAATTCATGCATCTTCACTGATGGTAACAGATGTACTATTTGACTGCAGGATGAACACAGTGGGAAAGGTTGCACATTTGTAGTGGCAGGGTATACCTAGTATTAGGATATGATTGTGAGGTGTCCCCCAAAATCTGGTGTGTAAGATAATGCAAGAAAATTTTGGAGTGAAATGACTGGCTTATAACAGGTTTGACAGGATCAGTGCATTAATCCCCTGATAGAGATTTTTGGTGGTAACTGTAGGCAAATGGGGTTTGGCTGGAGGAGGTGGATCCCTGGGGGCATACCTTTGGGGCCTCTTTTGCCCTTTTGAGCATAACTCTCTCTTATTCCAGGTGCCACATCTCCCACTGCTTTCCTCTACCACACCCTTCTTCCATGATGTTCTGTCTCCCCTCAGACCTTGAGGAATGGAGTCAGCCATCTCTGAACTGAACTTCTGAAACCGTGAGACACCAAATAAATTTATTCTTGTGTAAGATTGTTCTTGTCAGGTCCTTTGATCACAGAGTAGAAAAGGTGACTGAAACTCCTAGGAACTCTATATCTTCTGATCAATTTTGATCAGAAGATAAAACTGCTTTAGAAAAATTTTTTAAACAAGTGTGTATGTCATTCTTAATTCAAAATCATGAAAGTGGGCAAAAAGACAAGAATTCCTTCAATGAACATAGAACTATAATCACTGGGAAAGATGATTATTAACTTCATTAGTTATTAGATGAAGTAGATTCAACCACATAGAAAATTTACTACTGAATGCTCTTCAGAATAGTAAAAATAATTGATAGATTATGATAAGATTTTGTAGAGTGTGAGTTTGGTAGTGGTCTCTTTTTTGTTTAAAATGAACTCTTTCATATCACAGGTCAAATTTGTAATATAGTGCTTTGGAAAGCAATTTGATATTATTTAATGAAGGTAAACATGTATGTACATATCTAAACCTTTGTAGATTCCACATGCATGCATATAGCCAAGTGCCTAAAGTATCAATGGCATTTTTATAATGGGCAAAACCACACCAGAAGATCTACCATAATTCAATGGATAAATCAATCATGATCCGTGCTTAGATGGAATTTTCTATAGCAATGAGAACAGTTTTTTCATAAATATTCAGAAATGTCATAAAAATTATGTTTAGCAAAAGAAACTAATCATGATTGTATACATGTTGTCAAGTTCAAAAAATATCAAAACTAACCTATATTTTTAGAAGACTTTAGTTTAAATTGAAACTATGTAACTATGAAACTATGTCCCCAAGAGGGACAAAACAGGGACTTTCTAATGTTGTAGTGTTCTCAGTGTTGATGTAAGTGCTAGCTCTTTATAGGAATTTTTACTTTAAGAAAACTTCAAGACGTACACTTATGATTTAAACATTTTTCTATAAGCATGCCATTTATTAATTAGAATAAGATAAAATAAACTGTAGACCCCTGTGAAATTGTTATACAGTAAGACAAGATGTTCCTTAAAGAAGTAAAAAAATCAAAGGGAAAGACATTTTCTTGACTAAAATTATGGTATTTTGTTGTTTATTTATCATCATCACTGTTTTAAAATAATGCTTTCTGGGCAGCAGTCACTAGCATTGTTTCAAGTATATGTTTTTTTTTTTTTTTTTACAGGACAGTGGGCAAAGAATCACGTTCTTTGGAATTATATTCATTTTCTGGTAAAGAAATGGTCCATCATCATGTGGAAATGTAGTGAGCAGAGTGATGTCAACAGGTCTAAATTAGTTTAGTGATTGAGTCTGATTCACTTTAAACAAAAGAGACCACTAAAAGTTTTAGTTATAGAATTTTAATAGGATAATTAGGCGCTTAGAAGATGTCTGGAATGCTGTCATTGAAAATCCCTTTGCTGCTCTGGTGGGTATTGAGGTGTTATGGTGATCCAGGTGCCATTTGGGATTCACTTTTTTCCCTCTCTGCAGGAGGATAAGGCTTGAGTGCTCAGGGAGTACAGTATGGTTTGAATTATGAAGTCTAAATGCTGAGAAGAGAATCCAAATCTGAAATTTCCAAATGACAGCTTAGATACAGAGTGCCAAATTTTATCCCTCTCATGCTGTGCTACTGAAAGCCAAGAAAAACTAGAATCCAACAAAAGGACTTTTCATGCTATCTATAGTGATTCAAATCAAGAAATCTGTTCAGGCTGGGAGCCATTAAGCCAAGTTTCACAGGCAGTGCTAAGAGTTGGCTAGTGCTGGGCTCTACCATCACCACATTCATCCATATGTTAGAACAACTGGCTGTGCTTCACCACTCTCGATTTGAAAAAAAAAGGACTGAGAAGAAGGTGCTAGTTTGACTTGCTGTATTTATGGGATCATAATATTTTCATTAACTCTGTGAGTGTAATTCAGTGAATGTGTTAACACTTGGAAACATCTGAACCACATTAAGGGATAAAGTCAGGCTCAGCATTGACTAACATTGCCAATATTGCCAATATCTCCAGATTATTTTGTTTAAAAAAGTCAATAATGTGCCTATCTAATTCCAGACATCTGGATATTTGTAAATAAATGTAGGAACAATCAATCTCATGTTTTGGCATCATGAACAATTGGTGACACTGATGGATTAATCGTGATCATTTTTCTCTGGGTATATTGACTAAGATACTGTATTATGATTCAATCCTTATATCTTGAATTTTTATTATGCCTTACATTTTTCAAAATAGTTTATATCCATAATTATATTTGTTCTATGTAAAAGCCTTTTCATATAAGCAGAGCTCATTTGTTTGTTTCTTTTACCAGAAATGGATAAAATGAGGATAAGTGACTTCAAGATCCACTTGATTATGAACAGATGAGAACTCATTTTAATTAAAATATATTCACTTTTCCTCTCTGAATTGATGATACTGTAGAACTGAACATAATGTATGGGAGTTGTGAAATCATTTATCTATTGAAATAGACAATGCAAAAATATATTTTCACATATATTACCATGATAAGTTTTTGGAGATTAACACTGTGAGTTGTCTTCCCTCCAATCAATTTGATAATGAAATTTTTATAGACTTAAAATGAGGGAGCTATTGAGTAGGGGAAGAAACAACAACAGCACTTTGACAGACTGTCCCAACTTAGAATGACTTGGCTTAAAATTTTTCAACTTTATAATGGTTCAAAGCAATATGAATTCAATAGAATCTGAATTTTAAATTCTGAATGGTGATATTTTTCTGGCTTCTTACAAATATGACAACACTCACTTGATATGACCATGACCCATAGCTCCCAGTCAGCCACATGATCACAAAGGGAAACTTGGAATACTCTACAGTGTGTTGTGTGGCTAGCTATGAGGTTTGGTAGGTTAGGAATATTAATGGCACTTCTGAATTACACTATTTTTAACTTACAATGACACTATTATGATGTAACCTTATCACAATGAAAGAGAATCTGTAGTCACTTCCTTTTATTTATTTATTTATTTATTTTTGTATCAGGGATCGAACCTAAAGGTGCTTTACCACAGACCACATCACTAGCCCTTTTTATTTTTGTTTTGAGACAGGGTGTCTGTCATTTGTTATAATAATTTGGGGGTAAGCTTGTTTCAGGCCTCCCTAAGTTGCTAAGTGTGGCCTCAAACTTTCAATCTTCCTGCCTCAGCCTCCCGAGTTGCTGGGATTACTGGTGTGTGCCACCATGTCCAGCTTGCAGTAACTGCTTGACCAACACAGGGGGACAGGCTCAAATTTTGTAATCTGCTTGAAGCCACAATTTGCTTGAAGCTCAATGTGCTTCTAGAACTAGTTCAGTATTTTGGCTAGCTGTCATTTCAGAACACTGCACCTTAGCTCATTTTCCTGAAAGCAAAACTTCCCAAAAACAAAAAAAAAGGTGCTAGATAAAAAGAGTGAGATGTTTTTTAGAAAACACAATTGACTGCATTCATGTTGACATTTTCCCAAGATTATCATAATTTCAGTCACACTTGGTATTTTAGAAAAGTTCTGATATTTTCTTAGCTTCTATTCATCTGGAAAGCAGCCTGCAGTAGTAACACTGTTTTGCACTTTCAATTACAAGCAAGAACAGAGGCACTTTATCCTAGAAATAGCATTTATTATAATAATTTGGGGATAAAATGTGCTTTCTTCTCTATGAATATTACCTTAATTGTTTCAGTGTTGATTACCCACCCTGATATTTGTTGTATAAACTTGGTAACTTTTCCATTTACATAAACATTTTCCCTTAAAATAAAATACCTCCATGAGACATGAATTTGATTTTAGTGCATAAGTAAGAAATGGATAGAGATATTTAATCCTCAGGGCAAGTGAATGTTAAGAGTAAAATTATAAGAAATGAAAAGAGTTCCTGATTGCAGAGTAAGACTATATTACTTGATCATTTTCTTATTGATCAACTTCACTCAGTTCTCAGAAGAGATTTCTTTATTTGAATTTTTAAAAATTCATATTTTTATATTAATAATAAAAAATTTGGAGCCCAGAGGCCTGCTATTCCAGTCACAAGAGTACTTTATCAAAACTCTAGTTGTAAATTAATGCTGTATTTCTCAGTACATGTTTTATTACTACATATATATCTATATCTATATATCTATATCTATCTATCTATACTCTTCTATACTCCTTCTCTACTCAGTTAATTAGTTGCTCTGATATTTATGGGTGAACATTATCAATTCAACATTAGTAATTGCATAATCTATTAAATAATATGACATGTTTTAAAAACATAAAATTAATTGATATAAAATGAAATGAAAACATTTGTGTGGTAAGGTATATGTTTGGTAATCTAAGTGTGACACCAAATTCAGCTTCTTTTCACCTATTTCCCATATAATCTGACTAATTTTTTCAGGTGAAAATTGGCACATGAAAGCCACATATTTCCTCTCCTTTACTAAACACAATAAAATTATTTTCCCCCTATGGATCATATATAAAGTTTGTTCAGAGGAAGAAAATCTCTGAATTATTAGGATATGTTGCATACCTTCCAAAATGTGCATATTTTTAAACAATTGAATTATATTTTTTTATGCTTAATGCATTTTAATATCTTTTTCCTTATATAAAGTTAAAGTTCTTTTATAGCTATATTGAAATATTTGGCTTCAGGAGTTGTTAAAAATGTTGCTATTGAAATTATTAAATAATATTATTTTTTGAATATGGAAAAAATTAAAATATCCTTTGCTGATTTCTGTCTGTGCTCTTATGTATACTTGAGTGTGTGTATGCATTTGTATTACATTTTTAAAATACATGGATATTATGTTTTTAAACAGGCAAATATACGCAAGGTCTGGCCATTTTATATGCTACTATGTTTGACATTGCTACAATGTTTGTATAATTGTCATTTACATTTCAATATCTGGGAATAGATTTTCATGGCTCTACATTTAAAATTACCTTCTTGATTCTGATTTTGGCTTCATTCTCATTTTTTAAAACATTTTCTTATTGATCAACTTCACTCAGTTCTCAGAAGAGATTTCTTTATTTGAATTTTTAAAAATTCATATTTTATATTAATAATAAAAAATTTTGGAGCCCTGAGGCCTGCTATTCCAGTCACAACATATTCTTTTTAGAACTTTATTTTATAATATTGTATAATATGATGCCAGAATACAAATCATGGTCTTTCTTAGTTATTTTGGCTTTTTGCTCAATGTTTCCTCACATGCAGAACAGTTACTAATATCTAATTATCAGTAAATCAGTAGGTGTTTGCATCTTATTAACTTCTACAGAAAGCAATTATTTAGGTCTATGGGCTTCTCCCCGTGGGTCAACCTCTCTACTGGTGAGCTTATTTTTTAGTAGACATATGCATGTGCAGTATTCTTGTGTCTATCTACTTAAACATCACTTAATTTCTACCAGAATTTACCTTAATTGTAAGGTTAGAAAAGTAATTATTTGATTATCAAGTATTGGCATGTTTGTGGTTGTTCCCACTCAGGAATAAGAAGTTGAATAAGTTGATGGAGACTAGATTTTGCATTTTAATCCTAAAATAAATAAACACATAAAAATAAAGATCAATCTGAATTTGATGAAAATATCTGAATATTGTGGATATTTGAATATTAGCTGTTGTGTTTCCAAAATTGTTTGCTTTGTTGTCTTTTTTTTTTTTTTTGAGGTCTGAATTTGTGAGGAACCAATTTGCCATATTAAAATTTATAACCCTAGAGCCCCAAATACCCACCATTCTTTCATGCATGTGTTTTTATTTACACTGAGAATATAGCTGGACTGGGAATTACTGGCCTTCTGCAAAATATGTGTATAGAGGAAGTAGAATAAGTAAACATTGAAACTATTATAATGTATGTGTCGAATCCAAATATGCCAAACTACGACTCCTCTGGTGACTTTTGTAGAATCTCTGGTAGAGATTCATTAGAGTAGGTTCAAACATGCTATGGCAAAATACCAGCTTCATGGTAAAACTCCTTTGTTCTAGGCTGTAGAGTGACTTCTACTTAACAGTTGAAAATTGTGAGGACCACATTATCCATGGAGTTGTAAGCAGAGAGAAGTCTAGGAGGAAGTCCTCACTCGGGTCATGCTGAGTGACCATGAGTGGTCATGCTGAAGAAATCCAACCCTATCAAATTTCTAGTCTTCATTAACTTGTGCAAGTGATAACAATGGTACCACATACAGATTCAGAAAAGATGTGCACAACTTACTTGATACTTTGAGTCAATTTGGATCTTCTTTGAATACATCCAAAGTCAAAGTCTTTTTCAGAAAATGAAAATATATCTTATATACATCCACTATCTAGTGTTAAACTATGTAATGAACACAAACCCTTAACCTTGTAGATTTTGAAAGTTTTAACTTGATGCACACCTTCCCTGAGTATGCTATTCTTCCATCCACAGGCAAAGCTCAGGCCTATCTTTGGGTCTTTCCCTTCAAATTTTCTGTATATCTTTTTATGGATATGTACTTGAAACTTTCCTTTCCTCAAAAACATCTGGAAGATTGACATACTAATATTCCTTGACTTACAATGTGGTTTCAGTAAGTTGAAAATACTGAAATGCATTTCATAAACCTAACCTATAGCACATCATAGCTTAGCATCACAGAATACTCTGAGTGTTGGTTGCTCTGCCTGCTGTGGGAGCTGTGGTTAATTTCTGTCTCCCAGTCATGTGAGAGCATATTATACTGCCTATATCTAGCCTAGGAAATTCAAAATAATGTTCTATATCTACTGAGTGTGCACTGCTTTCACAGCATCTTAAAGTAAAAAAAAAAAAAAGCACAAGTGGAAATATTCTAAGTCATGGTCCACCTGTAGTATGAAATGAAATAATCTTAATTTGTCTATTCTAGAAGTTCTAGTCCAGAAATAAATGCAAAATAGAAAGAAAAAAGTATTCCCACTTGAACTTGGCCCTTATCCCATTTGAATTCAGTTCTTATGCATTAATCTTTCATATCTCTGGCAACATCCTGTAGGCAAATTATGATCCACATTTGAAGGGGCATTGAATGAAATCCTTACAACAGTGGATCTAATCAGAGATGATGCCTCCTATGACTATCTTGCCTCTAGTTTCTTCCATCTCATCTCTCACCTATTGCCAGGATTCTCTCTCAAACAGAAATATGATCATGCAAAGTCTCATCTTAGAATCTGTTGCAAATCCCACAATTCACTAATTATGTTTAAACCTAAAAGAAACTCTTAAATTACTGTTCCCTTTCATTTTCTTCTCTCTCTCTCTAAGCTCTATGCTGCACAACTTTAACCTCTGAATTACTCATGTCCAGTAGGAGATGAGCTTTCTCATCACTTCCATTCCTTCAAATGTACCCTTTCAACAGTTTTAAAGTCCTGTGCACTCTTCCTTTTGTGAGATTCAGCTCTGATAACAACTCTGCTATGAAAGCTACCTAGAAGCTCTGTGCAAGTAGAATTAATCCCTCCTTTATCCACACTCAGAACACTTTTGTAAAGGTTTCTGGCATCAGTGGGTGTACTGTTTGGTTCACTAATTGCTACATTCTGAGTTCCAAAGACAGTTTATTTATCAAAGCATGATTTTAAACCATTAAGGAACAGTGACTATATCAAAATGTATCTCTGCAAATTACAAGAGCTCAGTGCATATGTGCTCAATGTATCAATGGCATTTCTACTGTTTTTATATTCATTAAGCAAATATTTATGGAACATATCTGCCACTTTGTGTTCTACATGATTGAAATATAACTTTAAGCTAGCTTTTTTTTTTCTTTCTCAAAGAATGGAGAAGTTTGCATCTTCCGCTAGTCCCACATTACTGCCTGTTCTTTGTGTCTCCAGGTCGTAAGTTAAAAGTGTGACCTGAGTATATTGTAAAACTAAGTGACTTCTTCTAGAACTGAACTAGTGACAGGTGCGTCATTTGGACATGTTCCAAATAGCCACAGTGACATTATTTACATTAATAAGGTATGAATGAATGAAATTTATGAAACGATGATCTAATTTACCTCCTAGACTAAGAGAGAATAGCTTCAATGGATAACATTTTGGGGACTAATAGTAACCTTGGAAAATTGTATTCCAGCTATTTAAGATCAAGCACTGCTCCAGATATTACATTTCACCTCACTCTGCAATTTAATCTTGCCCTTTACAGGATATCCAAGTACCATACAAACATATTTATTACAGCAACCACAGCTAACTTTCTCCAAATACTGGTACCATAGATCCTTCCACTTGCAGGGGAAAAAAGTAACAATAGCAAAACTTTTAAAATCATGTTCCTCTGGACAGAGTGCAAAGACTTGATCATAGTTTCTTTCTCATTTTTCTCTTTTTGAAAAATAAAACTCCAAAATACTTTTGAATTATGTGAGGGAAGACAGTGTATATTTTCTGTGTTAAAAGCAATTTAAGGTGGAGTTCTCTGGCACAAAGGCAATTCAAAAATAGCTACACCTTAAGAGTTGACACTCCCCTTGTCCAGTATATACTGAGGAGCATTATTAGCAATCAGAATTGTTTTCAAATGCTCAGTACAAAGATTGCAGAAATGTTTAGTTTTATAAATACTCAGAAGGCAACGGGAGTGCCAAATTGAGGGCACTGTTTGTAGAGATTGCAATTTGAAGGGTCATGAGCCTTCTTAATGGTTTCTGTCCTTTCAAATAAATAAAGAGGAGAAAAAAATAAATGTGAAAACATGAAGTAGGTATATCTTCATATGTCATGTGAAATGTCATTCTAGTATCATCTTACATGAGATACATTAAAATGCAGCACTTGGAACTAGAGACATTTTAGCAGAATAGTAATATAAAAGAATTTGGATCTAGGAAGACACGTGTTGAAATCATGTCCTCAGTATTTTTCAGTTTCCCTAGGAGAATTATTTAACCCACTCTGCCTCAGATTGCTTATGTAGTAGATGTGTGATATGTATATTCTAGCAATCATGCCTTCTGATATCAGTAACCTATCTTTATTGACAATATTCTTCCCTACTTTCTCACCTTAAATGTAAATCATATATAGTTTTCTAGAACGTAAGTACAGTGAGTACCTGCCCATATTCAAAATAAAACTCATATGGAAGACTATAAATATTTTGATGTTTTAAAATATCCTGTGTCTTTCAAAGATGCATAATAAATGAGACATCATACTTTGAATTTTCATAGTATTCAAAAACAATTCACTGCAAAATCCCTTGCTCAGAATTCTCACAGAATTCTCAACTGAGTCATGTGGGTATCACTGCCCACATCTTTAAGATTCAATGAATTCTTAAGGTGCAAGATGAAACTGCTCTATTCAAATGTCAAGGTGGCTATATCCTGCTAGATGGCATAAGAAGAAAACTTTAACATTTAAAGTTCAGATCATTTTCAAAGGAAGCATCAAGTAAGTACAGTACACTTTGGGAAAAGCTGAAGTCTGTGCAGTAAGACAAAAAAGATGATGGTCAATTGGAATGAAAAGCACGCATACACCTAGAAGAAGGCAGGTGGACAGTTATTCAGACAATGAAAGGTTACATATGAAAATAGGTGGAAATAAATGAGTGACCTAGATATCCAATCAGAGAAGCAGTCAGAACCTTCTGACTTTCGGGAAGACATACTTAAGGCAAATTCTGTGATGGCATTCCTACAACAGGCTAAGCATGGGCATTTATTTATAAATATCTTGAATTTATTGATTTCATAGTTTAAAAGATTGGAAAATTAAGATATAAATTTAGTTGTAAAGTAAAACTTGGGTTGAATAGGAACCATGCTTTGTATGGTAAAAATTACTAGCCGCTATTAAAGGGATTTCCTCCTCTGTGTTAGACCACAGATACACTATGTTCCCAAGTGGTATATGCCCTTTCTTTGGCCATTGTCAGAGAACTGGGCAATCTTACACAGAGGGGGTTGATACCACTTCTAGAATTAGGCTAGGAGAAAAGTCCCGGCTCAATCCTCCTTTCCCTATTTCTTCTGATAGAGGAAGATGAGCAGAGCAAATCTGAAACACAACAAGTTGAAGATACTTGAAGCACAGATGGAAGGTGCTGGAAAACTTAGGATGGATGAGGCTTAAATCTCAGAATGACAGGTCAAGGGAAAGCTGCTGTCCAACCAGGGATAACCGTTTTAAAGTTAAGTGCAAGATAAATAAATATCCATCATGTTTAATTCATTGTATGCTTTTGGTTTGTCCGTTAAGTGAGAATTTTTCTTTCTATATAAACATCATTTATTTTGAAGTCATCATGTGAACATGTGTTTTCATTTCTCCTCAGTAAATACCTAAAAATGGAATTTCTAGATTCTAAACAAGGTAGGTATTTGCTGTGACTTTTGACCATTTTAAAAATTTTTGTAATACATTCACAAAATTTTATCCCACATTTATCAATGTTTATTGTTTCTTTATAATGAAAACATGATTAGCTTTCTCAAAGATCTATTTACCATGTAGGTGTATGTCTTTTTCTCATCTCTTAATTATGTTTAACTAGTGAATACATCAACATCATACTATTTTAATTACTGTATAAATTAATTGAACTCATTTCTTGATATGCTTTTCAGTGATTGTTTATGCTATTCTAGTTTCTTTTAAATTCTAATAAATTTATGATATCCTAAACAACTTTCTATTATGTTAAAAGGAGTTGCAATGAATCTGTAGATTAAATTTGGAAAAAAATCATTTAAAAAATTGATTCTTTAATTTTGTATTTATTTCTCATTTAACTTTTCTCCACATTATTTTTTATAAAATTTAAACTATAATAGTTTCACATCGCCAGGCACAGTGATGCACAACTATAATCTGGTGGCTTGGGAGGTGGAAGATGGAGGATAGCAATTAAGGCCAGCCTGAGAAAATTAGAAAGACCCTGTATTGAAATAATAGTAATAATAATAATAATAATAATAATAATAATAATAATAATAAAACTGGGGATGTAGCTGAAAAATAGAGCACCCTTGGTTTCATATCCAGTAAACTCCCAAATAAACTTGCACAATTTTAATAAAATTACTCCCTGAAATTTTATGTATTTTGATGGTAGTCTTTAAGTCTTCAGTTGTTTATTACTAGTGCCTAAGAAGATAATTTTTATATATTAACTTAATATCTGTGTCCTTCCTTACAAAGTCATATGTTAATAGTAAATTTCTGTATATTCGTCTAAATTTTAATGTAAATAATCATGTCAAGTGTGTATGAAAGAGTTTTGTTTTTTACTTTTCACTTTATATCTTTTTGTTTGTCATTTTATCATATCAGATATGTTCCCCAGGATAAAGTTTACAAGAAATGCTGAAGAAATATAATTTTTTAATCATATTTTTCCCTGCAACACAGTAGCTAGAATCCTTTCTAGATGCACTTCAAAAGACTAACAAATATCCTGTTATTCCTAGTTTGGTGTAAATTTTTGTTGAGTGTGTGTTAAATTTTATAAAATGATTTTTCAGCATCTCTTGGATAATTGTGTAATTTCTTCTCATTGTTCAATATAAAATCGAATTTCCAATTTTGGGGTTAACTCTGCTTGTTCATGATGTGTTACCTTCTTACATATCAATGGGTTTGATCTGCTAATGTTTTGTAAGAGATTTCCATGAAAGTATACCAAAGACAGTAATTCATTCTTATTTTCTTATAATGTTTTTTGTCAAACTTTGACATGAAGATTATTCTGGCCTTACAAAAAAGTTAAGAACTTTTCCTCCTTCTTTCTATTCTAATAGTGTTGGGTAGTTGTTCCTCCTCCTCCTCCTCCTCCTCCTCCTCCTCCTTTCTTCTTTT
>NW_025999900.1:52073179-52085945 GCF_001458135.2 Marmota marmota marmota
CCTCCTCCTCCTCCTCTCCATCTCCTTCTCCTTCTTCTTCCCTATTTATAACAACTTATGAAAGAGTCAGTAAAATGTCCATGATATAAAACCTACTGTCTTAACCATTTCAAGTGTACAGTTCATTGATATTGAGAAGATTCATATTCTTGGGTCCCCTTTGATGCTTTCCACCCAACAAAGCTGAAATTCTGTACCCATTAAACAAAAGTAGGGAATTATTTAGTAGGATTCTTTTTGTATATTTATTTAATAGCTATAGATACATTATGTTTTCTATAACTTTTAGAAATTTGTGTCTTTCAAGTAAGGTTTTATCTAAGTAACCAAATTCATTAAAATTAATTTGTTAATGATATATTATGATTTAACACCTATAGAATCTGTAATGATCTCTTTTTTTCAATATCGAAATGTAATGTTTTCTCTTTTGCTTAATTATTTGTTAGAAATTAAATTAATGTTTAATTAAATTTTGACTAAGTTAATTTAATTGATTTTTTAAGTTCATATCATTAGTTCTTTTATGTTGTGTTTATTTTACCATTTTACTTTTTAAATTTTTACATATTACATAATCAATTTAATTTGTGACTAATTAGTGTAATGTATTAACTTAAGCTGTACACTTACCTCTAAGCTCTAGTATAGCTGTTTGCAATAACTTTAATTTGAAAAATTTGTCATGTTTTACATTTTTTTCTTTGAACTATAGTCTAATTTACAAACATGTGCATCAATTTGAAAATATTCAGGAATTTGTCATTCATTTCTACTTTAATTCCATTGTAGTCAGAAACCATACTTTTGTGAATCTACTGAGACTTGTTTATGGACAACATATGGTCTACACGTCTGCAGGTTTCTATGCACTGGAAAATAACAACCTCTGCCAATAATGTTTTATATATGTTAATCAGGTCACATTGGACACTAAAATGTTTTAAAATATTCTAGGTCCTTATCTGTTGAGCATGTACTTGTGATTTCCACATATTTATCTTTAGTTCTTCCCATTATTTGTAATATATACATACATATATATGATTTTATATTTTTATACTGGAATTGAACCCAGGGGCATACTGAGCCAAATCCCCATACCTTTTGCATATTTTATTTAGAGATAGGATATTGCTGAGTTGCTTAGGGCCTCACTAAGTTGCTGAACCTGGCTGTGAACTCACAATTTTCCTGCCTCAGTGTCCTTATTCGCTGGGATTACAGGTGTGCACTACCATGCCCAGCTATTTGGCTTACATTTGGGGAGGCATTTGATCTTTACATGATCACTCAATCATTATGATGAAATATCTTCTTAATTATCTGACCTTTGTGTCATTATAAAATGTGTTCTTTACCTTTGTTACAAAACCTATATTTTCTAAAAAAATACAATCACATGCTATATAATATATTACATTCATTATATGTTATCATATATTTAAAATGAAATATATAATAAACATATTATATATCTTCTTATATAATATATAATACATATGATATATATGCATTATAGCATACATGAATATATGATCTATATTATACATTCATATTCATTTATATGAAATTATACCTACATTATATCTTGTGTGTTTTACTGTTATATTTTTATCAATAATTGTATTTATTTATTATACATGTTATTTTTATATAATTATGTGTTATGCTTACATAAAATAATTATATATCATATATATTTTCATAAATTAACATATAATATTGCTTTCTTTGGTTACCATTTACACATTACATCTTTTTTCCATGTTTTTCTTTTCTCTTAGGTTTTGTAGTTAATTTGAGTATCTAGTGGAAGGCATGAATTTACTTCTTGATATTTTTCCATCCATTGTGACAATCTTGACTATTTAGTTAGATAGTCTAGACTATTTACCTTTGATTTCATTAATATTAGTTGAATTTAAGTCTGTCACCCTTCTAATTGTTTTTAATTTTCCAACTCTCCTTATATCCTTTTTGTTCCCTAATTTTTAGAGTAATTTTTGAGTGATTAATTTAATCAATTGGCTTTCAGACACACATCTTTGTATTTTAGAGTGCATCTTCAAGCATTGCAATATGCCTCTGTAACAATTTCACTGTCTTAACAGCTATCATTTTAAGTGTAAGAGTGTAAGAAAAGCACATTTCCAGAAGGAGCATTGATCCACTCTACTATCATAGCCTTTCATTTTACTCCTTTATTTTTTATATACCCAGTATATTTATTTATTTATTTATTTATTTGGTTCACCCTGTTGTTTTCATAAGGGACAATATAAGTTTCTATTTATTGACATCAATACTACTCCAACACTCATCATTTTTTCTACAAGGCCCCATCTTAACCTGTCATAGTTTCTCTGGAAAATACCTTTTGCATTTTATGTTTTTCAGAAAATTCCATAAGAGCAGAACTAATTCAAAAGAATAAAAATTCCAAATATTCCTCATTATCAACCCATCTATCTACATATCAATATCAATTAATTGATATTTATTTTAAAAAAATTATTCACATAATTTTGGAATCTGGCTTATCTGAAATATTCAGGGTAGGGAAGAAAGCTGGAGATTCAACTAAGAATTGATGTTAGCTATAATTTCAAATTATGTAGGTTAGTTGAGAAGGCTGGAAATTCAGGTAGAGTTTCTTGTTGCAGTTGTGAGGCAAAATTTGTTCTTTAGGAAAACTGTCTTTATGTGTAAGGTCTTCAACTGATTGAATGATGCTCACCTATTTTATGAAGAGTCATTTGATGTAAATCAAATTTGTGTAAATCAAATCACTATTAATGTAAATGTTAATCACATCTAAAAACATCTTTCACAAAGTCTAGACTAGTGTTTGGCTAAACAACTGGGGACCAAAGCCTAGCCATAGAAAGTAGACCATGGCATGTATTTTATACTGAAAGTCTCAAGGAAGCTAATTATTACAGATTTTGCTTTTGTAAAAATACACTTTTTGTCTTCCTTTTAGGAATATATTTTTTTCACTCTCTGATTCTCAGTTGGAAATTTCTTTTTGTTTTTTTTTGTGTTATTGTTGTTGTTGGTTTTTTTGTTTTTCATTTCAGCATGATAAAAACATAATTTGATTGACATCTGGTTTGCAATGTTCTAATGAGAAGACAGCTGTCACCCTTCTTATTCTTTTTCTTTTTTTTTAATTTAACAAAAATGTGGTCAGATGTGTTTATTTATTCTCTGTTTGATTTTTCTTTATAAGATTTACTAATGTCTTTGAATATATATTGTTATGTGTTTGTTCAAATTTGGAATTTTTTTCCCTATTCATTTTTCTCCTAATATTTTCTTTCTTCTGCTATATAATTCTAATTACACATGAAGAAGATTGTTGATGTTATTCAATAACAATAGGTCACTGATGCTCAGCTCATTTGAAGTTTTTTCCTTTACTTTTATTCATAATTTTTGCAAACTGCCACCACGTTCACTGACTTTTTTCCACAGTGTCTAATTTATTGTTAATTCGAGTCTTTTTAGATATTTTCTTATTATCAGTGTTTCCACTTCATTATTTTCAAAATTTCAATTAGTTTTCTAAAATGTTCTTTTAAGTTATCATAAAATCTATCTTTCAACCTCCATAGCAAAAATAAAAATTCAAACTAATGTCCCCTAAGTCCAATAAGTGTATTTTTATATGGGACACATTTTTTTCAACTTCTTCACAACTTGACTTTTTTTGTTTTTGTATTTCATAAGTTCTAAATAAAGACATATAGTGCTTATTAAAGTATAAACTTTTTGCTTTTTTTTTCCCCCTAGAGAGCATATGTCTTTCCCTCCACCTGTCAGGTAGGGTAAAAAAAACAATCAAACAGTTTATTTCTAAAACTGAGTCCACTTCTATTAGATTGATTTGAAAAATAATTAGACCTGTAGCTAACCTGGTTCCCTAGAGCACTTTTGGAGTTGCTGGTATGTGAAACAGAGGATTATTTGACTTCAGTTGTACATAGTTTTGTTTCACTTTTGCATTTAACTCCAGCAATTTTCCTGACTGCAAGTGTCACCTAATGTGCAGGAATGAATGTCTTCTATTCACTGCTGCTTCCTTGGCACACTTCACAAGGAAGCTTGAATTGTCTGATTGGGCAATTTGTACTTGTGTTCAGGCCTTTTCCTTATTCCAGTATGTCATGCTAGCCTCCTCTGTCAATGAAAACTTAGCTGATTTCTCCTCTCTCAGGCAATTTTTCTTTTCACTCTCTGATAGCTTCCTCCTGTATTCATTCTTAGAACAAGTACTCTGTCAGGGTAAAAGCCATCACAGCTTCAAGCTCACATATGAAATGTTGGTTACTCTTTTGGAATTTAGTTCAGAATTCCACACCAGCCTTACAATAAAGCGTGTCGTTTTATGTTTTGGCTTATGGTTTCAGAAATTTCAGCCCATGCTCACAGATGGAAAGCACAAGACAAAGGAAGGGTCTAGAGTTCCAATGTCCATTTCAAGATTACACCCCCGTGATCTAATTTCCTCCAACTCAGCTCCAATGTCTATTGATTCCACCACTTTCCAATAGTGTCAGAAGGTGGTGACCAAACTTTTAACACATGATATTTGGAGGGCATTTAAGATGCAAAACATAATGGAATTCTATCTTTAATGGATTCTACTTTTCAAGTATTCAGTTTATATAGGCATATGTAGATAATAAAATTTGATTTCTTAAACCTCAAATTAAGATGAAAACTTGAGGAATAAAATACTGCAGAGTTAAGTACTATAACAAATTTTAATTTTGCACTTTTGTCAATTTGGAAAGATTGTTCCTAAAGCTGAACTCTGAACTACTGCAATACGACTTGTACACAATTTAATATGCATGTCTGTTTGTCTAGCTTAGTTACTAACATTTTCAAAATGTTTTAAGAAGTTTTAGTACATATGGGAAAAAAAGAAGAATCAGCTATGTAATATTTGGTGTTATTGAATGCTCCATTTAAAAACAGCAATTGCATGAAAAAATACTGCATGAATACTATCTATAAAAATATTAATTGATAAAGTATTTCCATTGATCCATAAATGTAAAAATTCTAGAAGAATCAATATTGTGGAAAATATACAAACCAGTCATTAGACAACAGTCAAAAATATAAAGTTATTTTTCATGCAATATGCAGTTGAACTTAAGGGGCAATAAAACAAAGAGGTCCTATAGTATTGGGTTACTCTGGCAACTATAAATTTAATAATAACCAACTACACTGTAAAGTGCTACATAGTAAATATTTTAGTCTTTGAAGGCCAAGCAACCAGCTGATTACTTACTAAAATATAAAAATATTAAAAATGATTCAAATCAAAATTTAAAAATGCACAATAGCAAATATTTGAGGGATTACATTTAGTATATATCTATGTATATGCACAATATAGGCAAAAACGTTTACTATTTATATAACTGAGATCTTCAAAATGAGAAATGCCAATGGATCAATGGATCGGAATAAATAATAAAAATGTGCAGTTTATTTTTGTTTAAATATAGGAGGATTTTAAATTTTAATATATAACAATACATCACATAGCATGTAAAATTGATCAAAATAGCCAACTCTGATACCAATTCTAGTAGTTACTAGACTTTGAACAAAAAAAGTGATTCGATTCAGTAGATATCAAGACAAAACAATCAAGGGAAATAAAAAAATATCACATCTTTCAAACTTTTGATAGCAACACTTAGAAGAATCAGAAAAGATTATTTAATCTTCCCAAAAAAGAAACTGTGAGCTGCAGATGTTTTATTCCTCTAAAGAGTCCTACAAGGATGAGAACTCCAAACACTGTGATGAGGACTCAGGGACACAGGTGTGTTTTTCGTGAACTCTTCTTGAGGAGTTTCTGTAGAATGCAGTGACAATTAAAGTGACTATAAAATTTGATTTCTTGAACTTCAACAAGAAAGAGAGAGATCAACAGAAGAAAATAGCTGTGTGCATTGAATATATAAAGTCTGTAAAACTATAAATGATGGTTATACAGGTGATTAGTACAGCATTAAGTTTATTGAGAGGTGCCCACCACATGTAAGTCACTGCATATGGAGGTCTGAACTCCCATTTTTACACAGTTCAGGATAAGCATAGATGTATGGATGCACTATGGTCAAGGATCTACTTATCAAAAAAAATGACGACCAATCAGAATTAATGGGTACTCCTAATATAATGATCATGCTTTTGAAATACCATTTTCCACTAAAAGAATCTATTGTTCTTTGGATAAATGACTAATTTCAAGGTTTATACTATCTCCCATTAAAAAAATTAGGATTCCTTGAAGAAATAATGTTAAATTTAGGGCATAATTTATATCTCTATACCTTTGACTCTGTCTCTAACTCTGTATAATTATCAGGAACATCTTGACATATTTAAAATAAACAAAACTGTCAAAGACAACTTTTGACTCAGAACATGGCCTGAAAAAGTTCTTACCTGACAGAGATGGTACAATCTGAATATCAAACAGCATAATGGTTGCAACAGATCAAAAACCCATTTTTCATGAGTTTCAAAAGCAACATACTATGAAAGAAAAAAACCCATATTATTATTCTGAACCTTGATTTTGAAAAACAAGGAGAGAAAAAGAAATTACAATAGAGAAACTGTGGAACCAACCTAGATGTCCTTCAGTAGATGAATGGATAAAGAAACTGTGGTATATATACACAATGGAATATTATTCAGCATTAAAAGAGAATAAAATCATGGCATTTGCATGTAAATCAATGGAGTTGGAGACTATAATGTTAAGTGAATTTAGCCAATTCCCCCAAACCAAATACCAAATGTTTTCTCTGATTTAAGAATGCTGATTCATAATATGGTTCTGGGGGAGTGGGGGAGGAGAGGGCAGTGCATGGGAGGATTTGATGAACTCTATAGGGCAAAGGGAGGGAGGGGAAAGGAGGGAGCATGGAGTTGGAAAGATGGTGGAATGAGATGGACAACTGTATCCTAAGTACATGTATGAAGACATGAATTGTGTGACTCTACTTTGTGTACAACCAGAGATATGAAAACTTGTGCTCTATATGTATAATATGTATTGCATGCATTATGCTGTTATAGATAACAAAATAAAATATGAAAAAAAAACCTTTAAAACCTAATAACCTCACATCTCTCCCTATCTCACCTCGTGAGGTAACTAATGTTCACAGCCCATTTGGTGTATATCTTTGTGTACTTTTTGTTCTTATCAATAACAAATATATAAGCATAAAAAAAGAAAATATAATAAAGTATATAACTGTCTTTTCTTTATATATGGTATTCCACGTAATCAAATAATTGAAGAGAGGAAATTCATCTTTAAATGTGCATTCTGGCTAATAAACAGAAGACAAAGTACCACTACCTCAATGCTTTCCAAATCTGTTATGGATTGGATCATCTATACAAACTTGATCAAGGACTAACAACATCTCAAAATGTTTTTGAACTCTCACACACATGTCATCCTTAGATAGCTTGCTGTGACTACTTTTACCAAAATACATTTAAACCTAAATTTCTCCAAGACTCAGGATGTAACTCCCAACTTACAGAAAATATGCAAAACATGCAAAGGAAAATGTTAAAAGGTACCAAAGCTGTACACTCAGCCATATTCAGATGAGGCAACTCTGCAAGGTATATAACCAGTTCCATCAAGCAAACAAACAAACAAAAAAAGCTGAAGGAGCAACATGTATTTAGGTTTCAGAAGAGTACCATTGCATTGAAATGCATAAATTTCTTTGGAATTCATATTAAATTATAAAATTAATATATGCATATATAATATTCATAGAATTGTTCTACCAAATTTTTAATATGTTTGCAAATTTGCATAATAACATTTAAATATAAACAGAAAGTGAATGTAACAAGAATGTAATGTTTTCTTTTTAATATAATATCAGATTCATTTCATGGCCGTACCAATGAAGTATTTGTGACAAAATTCCTGAACAGGATTTCAACCAAACTTTTGGCTAGAACTTCATGTTAAAATCAAATGTCAAAAAGAGTAGAATAAATTAAATGGCAAAGAGAATACCATCAGATAAATCTCGAATGTGGAATCAGTATGGAGGATTGAATATAAGTCAGTCTCATTATATAAAAAGATTGGAAAAATACTATAGTAAGCATATAAAATATATCTTGTATGCAATTTTTAATGTAATACTTAACGGTGTGATTAGAATATTACAGTCATTTAAGATAGTGTTATTTACAGAGATGTATTTAGGAATTAAGCATCTTTGAATTACTTTGAAATATAATTTCTGAAAAGAAAACATTTTAAAAAGCAAATAGGGAAAAACATTGACATTCATTTAATCTCAAGTAGAGTTTAGTACATGTGTTAAAAACGCACAACAAAATTTTTTGATATAAAATACCACTAATAAAATGTTTTAGCATAATCCTATCTAACTTGGTAGCATCCAAGTGATTCAAGGTTTTTAAAAAGTTACTATGTATTTATTTAAATTGATTTGACAGTACATTTACTAAAAACTAATTTAACAAATGTTCAGATTTATAGTGTATGTGTATTCTTGAAAGTCATAAAAAGGTATGACTTTTAAGAGCTTCTTAGGGGATTCAGTCAACCTTCTCACAATTCTGAAAAGTTAAAGACTGACTAATAAATTTCCAGGATGAAGAAATCTCTTTCAAAATGTAAAAAACAAGTGTTGATAGTGACATAATATCATTTCTTAAGAGCATCCCCTTTCATTAAATTATTACTTTTCCTTATAGTAGACAATGAAGATTTTTTATATGTGTCTATTGATGGCTTTAAAAACAAAAGTAAAAAAAATAATAATAAAACTCAGCCATCCTGACTCATGCAGTCGTTATTCATGCACTGTAAAATAAAGTCATCTTTGTAACATTTCTTGGGATGGAAAGTATAGTTACTGTGAGTGCTGCATCTTTGATAGTTGGAAAATCAATATAATAAATTACATATTTTATATCCACATATAAATGCATTAGATACATTCTGATCATTCCTCACATTCTTGTAAATTTCCCTAATGCAGGCTGTTTATGTTCCTCTAAAAACAAATACTTTCCAGATAGCTAGGTTGTTTTTTTTTTTACTTTAGTACATAGTTTACTATAATCTTTTACATGCCATCAAGTTATGTTTAAATCATTCCTCATTTATAAAGCTCTAGTCACACAGTTAATTGAAAATTGGAAATTTCTCCTAAGGTTACCATCATATAAAGGTCAGTGAAAAGATAATAACAATTATTTTAAAAAAATAGGATACAAGGTGAGGATGCTAATAGACCACTTTAGAGTTATTTTCTTGCAAATATTATTTTTAAAATGTAAGTTCAGAATAAATAAGTCTGATAATTTTAAGAAATTTCTGAATAGAGGCAAGAGCCAGAAAGTACGCTTAATATAATCTTAAACTACTCAATTTTATTAATGGTGACAGCAATTTTGGGATTCAAATGAATAAAAAATTACATAGAGAAGGAGATGCGTGAAGAAAGAAAAAATCATTAGAAATAAGTTGACTTAGGTACAAAGACGTGGGCTTAGTGCCTTCTTCTTATGAAATTATTAAGGAATTAGAATTTTACCAACTTTTCTCATCTGCACTGACCTTGGGAAATCATCTGTTTTCTTTGACCCTTAGCTATGCATGGGATTCCTTGAGTGTCCCTGGTCCCTTGCTTCTTGGTTTGCTTGAGTGTTGAACATATCATTTTTCTTCCAAACTAGAACACATTTGAGAGTAAAAGAACTTTGAATAATTGCACTAGGACAGTGAGCATCAACAGGGATTGCCTAGATACACTGGAATATCTGTTCATCATTCTCTTGAACCATTTATACTGAATTGTAGAAGATCAACAGCACACACAGCACCATTGCTCCATCTACAGGTCCAGAGCACACGAGTGGAACATGCCTCTTGACTACAAAATCATCTGGATCTCATGAGGGACATGCAGCAGATGCTCACCTGATACAGAAGGCATTGAATCCAAAGGCAGTTCAGGAGACCACACACATTTTTTTGGCTGTCCTCTGGGTTTCAGGTCCCTTGTGTATCTCCAACCACAACTACATTTGCATTCTCAGGAGTATACATTCATTCTTCTCCCATGTTTCTTTCTTCAGTTTGGAGACTTCTTCCCCAACTGCAAAAGTGACAGACATATAAGTCTGTTGTGTGAAACTTCTAACTATGTATCATTTGTACAACATGTGGAGTTTGGGAGGGAAAAATGTGCCATCAATCTCATTCCCTCCATTGTCTTGCTAATTGCAGAAGGATCTACCCAAAACTGAGCAGTTTCATTCTGGAAGCTATTAACCACATGTGACTATGACACTCAAAATTGGATAGTCTAAGTTGAGATGTACTGTAACTACAAAATACACACCAGATTTAAGAGAGATGGCTTAAAAAATGTAACTGTCTCATTAATAACTTTTTTACATTTAATACATTCCAAAGTGATATATTGAAATATTTGGTAAAAAAATTATAGTATTAAAATTCACTCAATTTGTCACAAAATTCGTGGTTACTAGACAATTTTCAATTATATATGTGGATCATATTTTTTAGCTCACATTATATTTTTATTAGAAAGTTCTGGTAAATCTTTGTTCCATTTTGCGTTTTGTTGATATATTAATGAGCACTTTGCTTTTTTCTTTTACTTTATTTTCCATTGCTTCAGACAACACTGTAGGAGACTGTGCTTCCCAGTCAAGCTGTTTCTTTTGTAGTTTATTGAAAATCTTTGCCATGAAACCACACTATCCTGGTAATCTAAAACTGTGTGTAGCATCAATGAGACTTTCAAAATAAGATCCAAAGGTCCTGACCACACATACATCTTGTCAACAGGTTTGGAGCACAGATTAATACTCAACATAGCCACCAGCACCACCTGCTTTTAGCATAGCATATTGTAAGAAAGGCAGAAGGTGATTCCTACAATAAGGTTATATTTTTGTATTAATTTGGGAATACATCTCATAACTTTGGCACCAAACCATGCATTGTTTTTTCTGGAACTGTAAGATTCATAGTCTTCTGATGTCCCACATTTTTGTATAGATCCCATAGCAAAAAGTAGTCTAAGTAATTATAGGATATTTTTCTCCCTTCTCATTCCCCATTAGTGACTGACAAGCAAAATATTTCCCACTCTGAGACAACATGAGAATTGTTCCCTTTCCATAGACTATAATCACTTAAAATTCTCTGTATCTCATACTCTGCATCCTTCAATAATATATCAATTATTTTATGTGTTATCATATACATATAAATGTATATGTGTATGTATGTGTGTATATATATTAATTGAACTCATGTTCAATTAATGTTATATTGGTTTCATCTACTTTTACCATTTAAAGTCATTTTCTTAAGCTGCCTTCATAGCATTTCATTCTTTAGGATGACTATTTGTAGATTTCAAAAAATAAATAACCATCAGAGGTAATCTGACAGTTATTTAATGTAACTACATCTTTACTGAATATGTCAATATGTGTATCTCACACTATACACTCATGAGAGTCAGAAGAAAATAATTTTCTGTCCCGATTTATGGGTGGAGAATTGATTTCTGAATTTACTACCCACTACTAATAAATAAAATCATTTTAATACCCTGTTAATTCTTCACTCTGCTTGCATTAGTTTTTGGTCAATTTAATCCATTCCAGGAAATACACTCCTATAAACATGGCTCAGAGGAAATGAATCTTTGAAATTCATTGCCCACCCTCCAAATGGAACTGTGTAGAGATGGCTCTGAATAACTACCCACCACTATCTACCCCATGTAACTATTTTTTTTTCATTTTTATTTCATTCTCCATCCCTAAGAAGGTGAAAATATCATTTGAAAAATCCTGATGTCTTGGATAATGGCAAATCATAAAATATGTTCCAACGCCCAAATACTGCATAACAGCAGAATGAGCAAAACCACACAGACAGAATGAATCCGCCTGTGAAGCCTACTCTTGTGAGTTTTAAACTACATAACTCTTCTATGTGAATTTATTTCACATGTTTATTTTTTAAAAAAATGTTCATAAAACAGGATATCCCAGTGAGGATTTCATACAAAAATGAATTAAAAATTATCCTTCTGCTTTATGATGTAAAAGCCTAATGTGTGTGGTTTGACATGCCCCCAAAATTGACAGCCCAAGATAAGGTAAGGGTCACATGCATAATACCAGAGATTCATGTAGGCAGAAGTGGAGATTCTGAATTATTAGAACAGGTTTTGTTTTCTCTCTTAGCAATATAAATAAGAAGTGGGAACATGTATAGATACATGAAGATGTCATCAAACCTCTCCAGACACACTGGATGAATATGAAACAAAATGCTATGTGTTTTTGCTTTCTTTTTTTTTTTTTCGTTTTCTGTGTTCTTTTTTTTTTTTTTTTTGATTGGTTGTTCAAAACATTATAGAGCTCTTGACATATCATATTTCATACATTAGATTCAAGTTGGTTATGAACTCCCAATTTTACCCCAAATACAGATTGCAGAATCACATCAGTTACACATCCACATTTTTACATAATGCCCTATTAGTAACTGTTGTATTCTGCTACCTTTCCTATCCTCTACCCTCCCCCCTCCCTCCCTCCCATCCTCTTATATGTAATTTGTATAACAATGAGAACTCTATTTTTTAATTTAATA
>NW_025999900.1:52092709-52119252 GCF_001458135.2 Marmota marmota marmota
AAAAAGAAGGCGGGGCGCACTGAGCTTTCTTTGCCTCGGGTACTTACAATCCACTGCTGATTACACATTCAGCTTCTCCGCCCGGAGCGAAGCGAAAGAGGAAGCAGATGGGAGCAAAGCGCCCGAGGCTCTGAGCATCCAAGCGTCTCTTTTTTGATTTCTTTGTTCTTCCTACTCCTTGGCAAAGTGGTCTGCTACAGATTAACGGTGAAAGCTCTAAGAGACTGTGCGAAATCTCTATTATAGCTGCTGCTTTGAGCACCACGCTCAGCACTTCAGCAACCCCCGTACGCAGCGGCCATCTTCTCCTGGCCCGTGTTTTTGCTTTCCAAGTGAATTTTTTCTTTGCTTTTGAATAATATAGACAATTTTTTTCATGATGCTTAGAGACAACTTTTGAAGAGTGACTATGAAAGTTCTCCTTCCATTTTTTTTTAATGAAGTGCCACTGTGAATTGTCTATTAACAAAACAGAGAATAAGCTTAACAAACCTAGTAGCTGATCTGCAAACATGTAACATTATGTAAAAACAAAGAATAAATACTATACATATATATAAATGGAGACACTTATTATTTGGACATTTCTTCAGTCTATAATCAATTTCTCCTTTTCTCCTTCATAAACAAGTGGAGAGGGTAAAATATATCACCTACAGAATTCTCCTGTAATAAATTGCTACTTGCAACTTTATGACACCCCCAACTAATTAGGGGTATGTTTAGAAGGGAAATAAGAATAAAAAAAATTTTTATAGTGTAACATGAGAAAGAGCCAACTAAATGTATTTCTCACCTGTTCCTTGCACCAATTTCTTTGGTATTGTTCAGATAAACATTTACTTCTGATATAGTCAGGTACACTTAAGCTTCTTTTTGCACTATATTCTATCAACTCTGTATATCAAATCCTACTCAGCTAAAAATGAATTTTTCAAAGCTGAATCATTTATAGCCTCTATATTTAAATAGAGGGAACTTTAAAAGGTAGACATTTGGACTACAAAACTCAAAGTATAAACAATGGTCTAAATTTTGAGGTCAAAATACCAGTGATAAAAATAAATATCAGAATATTTCCAGGATGCAGAACCAGAAAATCTCACAGAGAAGCTATTCTGGACCCACTAAAGTCTGGTTATTTTGTTAGTGTCAATTCTCCAACAATGTCTTTGTGGACAAATTTATAGAAGGAACTCCACAGATTAATTAATCCAGACTCTGAAAAAGTAAATTCTTAGAAGAAGAAAATAAAATCAGGTTGCAAAGGAGAAAATCACTTTTATGTGAACTGTAGTTTAGATCTCCAAAGAGAAAAAAAAATACAGTAAAATCAGAGCTGAAAGTCTAAACGAAATGTTGATTTTAGGCCAGGAAAGGTGGTGTAGGCCTCTAAACCCAGCCTCTAAGGAAGCTGAGGCAGAAATATCCTGCTTTAAAGCCAGCTTCAGCAGCTTAGCCAGACTGTGTCTCAAAATAATATTATTAAAAGGGATGGTGAGGGCCGGGGGCTCAGGGGCAGAGCGCTTGCCTAGCATGTGTGAGGCACTGGGTTTGATCCTCTGCACCACATAAAAATAAGTAAAGGCATTGTGTCCTTATACAACTAAAAAAAAATAAATAAAATTAAAAAAAAAAAGGGATGAGGATGTGGCTTAGTGCTTAAATGCTCCTGGGTTCAATCCCCAGTACCCAGAACAAACAAACAAACAAACAAATAAATAAAATAAAATAAAAATGAGGAAAAGAAAAAAAAGTTGGTTTTAGGGTTCCTTTTAATTTTAATCAGAGACACAGAAGAACAATTTAGCATCTGTGTAAATTCCATTCTCAATTTAACTATTTCGGTAGAAGTTACCATTCAGAGCTGCCACAGATCACATCTATTCATGGGTCTTTGCCAAGACCCTTGAGAAATAATTTGTCTTGTCAGAGGTTAAATCTTGAAAAATAAAATATGGCAGTTTAATTCCACAGTGTGTTGAATGATTTAACTATGATTTCAAATCATTTGTGAGAAACTTGTTTACATAGTGAGGTTTCTTTGTCTTCACATACATTTTATTTAATTAAGCCAAAATAAAAAATATCACAGTTTTAAAATTAGGGTAACATTTTCATGTTTATTTTTGTAAAATGTTCATTTAAACAATAATAGTCTATTAGAAAAGTTTAGAATAATTTTTTACTCCATTTTTCTTAATAAATTGCACAAGATAATAAAAACTTTTACCTGGAAAATCTATATGTAGTTTTCAGCCACCGTACTGTTCTATGTATATGTACTTTTTGTTACTCATCTGAAAACCCTACAAGAATAAATGGAGTATAAATGCAAAATAAAGTTCATGAGAGCTCTATAAATTCAAAGTGCATCTCTAAACATCTCTAAAGAGGTAGTGCTATTGAACAGTTAGTATATTAATGGCACTTTGAACTCCTGCCCAGGCCTTGACTTAGGGAAAAAAGAGAAAAAAAACTATTCTAAATCATCTTTTAAAAATCTGTTTTTCCTTGTATTTTCTGCTTTCAACAAATTCTTATAAGTTCCTACTATAGTTTGGTGATTTGTCCTTCTGGATATAGAGAAAGCAATAATGAATCATAATAATGCACCCATTCTGGCTTTCTGAGAAAGAAACAGAGGAGAACCTGTGAGTTTGTGGTGGATATTATAAAGAAAAGCTGTGTGATCCAGCTATATCATTCCTTTTATTCAAAAGTATTAAAGGCCACATACTGTGAGATGTATACCCTTCCCCATGTTTACAGCAGCACAATTCAAAATAGCTGAGCTTTGGAACCAGCTAGGTATCCTCGAACACATGAATGACTAAAGAAAAATGTGTTATCCATACACAATGGAATTTTATTCTGTCATAATGAAGAATACAATTATATAATTTGCAGGAAAATGAATATAATGAATAATATCACATTAAGCAAATAAGCCAGACTGAGAGAGACAAGATTGTATGTTTTCTGTCCTACATAGAAGGTAGAGTTGGGTGGGGGAGGAAAAAGCAGATCTCATCAAAGTAGAAGGGAGAATAGCAAGGCAGAGAGAAAAGGTGGGGGAGTGAGGGGCAAGGGGAGACACTGGGGTGGGAAATTGATCAATTTATGTTATATTCACATATGAATATGCCACTGTGAAACCCACTAGTCCATACAATTAACATGCATGAGTTAAATGAAAGAAAAGGAAAGAAAAGGAAACAAAATGTAAAATGTTGCTTTTGGGTTACTAACCAGAAAAGACCACCAATGGGATAGTCTTTGGGCTCAGAGCTGAATGAGAAAAAAGCAGATCTAAGAAAAAAGAATTTGGAGCACAGAATCTACAAGTAAAAGAATTGAGAATTTAAGAAAACGAAATAAAATAAAATACACTTGAGTTGGCCTAGTACTTGGTGGCTGAGTAGAATACTGAGGTGACAAAAGCAGACAGGGGCATATTGGCTCATAATTCAATTTTCTTCTGAGGGAGGATCTTATTCTTGGATGCTTCAAAATAGCATGACTCACTCACAGTTTTTAAACATTATCCAGGCTATTATGTAGAGAAATTACGAGTGGAGGAAGGGTAGTTGCAAAGGAGGCAGTTGTGAGACTATCACGATAAAAGTGACAATGGACTGGGGTGGTATTCGAGATGGAGAGACCTGAATAGATGTGTTTTAGGAAATGTTTAAAATAAAAAAGTTTATAGGAATTTCTATAATGTCAGGGTTGAGGGAAAAAAATCAAAGCTAGACTCCCAGGTTTTAGACTTGAGCAATTAAGTGAATAATGTCATTTACTTTAGTGGGTGTCTTAGTCTATTTTCTGTTACTATATCAAAATATTGGTAGCAGGGTACTTTATGTAGCAAAGACATTTATTTAACTCATATTTTTTGGATGTCAAAAGTTCAAGATTGGGTGGCTTTATCTTTTTTGGCCTCTAGTAAAAAATCATGGTAAATGATGGCATCAAAATGGCAGAAGTAAGTGTAGAAGGGACCACATGACAATACATGAAGCTGGAGGGATTCAGGAACCAAGCTTGGCTTTTTTTTTTCTTTTTCAATAACTTAAACACTTTCCATGAGGCCCCTCTCTTAAAGATTTCACCACCTCAGTGTTACCGCATAGGGGTCCAAGCTTTCAGTTCATGAAACTTTGAAAGACACTCAAACCACAGGCAATGCACAAAAACAGAAAAAAATAAAAAATAAAAAACACTAGAAAGGGCATGAGAGGGTGAGTTTAAGTCCTCTTTTAATTCAGTTATGCTGAGATGCTTCTAAATATCTCAGAGAGAATAGATAAGTCTGAAGTTCAGGAGCTTTGTACTCAGGACAGATATTTGGGAACAATAGCTTATGAGACACTTCGAAGCCAAGAGACTGAATAATACGTGGTGATAGATTTCCTGTAAGATGAGGATAGTATGAGTGGCACAGTGATATTTGGTTCAGATCTGGAGGTTTCCAGAAGTTCTAGCTGATCTCTCATACACCTCCAGCAAGATCCAGTGCTCAGATTTTTATGATCGGTATTAGCATATGTACTCACTGAGAACAAATTCCTTTTTACATCAACTAGGTTCACATAGACTGAAGTATGAACCCCCAAATATGATTTTTTTAATTTGTACACTTCAGGCATATGGACCAGGAACTTTTTAAGCAAAATAACCTGCTATTTTCATAATAGGTTAAGAAAATTAGAACAAATTTAGCACAGGACCATTTTTAGACTAATCCTTTAATACCTCTGTCCTATTTGCCAATCTCATGATAATTTGAATTTATATAGAATTCCCCACAGTTAAAAGAATGCAACTACTGTACTAGAATTGGCTTGAGATGATCTTCTGCTCTCCAGAAATGTTTTACCAATAGCACCATTAATATATTTTTTTAAAAAATATTCTTTTTATTTATACAAAACAGTAGAATATATTTTGGGAATACACACACATAGAGTGTAACTTACTCTAATTAGGATCCTATCTCGTGGTTGTACCTTCTTAGAAAATCTGTGGATTGTACCAAAATAAAAATTACAATCATGTTATATACATTTATTGTTGACCACTCCCTTTTATCTGATTGAAATATTCTTTCTCTGAAGATAGAAATAATATCAGATCTGGGGATACTGAGATTTGTACATACCTGAATTCTGTATCAATAGAATTTCTCAGTTCCCTGGTAATAAGACTGTATCTTTAGTATAAGTCCATGAGGAACACATAGGTAACTTCTAAGATCATGAATCACTCAAGAAACTTTTAGAGTTACTTACATGTCCATATTTATTATAAAGCAACAAAGACTAAAATTTTCCTTTCAATATTAACATAACAAAAATAAAATATATTATGAAAAATTTGAATTATCCATATATTCAATTAGCCATATTTTCCTAGTCTTAATATTTCAGTGAAAGACAGTACTTTTATGGTAATCTATTCCTTCGATTTGAAAACTCAGATGACATTATTTAAAAGTTAATTTCTTCCAATCTGTGAACTCAGGAAAATTTATTTTAAAGAAATTGCAATTCATCTAACAATTTGGAGATTATCTTTGGTGCTCAAAGCAATTTGGCTGTATGTGGGATTTCTTTGTTCTTAAATATTAAGCTAGGAGATAGAAACTCTTGCCTCTTAACACTCAATGATTTAATAAAATTGACAGCTAAGATGTCCTGGATCTTGTCTTTGAGCCAAACATTTTGCTACATGCTTTATAAGGAATATCTCATTTAATTGGCCCACAAACCTATCAAGTCTGTTATTACTTTCTCTCCCTCTGAAGAAAATCGAGATAAAAATACTTTTTTTCTGTCTTCAGAACTATGAAGAGAGGGCTCAAAATTAGCTGCGAGTGAGTCTAGGTTCAGAGTTCAGAGCCCCTAAACGATAACCAATGATTACAGAAGATTGATGCTCCAAATACTCTTCATTTTCATGTGCTTCTGAAAAGGCACCTCTCCAAAGATTGTTTATAAGTGGAATTCATTGCAAGTAGTCCTAGAATTACTATGGGGTTTGCATGTTACTCAACATATCCACAGAATGGTGAAGAGCCCCGCTGAAGTTCCTAGTTAGTGTTTACTTACTGTCTTTTGTTTGTTGATTTGCTACCTATCTTGGTTTGGGGCATACTCTTTAGACACTCCTTAAAATAGCAGAGGCATTCCAACCTTATGTTATTGTTTTTGTACTCAGACTTTCTCCTTTATTTCTTACCCTTTCCTCTTACAGCTCCTCAGACCACTTAACTCCTTTATTCCTCACACACAGAGTCCCCAACTCACTTGTGTCCAACATCTCTCATGTGTGACTCAACATTATTCTCCACTTCCCTGTTAAGGTTTGAAGGGCAGGGATAATAGGAATCCTAAGGGTAGGAAAGGTGGAAGAAACAAAATTGTAACAATGATCTGACTTCCAATAGCACTAGATAAAAATAATAATGAAAAGCAAGTGCTGAACTGAAAAGACTGGACTCTACTTAGCATTTGTAATTTGACTGTCAACTTCATTGGATTGAGATGCTAAGGATTCAGAAGCTTATGGGTGTGTCAACGAGGGTGTGTCTAGGGATGATTGGCATGGGGAATAGCCAACTGAAGTAGAGACCCTTTCTAAGCATGGGGGAGCAACATCCAATAGAATAATGGCTTGGATGGAATAAAAATTGGAAGAACAAAGAAGAAGAAGCAGATGCAAGCTCCATTCTTCTTGAATGAGCTCTTTTTTAAAAATTTATTTTTTATTCTAACTTGTTATATGACAGCAGAATTCATTATAATTCATATTGCTCATATACAACACAGTTTTTCATATATATGGGTATATATAAAGTATATTCACACCATTCGTGTCTTCATACATGTACTTAAGGTAATGAGGTCCATCTCATTCCACCACCTCTTTTACCCCCTTGACCACTCCCTTCCCCTCCCACCCCTTGCCCTATCTAGAGTTCCTCTATTCCTCCCATGCACCCCCTCCCAACCCCACTATGAATCAGCCTCCTTATATCAGAGAAGACATTTGGCATTTTTTTTGTTGTTTTTGTTTGTTTGTTTGTTTGTTTTTTTGGTAGGGGGGGATTGGCTAGCTTCACTTAGAATTATATTCTCCAACTCCATCCATTTACCTGAAACGCCATGATTTTATTCTCTTTTATTGAATGAGTTCTTGATTGCTGCTGCATTGCCTGAGGATATTGGACTCTCGCTTCTTCACTCTTCCAAAGCAGACTCCACCAGTTTTCCAGGGAGTTTGATTTTCCAGGGAGTTTCCAGAAGCCTTCCTCTTGGACTAGGGTAGAGCCATTGATCCCTCTTGTCAGCCTCTTGGACTGTACAGATACTGGTGGGTTCTCCTAGCTCTCCAGCCTGCCAACTGCCATTGTGGACTGTCCATATTCGGGTCACATAAGCCAACCTGATAAATCCTCTTTTTATAATTAGGCTTCCTGTTGCTTCTGTTCCTCTAGAGAACCCTGACAAATACATTTACCTTATGCCAAAGTGCTCTAACAATGGATCCCTTTGCTGTATTCCTTTGTCGTATCCCTTTGCTACAGAAGTCTTTTCTGTCCCCCCAAAAGTGAGGTTGGGGAGCTGGAGAATCAAAAGTAAAAATATATAGCCTGAAATATACTCTTCAGATATGCCGCTCAGTTGCTATGAGCATAATATGCTAACAAAGTCCAGAAAAACAAGCTCCTGGGTTACTAATTGTGTTTGTATCTGAGGGGCCTCAACCTCAACCTACCTTCATTTTTATCTGCCTTTAGTAAAAAACAAAATTAAAAATAATAACAGAATGTGTATATCTTGCAAAACGCCTGCCGTATTATTTTCTGATGAAAAGAACAGCAAAATGAGCCCTGGTGGCTTGTCACAATAAATGGTATCTACTATTTTTGTTATATTGTACATAGTAATCATTATTTCCTTTACAAACAAAAGCACTTCATTAATGCTGAAATTGTCTTTGTTGAACCAGCGTAGGGCCTCACTGCGATACGTAAATAGTCTCAGAAATCTAGACAACAAATTACCACAAGAATGTTCTCTCATACCTGTAGAAATACTAGAATCCCCAGATGTGGAGGTCCACCACTGATGTTGCTCCCACGTGCTTTGTTTCTTTCTTTAGACAGGAAGAATACAGATTTCACTCACTTTCCCAACACTTTGGTTTCAGGGATCTATTCTCTTGGACCTTTGCCATGCCATGGTGGTCTTCATTGCTTCCTGTTCTTCTATGTTCTCACTTCCGTCTGTTAAGCATCTGGATCAAATTTCATAAACTGAAATAAGCCTCTCCTCTGAGGCATCATTACCTGCTTTTGTAGAAGTTTCCTTCTCTGCCACCCATGGAGAGATCCCTTGCCCTGAACAGGATCCTCTGCCAACTGACAAAGTCTTCAAACAGGAGGTTCCAAAAACTACCATGAAATCCAGCCATTCTGTCCAAAAGTCTTGTTGACTTTCCCCTACCTGGGGTGTGTAGAGAAAATTCTGACATAGAAATTAAAAGTTTTAAGGCTATTATGGTGGTTTAGGCTTTTCTATGGTAGTCAGTGCTGTATGTTCCTCGAACCCTCATTCTCAGTACTGTCTACCAACTGCAGGCTGGGCTGTAGGTGCCACCCTTATATGGCCACTAATGACTGGAAATCAAGTCTGGTAGAGCAACTTCAGGAAATAGACAATGAAGTAGTTTGAGGTGAACTGGAGCACATAGTTGCTGGTAAAGGTATCAGCTCTAACATGGATTCTTCCATTAAAAATGAGCTATCATCCTAAATATCAATGTTCTTGTCTACACAATAAATTGAACTAGATGCTGCCAAGTTTCATTTCTTAAAATATCTTTTAGCTTATATTCTGTTGTGTGGTTTGTTTCGGTTGTTTGTTTGTTTTTAGTTTATTTTTTCAGAAATTATTTCTTGAGACTTAATTAAATTGAGTCTGGGATTCTTGTCTCTCTGCTGTGATATTACTGGATAGATAGGAAGGTAGATAGATAGATAGCAAGAGAGAGAGAGATAGCCACAGTGTTTTAATCATGTGTTTATTTGTGGAAACCACCACTAACCTATAAATTCACTTACACTGAAGACTTAGGAGAATATTATTGCTAAGTAAACCATTCATCTCTTAGTGATGATATATGTTAAATATGCAAAAACCTTGTGCTCTTAAACATAATTTACATGAAAATTACAGATAATTGTGTTTTGACCAAAGTTTTCTCTCTTCTCTAAAATGTCTGCAATGTGCTATAAAACTACAAGAACTTTACCAAAAGCAGATGCTGTGATGTGGGATGAAGCCATCGCTCAGGCATGTGGAATGTCCAGAACTCTGTCACTTTTTGGCAGCAGGAGCTGTATGTCTGTTCTAATATCATTATTCAGAGATGTAAACCCTTATCGGCGGAGACAATAGGTAATTTACATCTTAAAGTCACAGAGAATATTCAAACTTGCACTTGGGGTCCAAAAATCATAAATGCCACTTTCATAATTCTAAATTTATCTCTGATCAGATTGTCAAACAGTGTGTATTAGATCATATTAATCTTTTAATACTATGGAAACTACTTTAAAAATTACATGTGGATAACATATATTTTTGGATGGCAAAGGATGTTTAATTTTGGCATACTGTTATTAAAGTTTTTAAGTCATATGTGAAGCCATACTTTCAAATTTGAGCTGTGGCCAAAGCAGACTAATTAAAAAGCACAATATGGTTTCATTAGTTACAGAGTTTTGCTAAAAATTTAGATTCGGGACTAAATGATAGTCATGAATATAGCCACATGATTATGTTTGAGAAAATATCTGAATTTTGTTAAAATAGTTGTAATTTTGCCTAGATACAAAACAAAATAAAGTTTTATCACATAAAATTCTTGCATGTATGTGTGTGTTACTGGGGACTGAATCCAGGTGTGCTCTGCCACCAAGCTACATCTCTTGCCCTCTTTTATTGTTTATTTTGAAACATGGTCTTGCTAAGTTGCCCAAGCTGGCCTCAAACATGTGATGTTCCTACCTCATTCTTCCAAGTCACTGTAATCACAGGCATCATCACACCTGACCAGATAAGTAATAATTCAAAATAATGCAGAAAATGCTTACAAGATACCACTAATATTTTGACGACTTAAATGATGAGGGGCAAATCCACCAAATTGTAAACCTAAGGAACAACCCTTACTCACAGGGATACTTGGCCAACAAGAAAGAAAAGTGAAATTCTGAGATGCTTGGCCACTGTTAAGACCTGAGGGCTCTGTATGTGTGGACGCACCTTCAGGAGAAATGAAATAGCAGGAAAGTCTGTGAGTCTCCAGGGAGATTTTTAGACACCATTGACAAAGTAATGGGAAGGAAAGGAAAAGTTCTTGAGAAAATAATCATGACATTTCTCCTTTTAACCTTTCATGTAGAGTACAGTTTTATTTCATGTCTGTATCTTTTCCTCTTTCCTGTGTTCCATTTGGGTTTTAATACTATGTCCAAATTCATCACAGGAATACTTGAATTCAGAGTACAAAGGTGATCTCCCCTCTGTGATTTCAAACTCCTCAATGTTGAAATCCTCTTTTACAGGATAATATATGGTACCTATCTTGAACATTTGAACAAGCCCAAACACATGGTTCATTACTCTTACAGCTACATCCCATCTTACCTTTGTCTGAAACAATGTTCCTTCAAATGGAAATTTTGTAAGGGAGATAGTCTGTTTTTATGAATCACTTATGCCTTCAAATATCTAGTTTGACAGAGGAGGTTCAATGGTATTGATCAGAAAAATATGGGAGACTTGAGAGTAATATCATAAATCTAGGACTTCATCTTACAACAAGATACTTTTGGTCTACAGCATAAATGTTTGGACATTGCATTCTCACAGAGTTTTTACCTAACCCTTGGAATCCAGGGGATTTTGGTAAAAAGCACTATAGGTCTGAACAACATATTTTGAAATGTGAAATCTCTAACTATCAAAAAAGAGATTATGAATGGGTGTTTTCAGATATATATCTCTTCTCATTTCTCTTCTACATTAAAACTCTTCATTTGGCTTGACCATTATGCTGAGGGTAAATTCCAAACTCTTTGTAAGGCTTACCATGCCCTCTATATCTTGGAACCAGGCTGATTTTCTAACATTGTCTTGATCTTCTTTCTTCCTTTACTAGCTATTATTTGGTAAAGAGAGGGTGAGCCAGTATACATTTTGACCAAATATGAAAAGTTGAATATTAACATCAATGTCCAGGGAGAATCAAGACAGAAGCTAAATATCCTCATGGTTGGAATTAATTTCTGCTGTATGAAAATAAATTTAAAATCCTTTAAGATTACATATATGAGTCTTATTAAAATGTTAATATATAAATTTTTAAATTGCCCATCAACATGCAAAACCCCAAAATTCTTAACATTCTCAAATACTGAATTCTTCCTATAGTTCTTACAATATCTACTTGCACTATTAATAAAACATCAATTTACAATATTTTTGTGCTGGGTCCACCACCACAGGGCAGGTACTACTGATAGTTGTGGTCAACTTATTATGTCTTCTTTCTCTCTGAAATGTCTAAGTGTGGTGTAGTCAATTTTTAGATTTCAGATGTGATTTATGTTGGAAGATCAGGCCATTCACCCATGTGAATACAAAAGTGAAGTTTTATGACTAGGTGGCCAATGCTTTTTAATATTTTGTGGAGAGCATACTTACGATTTTAATCACTCATCATTTTGTTTTGCCTTGCTTTAATTTCTAATATTTTAATGTATCTGAATAATTTATATATAAACTTAAGGGGCCAGAAGTATGACAATGTAGCAGTAATTGGTTTTAAGATAATGATATGCTAATAATGTTCACTTGCCTCTTTGCATCATTTCATAACACCTATTACAATGTCTTTGCTGCAGAGTGATAGAATGAAGACCAAGAAGACATTCTCTGGAGTCTGTTGTGGTTACATGGAAGAAACTAGTTTATCTTTGGTTAACCATTATTAGTAAATAATGTCAAGAGCAGGAAATATAGCCTATAACATACAGCATTAATTATTTTGTCCAAGAATTTTCTTCAACAAAGAAATGTTTGTCCTTTATTGCTTTTTAAAATCTTATACTGAAATAGAATTAATATGACCTATCTCTTTTGAATGTCATATGGCTCTCCCTTGGCTATATTAAAAATATGTAGAAAGTAATCACCATTTTCTACTCATGGTCCTTAATTCTGTTATATATAAATTGTTCTGTAATTATTTTCTAAACATTCAACTGAAAGATACACATTTAACTTTTTAAGTTAGTGGTCACTAAACAACTCATACTCAGTGATGATTACATGACACTTTTTGTATTAATTATTTCTTATTTAAATACTCCTTCCATCTGATTCATTCTCTCATCGACTCTGGGAAATGCAGTAGTCACCTATCTCTCAGCAAGTAAGTATGTCAGAAAAGGGTTGAGTCCATGAAGTTCATTAGTCCATGAAGCTGAAAATAATAATAATAATAATAGGAGAGAGAGAGAGAGAGAGAGAGAGAGAGAGAGAGAGAGAGAGAACAATCTGTTTCTCTACCTGTGGATAAATATGTGGTATGTAATATAAAATAGTAGAATAGTTTAAAGTGTCACTATTTTATACATGTCAGGGAAGTATAAGAGAAATGATGTATGGCATTTTCAAGTTAAGACTTCAAGAAGTAAATGTATCCACCTCAACCCTTGACATGCTCCCTCTCTCTTTCCACTTGCTAGAGACACACAATGTCTCTGGGGAAATTGGGAAGCCAAAATACAGAAAGAAAGTCTGATAGGGGAAGAAGAAGGCAAGCCATCTGCTGCCTATGAACACCCTCCTGAATCAGTACATGAGCAGATAATAAACTTTAATTGCTATTGGATCTTTACCATCCATATGAGTTTGTTGTTGTTGTTACATTGTCATTTATATGTATAGTTCCATATAAATGATTTCATTTTTTTCTGACAATTTTTTATGTTTCTTATTATTCTTTAAGGTTGGATCAAATATGATTTATCTTTGATGTTATACATATATACGATATTTTTATTATGAAATTTGTAAGTGACATGGATGGTATGGTGTTAAATTATGGGAGAATTCTTAGTTCTAACAGAAAAATTTCCTTAAAATTCTTGAGTTAATGAAACTAAATTATTAAACATTTAAAGGTTTTGTTTAATATTATAAATGCTACAAAAATAAATAATCATATTGAGATTTGAACTTTGGTGATTTAATTTCCATCAATCTTTAACAACTTAAAATTGTTTAAACATAGTTTGTTTCAGAAAAATATATTGTTCTTCCAAAAATTATTTAACCACTCCTTTCATTGTTAATCAACACTCTTTAATTGTTGGAATTCTTAACTTTTGCAATGACAGACACATATTTATGTTTCAACTGATATAGTTTTTACACAAACATACTTAAAGTTATTTTTTCTGAATTATCCAGAATGCTGATGTACATCTAAATATCATTATTGGGATGCTTACTCTAAACCCAAATGAGCTGCTTTGATAGTATTACTGGAGGTAATTGAACTGGTTAGTGTGAGCTGAGACAATGCAGTCCTGACATTATTGATTAAATACAAGTTTACGTCTGCCAGTAACGGCCATGATGTAGGCTTTTAACAGTTCCTAGATCTGAAGCTTGGAGCCAATACTGTGCAGCAGAATTTTGCCAAGTACTTAAGATGAAGCTAAACACTCTGGTAAATTATTACTTCTTCCATAATGTTTTATAATAGCTCACATCTCACAGCTTTTCACATGTTGTTCGCTTCATTAACCTTGTCTATCTGATAGACCTTTCTTTTCAAATTTGAAATTCAGTGTAAGTATCTCCTCTTCAAGAAATGCTCTTTGAACATTATTTTTTCATTCTCTTATCCTGTATCATCTTACCTGACACACAATATATATATGATGTGTTTTCATATACATAGATGCAGATGTTGTATCATCAGTCAGAAAATATGTTAGAAAAAAAGTAATCCATTGTGATATCTTACCTCAATTGCTATTCTGCATGGGATGGCTTTCACATGTACTTGAACATACACTATCTTGCAACATCAAGGAGAAGGGATGAGCTTATTGCTAAATCAGAACTATTTACTGGGCTTCCAGAAAGGAGGGAGAATATTTACCTATAAAAAGAGCTGGGCATGCCCCTTTGATGGGAAGACTCCCAGGGTGTAGTGTTTTTTCAGTAGGGGCTCACAGAGTTGCCAGCTGTACCACTGGCTGCTGACAAGAGAGAATAGGCCTTTGATCACGGAGCAGGAGAGTTCTCTGAGGAGTCAACTATTGGTCAGTTCTGGCCTCAGTCCTAAGTTCTTAGAATCCCTAGATTCCTCCTTTCCTTCCCTAGAGTTGGGATCATTTGATATTTGACCCCCAGGTCCTGGGACAGGAACACAACATTAAAAGCGACAAACCATCTTTGATCTTTCTAGTGACAGTGGGAACTTCTCCAGTTCTTTGACTCCTTTTGGCATTTGGAAGAGGCCCTAGCTGTTTTTGGCTCCCACTATCTGAAGTGACACTTGGCAATCATCACTTTCTGCTCTGGACCAGTTTTGCCTGCAGCAGGCCCACCTAATAAATAGGCCAACTGGGGAAACAGTCTTGGCTCTGTAGTAGCACAGGGCACTCAAAGCTAGTTTAATCTACCAGTGCTGTCATGGTTCAGTCCAAAAGGACACCCAAGAAGCATTGTCTGTCTGAAGAAAAGATCAGGGAACTAAAGAAAAACATCAAGACTGGCAAACAGGAAGATAGGTCAAACATACTGGAAAATCTAAATATATTCTGATTACTATCATTAGAGAAATGTATTAAATAGATAAGAACAGACAAATACAACAGAGAAGCAAGTAGAGATTAAGAAATTATGGGCAAAATTATGGGAAATAAATATGCAAGCTGAAAATCCAATTGAGTCACTCTTCTTGAAAGTTATGTAAAAAAGCAGGAAGATAGTTCATTAAAATTATAGTTATAGGACTTTGAAAAAAGTGAGGAGGGAGAGAATGAAGCAAAGAAAATAATGAACTCCAATAAAAATAGGAAATGTTGGAGAGCCAAAGTAAGGCACGATGTCTTTGTAGCAAGAGGACTTACTGAAAAACTAGAAGTATAACTGCAGGCAGACCTGTGCATGGGCTTCATAAACATCAATTCTGAATTAGGATAAGATATATTCTATGTTTTTATAGTTACGTCAAAATGGATTCTACTGTCATGTATAACTAAAAAAAAACAAAAAAAGTTCATAGACCAACTTAAAAAAAATAGGATGGTTTGTAATTACAGTATTTGCATTAATTGATTCAGTGGATCTATGAATGAAGGAAACATTAAGACAGTTTATACACAAAGGATATGGAAACATAAAGGGGTCAGAATTGCTGCCCATAAACAGGATAGTAAGAAAAAAAATAGAGCGAAAATTATTTTGAAGTAAAAATGATTTTGAATCAAGGAAAAGAAATTCAAAGATTAAAAAAAATATTTAGAAAAGGCAAAGACCAAAAATAGTTACCTTAAATTATCTCTTTGTAAGGAAAGTATTGCTGAGATTATAAGGAAAGAAAAACAAAAACTACAGCATTACAAAAATGAGAAGACATGGAATAAAACTGAGAACCTATTCAAGATTATACATCTCTGCATCCTACTCACTGGAATTGACCGGTCATTGTATCACAAGAAAGATGTTTTGCCCAAGAAGACAACTTCCATGATGCAGATGGTACAATTTGGACAACAGAGCATTCTTAGTGATATGTCAAAAGATACAGACTGCAGGGAAAACTAGGTAGGTAATTTACAACACAATGAAATGAAAAGAAAAATAAAAAGGGAAATCATTTTGCATCACCAAAAAAAAAAAAAATAATAAGAATCCCTTTAAAGCTGATCTTTCTCTGACACCTTTGTAGTGACACTGGGTTTTCTTTTGTGCCTCATAAGTTTATTCAGACTTTCATTTGAATGAACATCATTTACTTGGCTGGAATAATGTTTAATTTTCAGATTCATCCTATTGTCAAAATTAAGACCATTACCCTTACACATGCACAAGAGAATTGAAGAATGACATTTGGTAGGCAGAAAGTATAATGGATAAAGAAGAGTAAGCAGAACCAAGTGGTAGCTGATAATTCCTCCATTCAAGTCGTGGAGAGTGAAAAACTTCTCATGAAAGTAGTGGAACAATCAAGGTGCTTGCTCATTAATAAAAGACATAATGGTGACATTAGGACGTTTTAAATTATGCAAATATAAAAATGGGCACCACAGTAGAGGAGGAAAATGAGGGAATAAAGGGAAATGAGCTAAATCAATGTCTTTTATCACTGAGACCCAATGGATGATGTTTACATTTGAAAAATCAGGAAATAGATATAAGGGGCCATGAATATAGCTCAGTTGGTAGAATGTTTGCCTGGAATGCACAAGGCCCTGGGTTCAATGTCCAGCACCACAAAATCATTCATTCAATCAATCAATAAATAAAAGATATGGATGTAAAACTTTCTATACCTACTGCTCACTGCCATTGCTTCAGTGTCATTTCTGCTTTTTCTGTTAGGCATTGTGGTCATAGAATAAATTGACCACTAAATAAATTGCAGATATTTAGTCAACACCTGACATGATAGTAAAAAGTCACCAAAAACCTTTTTGTTTTATTTTTTTGTGGGGTAGAGTAGGGCATACAGGGGGATTGAACCCAGGGTGCTTAACTACTGAGCCACATACCCAGACCATTTTAAGTTTTCATTTTGAGACAAGATCTCCTTAAGTTGTTGAAATTGGTCTCCAACTTGCCATTCTCATGCCTCAGCCTCCTAAGTCGGTGGGATTACAGACATGAACTATCATGCCTGACAATGTTAACCTTCATTTTTGTAGCAATTCTGTAGAGCATCATAGCCATTGTATGCATGGCAAAACCAAAGTTGACTCTATCCATTTACTGTGGGTTTTATTTCTCCCCATCTGCCCCAAGCTGTTGTTTTTATTTTAAGGTTCATAACTAAGATTTTTAAACCAGACCAAATTATTTGGGAAAAAAAATCAGTCTTATTTGGGTACATTTTTTTTTCACAATCTGGGCTAAATTAAACTAAAGAGTGCTCAGTGTGAAACATGTGTTCTCTGTAGATCATATAAGAGACCCCTAAGATAAATCCCAACAGCCCAAACATGCACTGGGGAAATAAATGGTGGCACCACCCAACCCCACTCTACATGTGTTATGAGTAAGTTATTAATAGATGTTGCATCTTGAGGAATCTGGATTGAGATTATCCAAGGGTTAGATGTCAAAAATTTTTTTAAAAGGTATCTTGTTGATATATATATATATATATATATATATATATATATATATATATATATATAATGTTTTGCATTTAGAATTGTCTAAAATAATTAACATGCCTACCAACTGAGAGAATGTAAGCAAGATATTTACTCAATGTGCATCTAAATTATAAAAGAAACTATGGGAATATGGCAGAAAGATCATTAGTAGAGGAAAGGGAGCCAGGAGCAGGCGAGGGGAAGGGAAAAGGAGGTATTGGGTTCTGAATTAGGACAAGATATATTCCATGCTTTTATAGTTACGTCAAAATGGATTCTACTGTCATGTATAACTAAAAAGAATCAAAAAAAGTTCACAACTTAAAAAAAAATAGGATGGTTTTTAATTACAGTATTTCCATTAATTGATTCAGTGGATCTCTGACAAAATACAATTTACAATCCTGCCTAGAATTTCATACACCTAGAAATAGAATGAGTTATACAATCTATAGAGCCTACTGTGAAATGACAGCATAGAAGGTCTTTTTCTAAAAGGATTAGAAATTTCAAGATAGTGGCAGTAGGCATTAAACAAAGTCTGGAACTTTTCAAGAGCAGGTCCCTTGAGTCAACCTGTTGAGGTATGACTGTGAAGGTGAGCTAGATGGCTTGAAAGAAGGCAGGCAATGCATTCTTAGATCTGACATTAAGCGTCCTGTCTATCTGCTGTTGAGTTCACTGTGGTTTTACCAAACATTTTAATAATAACCTTTCTGAGCAATCCATTCCTCAAAACACCTCTGATAATGCCATATGCCAGTAAACTATTTCCCTATATTAAGAATTGTCTAAAATGTTCAAAATAACTTTTGGTCAGAATAGCTCTGTTCAGCTTTTATTTTGCCTTTTCCTTTTCTTTCTCTCATGTGTATTCTGGAAATTACCCTTCCTTTTGTGATTAGTAATCCCCTCAAACATGTATTGATTTTTCTGTTGAATTTCTATAAAAAAAGTTTCCAAAATTACATAAATTCATGTTTCCAGTGTATTACTTGACATTCCGCTACTGTAATGAAATACCTGAGGCAATTAACATATAAAGAGAATAGGTTTATTTTAGCATATAGTTATGGAGGTTCCAATGAAGGTTTGAGCAGCCCCATACACTTTGGGCTTCTGGTAAAAACAGAACATCACATCAGGATTGTGTGGTGAAACAAACTGTTTACATGATGAGCACACACACACAAAAAAAAAAAAAAAAAAAAGAAAAAAGAGAAATAGGCTCCCATAATCCACTCTAATAGCATGATTTTCATGAACTAAAATCCTTCCATAATGCCTCACATATCAAAATTTCCATTACTTTCAAATAGTTACACACTATGGATCAAGGTTTTAACACATAGACTTTGGTGATACATTTAATGTCTACCCTATAGCCACAAACATAGATCCACCTATTATTATGACTATGTACCTATTATATATGTACAAAAATTTCTAACATGAAACATCTGCATTCCCCTAATGGTAACTGGATGTCAGTTCTTACTCTGGTATTCTTTGCTGTATGCTCCATTTTTTGTTTCATTGTATAGATGGGGACACTGAGGCTCAATAAGGATAAGTCATTTAGCAAAACCCACAGTACCTTAATGAAAATGCTATTAGTCTGCCCATGGTCTCTGACAATCAGCAGATATTCTTCTTTTCCCATGCTGGTCTGTCTACTTTTACCCCTATTAATTTAATACACAAACATGGCACAAGTTTCAAATGTAAAATTCTAAAGGTTTATGCCTAAAAGTATTTTTCTGCAAATTTGGTGAAATACTTGTTCAGTACTCAAACTCATTTTCTGTGAAAAAGTATTTTAATGCAATGTATTGATTGCAAACATTGTTGTGATCCATATTTTAGTCATCTTTGTTGCAGTTGTGGCCTAAAGACTTGACAAGAACAACATAAAAGAGTAAAAATGTCTTTTGACTCATGGTTTCAGAGATTCAGTCCCTGGTCAGCCTACTATATACCTGTTGGCCTAAGATGAGGCAGAACATTGTACACAGTGCAGAGACCTCTAGCTGAACCCTACCCATCTATACTTACCACCCAGTTAATCCATATCAGTGAATTAATCCACTTATTAGGTTACATCTTCCATAATCTAATAATTCCACCTCTGAACATCCATGTATTATCTCACACATGAGCTTTTGGAGGACACCTCACATATAAATAATAACAATCCTCTTGATAGAAATGGCATGAAAGACTGCCTGGTCCAAGAAACTTTAAGGAACACTAGTGTAACGGTTTGGATATGAGGTGTCTGTCAACACCACTTGTGTTAATGCAGGAGGAGAACTGATTAGATTATTAGAGCTGTACTCGACATTTGTCCATGTCCTGAAACTCTGTGTATGGTTCTACTTAAAGACGATGCACTAATTAGTCTGACAGAGGAAATTTTAAATCAGTCCATCATGCAGACAGTGGCAAGGATATTGCTGGCGGATTTCAGCTGGATATACTCTGAGAATTGGGAGCAAAATGTAGAAAAGAAAAATCTAAAGAGTTTTAAGTTTGACCAGAGAATTATAGGCAATATTAGGGCCAAAGAATTTGTGATTGGTGAATAGATTACCACCACTGAAGAAAGCAAATACTTTGCACAGAGACAACATGAAAGATACCTTGATTATCAAGAATCAGCATGACTACGTCTATTCTAGGCTCAAGGTTGTAGAAGTGAAAATTTGCTTAAGAGACCTTGGGGGAACCCTACTTCCTTCCACAGGGATGCCTAGAAAGTTGTTTCCCCAGGATTTGTTTCACTGTACTCAAAGATCTAGGCTCTCAGGCGATTTGCAGCTGTGGTCCAAAGGGAAACGTCTACTCCTCTGGCTGACATCATACCTTGGCCACATCCACATAGTGCTGGTTCTGTAGTGGGCTGGAGTTAAGGTGTCATGAAGAATTCCACCAAACTTTCAAAGGAAAGCCTAAGAGACCAGGCAAAGTTCAGCAGAGTCAGAATCCTTGCACACAGCCCCTGAGAGGGTGATGCATAAAGCTTTGAGTAAAAAGCAAAAACGTTAGTGGAGACCCCCACAATTAAGAGATGCCAAAAATGTGGTAAGTCTGATAAGGAATACTGGTTCCTGAGAGCCAGCCTAAGAGAGAGGCCACCTTTATTGTAACCAACAAGGCTATAGTGCCAGGGCTGCCCAATCCCTTTAAAGTTCACATACACTTCACCACCACGTGCACTAGACTTGGAGCTACAGGATACAGGACTTGTTCACCCACCTGGATTTTTGTCTTTATGTGGTCCCATCCCTTCTGTATGCACTTACTTTTCTTGTTTGAAGGAAAATTTTGCTCTGTGCCATAACATATTGGGTGCACACAGTTTGCTTTTGATGTTTACGGGGCCACACAGTCAAGAGTTTGCCTGGAGAATCAGATAAGATTTTGGATTTGGCCTTTTGGGCAATAGTGGAATTGTTAAAAATACATGGATTCTTGGATATGGACATGAGAAAAATGAGTCTTTTTAGGACAAGGGTAGAACATTATGTTTTGAATATGTGATGTCCAAATTCCTGTGTTAATATAGGAATATTCAAATGGAAAATTATTAGATTAGAAGAGCTATCATATAATCTATGTATTAATCAATTGATGGAATAATAATTGGAATAAATTCCTGGGTGGTGACTATGGGCAGGTGGGGAGGTACTAGAGGAGACAGGACACCAAGAGCATATGTTGGGGACTATATATTTTTGTCCCTGACTCCCTCACTCTGTCTCTGCTTTCTGAGCCTCTCTCCACTACATCCCTCCACCATGATGTTCTGCCTCCCCTCAGGTCCAAAGCTGACCATGTAAACCATGGGACCTCTGAAACCATGAGCAAAAAATTAACTTTTTCTCCTAGGTCTAAATTGTTCTTGCTGGGTACTATGTCCATACCAATGAAAAGTTGGCTAACACATTTAGTATGACTTGAAAAAATAATTAAAGCCATTAATTCTTATATGGCTCTTTTTCATACCAGGTTATGTTCTCCATGTTCTACTTACACCAACCTATATAATCCTCATAGCAACCATAATGGAGTAGTATAGCTGTCCTCCCCCTTTTACAGTTGAATAAATCAAGACACAGGGAAATTGACTAACTTTCTCAAGTCCTGATTACCCCAATGGGGTACCACCTCATTCTGGATTCATTAATCATTTTAATATGATACAAGTCTTTTATTCTCCTATAAGTACAATGTTTCTGCTCTTGGTTTGATTTAGAACATCTCTGGGGTCCTTTCTGTGTCTAAAATTATACAATGTTGGAGAAGAAAATATCAGCTGTAAATGACATTCAAATAATGCCCATTAACTATCAACAATGTAATTATGTGTTACTTTTACATCTTGCTTACACTTTTTTTTTGCTTTAAAAAATTAAATGATTGCATACAAAATTAGGAAATTTTCTTCTCATTTAATTCTTACTGTGAATGTCGGCACAATGATTTCATTATTCTGAATCTTTTGATTGCTCTTCAGATGTCCTGCTTCTGTAATTAGGACATGCTGTAATCAACCACATTCTAAATCCTTTCTTCAGTAACCTTCTTGGTTTTGTTTTTTTGTTGTCCTCCTTAAATATAACAGTGCATCAAAAGGTTTGAGGTCTTCGGGTAGACACAATATATTTGGGTTTCATGTTAAAGAAGTTTGACTCAAACTGTGTTTGACTATGTTCCCTTTAAGGGCAACTTTTTATTTTACTCACTGTCAAGCATCTGTGTTGGGTGATGCAGCATAAATTAAACTGTGCTGATTTATGTTATAATTAGTTGTATGGTTGTATTATCTTAAAATAATTTCTCAGAATAAAATGCCTTTTAGAACAAAATTGGCTTAAATGTTTTAAATATAATTAAAACCAGTTAGCTGAAAATGTCAGTAATTAAAGTTCAAAATGTCACATACCTACATGAAAAATATTGCTACAAGTATTAGTCAATATGCTTACCTTACATTGAAAGCCTGGTTTAAAAAAAAAAAAAAAACTTTCCAATATATCATTAAAATCTTAAGAATGTTTATTAGTTGTTCAGTTGTTCTAAGTTATCTATATTTCCCTATTGTGTTTATAGTGATATATGTAAAAAGTGATGTGTGTAAAAAGACACATGAATGTTGAACAATAAAATATACATACTAAGTCAAGTTTCTATTATATAGCTCTCTACATTCAGTAGAAATGATCAGAAAATAAAGAACTCTTATTTGCTCTGAAAATGACTCTCTAAAGAATACAAGATAAGCTATAAACTGTGTCAAATATGTGCAAGCCACCTATGTGACAAAGTTCTTTAAGCCAGAATAGATTAAAAAACCTGTTTAAAATCAATAGTAAGAAAATGGTAAAACTATAAAAAGGATATATGCATAAATAACAATTCCATAAAAAGATATTCAATATAACTGGCCATTATAGAAGTGACAATTAAGGATGCAGTGAAATAACACTGCATGTATGCAAAAGCTAAAGTTATATATATATATATATATATATATATATATATATATATATATGTGTGTGTGTGTGTGTGTGTGTGTGTGTGTGTGAATTACTAGTGAGTTTGTGTCACTTGCATATATTACAGGTGGTAATGTAAAGTGGAACAATTATTTGGCAGTTCCCTAAAATGTTAAACTATATCCTATAAGTAAAATGAACAGCTATCCGTACACAGAAGATTGGCTGGAGTTCAAGGATGTTTCACTGAGTGAAAAAAAAAATTGAACCTCATATAACAGGGGTGAAGACTTAGGTCGTTGGTAGTGTGTCTAACATGCATGAGGCTCTGGTTTTAATTTGCGCTGGTGCAAAAACAACACAAAATAATCACGGGTCAGATACCAAATGATTTCATTTATTTCATAGACCTAAAATTTTAGTGATAGCAAAGAGTCCAGTGGTTGCCAGGGGTTAACATTAAGAGAAGCTTGAATATTCCAAAGCTATATTAAATCCTTTACTTTAATAGATATATGAATTAGAAGATACAATGTGTCATCATTTTAGGAAGAACTTCTGAAATTGTAATTTAGTTAGTAATTTAATGAATTAAAAAAAATATATGAAATGGAAAATAATTAATTATATAATTAATTATGCTATTTACATAATTTTTGTACTATTTACGTATTTTTCTTGTTTTATGGTGATGAAGGATGCATCTAGCTAATTATTATTATGTAAATGGATTCCTCTTAGACAAGAAAATAACCATGCATTATGTTATTTGCTTTATATTCATTTTACTTTACTTGTGAAAGACTAAAAAATACCCTCATAAAACTTTATTTCATTTTTCCTCTCTGATTTTTTTTTGCTAGATATGTGAAAAAAAAAAAGCAGAGAACCAGGTAAGGAAAAAAAAGTGTTCATTTCTGCCTTAAGTTCTCCCATTTTCCTGAGACTGTTGATTTTCATGGTAAAATACCATGGTTTGAATAGCCTTTTTGTGAAAAGTCTATTATATATTTTTTTTTCCAGACAGAATAATTACCTAACAACAGGAACAGCATGTTACAGAAAACTCACTATTCTCTTTTCTGAAATGAAACAGAACTTTTCAAAAGAGAGAGGAAATAAATCAAGGGAGCACACCAAGCAATACGTTTTGGGACAAAGGAAGTTTAATGAAAGAGACACCACAATGTCTGGTTCTTTGTTAGGTGGACTCATGATTACCGTTAGGATAAAAGGGCAAAGCATTATTAGAAATTTTACGTAATTATTTCAATTTATTATGTCCTTTCATATCAAAGATCATATCTGACTTGGAGGAGATTCTTTTTTTTTTTTTTAATGTTTGCTGAAATAGACTGAGTATGGGGGAGGAAAAAAGGCTCTTCAGAGTCAGAAGACTCCCTTCAAGTGAATTTAAGAGAACAGATTTAGTATGTCACTCTAGGAAGGCAAAGAATTCCTGGGTGTTAGAATATAAACTATTTACTTATGATAGATATCTTTGCAATGTCCTTGAATACAAATCAGAGTAAGTTTTAGAAAATATTTAGTGATTCCAAGGCATTTACTTGGATATCAAAACATGAGTAAGCGTGGCTTCTGTCCGTGAAAAAAGGATATTTCACTGGACAGGAAAAGGTAACATTAACACATGTCTCAAGCTGAACTGTGTTGCTGAAAGAGAAATAGAAGTCCTAACTCCCAATCTCTATGAATGTGCCTTTCTTTGGGAATTTGGACATGGCATATGCAATTAACTTGATATCTTTGATGGTATTGTGGATTTAGAATAGTCCCAAATCCAACTGATTTTTTTATGAGAAGGGGACACAGAACAAAAGGCCATGAGAAGATGGGAGCTGGGAAACTCTTCTTCACATCTTCCTTGTTCTGGGATATGTGGACTCCTCCAAACAAGTTCTCATGCTAAAGAAAGATGAACATGAATGATCAAGGACACGTACATCCTCTTAAGCCCTTAGATGTGGAACTGGCCCCTTGATCTTGTCACATTTCTGCTGCATTCTACTGGCCAAACCAAATCCAAGGTCTGGATAAATGTCTGCATCCCTCAAGGGGAGCTGCAAAATTCCATGAAAAAGGCCACAAATACAGAGAAACTTGTTGAAACAGGCCAATAATACAATTTACTGCCCCTGGCTTCAGAGTACATAACATTCCCACATTTCCTGTTTTTCAAGATATTTTCTTTAAACTCTTGGCTATTTTTTTAATCTCCTAACTCTCTAATCAATGAGTTGCCTTTGGCTGTGAACTTGAACATCTTTTCTTTATTATTTACTAATTTTTGAGTCTTTTGTTCCATCCAATCTTCTGTGTCACAGGTAATATATGTCCTGTGATGCAAAATTTTTTTCCTCATCCAGCAAAATAGGTTTATTTAAAATATATTAAATATATCAGTCAGAAAACCATCATGAGCTGCGACTTCTGCCTTGATCTCCCCTTTGAACTACACACACATGTATCATACTTCCTTGTCTAGATCTCTATTTTAATTTCACAAATTGCAAATTAGTCTTTTAAAAACTCAAATTCAAGTCTTTTTTGCCATATTTTCTATTAAGTAGTAAGTGGAAAATCAATTTTTCTTCATGTTAATGCCGATAACATGAAGTCATTATTAATTTCTCTCTTTCACACACAAAATAATATGTGTGTGTATGTGTGTGTGTGTGTGTATGTGTGTGTGTGTGTGTGTGTGTGAATGAGGGAGAGAGAGAGAGAGAGAGAGAGAGAGAGAGAGAGAGAACAACTTTGGAAGTTAGTCTAGCAATCTCCTATAAAGTAAAATATGTTCATACCATTTTTTTCCATACAAGCCCTAAAATTGAAACAACCCAAACTACTAGAACCAAAATGGAAATAATCTCTGAAATAGAAGAGAATGTATAAACAATGGTTAGAGTTCATACAAATGAAACATTACCCAGAAAGAAAAGTTAACAAACTTTTGACATATGGAACAACATCAATGAACCTCACAAATATTACACTGAGTTTAAAAAGCAGGGATTAAAAAAAAAGTACATGTGATTTTTTTATGTGAATTTCTGCAAATCCATGACTAATGTAGGAGGAAATATTTCAGAGCAGTGGATGCCTAGGGGGGTTGATGATAACCTGGGAAGGGGCAGGATAAACATTGTGTAATGACAGGAATATTCATATATTGATACAGCTGTGTGTGTTACCAAGGCATATGCAATTGCACAAATTCACTGAATTCTATGCCTAAGATGTATGGGTTTCACTATACATATTTACAATATGTAAACACCAATAACAAATGAAATACTATGTGTATACATACATATATGTGGTATTGAAATTAATATTAAAATGAAATACCTAAACTATAAAAATTAATGAATTGAACATTAGTAATATATTAGAACTTCCATATATATTCTTCAGTGCGTCCTTCTTCTTTTAGACCAGAGTAAGCAGTACCTTGAAATATTTGCTTAGGCTTCTTTTAATTTTTCTTTTAATTTCATATATATATATATATATATATATATATATATATATATATATAT
>NW_025999900.1:52119276-52215057 GCF_001458135.2 Marmota marmota marmota
TATATATATATATATATATATATATATATATATATATATATATATCATATAAAACTCCATGTCTATTTCATACATTTCAATGTTTAAACTATACAAAAACTATACATCACTACCAGTATGATTTTGCAATTTTCTTAATACATTGTTTGGTATGAACAATTTAACTTTAATGCAATTAAGTTAATCGCTCTCTCCAGTTTGCATTGGTCATCTCTTATTTAAAAATTTCCACTTTATCCTGAATGAGTGAAAATATATTAAATATTTATAATTTTGTTTAAGTTTGGCTTTCCAGTTTTAAGTGCTCTGAGCATGTGAAATTGATTATTATGTCTGGTATACAAAAAAGATTTGGTTTAATTCACTCCCATGTAGATAATCAATTTTCACTCACACCAATTTTTGACTAGGTCCCATTTTGTCCCCTATATATATAGTTTCCATGTAAGTGTGGTTCTGTTTTTGAAGTTTGAGTCTGTTGCCCTGCTGTATTTTTCCAAGTCTATTTAGGATTGTTTTAATATCAGAAAATGACATTTCATAATTTTCTTCACAAAGTATTGCCACATTTCTCGCAGAATCCTATTTTCCAATAATTAGATACTTTATATTTTTGCTTCTCCTATAAGGGACATTTCATACTAACTTTTTATTATGTATTTACTTATATGTAAATACACAAAAGATTTCCTTAGATCATTACACAAATTTAATATCATTAATTTAAATAATCTGTAGCAATTTTATTGTCTTATATAATCAAAAATATTACCAGGAAATATTAATAAGTTGGAGTCGTCCTTTTTGATTCTTTTTCCCCCTTTTACTTGTATTGCGCCACTAGTTAAAAATTATAGATTAGAGTTAAATAATACTGTGAACTTAAGTGATATTAAATATATTGTTCATAATTTTAGAAAGAATAAGTCTATCATTTTATCAAAAACATGATGTTTACTAGAGAATTTTTAAATTTGCTTTTTATCATGTTGTTTTAGCTTCCATCAATTTTGAATTGCTAAGAGAATCCAGAATGGGTTGAGAATTTTCTCAAGTGTTTTTTTTTTACTTAACTTATAGACAATATGATGATTTTTCATGTGTAATTTGTTAACATGGCAAAAATTATTATTAGAGTTCCCAATTTTAAATTATCAAGATTGCATTTTCCTCTTTTGACATGAAACCCAAATTAAGTGTAAAGCATTTTGAATTCTAATATCAAGGACTTTTTAGCCTTTGACAATATGCTTGCATATATTCTCAACTTTTTCATTCTTTCTGTCTCCGAATGGGTTTGTGTAAGAGGGAACTTATTTTTGTTCTTCCTTTTTTAAACTTTGTTTATTTATTTTTTTAATGTGGTGCTGAGGATTGAACCTGTGCCTCACTTGCACAAAGCAAGCACTCTACCACTGATACACAACCCCAGCTCCTTCTTTGTCTTTTTTGATACTTGGGATTGAACATGGGGGCACTTTATCACTGAGCTACATTCCAGGTCACTTAATTTATTTATTTATTTTTAAATTTTGGGATAGGGTCTTGCTAATTTGCTTAGATCTCACAAAATTGCTGAGGTACCTTTTTTTTAGTTTTTAGTTTTTTATTGACTTTTTATAAAATAAATGACAGCAGAATGCATTGCAATTCTTATTACACATATACAGCAAGATTTTTCATATCTTTGGTTCTATATAAAGTATGTTGACACCAGTTCGTGTTTTCATACATGTACTTTGGATAACGATGCCTACCACATTTCACCATCCTTGCTAATCCCCTGCCCCCTCCCTTTCCCTTCCACCCTTCTGCCCTATCTAGAATTCACCTATTTCTCCCATGCTCCCCCTCCCTACTCCACTATAAGTCACCACTTCTATTCAACATAGTTCTTGAAACACTGGCCAGAGCAATTAGATAGACAAAAGAAATTAAAGGGATATGTATATGAAAAGAAGAACTTAAATTAGCACTATTTGCTGACAATATGATTCTATACCTAGAAGACCCAAAAAGCTCCACCAGAAAACTTCTAGATCTAGTAAATTAATTCAGCAAAGTAGCAGGATATAAAATCAACACCCATAAATCAAAGGCATTTCTGTATATCAGTGACAAATCCTCTGAGAAGGAAATGAGGAAAAGATTACAATAAACTAAAAAAAAAAAATAAGATACTTGGGAATCAACTTAACGAAAGAGGTGAAAGATTTTATAATGAAAACTACAGAACCCTATAAAAAGAAATCAAAGAAGACCTTATAAGATGGGAATATCTACCTTGCTCTTGGATAGACAGAATTAATATCAAAATAACCATACTACCAAAAACCCTAATCAGATTTAATGCAATTCTGATCAAAATCCCAATGGAATTCCTAATAGAAATAGAAAAAGCAATAATGAAATTAATCTTGAAAAATAAGAGACCCAGAATAGCTAAAGCAATCCTGAGCAGGAAAAGGGAAGCAGGTGGCATCACTATACCAGACCTTAATCTATACTACAAAGTAAGAGTAACAAAAACAGCATGGTATTGGCACCAAAACAGGCTGAGTCACCCTTGAACTTGCAAATCTCCCGTCATAGCCTCCTGGTCATTGGATTGCAGGCATGTGCCACTGAACCTGACTTTTGTTTTTTTAAACAGGGAATTATTTCATTTGAAAAGTGGTTAAATGGATAAGCCTTGTATTTTATATTAGAAATTTTCAAAACTATCTATTCAGCTTACTTTGTGGTTATACAATCATTATTTTATTAATATTTAATTCTGGTTTTTGAATTGGAAATCTGTGGCTTTTGGTCCAAGGTTACATATTAATAGCATTAATCTACTAAACACGCAGAAATTGTCTATGATGCTTACATTTTATTTATTTTTAATTTGGGAAAGTGAGAATGTAGATCCGCACTACCATGAATCACACAGTTGTGTTTCCCACATTTCGGGAATCATAGAGGTCTACACAGCAGTGTAAAATGGATAAGTCTTAAGCTGGGAAAAAAACACCATCTTGATCATGGTATGTCCCCTGTCAGGTAAACAAATGTATATATCAATTTGGTTAGGCTTTAATATATAGTTATTCAATCAACACAGAGCTAGATATTGCTGTGAAGGTAATTTGTGGATGTTGTTACATTCTATAAGCGAGGGATATTAAGTAATAGTGATTATTCTTGATCATGTGGGTGGGTATTATTTATTCATTTAAATGGCCTTAGAACAAAGCAGAGTTTTCTTTGCAAGAAGAAATTCTACCTCATAACCTCAACATTGATGCCTGCCCAAGATTTTCCAACCTGACATCTTGTTCTACCGATTTTGGACTGTCAGCCACTATCACATAAACCAATTTATTTTCTCCCATTGATTCTATTTCTCTGGGGGAAGCTTAAGTGAAACAATGTTTTAGGTAAATTCTCATTCTCTATGTTCCATCTCTGCCTTCCCATCTCACTTGACTGGAAGCTACCACAGGTCATAAATGCAGAGAGTATTAAGCACAGACTTAGCCTCTCCTCTAAGTTTTATCTTTGATCTAGATACCTCAAGAGTGACAAGCATTTTTCTTTGATATACCAGAAGAGTGGAACTCCTAATCTCCAATACTCCAATACTGTTTGTAGAACCCAGAAAATTGGTACTTCCAATATTGCTCACAATTTGGGTTTTAATCCCTCAAAGGTCCTTAGTCTGATTTTGAGGCTGGGAATGTCTTCTTCCCTAAGGGGTTATGGAGTCTGTACATCAACCTATGCTCTGAGTCCTCCTGATAATGTTTACAGTTTTCTGCCTCTATAGATAGAGAAAGACTAGCATTTTTCATTTTTTTTCCAAAATGTAACTCTAATTGATTTTTCTAAGGAGTAGGCTTTCTGCAAGTTTTCTATTAGAAATTTTCTAAATGAAATTCGGGGTGAATGCTTATAAATGATGTCATCTTAAGGAAAAATTTTAGATTACTGTTGGACAGTAAGAGCAGATAAACTGTGTTATCAGTGTGTTTTACCCTTCTACTTATTTCTAACATCTGGTGCAGAGTACAATAGTGTAGGCAAGCTGTGAATGGAAACTGGACACTTAATTGTTCTTGATCATGTGGGTGGATATTATTTAATCATTTAAGAATGATTTAAGAATCTTCAGGTAAGTCTGTGTATATCTGTCAGCCAGCGTCCTCCATTTGAATGGAGGGAAAACTATGAAAACATCCAGTGAGGTCCTCTTAGATTTTTATGGTTAGTTTCCTTCAAAAGCTTTTCTTTATAGAGTTCCTATAGGTAATGTTGTAGTCAACTTTTTTGCTGCTGTAACTAAAAGACCCAACCAGAACAACTATATAGGAGAAAAAGTTTATATGAGGGCTTATGGTTCCAGAGGTCTCTATCCACAGACCATAGGCTCCATACCTAGAGACTGGAAGTCTGAACATCATGAAGAAAAGAATGGGAGAGAAAAGCAGCTCACAAGTTGATCAAAAAGCAGAGAGAGAGGTCTTCACTTGCTAGATACAAATATATACCGGAAATCATTGCCTCCCAATTCTCAATTCCTCCAGCCACACCCTACCAATTCAGTTACCACTCAGTTAACCCCTATCAGGGTATTAATTCACTTATTGGGTCAAGACTCTCACAACCGAATCGTTTCTCTTAACCTTCTTGCATCATCTTACACATGAGCTGGGGGGATACCTCATATCCAAACCATAACAGGTAATAATAGAAGATGAAGGCAATACAGGTTTGGGCCTGAAACAAAAGATAAAATCCTTTGCAAACAATTTAAGAAAACAAAAGAACCCAGAGATTTACTCCTAAATGGAGAGAAGGCCTGCTAAACAAATGAGTACACACCCTATAGTATGAGGATATAGTGTCAGGTCTGGCTCCTAAACTGAGTCTCAGGAATTCTATCCATGTGCAAGTTTGACTTGTGGTCACCACATCAGGAAAAACAAGGTGTGGGATTGTTCATCTTAACTCATCAGGGCGTATTTGGCATGGAGACAAGAACTCTGTCTTGGCTCTTAAGTTTCACTGTAACCTCACCTCAAAACCATAGATCTCTAAAACATATGGAACTATCTTTTCCAAAGTCACTCACATGACTTATTACAGAAAAGGACAGATTGGATTATATAAAGGTGTTAAAACTAGGCATCAGCTTTAAAAAATGGCCATGATTTATGAACTCAGGAAACTGGTCTGTATTCCTTTTCCAGTTTAATTTTTTTAAAACATTAAGAGCTCAGATATTTCTAATGATTATCAAAATATTGATGCCTTATTCCAACTGACACATTCAAATATACTTTCTGTCAAACATACATTTGTTCTCAAATTGTACCATATGATGCTCTTCAAGTTCATTCATTTTCCATCTGTTTATAGCACAAGAATAGCAATCTTTACAAAATAATGTGTATTTAAATGAGTATAAAAAGAAAAATACAATTTCTATGTTATTTTTAGCTGAATGTAAATTTTAGACTCATACTGCTCATATTTTTTCTATATGCATCAAGAGTATTTTATGATTTAGAATATATTGGAGGAGATTTTCTTAAAGAAAAAAGAAAAAAAAATATGCTACTATCAATTAAAACATTGGTAATTATCTAAGAGAAAAATAAATTCAATAGTACAAAAATTGAGTACACAGCATGAAATAACTACATTTAGAAACTGCCAAGTGTAATGAAATTTGGAAACATGTTGCATTTCCTAATAGAATGAACACATCCACAATGAGATTTGTAAAATCCCCTTTCCTTCGGGTGGAATATCCACATGCTCTTTTCTGGTAACATGCCTCCAACTTTCCAACCTTTAATATTCCGAATTTATATTATTTTATTATATCATTTTATTTTGTTAAGATAATGTAAAAACAAGAGAAATAAATGTGGTTTTGTTTTAAATGTATTACATCACAATATGGAAAATAAGCACAGCTCCAAAATTAAGCTCTGGAAAGCCTGAGTTTCAACTTTTCAAGGTGACCATAATCTATGTTTCCACCAAACATGAAAATATATATCATCATAAAAGGTTTCCATGGTAACTATTTTTTAATGCTGAAAATTGACTAATTTATCTCAGAAGATTGCCCTTCATTGGCTTTGGACAAATAATGGGTCTTTATTTATTCATTTTAAAAGTTCTTCAATATGTATTACTCTGATTTTTGCTCATTACAACTATAGGGACACAGGTTATCACTGGCTCTATTTATCATGAAGCAACCAACATGTAGCTAACTAAACTGGCTGTATAATTAAATGATCTAATTGGGAAAGAAAAGATAAGAATTAGGTATTTTTCAGATCACCAACACAAATTCCCAGATTAGACCCTATGAAATAAGATTAGGCGTTAATACTCGAATACTACTAGGTAAGGAGAGAAGATTCTCTCAGGTGCCAGTGACCCCTAATTGCCAGGCCAGATTAATTTGGAGCATGATATTTATTAACTGCTACAAATAAATAAATTCACATTTTAAAAACATGTATAAGGCACTTTCAGGTTTTAATTATCAAGATTCCAAATCCTTATGACAAGGCACTTTGACCCAAAATTTGAGATTCTTAACCTCTTACAGCCTCAATTGTTCTCATACAAAAGGAGAATAATAATGCTTCTTCTACTTTCTTGATCAGACTATTAGACTCTCGTTGGGAATAAAAAAGAAAAGGATTTAGATAGTTGTTTCCACTAATCAATGTACTCCTCAGTAACCACTTCTGGAAATGCTTTTGCTCTCAGGTGAACTTTACAACTCTCCAGTCAAAACACTTTCTCTCAGGATGCAGAGTTATTTTGTAATATAGTAGGGGAAAGTTCTCAAAGCAAAGACCTGTAATATCAAGATTAATCGCTCCCAGTGATGAGGTGGTTTTCATTAAGAAACCCTAAGACAATCTTGGCACAGTTAGACATCTAACCTTGTCTCATTAACATTGTAGTATGCATCTCATTGAAAGAGTAATCGGCTGTCTCCTCCTTCATAAAAGGAATATCTCCCACTCCCAACACAGCCCCTTGTTTAGATGTTTTAAAATATGCTTTCAAATTCTTTAACACTGTCCTTATTCAGAGGTAGGACCTATGATCCGCTCCCCAGTCCGCTAGATCATTGGTATATAGTGAGGGTCTGAGAGTGGCCATTCAAACATGGTGTGTCCCCAGGACACTTGTACTTGGAGTGTTGAGTTGCTATGGAAGGTCTCTAACTCCCTGTGAGCAAGCCAAGCCCTATGGAGACGTGCTGCCCAGTAACTACTCTCATTTATCTTCACTGGGACCAGTCTTTGCATCCTTTATCCCAGACTCCAGAACAGGAGAGAAAGAACTTTCAGATTAGTTTAGGGTCCAGTCATTGGAAGACCAGCCTTTGAGTCTTCTTAGACATGGCACAAAATGAAAAACTATCTCCTTTCTTCTGTGTTGTGAACTTATGGCCTATGGATTCTTGAGAAAGGAAGAAAAACAAAACTAAAAAAACCTAACTACTATCTGTCGCGACTTCTTGCCCGCAAGAAAGACGCAACTCAAGAATCTTCTTTCAGCAGTTTTATTCAGGCCCCTGATAGTTCTTCTTCTCCCTCTCGGATTCTTCTTCCCCCTCGGATGCCCCTCCCAGCCTTAATAAAGCATTTCAAGCCCCAATGCAAAGCAGCCACGTGGAGCTTTCTCATAGGGTGATGAAAAGTCATGCGCCAACTCTCCCAAATAAGGAGTTGTTTGTCACAGACCACAGCGGAGCCAACGCCATCTTGTAATGGCGACCATAATTTGCATAAACGGCAGAAGCGGCTCACCACAACTATCTAGGGTAATTACTATGTTGCAGTAGTAACAAATATAGAACTTTTTGTTCCCCAAAGGCAAAAAAGTGAGATGTCCAGATTGAATTGATAACTTCATAGGATGAGACTATGATAGTGACAGTGGTAGTGGAGGTGGTGGGTATGTATTTATATGAGTGGATTGTGCTTATGGGAGGAATGTAAATATCTTTTGTTCAACAGATTCAATGCAATGATCTAAAAACATAGTCCCACAAATTTTTGACATTCTTCTTATTGAGGGTTGAAATTTATATCCTTTCCCATTACTTTTCTCAGGTTGTAAAAGTGAGACTATGTGGTTTGGGTCATATAAGTGATGGTACTTTTGCCATGTTGCCCTGGAAACTAGCTTTGAACATCTTGCACCAACATTTAAAATGTCTGGCTGCTTGATTCTGTCATGTTGGTAAGGTCCCATGCTGGTTAACAACCCCAGCTCAGCTCTGAATCAGCAGGAGCATCAGCAGTTAGCTATATGAGTGAGTGATCCTGGATAGAATTTAGTCCAATCTTAGATGACTTCAATCTCAGATGGCTTTCCCAAATTCTGAACAACAGAATTATGAGCATAAGTAAAATGATTTTAAGCTGCCAAATTTAAGGTAATTTTATGCAATAGTTATAACATCTTTTATTTTAAATGACCACTCATATTTATTGAGGAATAATATACACACCATAAAATCCACATGTGTTAGAGTACAGTTTGATGAGTTTGGACAATTGTGTTCACCTGTAAAACCATCACCCTATTAGGCTTTATAGCATTTCAAGAACACTGTCTGGAACCAAAAGACCCTTTTCAGATAATCTGCACTTTATTTCCAACTCCTCCTTACCCAACCTCACCCTATTTAATTTGCATTTAAATCTAGAAGTTGGATTGCTGTATATAAGGTAGCTCTTTCTAGGTAATCTTTGTTCTGAGTTCTATTACATAGATCAGTTCAGTTTTTCAGAAGTACTATTGAACTCCAATTCCACATCTTACATTAACCCTAGCAGGTAAGTAAGTATGTGACTAGTGTCTCCAGTCCACTAGTTGAATGCTGAGCTCCCAAGGCAAATATGGGAAAAGGTTAGGAATATGAATCTCCATTCACTTGAAGCCCACTGAAGCAAAATTTTATTATGCTCAGGTATCATACCTTATCCATTATATGCACAGCCTTTTCTTCACCAATACTTGTCTAGTATTTTACTCTTTAAAGAAACATAAAAATCAACAACTTCCCCACATCTTTGTCAACACTTATTATTGCTTGTATTCTTGATAATTACCATTTTGACTTCAGTGAGACAAAATCCAGAGTAATTTTGATTTGCATTTTTCTAATTGCTAGTTATGATGAACATTTTTCTATATGTTTGTAGATAGATTGTATTTCTGTAAAGTGTCTGTTAAGTTCCTTAGACCATTTATTGATTGTTTTTTTTTTGTGTGTGTGTTTGTTTGTTTGTTTTTTCCTGGAGATTAGTGCTGTACTACTTGAGGTGCACATGGTAAATAATTTTTTTTTTCCATCTGTAGGCTCACTCTTCATGTTATTGTTTCCTTTGGTGAGATAAAACTTTTTAGTTTGAATCCATTCCATTTATTGATTCTTAATTTAACTTCTTTCATTTTAGGAGTCTTGTTAAGAAAGTCAGGACCTAAACTGACATGAAGAAAATTTGGGCCTGCTTTTTCTTCTGTTAGGCATAAGATCTCTGTTCTGGTGCCTAACTCTTTGGTCCACTTTGAGTTGATTTTTGTGCAGGGTGAGAGATAGAAGTTTAATTTTATTTTGCTACATATGTATTTCCAGTTTTTTCCAGCACCATTTGTTGAATATATTTTCTCCAATTTATGTTTTCAGTACCTTTGTCTAGTATGAGATAAATATATTTATATGGGTTTGTCTCTGCATCTTGTATTTTGTAACATTGGTCTACATGTCTGTTTTGGTGAGAGGATATGGGGGAAAAGGTACATTCGTACATTGGTAGTGAAACTGCAAATTGGTCACCTACTTTGGAAAGCACTATGGAGATTCCTCAGAAAACTAGGAATGGAACCATCATTTGGCCCAGCTATTCCACTCCTTGGTTTATACCCAAAGGACTTAAGATCAACCTACTATAGTGACATATGGATATTTATATCAGCTCAACTCATAGTAGCTAAACTATGGAACCAACTTAAATGCCCTTCAACAGATGAGTGGATTAAAAAATATGTTACATATACAAAATGAAATATTATTCAGAGTTAAAGAAAAATGAAATTATTGTATTTGCAGGTAAATGGATGGAACTAGAGAGCATCATGCTAAGTGAAATAAGCCAATACCAAAAAACAAAATAAATAAATAAAATCCAAATGATTAGCTGATTCTGATTCATGGGGAGTGTGGGGGCTGGTATAGGGAAGCATCAAGGAACTTTGGATTGTGCAGAGAGGAATGAGGGGAGGAGTGGGGTTGTGGGGACAGGAAGGACTATAGAATGAGACAGACATTATTACCCGTATACATGTATGATTACACTACTGTTATGACTCTGCACCATGTACAGCCAGAGGAATGAGAAATTGTGCTCCATTTATGTCAAAATGCATTCTACTGTCATGTATAAATAATTAGAACAAATTTTTAAAAATCAACAACTTCTTTTTATAACCTACTGAGAAAGCAAAATCATCTCAGTAAGCATGAATTCAGAACAACAAAAGTCCTTTAGCTGAGCAAATTTCTAGATGAAGTGTGTAAAGCGTGGGAAAGACCTTGCATATTACACCCAGAGGAGCTCTTACCCTGTCAGATGACATTGTCCTCTGACTCTCTCATTTCCCGTATGATACTTCCTACATTCTACAATTCCATGTTTGTTAGAAGATTCTTCATTTAGCTATTACACTGTATCCAACTAAGTTCCACTGAAAACTTGGCCTGTTTTTTGATGTTTATATTTAAAAAAATATTTGTTGATGTAATTTGTCAATCCAAATCTTAACTGTAAAGAGTGATCATATTTCTCTCTTTATGTTCTCAGAAATATGTCATTTTTGCTCTTCAAAAGAAAATTCCTGGAGACAAGGAACATAAAATACCAACATTTTTGCTTTAAGATAATTGATGACTAAAATCAAGAATAGTAGATTGTGATATTAAGTGATTTTAAAGTCTTTAATGTACTATTTAGTGCCTGGTGGGTGACTATTTTCTCTATATTTTGCTGAGGCTCAATCTTTAGGTATTCATGCTAATGTGTTTGCATTAGATTGTGACATATATCTTTATTTATCAAACAGAGCACATAGTAAATTTATGGCAGTTAAAAATTTTTCACTATAACTTAATGAGAAAAAGTTAAAAATTCTTCACCAAATATGTCTTCAGTCTAACAATATTCCCTCAAAAAACTGTAAGCTTTATTTTGAACTCTAAAAGGAAATTTCAATAATCAACAAAGATAACACTAAGTATCCCTGCCAGTATATAAGAATTTGGGGCCACATGCATTGGCACATACCTATAATCTCACCAACTCTGGGGCAGAATAGCAAGATCAAACCCAGACTCAGCAATGTAATGAGACCTTGTATCAAAATAAAAAATAAAAAGTTGGAGCTGATAATGTAGCTCAGTGGTAGAGTACCACTGGATTCAATCTCCACTCCTATAAAAAAAAAAGAAAAGAAACAAAATGTGGACCTAGCTATCTCACTTCTCCATATAATTCAAAGCATTTTTTTTTGGTAGCTCTTCATATTTTCCTTCCTCTGCAGTAATATATTTTAATAAAAATGATAAAAAATGAAGTTTTCAGTTGATTTAGAGTGAGATAATCATATTTTTCAAGCCTGATTGAGATACAATTGACAAATAATAATTGCATATATTTAAGTTATACTAAGTAGTGCTTTGAAACACATATATATATATTGTGAAATGATCACCAAAATCAACCTAATGAACATATTATCTCAAACAGATTCTTTTTGTGGTAAAAATACTTCAGATTCATTCTTTTAGCAAAATTCAAGTACAAAGTGTAGTATCATTAACTGTAGTCACTACAGGGTATGTTTTCCAGAACTTATTATTTCTGCAAAATTGAAACTTTGCCCCTTTATCCAACACTTCTCCATATCCCTCCCCCATCCCTGGCAGTCTCAAGTTCGATTTTTGTAGATTCTACATGTATGTGATATCATATGGAATTTGTCTTTCTGAGTTTGGATAATTTCATTTAGCATAATGTCTCAGTTCATCTATATTGTTGCAAATGGCAGGATTTCCTTAATTTTTAGAGCTGAATAACATTTCAAAAGTGCATACATACACAATTATATTCATGTATGTATGTATATAGACATACATATCACATTCTCTTTATTAATTCTTTTATCAATAAACTTAAGTCGCTTCCACATGTTGGATATTATAAATAATGATACAGTGAACATAAACATGTAAATATGTCTTTGAAATATTGCTTTCATTTCATTTAGGTATATACAAATAAATGGAATTGCCGAATCATATGGTTGTTCTATTTGTAATTTTTTGATGAGTTTCCATACTGTTTTCCACAATGGCTTTATGAGTGTCCATTCCACCAACAGTGTGCAAGTGTCCTCTTTTCTTCATATTACCATCAAAACTTGTTGTATTTTGTCTTTTTGATAATAGACATTTTAACAGGTATGAGGTATTATTAGTAGTAATGGTAGCAGTGAGGATTAAACCCAGGGGCACTCTTCCATGGATCTTAATTACCAGCCCTTTTAATGTTTTATTTTGAGACAGAGTCTTCCTAACTTGCAGAGGCTAGTCTTGAACTTGCAATCCTGCTGCCTCAGCCCCCTTAGTTACTGGGATTGTAGGCATGTACCACCATATCTGGCTTCATTGTGGTTCTGATTTGTAATTTTATAATGATTAGTAATGTTGACTACAACTTTATATTTTTTTTGGCCTAGACTAGAAATGTCTATTCAGGATTTTGTCCATTTTGCAAATCAATTATTTGTGTTGTTATGTTTTTTGATGCTGTCGAATTGAATTTCTTACATATTTTGAATGTTCACACTTCATCAGATGTATGGTTTACAAATATTTCTCCCATTCCATGGGTTGTATATTCCCCAGTGTTGAAGGTCTCCTTTTCTATTTTAGTTTGATGCTAATACATTTTTGCTTTTGTTGCTTATCATATACAAAATGCTCATTGTCCAAATCAATGTCAACAAAAATTTTTACTGTGTTTTCTTCTAGTATCTTTAAAATTTAAGAATTGATGTCTTAAATCCATTTGAGTTGAATGTAAGACAAGTCCAATGTCATCATTTCTCACGTGAAAGTCCAGTTTCACCAGTGCCACTCACTGAAGAGACCTTCCTTTTAGTACAGCCAATCTTGATGCATGGGGTTTATTTCTAGATCCTCTGTTTTGTTTCATTCATCAGTGTATCATTTAGTATCAGTATGCATTGATGTAGCTGTGTAAAATATTTCAAAATCAGCTTTGTTCTTTTGGGTAAAATTGTTTTGCCATTTGAGATCTTTTGTGGATTCATAGGAATTTTAGGATTGTTTTCTATTTCTTTGGCACATGACATTGGAATTTTTTATTAAGATTTTATTGAATTTCTGCATTTTGCAGAATACAGACAGCAGAACATTTCATGCATAAATATATAGTATCTCTTAACAAAAACCCATAACCACATTGTCCTGTGTAAACATAGTCAATTTATCATATCCAGAGACTATAATGTTAGTATAGTTCATAAAATCTGCCAAATATCCTAGTAATTTGCATTGTCATTTAAAAGGCAACCCAGGATCCAATAAGAGATTATCTGTTGAGGTTCATTTAGTGCTGCAGTCCGGCTGCAGCAGAATAACCGCAGGGATGACAAACAACTTGTTTAGATTGATACAGCAGGAGTGGGAGCTGTTTATTGTAGGACCACAGAGGTATTTATACATTCCACACAGCTTATTTTAATTTACATAAAATAGATACATCAGTCAACCAATAAGGAATCTCCACACTTAATGGCTCACAGTTAACCAATAAGGAATCTCCACACTTAATGGCTCGATGGCATTACTTCACAAACCACTCCCTCTGGCATTTTGCCAGGCGCCATCCAGACTTGTTTACAGATTCTAACATTTCTCTGGCAAAATGCCAGGTGCCATCCTGACTTGTTTACAGACTCTAACAATTTAGTTTTTATTAGTTTCTTGTTTATTTTATCTAGAACAACCCCCCCTTTCCTGTCTTTTATACCAGTATCATCAGTATTTTGTTATTTTGAAAAATGTAATTTCTATTTGTTTGTTTATCTCATGATGAGAATCAGGTTAACTTATTTTTATAGGGAAGAGTGGGCAAGAATATACATAGGTGATCTGTTTTTTCAGTGCCTACTTTACAGCCTCTAACATTGTTTCCTTCCAGGCAGGATTTTACCATATCTCCAGCTCTGGAAAGGGCAGTGGGGTTTTCCATTCTCTGTTGTGATCTGACAAAGTTTCTAATCCTGTGCCTGAGTTTAGCATTTCAGGTGTTCTACCCACAATGGGAATGCCAGTCTGGACCTCCACTGTTGATTGCCCTGTGGTTGACCTCCTTCTGTCCCTTTAGTTGCTAGAATCAATCCAAAATGATCCCTAAACTTTTTGGTCCCATGGACAAAGCAAAGGGGGAAATTCAGAAAGAGGGTAAAAAATGTTCTCTGAGGTGTGCAGCCCTAATAACGTCAAGACTCTATTCCCAGACTTGTATTGAAGCTCTTCAAGCCTAGCAAACTATTTACAAGAAAACAGGTTGGGACTCTAGGCAGGTTAAATTCATATTATTAGGTTCTCATTCTCTCCTTAATATTGACGGGACATTCCTCATTGTTTTATTAGGTTCTAGGCTAAGGATTTGTTTGTTTCACTTTTTACATATGTTTTCAGGAAATTTAATTCAAATCTCATAGTCTACCCATATTAAATGGAAAAATATTACAGATATTTTTAAATATTTTATCAAATGCCTTTATGCTTTTCTCAGTGCTTCATTTGTAAGATTCACATTGCTAATTTCTTCTCTTCCTTCTTTTTTTTTTTGCTCTCCTTCTTCCTCTCCCTTTTCCTCCTCGTCTTTCCTTTCATGACTGTTGTTTTTCTCATTTTTTTAAACTGTGTTTTTATTATATTACTAATCATAATATGGTATATCTGTATTCTTATGTTGTTAACCAGAACTTTATTAATCTCTAACTTCTAAAATCCTATAACTAAGATTTTTAACATATACAATAATTGGTATCTGTACCTCTAAATAAGATAACTTTATGACATTATACAATTACTTTTTGTTTGTTTGTTATGAGTTTCGAATCATGAGTTCTGTACTCCATTATAGTTTAGGAAATAAATTTAGTACTAACATCATTATTAAAATTACCATAGTAGAATTGTAAAATAATAGGCATCACACATTGAAAAGAGATGTGTCATTTTCTAAATGTTTGTTTATAAAGACAGATACATATGTGGGCTCTTTTACTATATAAACACTGAAAATAGAAAAATAGACACATGCACACTTATGCTTACTACATAGACACTGAACATAGAAAAGTCTACAAAGTATGTATGTTCATGTATGTCCTGTGTCACAGTTGTTAAAAGATGGAAGCCACTAGTTTGGTGTTACACCCGTGTACTCTACTATATTAATCATATATTTTTATGTGCCCTGCCTTTGACAAGACAATATAATATAAAAATTACAATGAAACATGGTACAATTAATAAATTACCCTGTTTTTATTGCTTCTATGTATTCAACTATATTTTTAATTAAATTTTTCTTTTTTGAGGATGTTTGGGTATTTCAAAACATCAAAAATCTATGATGAATCTTAGATTTGGAAGGAGTCGAAAAAATCTTTATTGCATTCTTATTTATAAATAGAAAATTTTAAATTGTATTTATGGTATAATCTTCCTTCAACCCTTTGAATATATTATTCAACTGTATTTCTGCCTCCAGGATTACACTTAACCAGTCCAATATCAGGGTGGATTTATTCTTTGGCTGTTTTAATTTTTTTCCTCCTGAGATTACAAAAGGTTTTTATTTCATTTTTAAAGAGAAAAATGCACAAGGTTTTCAGTCTATTTTCTAACCTCTTTTGAACATGGCATCTGGCATACTCTACCCAAGCTGCCAACTCCCCTCCACATCAGTTTTCAAATTTTATGTGCCCTTGTAAGAATTCCATGTGGTTTCTGGATCAGTTTTCCTGACTCATAATTCTCCCTCATTTCTCTTGAGACAGTTTTTATGGGAGGGAGGAAACTGTCCATCTATGCTCACCATCTTCTCAGCCTGACCAATATCATGCATAACTTTAATCACCCCAAGGTTCTAGAAAAACATACACACCCTTTCAGTTCCCTCAATGTTCAAACCAATTTTCAACTCAGAGAAGGCTGGCTTTCTTATTGCCCATTAAAAGTCAATTATTCTTGTAGTTTCATCACTCCCTTTTGTGTTGGTAAACTCAGTATGGTTCATCTTTTTCATCCTTAACTGACCAGTTAAGAGTCTACTTTTAAAATCAATCTGTTTATTCTGGCTTGCATTAATTTTTACATTAACCCTTCCAATTGTCTCTCTTCTGACCTAATTGCCCATGGGTTCACCCCTCTTTTATAATCCTCATTTCACACAATATAAAACCAATACCCTAACTCCCCTACTCAATACATGGCTGAAAGCCCCAATGTAAAAACTGAAATCAGTTGTAGTATGTAAAAATCATTAAAACTGACTTCTGTCTACAGCGCTCACCCAATAACCACTTTACATTTATATTCTGGCACTATAACATTTGCGTTTTCCAAATCTTGTCGTAGTTCTATAATGCATCCATGTATTTTTATGTGGTGTTTCTAATAGGTTTTGGAATATCTAACTTTTCCCCTGTCTTGTTACCTTTCTCTTTTTCAGGTTTTATCTCAAATAATGTACAACACCAAATATGGAAATATGTTATTATTTTCATACATCTCATGAGTAGTGAACTGCGTGTTTGTATCTTTGAAATTTCATATGCTAAAACCCTAGCTGATAATGGAATTGGGAGGTAGAGTCTTTGGAAGATGTTTAGAGATAGATGAGGACATGAGTATGGAGGCCCTGTGATGAAATTCATGTCACTACAACAAAAGAAAAAATATATACTGCTTTCTCTCACTGATGTGTGAAAGTAAGAAAATAACCATCTATTATCTAGGAAGAGAGTCTCGCCAAGAACCTGATCATTCTGGCACCCAGGTCTCAGGTTTCTATGCTCCAGAATGGTGAGAAATAAATATCTGTTGTTTAAGCCACCATGTCTACACTATTCTGTTATAGCAGCCTTAACTAAGACACCAGGAAGACAGAGGTGTTATTGCTCATTACTATGTTTTTCACTTAAAATAAAGTATATCAGAATAGCCTTGTTGTGTGTGTGTGTGTGTGTGTGTGTGTATATATATATATATATATATATATATATATATATATGAGTTAATTCCTTAGGAAGGAAGTTACTGCAAGGTGTGGTTTTGAAATTAAACACAGGGTAAATTTTAGTCATTAATATTATATTGCCACAGTGATTATTGAACAGGGGTTGCTATTATTAAAGATTTACACTGTTGAAAACAATACTAGAGATTTTCAACAGCCAAACATTAAATTTATGAATACTTTTGAAGATATGTTGGATTCAAATATCATGGCATCAGGGTTATGAAACTTTATACTGAAAGAAGCAGACTTCTCTTTTTTGTTGAATAAGTTATTGGAGAGCAAAGATATTGCTGGATTTATAAATATATTAAGATGAGGTAGTAATTACATGGTATCTAAATTCCAGAAGGATGGAAAGAAGGATCTGGAATAAAATAAGTGTGAAATACTGACTTTATATTCCAACTGAGCCCCAATGCAGTGCTTCTTATGGAAGTTAAATGGGAAGAAGTTCTGTTTGAAGTGCTCAAAATTCCTGGTTACTCAAAAGCCTTTGGGAATACATAATAGTCCTTCTCAGGAGGTGGTCTTACTACTTGAACAGACAAGAAATATGATATATATATAAATTGTCATTCTTCATAAAATTATTTTCTGCAATTTACGAAGTTACAACTTTGAAATTGTTTATTATCATGACATAAAAAAGTCAGAGAGCATTTCTTTATAAGAAGTTATATATATATGGGTCACTGATGTATATTTTCTTAAATCAGAGGAAAATTCTCCAAGCAGAGTCATTAACCCTCATGCAGAGCTAGAAATGTACATGCATGCATACAGGGACACATAAAGACAGAATTTTAGATATATTCATAAATGGTGTGGATGAAAAGATATTCAGAACCACTCTTTTTCAAAATTAAGAACAGAAATAAAATCTTCAGTTCAGGAGGATGGTGGTAGCTCAGAAATACAACTCATACATAGCATGTGTGAACCCCTAGGCTCAATGCAAAAAAAAAAAAGATGTCTGTTTAGAAGCTATCAGTAAACAATATCTTAAAATAAAAACTAGTTTTACAGCCATATATAATTGATGAGTGAAAAAGTTTGTCTGTGAAATTTGATAGAAGGTACATGTTGACTCTTTGTCAATTTTTCTTGAATATCCATCAAAAATTTAAGTCATCCATAAATACTTGTCATCACTGGGTAGTCAGGAAGGCCTATGGAAGCTGACCATGGTTTTCTTTACTGGTGTCAGAAAAAGCTTCTGGTTTTGAGATTTAACCAGACATCAGGTGGGACTGCTGTATATTGTGACTAATCCACTTAGTTATAGAATCCAGAGAAAAATCTTTTTCTTCTTTACAGATGAAAACTTCATTCAAATACCCAGTTCCCTATCCACAAGTCACTAATGTTGAAATATCTTCTGGATAATTATATGGGCTGAGAAGGCATATCTTGTTATAGCAACAGCATATTGATATGCAAAAGTTGGTTCTAGAGCTTTTCATGCTTATTATCATGTCAATCTTCTTATGATCTTGTTCCAAATCATTTTTATGAATGCTAAGTATGGCAAATACTCTGTACCCTTATATCTTCTTATTAAGTTTTTCTAAACAGGTGCAGCTATTTCCATAGGGCTCCAAGATGTGGAGGCTTGTGATAAATAACAAAGTAGGCAAAACCCAGTCATGGAAATGAATAAAGACAGGAAGGCATTTTAAATAAAAAGTCAAACATTTTTTTCTATGATTTTGTCCATTTGGTTACTACTCTATATACTGGCTTAATCTGTTTGGACTGCTCTATCAAAGTACCATAGAATAGTAGATTATACACAACACAATTTATTTCTCAAAGCTCTGGTGGTCAGATGTCCAAGATGAACTACCACCATGGTTGGGTCTTAGTGAGGATCGGCTTCTGGTTTGCAAACTGTTGAGTTCTCCCTGCATCCTTACGAGGTATAAAAAAGGATGAGAGAGCTCTCTACACTACCTTTTTTGTAAAGTATATTTATTTATAAACAAACACATTTTTGTGTACCTCCTTTGTTTTTAAGATGTTAATAACGGATCTTTATTTTATTCATTTATTTATATGTGGTGCTGAGAATTGAACCCAGTGCCTCTTACATGGTAGGTAAGAGCTTTACCCCTGAGCCACAACCCCAGCCCCTCTCTGCAGTTCCTTTTATAAGGACATTAATCTCATTCAAAAGGAACCCAGCTTCATGACCAATGAAGCCCAGGAGTCCCAACTTTGAATAACATCACAATGGAATCAGAGCTTCAAAGTATGAATTTTTGGGGAGTGTGTCACAAGCACTCAATCCATTAAACATGCATAACAATTTATTTAAAGTAGTGGCTTTCTTTGGGATAATAGATTTGGAGATACTAGACAAACTTTTCATCTTATTCTTTTGATTGGTTGACTGTGCAGCTTGGATTCATGATGGTTCTGGAAAGTTAAATTTTTACTCAGTTGTGATCATCATATTTTTCTTCTTTTTATTTTACCTTTGTCACAGGATAGATTTGTTTATTGTTCTTTTGCCTCTTAGTTTTTAAAAAAGAACTGCTTGTTGACTGTTGATTTTTCATTATATTGGCAAATACATATATCTTTAGCATAACTATCTCTGTGCATCAGAAATGTAGAAGAAAGACCAAGGATCTTTAAAAAAACAGGTGTTAAATTCATATCATCCCATTTATTTATTTATTTAACTGAATGTTAACTTGAGGAAGCAAAGCACTTTGTTACTATGGAACTAACATTATTTACATCTGTTCAATTTTCTAAAATAAAATATCTATAGAATTTTATTAGAGGCATAAAGCACATTTGTAGCTATGATTTTTTTCTTTTCAGTTTTTTTAGGATTGCCTTCTAGGAACAGCAAAAAAAAATTGCAAGATGAAAACAAGATGTGACAAGCCTTTAGTATTAACAGAATTTTAAAGTACATTAGTGTCCACTTTTTACTTTTATAATTCCTGATTTATTACCATAATTCTACTACAAAAAGATCTATGATGATTAGTAATATATTAAACTTTACTGACAATTATGGAGATATCGCAGAAATTATCAAAAAAAATTGACTGGCTCACAAGGGCTTGAAATGCTCAAAAATATAATAACTGAAAGCATGAACAGAGTTTCTCCATCCTCTTTAAAATTCCTTAAACAAAGAAGCAATGTTTTTAAAATTTTAGAAAAATAAAACTGTTTTAGTCAGCTTTTTTTTTTTTTTCCTCTGACCAATAGACCTTACAAGAACAATTAGAGGAGGGAAATTTTATTTGGGGCTCACAGTTTCAGAGGTTCAACTCTGTAGCTCTGGGCTGAAGGTGAGACAGAACATGGTGGTAGAATGGCAAGGTTAAGCACAGAGAGAGAGCTCTACTCACTGGGACAAAATATAAATCCCTTAGTACCTTACCTCATCTACTCACACCCTACTTGCCGAACTATAGTTATCACCCAGTTAATTCACATTAGTGGATTAATTCACTGACTAGATTATATGTTTTATGACCTAATCCAGCTCTAAACTTTCTTGAACTGTCTAACATATAAGCTTTTGGGGACCCCTTTACTTAAAAGCCACAACAAAAACTAAACAAATACTCTGATGACTTCTTGGAATACCATAATACAAATCCTTAATGAGAAGGACACTTGGAAACATCCTGAGAGGCAGAAGGCAGAAAAAGCCTAGGCTGAATAGGGAGCCAGCAGCACAATGTATGTAAATAAATAAAGCTACAAAATGCTACCAGAAGAGAGAGAGAGAGCTCCATGCCTGGCACATGTCAGTCAGAGAAGTACTTGTGTCATTCACAGCATCATTAATTGGGGTAACATGGAAGACAAATTCACATCCTTCAAATACCTCTCAACACTCACACCATGTGGCCTCTGGTCACTTCAATTTTGTCTGCTTTTTGAATCCGTAAGCAGGTAAAGGAAGAAAGGCACATACTGAATGTCTGGCCAATGCAAATAATACTGACAGCACTTAAAACCCAAAGAAGAAAAGGTAAGAATCACTTCCTTTTACAGATTGAAGGTTTGTCTCCTTCCCAAATTCATATATTAAAACCCTACTTGTGTCCTGAAGGTAGAAATTTATGAATGGGGTTGGTGTCCTAAAGAAGGAACCCAGGTTCTTCCCACCAGGTAAGAATGAGGGAGAAGACTGCAATTTGCAAATCAAAAGAGAGCCCCATCAGAACCCCACCCTCATTGTACCTGGTCTCAGACTTCCACCCTCCAGAACTGTGAAAAATAAATTTATGTTCTTCATAAAAGAAAATATAAAACAAAATATAAGTACTTTGTTTTAGTGGAAGACAACAGGTAATAACTGCTATGGTTGCATTCTTCACACCAATCTTATTGTAAAATTGGAAGGCAGAGCAGCCCCACACTCCTACCCCTCCTGGCTAACAGTCATCAGAGCAAGGAGAGTCAGGAATTTGGGGGGCAGGGACTCCAGTTATAGAAATGAGCAGGCAATCAACAATTTCTAAAAAGCACACAGCATGAAAAGTACAGGAACTTGGTAAATGATGGAACTATTGTAGTAAACAATGAAATATAACAGATGTTAACGTTTTATTTTAATATTCTCAAGAAAATGGGAAAGAACATTGTTTGAATCCATATAGAAATCAATTTGTGATTTAAACACACACACATACACACACACACACACATGACTTTAGACTGAGGAGAAGATTTATGCAACAAAATAATGGAATATAATTTGTTGAATGTAAGAAATACATGACTCGTCTATGAGGGCCTATTTAAGGCAAATAATTTACAAAGCGTGGACACATGCCTGCCCCCAATAGTTCCATTAAATCCATGGTAACAATCTTTAAACTATCAAAAAAGATAGAAATTTCCAAAAGTTTATATCTGTAGTGAATATCTGGGAGTGTGGGGTGGTGAGGACCCTACAAATGAACAGAAGATGAACAGGATTTAGTTTATTATTCAAACATGGCTATTTACTAAATATTTGTGTGATCCTAAATTTCATATGTTGAAGTCCCAACCTCCAGTGTGATGGTTTTGGAAATGGGGTGTTTTGGAGGTTTTAGGTTTAGATAAAGCTCTGGTGCTGGGAACTCCATGACTATTCTGATTGTTCTTAAAAGTACAGGAAGAGGCTAGAGCTATATGAGAACCAGGTGAAAAAATAGCTGTCTTCAAGCTAAAAAGAGCAACCTTACAAGAACCCAAGCAGGCTGACACACACTGGTATCACACTCTATGAGGAAATAGATGTCTATTGTCTAAGCCATCCAATCCATGGTATCTTGTTAGGGTGGTCCCAGTTAAAGCAACCTCACCCCACTGTACACTCCACATGAAATGTCAGTAGAGCAGCAGATTAACATTTGTAAAGGAAAGTACCTTTAAAGATATCAATAACAGCTATCAAGTTGGTGAAATTAAGACATTTCATAAGATACACCAGTATTCCAGATGTTTACTTCCCGCATGTCCTATCTCAAAATATTATCAGAGAAATGTGGAAGCCATGGTTGCACAACATTGCAAATGTAACTAAACCTACTGAATCGCACAGTTAAAAAGGAGTTAAAGTAGAAAATGCTTGACTTATATCCGGTTTAACTGTAATTAAATATGTTACTAGAACATTAATTTAAATTAGGCAAAAATACAAACCTAGAAGAAGAAGAGGAATGAAATAGGCAATACCAAAGAATCAACATAGAGTAATGAAGCACACTTATTTCAGAATGTTTGAAGTAATACAGCAAAATTAAGGAGGATAAGAGAAGGTTAGAGAATTATACCATATTTCAAAGGCTTTATCTAATAAAGACATATTGAACTTTTTACCCGCTAACACATGCAGTAATTTTTTTTTTCCGAAAAGATGTAAACACACAAAACTGACAATGAACTAAAATACAAAGGAAGACAAACATTACTTCAAAGTTGAAACTATGCTCTCTATGCCAAATGATACCATTTAGTACTCTACCTATAGGTTTGTAATAAAACAGCTAAAAATGTGTATAGCTGGAATGAGGACACATATGCGACAAGTTCTAAATAAATTTTTATGTAAAGAAGAAATTCAATAGAAATTACAATTATTTTAAAATATTTTTATAAAGAAAAATAAAATATAGAAAATATATAGCCCTTAAAATTAATAAAATTGCCTCAAACTAGAAAACCTGAATAGATAAACAACTCCAGGATACATTAAAATGGTAAGAAAAAAATCTAACTTTAAAAGTAAACAGACACAGCTGTTTTAAGAACAAGTGATATTACTGTCTCAAGGAACAAATGACTCCTACTTTGTAAAATAATGTTTAGAACAGATAAAAAAAAAAAACAGAAAAGGTGGGAAGCAATCCAAGTCATTTTGTGAAGTGTGTTTATGTCTTGGGACTTGGATAAAGACAGAGAAGCTGCCGAACTGTCACTGCAGACCGTGCTGGGGAGGATATTGTGAATTCAGGAGGAAGATGTAGCTGCCACCCAACTTCACAGCTTAACTTTGCAGGTGATTAGATTGGATGGATGCACCCTCTAGCAAAAATACCTTGGGAGAGAATTATTGGCATATCCTCCCCACCTCCTAATTCCAAAGGAAAGCTTTGGAAGCCTCGTGTGAACATACAATTGGCTGGAGCTCTGAGGACACTGGCACCAGTTGGCAGAAATTGATGTGGCAAGGACTCATGAGTTTCCCTATGGGGTTGACAGACCGAAAGATTGGAAGATGAGCCTTAGACCACTTGAAAAGTATCCCTCAAGAAGGACATCTGAAGGATAAAGGTGTTGACAAAGGAGAGTCGCTATAAGAAGGAATGGGGAAAGCCAGAGATGACCAGGTATGAAGGAGCCAGCCAGGAGGAGTCATCTTCTGTATCAGAAAACAACAGTGTGACATTCTGAACTGTGCAAAAATCTAAGAGGCAATAAAAGCACTACACACAAGAAAAAGGAAGAACACAGATATCTGTCCCACAGATGGCCTGATGCCAGATAAAAACCAGCAAGAGGCATGCAAGACTTTGTTCTTTCCCCTAAACCTTTCTACTCCCTCGCCCTGACCCTGGAGAGACCTCAAAGGGAGGACAACTAGAGGAAGATGACAAGATCAAGGAAAAGAGAAGGAGAAATGTGCTACCCCTGCCTCCCCCTGCATTTGAATCAAATAGCATTGCCATGCGGCCAAACTGCACCAACAGTAAGGGACCATCTCCCACTACATAAAACAACCTGGTAAATCAGAGGCTGAACACAGAGTCGCCCTGAACCATTTTATAATTACACCAGTACCACACCAGGTCCCTCAACAGACAAAGGATACTGCAAATTTTGATAGCCAAACAAAGTTAAGATAGCATAGAAAAGAAATAGGAAGAATATTTCTCATAAAATAACAATAAATCAAATGTTAAATATGTCTATGGAGGAGGATTTATCCTGTTATAAAGTAATGCTTCAACAGCAGAGACTATGGACATAATGTCTACATATGCCCCTGCGTTTATTCTCCCTACCTACTCTACAAGATGACATTAGGAGGAATGTTTTTCATTTTTGTATCTTAAGGTGCACATTAACAAGGTGGAAAATACACAGCAAAGGACTGTGACTCCTCTGTGAAACTCTGAGCTTTCCTTTCCTACCAATTATGATGTTTAAATAACAGTCCCAGCTCTACATTTCCTTTATTGTTTGTTATATTGGTGAATTATATAATTATATAGCTCTTTGAAATTTTTCATGCACATTAACTTAGTCAGAGATAAGATGCCACTGTGCAGATTTGCTTATCTTTGGATGAATTTGTACTTGAGGAATTATAGATTATAACTCCAACATGTTTTTATTACCCATTTTAAATGTATACACACCCAGCCATGATATCTTTGATTTATTTCTCTTTACTGTAATTGCTGAGAGACATAATTGTTAAAGTAATAATGTTAAATATACATGCTATTTTTGTCAGTTTCAGATCACAAAAAAAAACAACCCACTACTTTGTGATTAAAATCACAAAGTGTGTGAAAGTTTAGATTGAAATCTTATTTAAATTAATGTTTAAAATTTTAACGTTATAAAAATAACAGAATAATAGAGATTGTGGTGTTCTTGACAAATCAGATAAAGATCTCTAAACTGAAACATATCCCTTTTACTCCATTAAGTCTGAAATTAGATACCCGAATTTGAAATTCAGATATTTCCATCAGAGAAGTGCAATTTTACATCAAATTTTTTTCTTTTAAATTAATATATGGGATTCATTGTAATATGTTTTACTTTTTTAATTTTTTTAAAGCTTATTTAAAATTATCTTTATAGTACACTATAATTACACGTATTATTGAGCTCCATATGACATTTTTGTAAAAAATATACCATGATTTGCTCCATTACATTTGCCAGTACCTCTCCTTTCCGTCCCCTCCTCTCCCTCTCGTCTACTGGTCTTCCTTCTACTTATTTACTTTTTGAAATTGGTGCATTTTGTAATTATACATAAAAGTGCCCACCACTCTGATGGATTTATCAGTTTCATTCTGCTGTTCTTTCCCTTCCTCATCCCTCTTCCCTTCCTGACTCCAACCGATTCGACCATTTTCCCTTCTATTTTCATGGAATCTCTTCTACTTATTCCTTATTCCTCACTAGCTTCAGCAAATGAAACTCGACTTTCTGCAACTAGCTTATTTCACTTATTTCAATGTAGTTTAGATACTGAAAATACAAAATTATCTTTTTTTAAATAGAGAGAGAGAGAACTTTTTTAACATTTATTTTTCAGTTTTCGATGGACACAACATCTTTATTTTTTTTGTTTGTTTGTATGTGGTGCTGAGGATAGAACCCAGTGCCTCACACATGTCAGGTGAGTGCGCTACCGCTTGAGCCACATCTCCAGCCCCACAAAATTAATTTTAATTTTCAGTTAAAATAAGTGTTCACCATGGTAAAAATAAGATCTCATAGCCCACTTGAATCAAATGTATGAAATATGATATGTCAAGATCATTGTAATGTTTTGAGCAACCAATAAAAAATAAAATAAAATAAAATTATTTGCCCTTAAACTGATGAATTAAAAGAATAAGATTTTCAAATATAAATATTAGTAATTATATTATTGGTCAGTCCACTTATATAATATGAAAGGTTTCTAAGATTACAAGGGTCCTCCTATGGGCTTATATTTCCTGAGTCTTTTAAATAGTTCAGAGATAGTCAACATTTCCAGACATACCTTGAGATGAAGAGCTTTTAATCAGTAGTTCCCACAAGAGGTTGACTATAAATCCACATCCTTCATGGATCTTTCCCTCACTAGATACTTCCTTCCTTACTGAAATGCTATTTATACCCTAGTTCTCCTTTTGTGGCATCTGTTTCTATAATATCATATATGTGCATACTAAGCTGTTTGCTCATTTAAGTCAGCATTTCTATGTTAAACAAAACTGTATTAAATGACTTTATGATTCTTAATAAATTTATAAAGGAAATGAAAAAAAGTAAAATAAAATAAGTGTTCACTTAAGAGATCCAAGCAGATCCACAAGGATTCAGCAAAAGGATCTATAAAGAAAATCAATCATAGAAATCTAGTACTACTCCTTAAATAAATCTATCAAGCACAGAAAGTAACAGAAAAGAAATTCTTTTTACCAAGTAAGAAAACTTTAATGTACCTAAGAATAAATGTGAATGTAATAAAAATGTGAAACTTTAAAAACGCTAAGTGAATGAAATTTTTAAGAAAATTGAATTAATGTGATAATACTGTCAACATAAAGAAAAATACAGAATATAAAACATTGATCAGTTACCTAAATAATATTCACAGAACTTGACAAAATGATATAAAAATGCATAAAATGTTACAATATAAAACCAGGCAAGATAATTTATGGTTATGAGAGAAACAGAGAGAGAGAGAGTGCAGAGAGATGGAAGAGGGGACACAGAATGGTGACCCACCCTGTGACAAAGCATTTTGGTTTTATACATTCAATCAACATAATATTGGTATAGAAATACACAATTTGACCAACTGACCACAACACAGAGTAAAGAAATATATCCATGTATGTGTAGAACTTTGGAAGTAGGTAACAGGTATTCCTGACTAAAGAAAATGAAAGGGTTATTTGTTAAATAGTTCCAGGAAAATTTGATATTCACATGGAACCAATGAAATTAGACACTTATGAAACTCATTAACATTCAAGATGAAATTAAAAACAAAATTATAAATAACAAAGCCATAGATGTATTAAAATTTTTGATAAAATATGTCTATGACTTTTGGGTAGAAGGACATAGCAAAAAAAATTTTATCAATTCACCACATTGAAATTCTAAACTTCTATAATATGAAAGACAAGTTAACCAGAGGAAAGCTAAGCTGTGAAGTTGGAGAATACATCAATAACATAAATAATTCTAAAAGTTACTCTCCAAATAACAGTAAAGCATTCTAAAATAAAAGCACTCATGAGCCAATAGAAAAATGGATGTCTATAAACAGCAATTTGAAGGAAACATTGTAAAAATATTTAAAAATTTACAAAATAAAAGAAGATTTTTCTTTAGTAGTAAAATATACTAAATTTCAAGTTGCAAGAAGTTTAGATAGGCCTGAATTTTTACCCTCTGCAGAATTTCTGTTTTTTTTTTAAATATTTTATTTATTTATGTTTGTTCTTTTAAGATATATGACAATGCAGTATCTTTTGATACATATACATACATGGATTATAAATTCCCATTCTTGTGGTTGTACATGATGTGGAGTTATGCTGGTCCTATACACTCATATTCATATATAAGCATAGGATAGGAATGTTCTATTCATTCTACCATCTTTCCTATCCCCAACCGGCTTTCCTTCTCTTCATTTCCCTTTGTATAATCCAATGAAGTTCTGTGTCCCCCTATCCCTTATTGTGTGCTAGTATCCACATATCAGAAAAAAAACATTCAGCCATTGGTTTGGGGGGTGGGGTAGATTATTTCACTGAGCATGATAGTTCATAATCCATTCACTTGCTGGAAAATGACATAATTTCATTTTTCTTTACAACTGAGTAATATTCCATTGTGTATATCTACCACATTTGTCTGTTCATTCATCTGTTGAAAGGTACCAATTTTGGCTTCATAGCTAAGCTGCTGAAAACATTGATTTGGCCGTGACATTATAGTATGCTGATTTTAAGTTCTTTGGGTATATACCAAGGAGTGGGATAAATGAGTCAAATGGTGGTTCCATTCTAGTTCTTCTAAAGACTCTCCATATTGTTTTCCAGAGTGATTGCATCAATATGCAGTCCCACCAGAAATGTGTAGTTTTTTCCTAGCATCCTGACCAATATTTATTTTACTTGTATTTTTTTAATTATTGTTTTTAGTTGTCAATGGATCTTTATTTATTTATATGCCGTGCTGAGAATCAAACCCTGTGCTTCACACATGCTGGGAAGTGCTCTACCTCTGAGCTACAACTCCTGCCCTTAATTGTATTCTTGATAATTGCCTTTCTGACCAGAGTGAGATGAAATTTCAGGGGAATTTTAATTTACATTTCTCTAATTGCTGGTGATGTTCAGCTTTTTCATATATTTGTTGACTGAGGTTATTTCTTCTGTGAAGTGTCTGCTTAATTCCTTTGCCTCTTTATTGATTGGGTTATTTGTTTTTTCCATGTTAAGTTTTGGGGTTCTTTATCCTGGAGATTAATGTTCTATCTAAGGTGCAGGTGCCAAAAATTTTCTCCCATTCTGTGTTCTGTAGACACTGTCTTCACATTCTTGATTAGTTCCTTTGCTGATAAGAAGCTTTTTAGTTTGATTATCTCATTTATTGATTCTTGATTTTACTTCTGCTGCTTTAGGAGTCTTGTTGAGGAAGTCAGTTCGTAAGTCAACATGATGGAGATATGAACCTACATTTCCTTCCAGTAGGCTCATGGTCTCTAGTTTAATGCCTAGGTCTTTGTTCCATTTTGAATTAAGTTTTGTGCTGGGTGAGAGATGGGGGTCTAATTTCATTGTGTTGTGTATGAATTTCTAGTTTTCCCAACACCCTTTGTTGAAGAGGCCATATTTTCTCCAATGTATGTTTATAGCATCCTTGTCTATTATAAGATAACTGTATTTATGTGGGTTTTTCTCTGTATCTTCTATTCTGTACCATTTTTTTTTTTTTGTTGGTTTTGGTGCCAATACCATGCTGTTTTGTTCCTGTAGCTCTGCAGTATAATGTAAGTTCAGGTATTGATGTCTCCTACTTCACTTTCCTTGATAAGGATTGCTTTGACTATTCGGGGCCTCTTATTTTTCCAAATGTATTTTATGATTGTTTTTTCTATTTCTCTGAAGAAAGTCATAGGGATTTTAATAAGAATTGCATTAAATCTGTATAATGCCTTTGGTAGTATGGCCATTTTGACAATATTTATTCTGCCTATTGAAGAACATGGGAGATCTTTCCATCTTCTAAGGTCTTTTTCAATTTCTTTCTTTAGTGTTCTGTAGTTTTCATTGTAGAGCACCTTCACCTTTTTTTTTGTTAGATTGATTACCATTTTTAGGCCATTGTGAATGAGATAGTTTTTCTAATTTTTGCTTCAATTTATTCATCAGTGATGTATTCATCACTATTCCTATATTATATAGAAATGTGATTGGTTTATGGGTGTTACTTTTATACCCTGCTGGTTTGCTGAGTTCATTTAAGAGTTCTAGAAGATTTTTAGTGAAGTTTTTGGGGTTTTCTAAATATAAAATCATGTCATCAGCAAATAGGGATAGTTTGAATTTTTCTCTTCCTATTCATATCTCCTTAATTTCTTTCTTCTGTCTAATTGCTCTGGTTAGAGTTGCCCAGACTATGTTGAATAGAAGTGATAAAGATGGCATCTTTTTCTTATTTGAGTTTTAGAGACAATGTTTTCAATTTTTGTCTATTTAGAATGAAGTTAGCCTTGGGTGTAGCATATATAACTTTTATGATGTTCAGATATATTCCAACTATCCCTAGTTTTTCTAGTGTTTTGAACATTAATGAACACTATATTTTGCCAAATGTTTTTTTCTGCATCTATTGAGATAATCATGTAATTTTTGTCTTTTTAAGTGTATTTATGTGATTAATTACATTTATTAATTTCTATATGTTGAATAAACTTTGTAGCTCTGGGATGAACCCTACTGGATCATGGATTGAGGTGCTGATCCACCTGTTTAATATGTTTTTATGTGTTTTGCCAGTATTTGATTATGAATTTTTACATCTATGTTCCTCAGGTATATATGTATGAAGATTTCTTTCATTTCTGTGTCTTTGTTAGCTTTTGCTATCATGATGATACTACCTTCATAGAATGAATTTGGAAGGGTTCTCTCCTTTTTCTAAATCATGGAATAATTTGAGAAGGTCCAGTAGAACTCAGTTGAGACTCCATCTGGTTCTGAGCTTTTCCTTGTTGTTAGGCTTTTGATGGCATCTTCAATTTCACTGCTGGAAATTGAGCTGCTTAAATTTTCTATGTTCTCCTCTGCAGAAATTTTTAAGATAAAAAAGTCCATGAACTAAAATCCAACAATTCAATTTTTGAGTAGTCACTTTAAAATAGATATAGATTACACAAAATATATATGATAAACTAAACTTCATCTTAGTTTGTAACAGTAAATACTAAAAAATATAGCTAACTTCATTGTAATATATACATACTATGATATACTATATTTTCACTTTAAGGATCGAGACAGAAATATTGGAATCAGCTAGGCATTAAGAGAAAAATTTCATGCATATATAATAAAATAATTTTATTACAAAATTACTCAGGTATATTATTTTACAAGGACACACACACATACATACACACACACACACACACACATATATATATATATGAAAGTGCAGAGAAAAATATGCAAAGAGAGATAATATACCTAACTGTTGTCAAATGTTTTCCATAGGAGGCTGGGATTTCAGACCCTCTGTGGTAGTGATACAGATGTTTAGCTGGGTGTTAGGTAGTCATTTTGTTATGATAGTTAATCGGCCATGAGATGACCATAGTTGGTCAAAGGAGAAAAACTCTATGTTCATCTCTATGAATCCATTTGATTGTTTTTTTCTTTCACCCTTTTTATATTCTTAGTCATAACTTCTAATACATGTACATTGTGTTTGTATAATAGTGTATATCTCCATGGGGGAGGAAAAAATATACTTGTGCTTTTCAATTAATATACTTATTGCATATTAAAATATTATATTCATTCTCTATTAATAACATCATTATTTTATCATTAATATATTTAATAATAAATAGGTAAATATATAATACATCTACATACTAAATCCACCTGCATAGAATTTTTCTTAAACTATTAAAAATAAAATTCATTTAGGACAAGGTTTAGGACCAAAGTTTACCTGTAGTTAGGAAATAGCCCAGCATCCCTCTAAAGGTTACAAAACCACATCCCACCAAACCTCTCTGCAGTGCCCCCTGTGTCCAGCAGAAAAAAAAAGACAATCTGATGGGGGAGCCAACTGCAGCAGGCTCACCTTTCAGAGTAGGCACTTCTGAGCTTAGGTAAAGCATTGCTACCATCTCTTAATTGTGTGAAGAAGTGGTTAAAAAGTGACATAAATGTGCTGCATGAGCATAGTTGATGAATATTTTGTCCTTTAAAACTTAACTTTGAATAATTCCCAGCAAGGAGAGATTCAGCAATTTTTGTATTCAAAGGTTGATCATTTTGGTATCTTAAAGGTTTGAGACTAGTGATGATTTCAAAATTTAGAGCAGGGTTAAAATATATCAAACAAAAAAGATAGCTTACAAGCAAATATGAACATGTCCCACCAACAGAGGGCCTCCACAATCATCCTGTCAACTGGACTTAACACTACACTATCAGAATGACATGTTAATAATTTTAAGATGATGTGCAGTATATACATATGAACCACCCTACTCATCCAAGGATAAAGAGAGGTCTGGGAAATAGCTTGACAGGTGAAGAACCCAATAACTTAATTGCTGAGAAGAAACATAAAGATGAGAAAGAATTGGCAAGGGTTGAAGCAGCAGTCAGATTCAGACCAAGAAAACTCTCCTGAGCCATATGAAGAATCTGAGTTTCAACTTGAGATCCTCAATCTAAGTCAACAGGCTGATAGGTACTTAGAAACTTGTCAAGCAAAGATGACTTTATGGGACTCTGTTTGTAGATCTTCAACTTCCAGATCTTTCATTTACATACAGTCTCATTCTTAGCTGCATCAGGATGCCTATCCTATTATTCTTCCCCCCTCACAGAGGAAGACAAAAAGTCCTGACAAAAAGATTAAATATATTGTTTTTATAAAACCTCTTTAATGATTAATGTGTTGGAATGTCCTGAATTAGGAGTTATTGAACCTGGTTCTATTAAGCATAACTGAATATTTTTCTAGGATGACCAAATATCTTATTAGATGAAATAAGAACCATGTATAAAAATCTTATATGGTTTCTTTAATATTGGGTGTGCCTTATTCAGTTAGGTATTTTAAACCCATTTTATCAAAGAATGAAATATTTATTACAAGAAGAGTAAATCTTGATCTATTCTTATAAAATATATAATAGTTTGTCTTCTGTTCACCAGAAATAGACTCTTTGGTTGTGACGGCATGTTCATAAATGTGGAAAATTCTTTGAGGCAAAACGAAAGTGAAATATTTTGATGTCTGTTGTGGTAGCCTTTAAGAAAGTAGTATGGCAGGAGAAGGGTGCAAAGGTGAATTTGGTAATGGCAGCTCACCTTGGAGAATGAGGTGGCAGGTAAAGGCCAGAGGAAGTTTCTTCCAATGTATTAAAACCTTAAAAAGTGCCATCAAGCACAAGAGCAGGACACGGCCTGATCTGTGCCTGCTTTATGTGCACATCCTTCAGAGAATTCCTGAACCTCCAGTGCAGGGCACTCAGTGTGATCATGGACCAGTGTCGTTTAACAAGAAAATACTGAATCAGGCTGATAGGTACTTAGAAACTTAGCAAGCAAGCATGTCAACTTTGGGAGGTCTATGTGGAAGAAACTATATTTTTTATGCAAAACTTTTGTGAGAAATATTTATTTTTAGAAAATGAGCTCATTATATCCAGGATGATTAAAAAACAAACAAACAAACAACATCAACAAAATAATCCCGGATCAAAAATAGAATAAGAAGCACTGCCAGAGACTTTTCATTGTTGAGGAAATCATTCTTGTCAACTGCTGGTTTCACATTCATGGTTTCCTTCCTCCTAGTCCTGTCTGTGCCCTCATACGCCTCCCCCTCCTCTTCTCTGGAATTGTGGAGGTACCCACATACAGAAGACACAGAGGACCTTTGGTAAGAGCTCATTATTGGCCATTAGGGAAGTTACTGGACTTCACTCCACACCTGCATCTTTTAAGTATTTTCAAAACAAAAAAATAGTTCAGGGTTTTTTTTTTTTTTTAAAGGCCATTTTTTTTTAAGTATGGCCATCTAAACAAACAATAAAGGAATGTTTCAAAGGTTTTTTGGAATCTAAAATTATGAAGCAGAAGTGATCTGTGAGTGAGTGAACAGGGAGTGTAACTCTTAGCACACCATGCTTTGAAAAAGTGAACCTGTACTTGTGGAATACATAATGGCTTCAGGAATCTGATACAGAATAAGAGAGTTTAGCTCCTGTTTGTTTTGTTTTGTGTTTGTGTGTTATGAGCATTTCTACTTTCTTAAAGCAGTTTAATAGTTTATGTGATGTCTTTTATTTCTACTTCCTTTTTCTTTCCTTCCTTTGGAAGTGTGTTATTAAACACAACACTGCTGCTTATCTTCTGCCGCAGTCTGGCTGGGCACAAATCACCAGCCACTGAAGCAGGAACAAACTTTATTTCTGAACTCCACCAGCACACTCCACACACTCTCCCTGGGAACTCCCCCAACGCCAAGCCACTCCTCCAGGAAACAGCAACCAGAAATATCCCTCCTCCAGCACTTCCCCAACCAATGGGAACTCTCCGGGAATCCCGCGAGAGCTCAAACAAACTCAACGGGAACTCCGCCAGAACTCAAAAGTCATCATCTTAATGGCTCACTAGCATCACCTCTCAACCACTACTTCTGGCAAAAATGCCATGCATCATCCCGACTCAGCTGTGGCCCTCAACAATCTTCTGCTGCTTCTTTTCATAATTAAAATTTTCTGCTTAAAATCAAAATCTGTTTGACTTATAAAGTCCCCGTGAATAACATGAGATATCAAAATGTATTTTTTTCTTTCTGAAAATCTCCTTAAATTATGTCAAAAATGATGGTGTGATTTGCCTGTACTTTTTTTTTGGATATCATGTGATGTAGGTATAATAAATATTCTAGTCATAAACCAAGTTAAAAAAAATCCAGTGTAACTGTGTGAATCACAGGTAAACTTCTGATCCATAAAAGAATGAGAAAATTTTGGAGCATAAACAAATATGTAAGTTTCACTAGCATGCCTGAATATTTGATTCATAAATATGTCCATAATGTGTTCTAAGTGTCAAAGAGAAAAATCATTGCATATAGCAGTACTTGTTCAACAAATTTAGATCATTGTCAAATCACACATTCATGTATTTACTGAAAGTTCCTGAAATATTTGAATGATATAGGGAGCAAATTATTATTTTCTTTATTAATGCAGCAGGAGAAAATATCTGCTACCAAAATATTCTCTTACTTAAAAAGTGTGGTTTAATCAAATAGTTAACTGGCAAGTGAATGCAATGTCAGTATGAATTGTCAAGGTTTTAAGATACTATGTTAATATGATACATAAAGATGTTGTATTATTTAATATACAATACTGCACTGTCAATTAAAAGGCTTATTTTAAAAGAAGATAATTCTGAAATATAATTCTGTTGCTTTGCTGTGACAGTCTAAACTGAATATATTCTTCGCTTTTCATTCTAAAAATGAGACTCATGTCAGTTCATCCAAGGGAGAAAGAATGGAAATAGAAAGCATCACAGAGAGCTCAGGACTATATTATAGTCTAAATTAAATACCAATTTTTCCTCTAATATGAGCCATGGTTTCCTGGTTGCAGAAAGGTAGAATTCAGCTAAAGCAGAAGCTAATTTCCCTGCTGTGTTCCTGCAACGCCAAAGGCAGAACATTCCGCACTGTATCAGGCAATACTCCCATAAAGCTAATAGATTTAGCAGAATTGAACAGTAACATGACCCTTGGAATTGAAAAACTTGCTGGCGAGGTAGAAATATCATAACCCTGGGATTTCCTGGTCTTGGTTCCCTGGCGAACTCATAGGAGCGAGGAGCTGCCAAGGACCACCTGGTAAGATAGAGGTTTTGCAGAGTTAAGAACCCAGAACCCCTAGCCTTTAACACTGTGTCAGTCACAGCGTAGTCTGTGGGACAACAGTGAACTGAGGGAATGAAGGGCTGCTCAGAGGTGGGATCACTGCACATTCCAAGATAAATGGGAAAGAAATACAGTAGCTAGTAGTTTTTAAATAGTTTACAGGATTCCTCCCTTCCTCCACCCTTTCTGTCTTTGGAAATATGTAAGTAAATATAATGCTACTGTCCATCTTCCATTGGTGCATTAGATATTCATATATGCAAACTCCTGTCTCAAATTAATTTTCTTTGTTCAGTTACAAAAATCACCTTGAACAATCCAATGCATACCTTCAACATCATGTTTTTGCTTGGAGAAAACTGTCATGTTCAATCAAGTAGGCTATTTCAAGAAGTCTGCAGGTGGAGGTCCAAGGGAAGGTAAAGCAGAACTACCCAATCCCACCAGTGTTGACACAAGCTAAAGCCATATTGTATTTGATAACCAGATGGTGGTATGAACAAGTACGGAAGGATGCTCCATATCAATTTCACAATATAAGAAATGAATTTAATTAATTGCTACATAACATCTTAGTTATGAATGTGAAATCCATACATCATTGTTACTATAACATTTATGTTTGGCCACAAAGACCACAAGGCCTCCAATTTTCTGTGTCTGTATGTCTGCATTTGTAGAAAGAAAGACCAGAAGGTTATTAACTGAAGCAAAGTAGCTGGTAAACCCATTAGATAGAATAGATTAAAATATAGCAAATCAAAACCTCAACAACATTTTAGCTAATGAACTTCTGCTTGCTTGAAAAAAAAAACAACTTCTCCTTAGACCTTTTCTTCTTAACAGAAGACTAGTAGAAGGAACTTTTTTACTAGTTTAGGTAGTGGCATGTTTAGTTATGATTAACATCGTCATCTCTCTTGATAATTTAGTGACCTTCAACTTAGTACATTTTTAATCATATATGTTTATGCTATTTGTACACTGAGTACATAGCTACTAATTGCAATTATTACAGAAAATGCATTATATTTTGTGAATAAACATTTGAGATTTTGTTGGTCAAGATCATGTGCACTTGATTTAATGAGTTCAGTTATCTGAATCTACTTCTCTAATAATAACTGCTAGATTTTAAATTACATTTCTTGAAAAGCCTTTGTGCTGCTCACATGGATATTGAAATTTTTGTGTATGCTTATGAGATTTCTTATGATGAATATCTGACTTCAGTGTAGCTAATTATTATCACGATACTTTGTATGTATGTATGTGTGTGTGTGTGTGTGTGTGTGTATATATATATATATAGAGAGAGAGAGAGAGAGAGTGAGAGAGAGATCTCTTAATTATTTATAGAGAAAATTGATACTAGTAATAAAATAATTATGTGTTATAATAAAATATTAGCATAGTAATTAGGACATAGAAATTAGATATGACTCAAATCATTACTGATCATTTTGATTTGTTTTATTTATATTTAAAATTTATTACCAATTGTGCTATAATCAGGATGTTTAAACTGTAGGCAACTTAAGAACTACAGAATCAGATACATACACATACACAGGCAAATGTAATTTGTTTAAAGCTAAATCTATTTTTACATAAATAGAGAAACAAAACAAAGGGTTATGTAAGCTGAATAATTACTTACACTTCACTTGGATACTGTCAGAAGATTCTGTTTTCAGGAATAGAATGGTACAAGATGTTTTGTCTTCAGAATAGTAATATTAAAATGGAGAGTTTTGTTGGCTATGGTGTATGGTATAAAGAAAGGTCAGAGGGGATGCAGAGTTTACTATTTGTAATTGTACAAAATTGGCAAGATATTAAATAAAAAATTACCAGGCTTTTCAAATGTCTGCATTTGTATGCTAAGGTCAACTAAAGACTGTTTAATTGATGCTCCATTTAGGTATGTGGGTTTATATGGGCGTCTATTACATTATTGCGACTAATTCTAACAGCAGCAGCCATTTACCATCCCTAGGAGATACTGAGCAGTTTATTAAAATGCTTATTTTCACTAATAAGAAATCTGATCACTACTTTTTTCTAGTGTTATTATGAAGGTGAAAATGTGATTTGGGAACAATTTATCTTTGTAGTAGATATAGATTTACTCTTATTGTTTAATATATCAAAGGAGTAGGCTATTAAGAGTTGTTTAATAAAAGGAATCTGCAGAAAGTACAAAAAGGAGTGTACCCTGCCAGGGATATTTCCACAGCAGAACAAAGAGGAATAATGGAACACTTCCCCCAACCACATCACTAAATAGCTTACTGTCTTTTCATTCCTCATGAGCAAAAATATTGAAATTGGAAATAAAGGTGCCTTTGGAAATCTAAATTTCTATATCAAGTTTTTTCCTACACTGCTTGCTATGTTATTATCAAGTGAAACGTTAAGTTCAAGAGAAATCTAACTTTATTTTTCTTTAAATAGGGATAAGTAGAGGCTTGAACAAAATAAGCAAGTAGGACCTTCCTTTTCAGTCTTTTGGAATTGAGCATTCTTAGATACCAAATATAGCTTGCAATTAAGGCAAGCATTCCAGAATACCATGCTGCACCATAACTTAATATCATCTAAATTGGATATGGTATTTCTTCAAATACATTTTCATATTGGGGTGACGTCTTATAATAACCATCTTGTGTCACTAGTAATATGTCACTAGCGATGATGGTTATTATTACTGCAAGCTTACTGTTTGCCATGTGCAATGCCAGGCATTTTGCCTGCAGTCTATTTTCTTACACAGACATCAAAACCACAAAGCTGATTTTGGTCATTTTGACCTTCTACTTCATATATTTGCTAAATTCTCGATCTCTCGATCTCTTTTCTTCAAAAAGTTTGTGTGTGTGTGCGTATGTGTCTATCTTATTTCTATATTCTGCAAGATCTTCCAGCTCAAACATAATGTTTATATTTATTTTGCTAAAACATTATTTATAAAGACAATAATTTGCAATCCACTTGTAGTTCTAGCAGGGTGATAATAGTGGTGGTTACATTGCTGTATATTATGACAAACTGTATAAGTATAATTTTAAATATTCTGGCTTTTAAGTCTTCACCTATTCCTTCTTGACCATGTCTATTCTGCTGTGCCTTCCTGCTGCCTCTTCTTTTGGATTCCTTTGCCTCTTCTATTTGGTTGTCCCCAGGTATTTTTTCATTACTGGCTCAGTTCAAATCTTTGATCTTCATGTATGCCCAGAAAAATCAAAAGTTCTTATAATTATTATACATATCAGTTCAGTTTTTATTTGACCATAATAATTTACATATAAATATGCATATCCAGAAGGTCCGCTACATTTAAAAAAATTAAAAAACACACGCACACACACAATGTCTCCATTCTTATATTTCAAAAAATAAATTCTGATTTTAATAGTCCTAGGGCAAGTTTGTTCTGTATCCATTGAAAACTAAATCTATTTCCACATAAGTAGCCCGATTGTGTTGGTCTCTGTTGGTTGCAGGTCAAGCAATTAGTAGAAAATATGGAAGAGAGAGAGAGAGAGAGAGAGAGAGAGAGAGAGAGAGAGAGAGAGAAATCAGGTGTGATATTTAAGTTTGACATGCTCTCTGAAGAATGGACTATCTGAACATCCCCACCCTGACTGACTTAGGCAGTTTCTAAGGGTTAAGAAAGTATTGCTCCTATTAGGAAGTCTGAGATGGTCCATCATTTTGAGATTTGCTACTAAAGATTACACTATTGCAAACTGCATGAAGTCACCTAACTCAGGGAAAGAGTTAAGTTGAATTGTAGCTCAAGCTCTTCAGGACATGAATGTCCCCAGAAAAGGAATCTTTTCCACTTCATTCAGACCCTGTGGGCCTGACCTGTGGCCATGACTGCTTTGCCTATATGTACTGTCCAGTGGAATGTGTATTCTTATTTCCTTTATTCGCTCTTGACTGGGGGATGACAAGGAAAATATTTCCTACATTTCTTCAGACTCTTCATGTTTTCTAGTATATTTTCCTATTTTTATTGGAGTTTTATGGTTACATATTTCATGTGGTAGACATTAAAGAGGATTGAATCATCTGTACTAACTAAAGGGGTGAAATCTGGCTCTCATCGAATAATTCCTCCTCTCAAATCACCTGCTTCACACAGGGTTTCGGAAATTCCTAGGGTGACACAAATGCTCACCAACAAATCATCTGTTGTCTTAGTTGTTGATTTGAAAACCACTTATTGTGGGAATCTTTTTGTAGGAGTCTTCATGGCACATTATTCTTTGCTGTAATTAACAAGTTTTTACTTTCAGGCCAGGAGATCATGCACAGGTTGCTTCTCACACCAACTCCTCCATAAAATGTTGTGCCTTCTTAAGTAAAATTCTGCAATGTATTCAAGAAATAGGCTCAGATGATAAAATCAGGCCCAGAAGATAAGAGTTGTTTTGGTTTTTCCTAAATTTCAACCTGAAGAGCCCATGAGAGAAGAAAAAAATATTTCCATGACAATTGTCTCCTATGAGCATAGTGATACGGAACAGTGGTCCTGAACCTTGACTGAAAGTGAGCTCACCTGGGAGCTTTCAAAATTCCCACTGCTCAGACCTCATCCTTGGACAATTAAATACGAAGCTTGGGGGAGGAGCCAGGCATGAGAAACTTTTCAAGCTTTCTCAGTGATTATAATGTGAAGCTAAGGTCTAGAACAACTGATGCAGTTGCCATTATGCTTGTGAGATATAATCAGAATTTGTGATAAAAAAGAATTTAACAAGAAAATGATGTGTGTGTCTATCTATCTATCATCTATCTATCTATCTATCTATCTATTTATCCATCTATCTCCTTTCTAGTATCATTGCCCAACAAAATATCTGACTTCAATGAATCACTAAAATTAAGCCCTAAAAGTAATATGAAGATTTAATATAATGAAACCTAACAGTCTTGGTTATTGTTTTTTTTTTCTTTACTCCTGTAATTTGATGCCATTCTTAAACAGAGGCATGATATGTGCACAACCTACCTTTTCATAAGAACGAGAGAACTTTGCTTCTAATAAAGCTCAGTTTCCTGCTGCCTATTTCCTACTTAATGTCATAATCTTCTGTGACATCACAATTAATTCCTGCCGAGATGATTATAGCTGCACTGAGCAGATTATGATTTCAGGAAAGTGATAAACAGCAGGGACAGAATGCGGTCTTTTCTTTTTTGCTTTCCCAGGATTAATAGCTTTGTAAGAGTAAAACCCAAAAGGGAAAATAAAAAGTGCCTGCAGAATATTATAAAATAATATAAAACTGTAGATTTGTTTCTTTTGTGAAAGACCATTGACTCCTAAAAGAGTTTTCTGTTGATTGCACTAGCTTAATTACTTGCTTAAATAGCTAATGTTTTGTCAGCTCAATCAAATGTTTTGCTGGTATTGCTTTCGAGTAAGATTCTTCCAAATGTGTGTTGTGATTTAGATTTGCCAGCATCATTATCATGGATATTGGCTACCTGTGAGTGTTAAAACCTATGAATACCTTTGACTTTAAAACAGAGATAAAATGCAGTTGGATTGCAGGGAATGTGATTATTTCCATTAAAATTGTCAAGAGTTGGGTGGTAAAGTAGGTGGATTCTTTGTTTTCCTAAGTCCTGTATTTGTTTAATGAAAGTATCTCTCAGTACCCTTAACTTCACAAAAAGATATCTAAAGGGTTATGTACAAAGGATCTGCCTCTATAATTTCTCCTAAACAAGTTCTATATCACTTGGCCCAGTAATCTTCCAGAGTACCATCATCCATTGATTTATTTAGAAAGTGAGAACTATCAATGAAGTGTCTTATAGTCACACCTTAAATTGCAAAAGGAGGAATAGAAGAGACACAGGTCATGTTTGAGTACAAAGCAAACCTTGTCCCCACTTGCTCTTACCATCTGATTAGATGTAGTCAATAAGGGTATTTGGGTAGCTACTATTTTTTCCATTTTTTATTTGTCTGAAGGTTCATAAAAGTTCCAATAAAATGTGTAATGGGGGCTTAATTTACCAGCTCTCTCAACTAATAGTCTAAACAGATGTATATGTTAGTCTTAGTGGAGTTGATTTTTGGTCTGTTTGTCATTTTTGTTTTCACATTTCTCCTGAAAGGCATGTAAACATCCGGAACATGAATGGGGACAGTAAGATATCTTGTCCCTGAATGCCCCTTCCTGTTCCCAAATTCCTGGTCAAATTAATGCAACAGTGAGATCTAGCCTGGCTAGAAAGTCCAAATATATATTACCTTGAAGGGCACTGGCTCTCTCCCATGCACACTGGGAACTAGCACAGTTAATGCCATCTGTCAAAAGCTGCCTTCTTGCATGTATGACAGGAGAGTTGCTGGGCAGACAAGCAAGCTCATGTAGATGATGTCACTGCTTCTGCAGCCTCACATAAAACCCCTTTCTCAGTGGCCACGGGAGTGGAACTGAGGGCACTGTGGAGAGGAGACATGCTACTCCTCCAGCCAGCTGCCACTGGACAGAACCCCCTCAGGGAGAGGAGGCACTGCCCATCTAGTGCTGGCAGGGACCGAAGTGCTACTTATCAACCTGTTGCCACTGAACAGTCTTGAAGTAGTCTCTGTAAGCTTTTCCCAATAAATTATATGTCTCCAGGCACTTTCTTTGACCTGTCTGCTTCCTGTCCCACTGCCCTGTCACTACAGAGCTGTGGACAAGTCAGCTCAAGGTTGTTTTTTAATAGCTCTACAATCCATAATCAAGTGTCAAGAATTCAAAACAAGACAAAGATTTTTTTTTTCTTCTGTTTTTAAGAGACACTGAGCTGCTACTCTTAGAAAGTTCAACCACAATAATCTATAAATGATTCTTTTCACAATTTTGGCTTTGTTCTTAAAACTGAAAAATTGAAAAGAAATGAAAAAGTTATGAATCACTTAAGGAACCTGCAAAATGGCATTTTGGGAAGCTATGTTTTTAAATAGGAAGAACTTTCTTCCTAATTATCTGAACATGATTCTCATTTTGAAAGCTTTCTAGCTTTGAAAATTTCCTAAATTATAATTAATTGATTTAAATCTTGCCTTGATGAAAGAATCCAAGCAGATAAGATTAATTTCTTAGTTTCTAACCATCCAACTTACCCAAGAGGCTATTCTAAAATTCTCAGCACTTAGCTCCCCATTGATTATAATTTATATAAATGAAGTGCTTTTTTGCAAAGCTACTAAGGAAGGACAACAGATAGACAAATTAGTGGGCTGGTGGGAACAGAGAGAGCTGACTCTATCCACGTGGGCCATCAGAAAAGCTGATTTAATTATTTCTTTTAGAAGTTTAATATGCAAAAAGTTAACTTCTAGATATACTCAGACCATTGCCAGATGGCTATGAAAATTGTTTTTCATTAAATTGGATTGTTTAAATTTTCCAGGCCTATGAATCCAAAGGCAGTTTAATCATAGTCAAGAGGGAATTGTAACTCTGGAAAACTAAGCAGAACCCCCTAGCCAGGGCTATAATGATAATTATAATAAAATAAGACCACATGATTGGGAGTCATTCTACAAGAAGGTAATTTTAGTCATCCAGAGTCTACCAGAAGTTCATCAAAGGCAGGCCTTATGGAAAATTCCTGCACAGTCTCTCGAAGAAACAGAAAGAATCTGTTTTCTTTAGAAAAGGAGATACATAGTGCCATCTTTGAAAGTGCATGCTGTTGAGATTGGATTATGGTTTCAAGTCTAATACTGCTTTACCCAGTCAAAGGAATGTTCATTGAATTCGAATTCATTTTAGAATGTTGGGATATAAAGTAATGTGCTCTTGAAATCAACCTGCCATTTGAGTGACATTTTTATCTACATCTTCATGAGAAGTTATCTGGATTGTTCCCCAAATCAAAAACTATTTTGGAAACATTTTTTTTTTTTTTTTGCCAAACAACTTCAGAATCAGTTCCTAAACAATTAAGAAAACATTGTTAGTTCAGTTGTAGACATCTTAAAAGCATGACTAATTTCTGGGGTTGGTGGGCTAGTTGAGAATTTATGAACATGGAAATGGGGAAATAGCTATCACATAGTAATATGGAATAAATGCAAACCACCATTACACTTGGTAATATAGAATAAATGCAAGCCACCATTATACTTAACACTGTAATTAAAATGTCCTACAGTAGAGGAGATAGTTGATGGTCTTGCCTAGGGACTATCAGAGTGTGCAAAAGTTAGAGATAAATTTGCAGAACAAATTCTAAACAGGAAATAAATTGTCCCTCCAGGAAAAAATTAAATACAGGCAAAACTCATTTTATTGTGCTTTGATTTATTGTGCTTCACAAATACTAAATTTTTTTTACAATTGAAGATTCATGCAACCCTGTGTCAAGAAAGTGTATCTGTGCCATTACAATTTGCTAAAAAGAAGTAAAAGAGGAAAATGTCTCTAAATAGGATTTTACACTGAGAACTGAAGGAAGTCTTGCCTTAACCAGAATTGATTGCTGCCCTTTATAAATTCCATTAGGCCAAGGCCAGGAAGGGGTTAATTTACAGATAACACTTCCGAAAATATTTCTGCATATTCACAATCAGTAAGCTGCTGGATTGCTTAACAAGTTCAGCTGTTCCTTGTTTTTGTTTCCTAATCCCTCATGAAGATTTAATAACTCTATGCTCTGTACCTGTAGAACATTTTGTTTCTAAAAAGAACCTACTTCTGGGTAACTGTGATGAATTTAGCAAACATTTATTGAACATTTCCTAATGATGCTAGCTTAATTGCTCTACAGAAGTTATTTTATTTAATTCTCACAGTCACTGGGTGAAGTTGATGCTTCTGTTATTCCCATTAATTCACAGAAGGAAAGCTTTTGAAGAGATTAAGTGACTTGTCCAAGGTCACAAAAGTTAAAGCCAGAACCTTTAAATTAACACAGTACCACGTAATTCAAACAGTGAAGCAAATATCGGCTTTTATGTTAGCTATCCTGCTCTCTGCTACCTGCATAAGATTAAGACCTCAACTCTCAGACAGGAAGCCTTAACAGCCGAAATCTCTAGTATTCTGTGAATGAAGAAATAATTGAATGAATGAAGAAAGAAATGAATACTTAAAAATAAACAAACTTTCTGCTTACTCAAAGTTACTGATGCTTCTACCTGTTTCATATGCTTTTTAAATGTCTTTTTTTTTTTTCATTAACAGAAAGCTTTTATTTTCTTAAATTTTCAGAATGGTCACAGAGTTATGGAAATAAATGTTCTTCCTTTATCTGAGGATGGTTTATTTTATTTTCAGTAATTTTGGGGAAGTCTTTCTACAAAGACAGTTCATAGAGTACCATGGCTTATGGTATCCCTACTCCAAAGAGCATGAAGAGAGGAGAAAAATCTAGATCTATTAACAGTTTGACCCATAAAGTGAACTTGAGAAATTTTGTGTGAATTATGGGGGATTTTTAATATGTTTTTTGATACTTAGAAGGTAAGACTTGTCTACTACTGTCTAGTCCAAACCAATGTCATAAGAGCAAAGAGTGGGTCCATTGATGTCTGAACCTCCCATCTGGGTTTACATTATTAGTAATGACTGAGGTCTCATGGCCCCCACTTCTTGTTTCTTTGGCCTTGCTATAAGAAATGTGCCACATACAGTAATCTTAGATTTGTCCCCACAAATGGCAGAATTCTTTTCATCCTAAGTAGTTCTCAAGTGCTTTCAAAGCGATTCTTGTCTCTCTTTTAGGACCAACAAGATTACTGATCTCTAAAGGATTTAATATTTATAAAGCTTGTGAACCTCCCTGAAGTATTATTTGAATATAAAAATTACCCACAAGGTAGTCTATATATGGAAATGAGTCTTCATTTGAAAAAAAGATGGCTTGAATTAGACACAAGAGAATCTAAGTCAAATTAATCTATTTAAACTGAAATAGCAAACACTCATTCTAGAAAATATTTTTTTTTATTTTTACATATTTTCAAATAATCACACAAAAAAATTCTTTCTTAATGTTTTTGACTAGGTAAAAATCTACAGGCAGAAGAAAAAAATAAGTCTGCATTTTCAGATGTTTTTCTTTGAATGATGTAGGTCTTGAGCAGATATAGCACATCATTCACCAGGGGAGAAATAGCTACTAAGAGTCACCCTGATAATGATTAGACAAAGAGTTTGCCAGTTTGCTTGGAATTCTCTGTATTTGGATTTAAAGTTTTCACTTTTCCTGTATCTCTTGATGTTCAGACTCATTTGTGTTTTATAACTGTAAGAAACATCTGTCACAGCTCAAGAAATGCTTCCTGAAGACAGGGTAGACCCAGCACTCTAAAACCTGGGTGCTCATCTGTATTCCATTCCAAAATAACCTAATTGGCTTTGGATAGAATATTCTGAGATTTTTCATTTAGATTTTGTTTTAAAGATCAAGGGCAAAGGCAATCAAAATAAAATAAAAATATCTAGGTGGGAAGAGTCGATGTTGATATTTTATGATCAGAGAAGATTCAAATTAAATTAGAGGTGAAGATCTGAAGGGTGCCTTGATAGGAATTCTGATTAGTTATTACTGTGGTAAAGCTGCTTTGCTATGCCTATATGGAACTGTGCCTAGGATAAGGTTAGCCAGGCTTCTTGTGGCTCTAAGTGGCTATCAGAGGTAACATCATTTTATCATCCTTTTTTTCTTGTTTGTTTGTAATCAATTTCCTTTTTTTAAATTTTGGATTAAAGCAGAATAGAATATGCAAATTCCCTCATCTTCATCACGAATCCTGCTGATGACATTGGTGATGGGACCCTCCCTGCTTACTGCACAATGCTTATCTCTTCCTATAAAGATGACAGCATATTCAGGGTTAGTGGAGGTGACTTGAACTCATTCTGAATATTTTTTTAATTGTACCTTGTGAATAATGGGGAATTTAAAACAGTGGTTTGGTTCTTTGCTTTTATTGAACAAAAATATTCTGCTTAGAAGAATGCTGATTCAGTACAGAAACCTATAATTAGGAGGGAAGTTCACTCCATGAAAAGAAATACACACACACACACACACACACACACACCACAGACACCAGGAATGACATCATTATCTTTTACTTTTATTAATATTAGGTACTGGAATTTAATCCAGGGTGCTTTACCATTGAGCCACATTTCCAGTGCCCTCTTTAAAAAAAAAAATTGAGACAGGGTTTCAATAGGTTGCTTAAGGCCTTGCTAAGTTATTGAGACTAGCCTCCAACTTGCAATCTTCCTGTCTCAGCCTCCAAAATCATATATACTTTGTTTGAGAAAACTCAAAATTATGTATACATGTATGTATGTGTTATATATGTGTAAGTATTTGTATTTGTTTTTGTCAGTAGTTTGTTTTTTTTCCTCACTTCTCTGTTATATGTATAGAGAAAAGAGGCACATTACAATGCTCAATAGCAATTGTCCAATAAATCACTAACAGAATAACAAAACTAGTCTCTCAATAAGACACGGAGAAGTAACATAAAGATACAGTTAAAATGAAAATACATTGCATTGCAGTGGCACACGCCAATAATCGCAGCATCTCTGGAGGCTGAGACAAGAGGATAGTGAGTTCAAAGCCAATCTCAGCAAAAGCGAGGTGCTACGCAATTCAGTGAGACTCTATCTCTAAATAAGTCCAAAATAGGGCTGGGGATGTGGCTCAGTGGTTGAGTGCCCCTGAGTTCAATCCTTGGTATCCAAAAGAAAAAAAAATGAAAAAAATGAGGATAAGTAATGGTAATAAGCATTCAGTTTTACTATTCATCAAGGTTATATGTGTATAAGTATACATATATAGGCACAAATATTTTTGCCTATCAAAGTGACAAGTATTGGCAAAAGTATTAATATGATTTTCATGACAATGTGGGAAAATTTCTGCATAAAAGATGAATTTTGGAAGGTAATAATGTTCACTTTTAATTCCAAATCATCCGACTATACATGCCAATATAACATACGTTCCACTTCTGTGAACTTACATTATTACAAAAAATTTTTTAAAAGTTTCCACTTATTCACATGTAAAGATAACCCTCCAATAATATTCATAATTAAGGAATTGTGAATATAACCCAGATATTCAACAGTCTTTGAATGTATATTGCCAGGCATAACAAATTCAAGATACAATAACAGTTGCAAGTAGATGTCAATAATTTATCATTAGTTCAAAAAGTATGCTTACAAAAAATATTATGCTTATATGTTGATGATGTGTATAAAAGGATGAACTTATCTCCAATAAAATATCAAGTATTTACTGTAAGTGTTTAGCTAAAATATCACTTCATATTTACATTCAAAGAATATTTGACAAGTTTTATATGCTGCATTCATTATTTACAATTATTATTATCTTGGAAAAATTTCCCTTCATAGAAACTTAAGAATTCCATGTCCAAGAAAATTTAGTGTTGTCTGAAAGCTATGTGTGTATATATATATCATAAATATGTGTGTGTGTGTGCACACACACATATATAAGTATACTCACATGTTTATATAATATATACACATTTGGTAATGGGCATGGAACCCAGAAGTATTTTACCACTGAGCTACATCCCCAGCACTTTGTATTTTTACTTTGAGACAGGGTTTTATTAATTTGTTTAGGTCCTCTCTAAGTTGCTGAGTCTGGTATCAAATTTCATTTCTTCTGCCTCAGGCTCCCAAGTTGCTGAGATTTCAGCTGTATGCCATCATGACTAGTAAGAAGAAAAATATATTTTATGAAAAATTGTGCCTAATATAAAAATTTCAGAAAAGGAACTCAAAGAGTAGTTTACATCAATTTATTTTTAGTTCTCTCAAATGACTATGACAATATACATAATTAATTCTATATTTTGTTTGTTTTTTTTCCTCCCCAACTGAAGGGGCAGATTATAATAACTCATTTTAATGTCTTTATCAATACAATTGGAATACCCTTTTTTATTTTTTAAACTTTTGTCTGGAGAAAACATACAGACACGTTGATGTTAGCCTTCTGTCAACTTGGACATATTATCTGTCTTTTAAGAATTTTGTCATCCTAAAGTAAAAGGGATTCTGGATGAACTAAACAAATTAAATTTCTGAAACTGGACAGGCTAGAATATTGAAGATGATGATGGTTAGTTTTATGTGTCTATTTGACTGGACTAATTATTGACCAGATAGCAAGTAAATCATCCTTTCCAGGTAGTGCTGGGAGGCTATCTCCTGAGGGGAGGAGCATTTGAATTAGTGGAATGTGTAGAAAAGATCTGCCTTCATCAGTGGGGGGTGGGGCAATCCTTTGAGGCGTGAACAAAACAGAAAGAATGAGGAAGGGCAAGTTCACTGCCTTCTACCTTTTGCTGCCAGTTTTTAGGCCTTTGGTCTCCAACTGAATTATATCATCAGTTTTCCTGGTTCTCCAGTTTGCAAACAGCAGACTGTGGGATTTTTCAGTCTTTGTGAAATATCCTCATTTATGTATCTTATTTACATCTTCATCTGGGTAACCCTAATATAGAAGTCCTCTTTCATGGGAGAGCCCTGACATCCTGAGAAGCTGCTGAAACTGCCAGTTAACCTTTCAATCTCCTGCTTCCTGTGGGATAATGGATTTATCCTTATAGCTTCAGTCATGTTAGATGGTAAGTCGTTTTTAAATGTGTGTTATGTGTTGTGAGCATGACTAAAATGTCTCCTGTGATATGACTCTTGCTTGTGCCCAGCCAGTCTTATCTCCTATCATTCTTTGATATACCCTGCTCCATCACAACAACTCCAGTTGTCTCCCCCATCCTCAGGGTATATGCTCAAAGACCCCCAAAGCACATCTGAAACTGTGGATAGTACCAAACCCTAGGTGTGCTATAATTTTCACTCTACATAACTACATGCACGAATACATTTAATGTCTTTGCAATTTTATCTAAACATTTACAGGAGCCATTGCTTTTTCAGTTTGAAATGCAACAGGCTAAGTAGTACCCATTTATTTTTTCCTTCTTAACATTTTCAAAGATAGCATCTCAACATACGATATTTTTTTTTCTTTGTAGTAAAAGAATTTTACTTGTATCAAGAACTTTTACTCTTTTCATATAAAGGAAGCACTTCACAGCTTCCCTTTGGCACATCAGAACTGCTAGCATCCCTATGTTGATGCTTGGAAGCCATTGTTAAGTAAAATAAGAGTCAATTGAATAAAAGCACAGTGATACTATGATGACTGATCTGATAGCTGAGATAGTAGCTAAGTGACTAACTAGTGGGTAGCACATAGAGTGTGGATACACTGGACAAATTGATGATTTATATTCTGGGTGGGATGAAGTGTAAAGGCAGAGATTTCATCATGCTACTGAGAACAAGTTAGGGCTCATAATAGTTTATCGCTGGAATTTTCCATTTAATGTTTTCAGACTGCAGTTGAATCTAAGTAACTATAATCTATAGGGTAATGTGGGGGGGGGGCAGGTTGGGGAAGGTTGCTTCCAGAGTTAAATTTTCTTGTTTGTCCAAAAGATGACACTTCCAAGCCTGATCTGTCTCTCCTTTCTGCTGCCCATATTTCCCTGGTTATCTTTCGTTGGCCACCTCCACCAGGTTAGGGTCAACTTCTTGTGCTCTCACAGTTCACTGTACACAACCCTATTGCCATATTATTCTTTTTATGATTCTTCTTACTAGTTTCTGAGTCTCAAGGACTTTTATTTTTTGTATTACCTACTAAGGCAATGGCAAACATCAGCCACTCAGAAATATTAACACAAGAATGAATAATTGGATGCATGAATGAATGATAATTAAAAAATTAAAAGATTGCTCAGTCTCCAAGGATATCTTGCTATTCATGCTTACTTTGTCTAATTTCGATTTGAGGAAACAGTATGGTAGTTTTAATGAAATCAGAAAAATCAACATACTCTTTAATGAATGAGATCCAGCACTTAAGATTTTAAATTTTAACTGCTATCATGTATTTTACTAAAGATCCATTAAGTAATGTTTTAAGCTCCAGGAACAAAAAACAAAGCAAAAAAAATGATAAATCCTAAGCACATATTAACATACTATGATGCATTAGGATTTATATCATGTGTTCCCTTATCTTCTTTTTAAGTCATCCATTGTAACTATTTCTACACTGCCCACTATGTGTCACACACTACTTTTTGAGTTCAGGATATACCTGTGAATAAGTCCAACAAAGTTTGTGACCTCGGAACACACATGCTGGGAAATAGGGAGATAATAACAAAAAATAAGCATCTAAGTAATTTAACAATATAATAGACAGGTAGTCAGTGATAAATGGTTTTTCTTATTTAGAATAGATGGTCAGAAAAAGTCTATTCAGACAGATGATAAAACTCTTGACCTGAACAGTAATGGAGTCCAGAGGTATCCTTTCGTCTGTCTGATATTGAGTGTGCACATCGTACTTCCAGAATTACTCTTAAAATGATTATCTCCAAAAATTGTTATCTTTGATTGATTTAAAAAGATTTTTTTTGAGAGATGTAACTTCACAATGATATTTTCTCTTTCTTTTGTGATTCTTCCAAATACTATCATCTTGAAGCCTTCTTTTGTCATGATATTCCTGGACACAACATCTTCCTTTCCAGTAGTCAATACCTTGCCTGTTTGCTATTTTTCAGTGATGTCATATTGATGGGCACAGCAGGAAATGTGCCTTCTGCATTTGTATTTCTTGTAGAAAATGAAAAAAAAAACAAATAAAAACAAAAATAGAAACTGTTGAAATTGATGAAATTAATGACTGTGACTTTAGGGCATTTTCTCTAAGTTTATAAAGACATTCTAATCTTTGCATTTCTTAAATGATATTAACATGACAGATCTATTTTAAACTCATCTTGTACAAGACATAAGTAGGTCATCTATCTAAAGTGTACACAGATCCAACTGTATGCCTCTTGGCATACCATGCTTGATTGAAAAACCGATTTCATTCTGTAAGAATTTTCTAAATTATTTTGGGTTGAATATGATTGTTTTTTCTCACAAATGGATTGTTTATAGGGGGGATTCTTAGCTTCACACAGAATCAGTGACAGTCCAATCCTTCATACTGTAATGAGGTTCCCACAACAGAGTCCTGGATGTAAAGCTGAAGCCACATGCAACAAATTGACATCCTTCAATGTGGCACATTTCCCATTGATTTTGAAACACCACTGGGTCATAACACACCCCACTTACTCTCACCAAAAAATGCAAAGAAGAAAAACAGACACAAAGGAACAGGAAAGATGCCTTCCGCCCCCACACCCATGTGTGGTTGCCCTCATCATTAATCAAAGACTTGAGGAACTGAAGTGATAGCTTCTTATTTATTTATTTATTTATTTAGATTAAAGAACAATTATGGAAGTCTTTAGACCTCTAAAGCTTTTAAAGAGTAAATCCCTTGATAGTTTCCTCTCCAGGCTTTAGAATAGGCAAGAGCTTTACGCTAACTCTGAAAGAGATTTTTTTTTCCCTTCTATGTGACAATCCAGCATCTCTTGTATTGATATCTCAAAATGTTTCAGTTCCCTCAGAGAGCTATACATTTCTCAAGAGAGAGTTTCTTTATTTTTCTTATTTCTATCATCCAGAGCCACTGTACTTCACAGAACCTTAATTCTTGTTAGTGAATTATTTTCTATTTTCTCTTGATGAATGATTAAATCAAAAGTATAACTAAATATATGATTAAAATTTTAATAGCTAATGAGATTCTATAGGACTAAAAATCAGAAAAGTCTTATCTGAAGAAATAACCTTTAAGTTGAGAACAGGCAAGGTATTGGAAAAGATGATTCTAAGAAGACTGGCTAGCAGGAAATCAGTGAATTCTAGTGTGGCTCAATAGTACAGAACTGAAGGAAAGCAGAGGTCCTCCTAGAGGAAAACGCAGGAGCCACATTATGTATGTGTCAGTAGGAAAGGATGTAGAGATTTGAATTAAAAAAAAATATATATATATATATATGGGCTGGGGATGAGGCTCAAGCGATAGTGCGCTCACCTGGCATGCATGCGGGCCGGGTTTGATCCTCAGCACCACATACAAAGATGTTGTGCCCGCCGAAAACTAAAAAATAAATATTAAAAAAAAACTGTGATGGAAAACCAGTAGAGGAGTTTATAGAGTGTAGTAGAATTGTGTATGCCAAAGGTATGTCACATTCATTTCCCTCCACCCCACATTCAATGTCTCCTGGTTCTCTCCTTTTCATGTTGCTTTCAGGTTAACCAACTTAAAACACAGTTTCTATTTCATTTTATTTATGGCTGTAACCACATCAACTTATCTTCATGGAGAGTTTTTTTTTTTTATTGTTGTTGTTGTTGTTTATATGTATGTCCTATGTACTTTCAAGGATATTCCTACTGTCACCACAAAAGTTCTGATGATGGAAGTATCAATACTCTCATTTTAAAATTAAGAATGTTCAAGAAGTAAAATAACTTATCATATTTACCCCAGTTTACATGACTCCTGTGTTAGTCAGTTTCCATTACTTTAACAAAATACCCAAAGGTAATCGACTTCAAAAGAGGTAAAGTTTGGTTTGGTTCATAGTTCTACTGTTTTCAGTCCATGGATGCTTGCCCCGATTGCTTTTGGGTCTGTGACTAAGCAGTTCATAATGGTAGGAATATATGGAAAAAGGAAGTTGCTCATCTTCTGGCAGACAGGAAGCAAAAGAGAATGAGAGAGCCATGATACCCCACTAACACCATCAGTGGTAGAGTCCCAGTAAGCCAACTTCTTCCCATCCATACCCAACTCTTGCAGTTACTACCAACTCCCAATAATACATCATGCCCCTGATCAAGTGTTTAACACAATGGCCTTCTGGGACATCCCAGATTCCAAAAAGCAAGTCCAAAGATCAGTATGATGCATTTTATACTATCCTATACAAAACTCTCTCTCTCTCTCTCTCTCTCTCTCTCTCTCTCTCTCTCTCTCTCTTACTTCAGTCATTTCTGAAAACTTGAATGTTATTTAAAACATTTCATTATCTGACTACATTTGTATATCTACAGTACTACCTCTATTCTCTTTTTTTTTTCTTTACTCACACATCCCTGTCTTCTCTCCTTCACCACATATAACATGCTTCTTCTGTGACTTGGGTGATAACACAAGAAAATTTGCTGGTCTGCAGAAAAGCTCATTTCCAGTCTAGGCTTTACCACTAATTGAAACTCACTGATCCTCAAGATATTAACTTTTATATCAGTAATCTCTAGCTCACTACCTTTCAAGAATTGAGTGAAGAGTAGATAAAATAATATTCATATTTTCTTTTAACTTTAAAGCATACAGTATTTTATTTTCTATCTGATTTCATGATCTCGCCTTAGTAATTAATGGCTTTCTGAATCCTTCAGTTGTGCAAAATGCCATCCATCACCCAATCTGAATGCAAAGAAATGTCATGAATGCTAAGACTTTTCTGATTGATTCTAGTTTCTTTTTACTTTTTTTTTTCCATTTTGCCCTTTCATGTTTGTACATCACAATTTTGTGTCAGCTTTTGTGTCACTGGAGGTAAATTTTATTTTGGCTCATTGTGTCAGAAGTCTCAGACCATATATAGCTACCTCTATGGCTCTGGGCACAAGGTGAGGTAGAACATTAGGGTAGAAGTACATGGCAGAGGGAGGATGCTCCCTTCATGGTAGGCAAGGGGTAGAAATAGAGGAGAAAGTGAACCTTTGCAGGGCAAGCTTCAGTGACCCTCCTTGTCCAACCATGACCCACCTACCTACAGTTACCACCCAGTCATTCCATTCAAACTAGGATGGACTGATTAAACTACAACTCTTATACCTCATCTTTGTGCTTCTGAATATTCCTGTATTAACCCAGGAGTTTTTGGTGACACCTCATATCCAAACCTTTACATTCCATCCCTGGTACCCAAAAGCTCATGTCCATCTCCCAGTGCAAAACACATTTAGTTCAAATCCATGGGTACCAGAGTCTTAAAAGTTCCAGCATTGTCCAAAATTCCAAGTCTAACATCTCCTCTGAGACTCAAGGTAAACTCTTGACTGTGAACCCTTATAAAATCCCAAAGCAAGCCACATATAAAATGGCGCAGAGTAAAGATTTCCATTCTGAAAGAGAGGAAAGGGGGTTCAGAAATACAGGTCTGGAGCAAAACCAGATCAAAAATCAGCCAGGGAAACAGGTCCTAAAACTTCTTATTCAGCATCTAGAATACATAGATGGCCTATGTGCTCTCTAAAAGAATTGGGGAGCCCCACTTCTTCATTTTTGTCCAGTTGCACCCCACATGACCTCTCTTCTAGCATGGCTTCCTCTATATCTAGCAACTTTTCTTAGCAGATGGTCCATATTACTGGCTTTGTTTAATTCCTGGGTGTCCATTCCAACTTCAGCTTCAATATCACAGCTTCACATACTGCCCTCTCAGGAGCACTCTGCATCTGCTATACCTTGGCCAGCCTCTGATTGAAATCTCAGTGGAAACCTCCATGAGATTTAACTCCACCATCTTGCATTTCTGCAGAAACAGCACTGCTTGGATGACACACAGGTTTACCGACAGCTCTCACAGTAGCCGAGCCCCTGGAATCGTGACCACAATAGCCTCTGAGTGCCTAGGTGAGCTGAGAATGGTGCAACAAATTACTTAGGTCCCCTTGTGGGAACAGGGTGACCCCAAGATCTCTTCTCAAATGAATTTTCCTTCTATACCCTGGATCTTTCAGTGGGTGTGGTCTTACAAATTTCTGAAATGCCATCAAGACATCATTTTCTATTGTTTCCATGTAACATTCTTAGCATCACTTTAGTAGCAATAATCTCTTTAAGAAGTATATCTTCCTTAGCCCTAGTTTTTCCAGTGCTTTCCTGGCCACAATGCAATTCTTAAAAAATCCTTTAGCTCAAATTTCTGCTCACAAACCTCATAGTAAATTTGGTTAAAAACGGCCAACAGTATTCATGCCACTGACTGAATGCTGCGTTGCCTTGAAATTTTCTCTACCAGCTTAGTTAGTGTGTCACTTTAAATATTTAATTTGAGTCTCACACAAAGTCTCAGTAAATGAACAAAATATAGACAACTTTTATTTTTTTCAGAATGTAACATGAGTGGCCTCTAGTTAAATTCATATAGAGTCCTCATTTCCCACTGAAACCTCCTGAGCACAGTCCTCATTCCTACTCACATTCTGGACTTCAGAGCTCCTACTATATTCATCCATGAAGTTTTACTTACAACTTATAAATATTTTATGTTATAATAAAAGAATTATACTTTTATGTTATAATAAAAGAATTACACTTTCCAGAATTCTCCCCACACACCAGCTCCAAAGACTTCCAAAGCACATGGTCAGCCTTGTCACAGCAGTGACTCCTCATCTTTGTAGTAACTTACATTTTAGTCAGCTATTGCATTGCCATAACAAAAATACCCAACAAGAACAGCTTGTTTTAGAGAAAAAATGTATTTGTGTTCAAGAGATTAGAGGTCTCAGTCCATAGATAACACAGTCCCTTACTCTGGACCAAAGGTGAGGCAGCACACTGTGGTGGAAGGGTGTGATAGAGGAGCACTGCTTACTTTACAGTGTCCAGGAAGCACAGGGAATGGAGAAGGGGCCATGGGAAAGATGAACCCTTGAAGGACATGCTCGAAGTGACCCACTATGTCCAACCATGTCCCATCTGCCAACAGGTGTCACCCAATCATTCCACTCAAGCAAAGATGGACTAATGAGGTTATGACTTTCAGAAATTAATCATTTTATCTCTTAATAATAGTGCATTAACAAAGGAATAGGAACACAGCAATCTTCAACTAGCATAGAGAAATAACCATTAAAGACAAATTATATTTTTGTGTTTTCCCTTATGTAAATCCTGCTTGGTAGTCTTTGGTGCAAATCTGTTCAAGGAGAATTTTTTTTCTGTTGTCTGTAACCACCTTATAACTGCATAGTTTTGGTAGAAAGCCAAAGCTTAGCAGAAGATAAGAGGCCCTTCAAATGGACAGTCCTGAGCTATATGCCTGGCTTTGTATATTAGCTGGAGAATCACGAATTCTCATATTCTACTTACCTCATCTTTAAAATGTGGCTGTTAATCACATCTTCCCTTCTGAGTCACTGTGAAACTTAACTCAGAGAAATCATAGATAACACAGAGACTGGCTTTCCTTCTTTTCATTATCATTATTACCATCCTTCTTGTTATAAATATTGTAGTCTCCACTTTGTTCCTAATAATCATTGTTTTCCTAAAGCTCAGTTAATGTGTGCTTGCTATATAATTAAATATATAATCCCTTCATTAGGACTTCTGTAGGCAATAAATCCTCTTTAAACAATCCTACTTATCAATTTATCTGTAATAGCTCTTTCCAATCAGCCCAAAGTACATTGTAGCCAGGTTGCCTGAAGCCTTAGATGAAAGAAGCTGCATTCTGTTTTGTTAGCTGATAATATCATTGCCCACAGACAAAAAGCAATATAATTTATTTTTTAATAATTTTTGTCATCTATTGTCATGATATATTTGTATATTTAATAGCTTAAAAAGAAATTAGTTATATCAAGTCATATTTGTCATGGGCAATGGAAAAAACTAACAGGAAAAGTAGAGTTGTAGGTCATATTACTGGTTTATTTGCTAAGAATGAGTATTGGCCGAATAAAAAGCAAGTGTTCTTTTTTGTTATTACTTTTAATGTTGTTTTCTTGTTGTTTTATTTCTCTCTCTCTCTTTCTACATTGTGAAAGTTGAGTATGGAATGGTTTCTATGTATCTAAGTAAAGAATGTACCTGCAAATCAATTGAGTTGTCATTCTTAATATGTGAAAGCTTTTTATTTATGGTACCATGTTAAATTCATCATGCACATTACATTAGGAATCACTTGAGTTCTCTTATCATAGATAAATAATATGGAAATTGTTAGGGACAAAATGTTAAGTATACTTTAGACAAAGACAACTTGGGAAAACACTTTACAAAAAGGTTATATTCTTTTGGCACTTCACTAATAAATTTAATAGCATTTAATCATGCCACTGCTTGTTTACATTGGTAAGATTAAAACCAATTGCTGGATTTGAGAAGAAGGGCTTTTTAAGGATAATATGAACATTGTTTGGCTTCTAGCTATTTTATAGCTGAAGAGTGTATTTGATTAAACAGGCTTGTTTTCAGAGGTTGTGTGACATGGCTGATGGTGGTGTTAGAGTTTCCCACACCACTGAGGTCAACTTCTTCCAGAAGTTCTTTGAGAAACTCTTCATTTTTGACTCTAAATTTATTCTAGGCTTGAGGCATAAGTGGAGAAAGATTAATTTTGCATTCTCTGATTAAGTTATCTGTTTTCCATTTCCTTCCCTCCGACTCTGCTGATCTTAAATTTAGCATATGTAATAGAGACATGGACCAGAAAAAAAGCATTTCAGAATTGAAAGACTTCATCTATGTTCTCTGAGACTAGGGTCCAAAGGAGAATGAAACTGACTTAACCTGAGTCCAGGGCTCTCTTTGTCCAACCTCACAGCCAGGGCCAAGGCAAGAGCAAAACCTTTCCTTTAGAAGGTATTTTGAGACCAAGCTGTTTGCCCTAAAAGCCCAGTTCTTCCAATCTATACCCATGTGATATTGGAGATGAAGTTTAATCTCTCTTTTCCTGGTTGCTGCATCTGTATGGTACAGGTAATATCAGTGTGTACTAATGTAGGTGATCTTGTGGATAGAAGTAAGGCAATCTTTGCATCCATTTAAACTGTGTCCTAAACATATTGTGCAGTCCATAAGTGAGCATTGTTATCTGTATACTCATTTGTATTGTTAAAGTGTTGTATGGAAGACAAAGATAGGGCAGTCAGAGTTTTAGAAGATAAAATTCCCTGCTGAAAGGAGTCAGACTCAATAGGCAGCGTCTTTCATTTCAGATTCTTTATCTGGAAAATAGAAATAGCCATAGTGTCTACTATGGAGGTATTTTAAGAATTCAGTGGAATAGTACACTTAAAGATACTTATAAGAATGTTTTTCCTATGGTAAACACTTGAAATTGAGCTATTAAGATGATATCAGGGGTAAATAAAATGATATAAAGTCAGGGTTAATGTGGAGTGACCTGGTTATAACATGTAGAAGAGATGGGGGTAGGGGAGATATCCCTTGAAAAGAAGATAAATATATCATAAGGCTTACAAAAAGGTAAAGGAATTGAGATATCTCTCTACTAAGAAACCCTGGAACCTGTCCCATTGCTATGTCTCCGTGCTTCCTAAATTTGTCATCAGGTACTCGTTTTCCATATTTTCTATAACTGCTAACTGAGTCTCCTCCTAATGATTAATGTTCAAGCAATCACATTTTGGGCCAATTTACCTTTTCCTCAAACATACACCCAAACCAATTTGTGACAATTAAAATTAGAAATAAGATTATCTGTGCTCCAAGGAAAATTTGGGGAGACAGTAGGTGGTTCATACTGAAGAAACACAATTAATTAATAATATTAATTATTACCCAAAGCAGAGTAAGTACATCGAGGTTCTGGGATTACAAGAACCCAAGCAAATGAATCCAGTTGTTTCAGTTTGTCTTTGCACCGTGGTTGTCTGTCATTTTTCTTCCATCCCTTGTGCCTCTCTAGTCAATTCTGGAAAGATTTTCTTAATATTTATGACATGTTGAAACAAAATCCTTACCTTGTACAAAGAACTTAAGCTCTTCAATACACTTACGTGTCTCATTTATTGTGTGCATTTAAAAAAATTACAGTATTGTTACATACAATGGGCGTGTATTTACTAGTAATTTATTTTATTTTCACAGGTTAATGAAGATCAAAATGGGGTTCTTCCATGTGTAGGTTTTTGGTCTTCATGGAAAACAGAGGTAGGAGGCTAAAATTAGTATTTCTAAACACTAATTCCTTTCCCCATTTGTTTCTTCTTTATATTTCCCTCTCTAATAGCTCCGAAAAATGGAGGTAAACTTGACTTATTCAGCTCCAGTCATTCAGTCCATTTCCTCACCTAACACTTCACTTTGAGATAGAGACTATTAATTGTTACAACTCCGGGTAGCCAGACAGAGAAGAAAGATGTACTGACACAGGGACAGGTATAAAACAGCTCATTAAAGCTCACTTGCCTGCCCATTCCAGACCCTGAGACTCACGGAGCTCTTATTACACACCTGTGTGATTCTGTCTGCACTAACTGGGCCCTGCCAGGTCTGCAGCATGATCCTCTCCAACTCCCTGCAAGCTTCAGGTCAGATTTTTCATTTCACACATCATTCCACTCCTCGCTCCAGTGACTGAAGAGCCAATAACCCACCTGTTTTTGTGTGCACATTAGCACCAATCATTGAAATTCATAATTCTTAAAAAGCATACACGTGGAGGACTCTTATGCTGGGTTCTCTTAGAAATCATGCCAGAAAATAATGAAATTTTAAAAGCAAGAAAACAAGATTGTTCACTTTAGAGTTTGATCATTCTTAGAATTTATAATAGTATTTACTTCATGCCGCTTCTCCTTCCATGTTTATAATATGTAATTATATTTAAGCTCACATGAAACAAATATTATTTTTTCTTAAGTGCAGAATACATTTTTCAGCCATGTTTGCTTAATGTCTGACAGGGATATTGGAGAGTGAGGAGAATCCATTTTTAAACCTAAATGCACTTTGCCTCTAATAGCCACATGTTCTTATCTTTAAAAGTGAATGTTTTCAGAATGTGGGAATTTCTACATGATACCAACACAATGACTATAAACTTAAAAAGACTTTAATAATTCAAATAGTTGATAGTATAATAGTTAGAAATATTTGAAAACCAGTAACTAATTTGTGGGACCCATTTATGACTTAAAAATAGATAACCAATAGTTGAGTTTATGAGAAAGTTTTACTCCCATTAGAAGCATTCTTTATTCCTCAGTTGCACTGATGAATTCAGTGTATCAGACTTGAATCTATTACAAAATATTGGCTTGCTGGAAATAAACAGAAAAGTTAAAGATAAAGTAGCATTAGATACATTTTGAATTTAAAATTGCATTTGAATTTGGGTGCATATGACGAGAGAACATTTCAACTCTTTATTTTTCTATATATTTTTAAATTTATTTTAATGAGTTATACGTGACAGTAGAATGCACTTATACACTTTGATATATATATATATATATATATATATATATTACAATTTCTCATTTTTATGATTATACATGTGGTAGAATCATATTAGTCATGCAGTCATATATGCACAAAAGGTAATAATGTCTATTTCTTTCTACCATTCTTCCTACTTCCCATATCCCTTCCCTTCCCTTCACTCCCCTCTACCTACTTTCACTCTTTGGATATCTTTTGTACTGTCAGACATTATTCTTTACTGGTGGACTTTATTTACATTTTCTTGATGGCAGAATCCTAAGTTTATTGAGTTTAGGCAAGATAATTTAATCCAACACCAGACACTAAATATAAAGTTTTTTTTTTCTTTTTTTCTTTTTCTGGAGTGTGTACAGGATCACATGAAAATTTTCCTCCTGTAAAACAGACATGACATCTTTGATATTCAGGGTCACGTGTCATGCTGCTATAGACAACCCTACAATAACCCACCTTCTAGAGTACCTTTTATTTGTGTTTCTCTGACCAAAACACTTGACAAGAATAGCTTAGAGGAGGAAATGTTTATTTTGACTCACAATTTCATAGGTTAAGTCCATGGTTGGCTGATTTCATAACTTTAGGCCAAAGGTGAGGCAGAACATCAAGATAAAAGAGTGTGGAAGAGAAATGCAGCTCACAACGTGGCAACCAATAAGGAGAGAGAGAGAGAGAGAGAGAGAGAGAGAGAGAGAGAGAGAGAGAGCTCNCAACGTGGCAACCAATAAGGAGAGAGAGAGAGAGAGAGAGAGAGAGAGAGAGAGAGAGAGAGAGAGCTCTGCTCACCAGGGACAAAATATAAACCTCAAAGGCATGTCTCCAGTGACCTACTTCCTCTAGCCATACCCTATGCCTACGGTTACCACCCAGTTATTCCATATCTGTGAATCAACCCACTGATTAGGTTAAGGCTCTCATAATATTGCTTTGTTTCACACTGGAGCTGTTGGAGGACACCACATACCTAAATTATAACTGATAATAAATTGCTCTCTATTTAAAATATTGATGGTCATTTCTCAGTTACCCCAAATGAAATCATGCTAGTTGATTCAGTTTTACTTCAGGATTTGGATCCATTACTCTGTGCATAAGTTCTTTCCCTTTGTCTTTATTCATTGGATTGGGTTGAAAATACAGGCACTTATTTCCACCAACATACATTTTACAACAGTTCTAGTGGATTTCCAGGTAATCTCCTAATATTGATTTAGGGATTCTGTATGCTTCTATCATGTGGATTTGCTTTCTCCCTGCATAGTTTCCATTGAACAACAAGAGGAAGCTGGTGCTTCCCAAAAGTTCACTGGCTCATAAATGGTGATATCCATTTGCAGCCCATCAGCTTGAACTATACATGTGACCCAGACCAACCTCAGTGTCTGAGGAGTATAAGAAGCTCTTGGGTATTTATTCAGTGAGGTTTAAAAATATCTGCCAATGTGAATCTGGTTTAGGTGTAGAAAGGTTACAGATTATTTATTAGAACTACATAATTTACCTCCCTGACTATAAACAAATAAAAATATATCCTTCTGATTCCCTTTCATTATTTCAATCTTTTAAAGGAGTTTTATGGAACTTGACTTTTAATCACCGAGGCAAAGTTTTGTAATATTTAGAATATGAAAAAGTCAAACTGCAGGACACTGCATGAGCCAAGAAGGACGGAACAAGGACACTGAAGGCTGGAAGAGCTGTGTTTGTATCCTAGCTTCTTCTCACACCAGATGTAAAACCTGAGTTTTTAAGTAGTTTAACTTACTCATCTACAAAATGGGAATGATAATATTTTTTCCTTGGAGTTATTGAAAAAATGTGCTTGGCTCATAAAAAAGATATATAATAATTGATCGGCATTATTTTATTTTATGCTATTGTAAGCATGGATGTTAACGAAATCTATGAATGATCTAGGCAAATCCTGCACAATCCAACATAGCAGGGCTTCCCACATAACACAATTTCTTTTATTCTAGAGGTTTGCTTCTTGGCATAAACATATAGTACTTAAAATGCCGAATAGTTAGAACCAATAAATGTTTCCTTTTATAAGTAAAACAGCCCATTCTTTCATAAGCAAGCTTTTTTTTCCCTCTTGCTGCCTATGTTTCGCATTTTACAATCATGTCACAGTGTGGTCAGTTGAAATAGGGTAAAAAAACAATTATATTGTTTTTAAGCATGTACTAAGCAGTTAAAATAAAAGTAAAACAATGCCAGAAGACAGTACAAGATGTTCTCAATAAATAAAGTATTGTTTAAACATTCTTCTGCATTCTGTTTCCCAAATCTCTGGTGTATCCATAGAATGTAATTCTAGAGAGATTTTGTGATATACTATTTAAATGTGTGATTATGTAAACAACATAATATTCTCTAACCATAATTATGCCAAAATGTCTACATTTTCACGTATTAAATATCCAAGAATAATATGATTATAAAAAGGTTCTTACTCCTTTTATATTACTGTTGTCACTGAATTATGTCCTGGAATCCATGTTGACTGGAGATGTGGGGGAAACCCTATCCAGTGATATCCTGATGGGACTGCACTTGGAGATAGGCAGGGTCTTTAAGAAGTCATTCACAGTTAAAGTGAATATGATTGGTGTCCTGAAGAGAGGAGAGAGACACTAGGGATGCATGCATCCAGATGGAAGTGCATGTTAAGATGCAGCGAAAAGGCTGCCATCTGAAAGCCAAGCAGAGAAACCTCAGGAGAAATCAACACTGCCAGCTTCTTAATTTCTGCTGTGTGAGTTACCCAGTCTATAATATTTGGTGATGGCAGCCTTAGCAGGCAAATTATTTAGTGAAGGTCAATTTTTACCTTTAATAAATTTGGGTGCATTGTCTATTATATTCATGCATGTTTTGTGTATACTCATGTGTGGATGTGTATTTGTATAAGTGTAAGGTTTGGATGATGTGGTTAATTGGAAAAAGAAGGAAAGCAAATTTCTTTTGAACACATATGATATTTTAAAACATGGCAAAACATTTTGTGACAGAATAAAGATAACAGATACATTCTATGTCTTTTAACAGCTCACAGTTTACTAGACAAAATAATCTTTAAGTAAATAAATAATGTATGACCAGTGTTGAACTATAATAGTATATTATTTGAATATTTAGCTGTAGACATGACCTGTGTTTGGTGGTGTGTTGGTCAATTTAGAGAAAGAAAACATCCTTTTGGCTCATGGTTTCTGAGGTTCAGTCCATGGACAGCTCACTCCATTCCTCTGGGCCCAAGGTGAGGCAGAACATCATGGCAAATGTAGGTGATGAAAGAAAGCTCAAAGACAATACACTTGCATCAACAGATTTTCTTCTAAGACCTTAATTTCTGCATTAAGATACATATGCATATTCAGGGTTTTCTGTGCACATGAGGTAGGTGAGTCTCAACAAAACTAGAATAAGCCTCTGTAAGGATTTCCATCGTTACCTGAAGAGACAATGTTTAGTTTACATTTTATTCCTACAAAATAAAATATGATGGTCACTGTACTCTAATGGAGTTTGTGTTCCAATAGTTCTTTTCTTGTTAGCTGCATGACTTTGTTAATGTTTTAAACTAAACAGATATTTCCGGCTCAAATATTAATCAACAAATATTGATTAAAAGTTTTCTTTATCTTGTGCTTTTACAGTACAGAAGAGGTAGAGGCACTAGCAGATAATCAGTAGGAATGCACAGCCTAGGATAAAGATATAGATGGATTTGAAAACACAGAGTTTATTTCACACAGTTAAATTGGGTTATACAACTGGTATGCTGGATGTAAATGTGGAGAATTGATGAGTGCTGCAATAATAGGAATGACAATCAAGAGCTGGATAATGCTAAAAAAAATGGAAGACATTCTCATACCTATTCTGTTTTTATCTAGATGTCAAGCCACCTCTAATCCAAATCTTTAAGTATTGTCATATTGGAAGACAGCATGTTTTGTCATTGGTTCCAAAACAAATATTAATTACCATTATGAGCTTAGTCATGACACTTAAAACATCTTGTCCTTGGGTCTCATCTTTAAATGCAAATGAGATTCTCCAGAATCAGCAGACTTAACTGAAAGGAGATATATCAAAAGCATCATTCCATACACACATGCACATAGGAAGCTCATATGTGGGAGATCCTGGTCTCTCTCTCTTTAACACTATGAAAGGAAGATTAGCTTAGTTAAGCCAGAATATATACAATATATATATATATATATATATCACAAAGGAATATAATATATATATATATTACACAAAGGAATAAGGGAGATTTGGTGAATGACTTGATACATTTACAATAATTTATACACAATTATTAAAAATAATTTAAAATGCTTTCCAGCTTCAAGAGAGAAAGAAAGAATAACAGAAGGAAGATGGAAAAAAAGGAAAGAAAGGAGGAAGGAGAATAAAGAGGAAGAGAAGTAGAAGAGAGAGGGTTAGAGGGAAAGATAGGGTGAAAAAGAGAGGAAGAAAATTAAAACAACTTAACTCATGTCATCTCACACAACCAAGAGCCTGAAAGTATACAAATAGAAATGGAGATCAGGATAAATTTGTGAAAAATGGAATATAGAAGAGGATTGCAGAAGACAGAGGTCTGGAGTGTGGCCAGGAAGCTGGCATCATGGGCAGCCAAGGTAAGTATGGAAGAGGAATAGGTATTCCTGATAAATAAATTATTTTTGAGGATTTTAAGTTCAGTGAATCATCACTTTGCCATGTATATTTAAATTTCAAAACAAGGCTTTATGATATTTTTGTACAAGAGGAATACTACACATTTAAACATTTTTTCTTTATGCTATAATATTCTCATTTTCTCCTTAATACTAAAAGTGTAATTTTTGTACCATATTACATTCTTTAATTGAAATGCTTTTGATTTTTTTAAAAATCTTTTTTTGTGGCAATTAAGTTTTCATAATAAACTTGTGAGTTAGGTTATTTCAGAAAGTTCAGCTCATCAAATTGCCATCAGAAGAAGAACAATCTTTTAATCCATAGTCAGAAACTTTTGTCAATAACTTTTAATTATATGAAAACTAAGAAACAATCCATGCTTAATACATGTAATGTAGCCAGGCACAATAGCACACATCTGCAATCTCAGAAGCTCTAGAGGCTGAGGCAGGAGGATCATGAGTTCAAAGTCAGCCTCAGCAACTTAGTGAGGACCTAAGCAACTTAGTGAGACCCTACCTCTAAATAAAATATGACTCAATAGTTGAGCACCCCAGGTTCAATTACTGGTACATACATACATACATACATACATAAATAAATAAATAAATACATGCAGTACATATTTATTTAGCTACTTATTCAGTTAGATATAAATTGATTGACGCATAATAATTTTACTTACTAAAGGCTTATGGTGTGATGCTTTTATACATGTATATATTGTGTGGTAATCAAATCAGGGCATTTATTATATTGATCATCTCAAATACTTGCTATTTATTTTGATGAGGACATTTACAATCTTCTCTTCCCGCTATTTTGAAATAGAAAACACAATATTATTAACTAAAGTCACCCTACCATGCAATAGAACACTAGAATTGCATAGATACTGAAATTCCCTGACTCACTCCTTCAAATAAGATTCTCTGACATTGATAGAACATTGATTTGAACATGGATTGTCCACTGTTCTAATCAGAGTTCTCCAGAGAAACAGAATCAACACATACAAATGTGTGTGTGTGTATGTGTGTGTATACACAGATGTAAAGAGAGAGGGAGAGGGAGATTAATATTTTGGAAATTGGTTTATGCAAATATAGAGTACCATAAGTTCCACAACCTGCCATGGATAAGCTGGATATCCAGAAAAGGATACGGTGTAAATCAGTATAACAAGAAAGAACCACAAACTGGTGATGAGGAAGCGTGGAGGGCATGAGAGTGGGAACCGTGTATGTGGCAATGATTTAATTATCTTGGGTATGAAGACTCCAAACGGAGAGCTCTATCAACTAAAGTCAGGAGAAGATGTAGGCAACAAAGAGAGAAAATTTTTCCTCCCTTCACTTTTTTCCTCTGTGTCCTCACCAGATTGGATGACACCTGAACACATTGCTGAGAGTAGATCTTCTTTACTCAGTCCACTGACTCAACTTCCAGAATCATTCTCAAAGACACACCCAGAAAAAAAAATCTTTGCCATTCATCTGGGGATCTCTTGATCTATGTGATAGACACATAAAACTCACAATCACATACATCCACCAAAACAAAAACTAAACTATGCTACCAGGGCAGCAGAAGGGCTTCACCATCAGCCACACATGGGCCAACATCCATCCTGTACCATGAACAGGTGGGTCCTGATCTAACCTTGAATCTGGATTTCTCCCATTCCGCCATCATTTCTAGTTGTGTGTCCTCTTCTTCATCCAGATTGGTTCATCAACTTCTCAGGGACTCCATTCTCAGTCCATAAAACATTTCATTACACCTTTCGTAAAGGGAATTGAAGCTAGATTGCCCTAGACTTTCTCAACCATGGGAAGGTGATCTATTACTCTTTCTTGGAAGATGACTAAGGTGAAACAAAGTGAGTAATCATAGATTAAGAATTTTACAGTTTTATGCCTTGTCTTCAGTGAACATGTTGTTTTATCTCCATGAGAGGAAGACAGTTGGATGTTGTTCTATGTTGTAAATAAACATGGAAACATCTAAAATTCAAACGAAAACACCTGAGCCAGTTCTTGACCTGAATGGGACAATAACTATGCATTTTCCTGAAGGAACCCCACATATATTCTTCTAATACATGTCTCAAGAAAGCCTGAAGGGAATTCCACACAGAGAAAGCAGCTTTGCAAGTTTGACTTCAGTGGGGATGCACTCTTGACCACTGTCATCTTGCCAGTTCCTTTTCCAACTGAGTGCAAATTGTTGAATTTCTTCCTTGACTTTACCTACTGCTGTCTCTTGCCTCAATTTACATTATGTATATTTTTGTGTGTATTTTGGAAAATGGCCTGCTTGGCAGCTATTAAATTATTTTTTTTGGAAAAACTACTTTAAGAAAGCAACTATCAATAAAGCTGTGGTGCATATCTTTGGTAAAATAATTTCAGCAGAAAAACATGTTCAATTAAAACCAATATGCCAAAGAATACACACACTAATATAGTAACACATAGTATTTATAGTAGTAATGAAATGGCAAGGTAATTTTTATCATCTTCATTGTATTTTTTCCCAAAAGTCATCCTATTTGTCTACAGTTTGACTCTACCAAAACTAATTATTGCTGAAAGGTATTACTTTTCAATTATAGTAAATTGTTCTTATAATGGAAAAAAATAAACATGTTTAACTTCTTTTTGTATGTAACAGAAGTAAATCATAAGTTATATTTCCTATGGTTTCAAATCTGACAAATATTTTCTATACACAATGGTTCTCAATCACTTGAGTTATCAGTGTGGCTCAGTGTGTATATGGGATGGGTATGGAGACAACTGTGCATATAGAAAGGTATTCTGGGATCCTGCCAGGTTTGAATTTGGCCCTCAAATTCATGTGTTGGAAATTTAATTCCCATTTCAGCAATGTTGGGAGGTGGAGACTAATGAAATGAATTCGGCTTGCTAGGGCTCCACCCTATAATGGGATTCAAACCCACTAATAAAGGGCTTGAGGCTTCAGTTTCATCCCTCTGTTCTGTCACCATATGAGGCCTTCTTCCATGTTATGACAAAGCAGGAAGCCCTCACCAGATGTGGTCCCTCCATCTTTCCTAGTCTTTAAAATTGTGAACCAAATAAACTACTTACGTTTTGTATATTCCCTAGTTTGCGGTATTCTGTATATTAGCATAAAATGGATAAGGTCAGGAGATACAGATGTCATAAGGAAAAATAAAATGGATATAAGAGGGGAAAGCAGGTTAAATAGTTATTTCAGCTTACCCTCAGCACCTCGTTTTTCTAAGAATTACATTTCTCCTCCGTGCTTTCATTACTGCAGCAGAAGTCATCATATTAAAACTTAATTTTGTTTTTTTTTTCCTTCATCAGAATTTATTGGTCTTCTAAGAAGTGTCCTATCTTAAGCTGGGCTAATAATAAGGATACCCCCGACACCAACACTATGGAGCTACCACAAAATGTCTGATTCAGTGATGGGGTCAATGATTTTTGCATTTGAGCCCAACAAACTGGAGCAACAATTTATTGGGGATCTGAGTGATAAGATATGAAATAAGAAAGGCATTTAAAGCCATATTTCCTGCTTCATGAACAAAACTTGAAGAAGATGTTCTACAAAGTCGAGAGGCTAAATAAGGAGCTATTTGAAAAGGAACAGAAAAAAAAAGATGAAGAAAATGGCCTAAGTTTTTGTGTTTTTTTTTTTTTGAAGACTTGGAGTCATTTTTTTTTTCTGAATATAAGAAACTTCTTAATATATTGAAGCTCTTTGAGAAAGCCAGTTTTAATTAAGTAGATATCTCATTGACGAAATGAAATGTTAACTATTGTGTACTTTACTGGAGAGTTACAGGACTCTGTCATAAGTGCAGCAGAATGCAGTGACCTCAAGACAAATGTATGTTTCATACTCTGGTCAAATATTTGGAAGGGCAAAGGTTGCAATCAAAGTGTACATAATCAAGGAATTTATCTCAAGTTTGGAGCACCACTGTTCTACTGTCACTTTATTCTAAGCCATTTCTCTGGACCTTGTTCAGCTTTCCAAACTATAAAGTACTTTCTTTGGAAGCACTTGGAAACCATGCTAAAACTACATCTGGTGACTACTTATTTGGAAGAGATAGCAGTCAATTAAATGGGAGGTCACCTGAACAATCCAAAGTTGAGAAGTTTGGTTTTGTGCCCTTCCTGAGTGCTGACTGCATTATTATCCCACATGGCTGGATGTCAGCAACCTATAACTGTTCCTCTTCTTGTTTTCTGACTTTAGCTTGGCTATTACCATATTTATCATTCTTTTTTCTATTTAAATGTTAGTAGTCACAAAAAAATTGGAACAAATAAATTGAGTAGGGGTCTGGTATTTTTCTGAAGCTGAGCACATCAACTTTCAAGAGCTGCAAAGTTCAGATATAAGCTTAAGGTAGACAAGGATACATGAACATCTTCATTCGGTTCACTTTGAAGGTTGGGATCATAGTAGTTGGTTGATTAGAAGTCTTGAGTATATGTTTTTCAAACAACAGCATTTTGCACTGTTACTTGTATGTGTCTGCATGTGTGTGTGTGTGTGTGTGTGTGTGTGTGTGTGTTTTATTATTAGTTGCATGGATTTTTTTAAAAACTTTAAGGTGTCCTTTTGCTACTAACTCTAGGTTTAAAAAAAGTATTCATAAAACCTTAATTTCTGTCTTTTTCTGAATCTTTTTCTTGTTACTTTGAATTGATGGGGCCCATTCCTTGGCAAAAATCCTTGACCCTGAGAATAATCATTTGAGGGCAAAAAGTCATTGTACCTTAGCTCATTGCTTCTGTGTAGGTGATTATTTATTAAAATTCCTGCCAAACTGGTCCAATTCCAGAGATCTTAGGCCAAGGTAGAGTTGACTGAATTATAAATGGCCATTGTACAACCCTGATATGTATGATATAATTTGTACTTTTCACATGAACTTCTGTGTAATTGTGCACCAGTTTGTCTGAATTCTGGATGACGTGGTCAGATGAGTGGGAAGGGGTAATTTGGCAAGCTCCAATACAAAGCCCACCACAGAAGAAAATTGAGAACTTCAAGAACTTCAATCATGAAGAATGAGATGTGAGGAGAAGTGACAGGTGTTGAGGGCTTGAGGAAGAAGGATGAAAACAGAGTATGGAATAAAGAGAGGGAGGAGAAGATGAGCTGGTGGATGACCACATGAGCCACAGCAGAGAGGAGACAGGCCAAAGGACTGCCACATGGTCAGGGCTCGAGACATTCAAGAATGAACACTGGGCAGCGGCCCCCTCAAAAGCTCACTAAGGCAAATGTGTGTGCATCTGTCCGAGTAACAGCTTGCTTGAAGAAGCAAGAATGGGTTAATTAGAAAAACAAAATGAATCTAAAATTTAGTGCCTTCTGGACACAGTGCAATTGGCTCCCTTGGGCACTTAGGGCGACATGCCAAACGCTGGTGTTGGCAGGGAGCAAGTTCTCAATTAGGCAAATCTCTCCCCTTCTCACCACCAGCACTGCTAAAGCCTGGCCTTGGCTGGGATTGTTGCAATCACCTTCTAACAAGTCCCGCTGCTACCCCCCTTGCCCTTTACAGTCTCTTTGCCACATGTCAGCTCTGGTGATCCCTTCAGTTTGTAAAGTTACATCACTCCCCTGCTCCATGACTTCAAACTGTTCCCACTTGATCAGTAAAAGTCAAATTCTGGCAGTTTAAATCTTCTGTACTCGGCTCCCGCTGTCCTTATTGTTCTGAGCTGTCTCCTGCTCATTTTCCCCTGGTCTACTCCCCTCCAGTCAAAATGCCTACTTTCTATGTCCCAATATTCTAGGCTACATCTTCCTCCAAGCCTTTGCACATGCTCTGACCCAGATGGGTGTACATGGTCTCTTGCACCTCCTGGAAGCTTAAATGAGGCATCTCATTCTCAGAGATGCCATCAGGTCCTGAAATGTGCAACATTCCTGGGTACTCCGAGCCCACCTCTCCAACTGTAACTTGCAACTTGTCAACTTCAAAAATGTGCATGTGTGTGTGCACATATGGATGTATGCAGGTGTGATTATTGTAACCTATTTCTGACACTTAAACACAGCCTGTTTTATTCACTGATTTCTCAGTATCTTCAAGTTCCAGATATATAGTACGCTGTCAACATACACATATTGAAGGAATGACTTGTAGAAGTGGGTTCTCCCTTAAATTTCCAGAGGTGCCAACAATTGCTATGGTATTTTATTTGCACTTCATTTGTGACAAATACTATACAATTGATAAAGGAGATATTAAGTGAAGGGAATTTTCTCTTTATGAGGGTTTCATCTCCTAAATTAAGACAATACCATAAAATCATAAATGGTCATTTTGCAACTTATATATGAAAATTTGTATCTTGGTACTGATTACCAACAACTATTAACAAAATAATAAAGAAAATCTACTTGTTTTCAGAACATACCATCTCCCAATGAAAGAATCTTGCCAGGAAAAAAAAAAACAAAACCTAATCTGACTGAGCCTCAATTGATGACTGCTATTTTGTAAAGAAGCATGTTAATCCACACCAGGGAAATATAATAATAAAATGTAGATTATAGGATAATAATAAAATGTAGGTTATAGACAGACAAACCAGCATCCTCAACAAATAAATACAAGAAGGAAATAAAGTGAACAAAACTTATAATAAAAAGAAACTTAAAGAAACATCAACCAATTACATGTGTGAATTTCACATAGTGTCCAATTTGAACAAAAACTAATAATCATGATGAACAGTCGGTGGATATTTTATGTCATTAAAAATGATTGTTTATTTTGGATGTGATAAAAATGAATGAGGACCATATTCCTTGAGATATTTATGGTGGAAATTAGATGATGTCCAATATTTTCTTCCTAATTCATTTCCTATACTTTTCTCAAATTTCTCTGTATTATTTAATGTTATTTTTTAGCTTGTGTCTTCCAGAAGCAGGTCCAGGATGAAGACAGTGGCAAGTTATCCATCAAAGAGTTGATGTCAGGAGTGAGTCCTAGGGAATGGATACAGAGAAGAAAGGGCAGAAGCCAGAGTGGTAAAGGAGCAAAACTCAGACAAATAAAGCAAACCCATGAATTCAATTATGTCTGTGGTCTCCTTTCCTGTTCCCAGCTGGGTTGTAATCTTCAGAAATAAACAATAGATTGGTCATTTCCCGTAATTGTGACTTCTTATAAACGGTGCTCCGAATACTTGTTGATGCTAAGTAAACACATCGTATTACTTGGGACTTTTGTTTGACTTGATAGGTTTCTTCTTTCAAAACATAGTCATCTTCCTTTCTCATGACATGGCATTAGCGTAGGGGAGGTCTTTACTTTTTCTTCGGGAATTACTGAAAAGGTCACTTAATGTATATACCTAAAACTGCAGAGCCCACAATTAATCTTACATCCTATTTGTTACCCCCATACTGAAATTGGTTTGGTAAAACACTCAAAGAAAACTTAAACCTCCTCACTTATGATAACTCTGAATTCGGGATCAACCTCGTTTTCTTTCATCTGTCTTCATTTGGCAGTGTTTCTCTATCCAACTAACTACGCTTTTCAAACTTTTTTTTTTAATCTTCATTACCAGAGATTGAACCCAGGGGCACCCTACTGCTGAGCTACATTCACATCCCTTTTTATTTTATTTTTTAAAATTTTGAGGCAATGTCTCTCTAAACTGCTAAAGTTGACTTCAAACTTGTGATTCTACTGCTTTCCCCTCCTGAGTTGCAGGAAATACAGGTGCACTCCACTATGCCCAACTTCTAGCTACCTTTCTTTATTGGGAGGTACAGGACATTGAACTCAGGGGTACTCAGCCACCGAGCTACATCCCCAAACTTTTTTTGTATTTTATTTAGACACAGGGTCTCACCAAGTTGCTTAGCCCCTCACTGTTGCTGAGGCTGGCTTTGAATTCTCAATCCTCCTGTCTCAGCCTCCCAAGCCGCTGAGATCACAGGTTTGTGCCACCATGCCAGCCTCAAGCAACTTTTTCAATCAAAGTCTATATTGTATATCTAAGGTATATATTGTCTGTTTCCATTTTTATTTTCTCATTCAGTAAATATCCAATAAGTATATATGGTATATAAAAAGTCTTGTAAACTTTAAGATATCTTAAAGTTAAAAGTTCTCTTTTACTATGCTTTTAAAAGGAAAATTGTCAGGCTGGTTTTTGTTACTTACTGAAAGGTTTTTGTTGTTGTTGTTGTTGCAATTTTTAATCAAGCTGTTGTACAGAAAGGATTAAAATTATGATAGTCTGTGCATCAGCCTCCATTATTCCTATGAAGCTCTACCTCACATAGGCCTTCTCAAATGTTCAGAAATTGTTCCTACTGTTTTATTTTTTTCATACTGGAGTTTTTATTTATTTATTATTTATTTTGTCACCCTCCTCAAGCCCAAGCTACTACCCCATTACCTTCATTTTTAGAGATGCTCATTGCTTACCCAGAGGGACACTGATGTTCACAGATGGATGTCCTTTATTTTCCCTTGAAATCTCTCTGTAATAATTAACAATCTGTGCTTAACTTGTGCTCGTCAGAAGCAAACCCTTGGATGAGTATTGTGTTAGAGTGATTTACTAAGGAAGAATCCATAAGGGCACAGCATCAGGAGAATGAAGGGGAAGAAGTCAGGAGACTTAAAGTTCTAGTCTCAGCCTGCTTCTGTAGGAGAATTACAGGAGTCTTAGTGACATATTAGAGAACTTTTAAACTGGAGATACGAAAAATCAAAACTCAAAGATTATGGACATAGGAAAATCTGCAAGACATCAGAGAATCAGACAGTCAGTTTAGTGATAGCAGAAATTGAGAATGGTGAAGAAAGATGACCTCTGCAGTCCAAGGGCTAATATGTAAATTTTAACCCTGACTCCACTGCCTCCATATTCTTATTTGGAAAATGGGGATAAAAATAGAGTTGTGATGGGGATTGAGTCAGTGCATGTAAATCATTACAAGCAATATCATACATAGGTTTGATTAAATGTTTGGGATTATCAGTTATACATGCATTTATTGATAGATGTCCTTAAACACTAGATCTATTTTATAGGCTCCATAAAAACCATTAGTAAATGTAGAGCTGAACAATGAGGTAGTGATGATAAAAGAGTCAACAGGGATTTCACAAGTTAAATGGATAGTGCCTTAGGTCATCTCCTAAGGTGGCCACCTGAGGTGGATTTTGTGCATTTGAGTATATTTAGGACACAGCACCTATGAGGACAGGGTGAAGTGGGGCTGGAATCTCTGGGAACAGCTGAGGAGCAACACAGGATTACACTTTCATGGGGAAAGTTCTACTTGTTAATGGTGGGCTGAATCTTATGATTGGTGCATCAAGAGAGAGCTCGATACCCAGAATAGGGCAAGGTTCTAGTTCCTCTCAGCAAAGTATTACCTGATAGTAGAGAGAGCATGATATCTCATTTGATGGTATACACTTTTAATAATCATAATACCCTATAAAAGGTAGTTAATTATCATTTTGGAGGTGAAAATCAACTGTATGTGCTGCGTAAGTAGTGTGTTCAAGTTGACACATTTGTCTCCATAAGCAAGGTCTAATCCTGGGTTTGAGATTTTAGCTTCACTGCTCAAATTTCAATGTTCAGTTTTTAGGCCTCCAAGAGAGTTATCTTAGGTGCTTCACCACACAAGCTCATAAGGACCAAACTGTTGTTAAAACACTTTGATACCAACATGCTTACCACCCAAAAAGTCACAATATGCCATACCTGGAATGTTGTCCCAAGCATTACAAACATTTATTGGGTATCCCAAGGCAGAGAAAAATCACTGAAAAGTTTTTGTCCCTTCATGCCATAACTCAGCCTCCAATAGAGCTGGCACATAGGAAGCTGAGTTTCCTGTTGGTGATGACAGTGGTTAGGATGACAGTGGGTTCCATAAAAGGCAAAGCAACATGCAGAAGGAAACTGATCAGCTCCATTTTCTCATGCATAGAAACAAAGAAATAGGGAAACAGAAAAATTTTTTGCATCATTGGTCATTAATGTATAAGCAAGCATGAGACCATTTCCATCCGGCTACTGTATCAATGCCAATTTAGGAACAGAATGAGAGTAATTGACTCAACATGCCTTTAGTCATTTGTTTATCTGAGAATAAAACACTGAGAAACATATTGGCAAGTTAAATGAAAATGAATCTTATTCAAAACCAAATTAAAATGCCATACATCCAAGAATATTCTTGTATTGAATGTTCCCCTTTGCTCTATTTAACTGACTGGAATGATTTCCTAAATGTTACCTTATTCAGCTTTTGAAAATACAAGATGCCCCATTTAATAGGAAATCTGCATTTTATTGTCAAGTTGGAACACAAGACTTTAGCTTTGTCATTCTAAATGGAAACAGATTTGTTAGCCTGATCTTTTATTTATCATAAAAATACAGATCCTAGTAAATTTTAAATACATAATGAAATGTCCAAAATAACACACACACACACACACACACACAGACAAAATGTGAAAAAGTTGCTAATATCAGTGTAATTCAGGGAATAGATGCATGAAGGCAAATGCATGAAGATGACATAACACTGTTGGTAAACAGGATTTATAGAATACAAACCAGCAGAGAAAGGAGATCAGGAAAGGAGGTTTACCTGGGGATGAAATTGATCAATTTTTGTTATTTGCATGTGTGAATATGTCACAATGAATACCACTATTATATAATTATAATGTGTCTACATATTTATATTTATATTATATATAATTAATATTATTATTTATATTATATATGCATTTATGTATATATATATATATATATTTTTTTGTATTAAAATTGAACTCAGGGATGCTTAACCACTGATCCACATCCCCAATCCCTTTTTTTTTTGTTTTGTTTTGAGTCAAGTTCTCACTAAGTTGCTTAGAACCTTGCTAATTTTCTTAGGCAGGCTTTCAACTTGCAATCCTTCTGCCTAAATCTCCCAAGACATTGGGGTTACAGGTGTGCACCCAATAACATTTTTAAAATAAAATGATAAAAGTATATAGAAACTATAAAACTACACAAACCAATTGAGAACTTTTCCAAATAAATTGGATAGTCAGAATAATCCAATTCTGGAATAACTGGAAATACCTCTGATTTTTGATAGCTATCATTCTGGTAGGATATGAAGCTCTGGAATGCTTTAAGACATGATTTGGAGGTAAGTTCGGATTATTTATATATAAACTTTTACTTCAATGATAGAGTAAAATAACTGTACAGAGAATCCTAGAAAGGCCAGAATATGGACATGTATACCATAGAAGCTCTACTAATTTTTATTATGCAACATAAACACAGGGAGATCTTTGGTTCTCCAATTACATAAGCATAAATTAAAAATGCAATTGGAAAATCGTCTCTGATGGCTTATTTAATTTCTTGACCCTCAGTTTCTTCACTGAAAGAATTTCTACTTAGAAAGGAAATGTGAAAGACATTTTACAATATGTAAAAAAATCTAGAATTACACTTAACACAAAATAGGTGCATTAACCTCTTTTTTTGTTGAATAAGACATTTTGAGAGGCTGAAATTCTCATATCAAAAACCACTGTGAGCTGTTATTGACAACATTGGCAATTTAATTAAGTATATTGGAAATAGAAACAAAGCTGGAATGTGAGGAGCTGGTCTCTGCAGGCTGCACAAGAAATTCTAGAAGCAAAATGCCTTCCAGAAAGTTTCGATTATTTTACACACTCTAAAATGTAGCAAATAATTCCATGTTTAATTTTAAATGTAAAATTTTGTGCAAGTTTTGTTGTTGTTGTTGTTGTTTAAGTTTTACATCATGAATAATGGCTCAAAGAACTGGGTGACTGAATAAATGGGTGAGTGAATAACTTGATAATTGAACTTGGAAACTGAAACTTCGATAGCATTATCACTTATGAAGTTCTTCATTCTTTCCTGAAACTATTCGAGCATCTAATTCCTGCAAGTCTGAGAATTATAAATTCTACTTAAGAAACAATAAACGAAAGAGTTGAGAAAGAATTGGCAGTGTAATTCTGTTTTGAGTGACACCAAATACAATAGGGTTACATCAATCCTGTTTGAATAGCAAAAGAGCACTTGGGATTATCATGAAGATACTTTTTTTTAGTCAACAAATCATAGAGACCCAGACAAAACAGTGCTGCAGTCCTGTTTCTATATATTAACACATGCCATCTTATCATAATATGATGTCTCTCTCCCACATTAGCAAAAATATCAAAGCTTGATTAACAGTTTAGATTATTAAAGACACCTTTCTCTCCAGTTCTATTTTTCATTTCAGTATAATAATGATACTGGTGAAAAATGTCCAGTTCTTATTTAAGTACAGAGATATGTCTCAGCATTCTGATTTTGAGGCTATTTTAGATAGTGTGAAAAAAATGGTCATATATATGTAGTTTATAGAGAAGTCTTCTGTATATTTTTAATTAAACTAAATTGGACATTTACAATAGAAACACAAAAGAAAAAAGTAATAATTTTGAAGCCACTTTGAATTTAATCAAAAGATTTTGAGTATGTTTCTTCTATACACAAGGTATGTAAAAAATATATTTTATTAAATTAAATATATTTTTACTATAAAATAAAATATTGTCTATACCGATCCTGCAATGTAGAGAACAGCTTCAATTCAAATATAACTGAGGAATTTAAAAAAATTCTATTTCATTACAACATAGAGTAAAATAGAATGTCAGTCAGCTTTAAAACAATAATATAGAACTTCTAAAATGGTAATCTGAAGAAATTGACAATTCTCTCCCCAAAAAAGTAGGGAGAGAGAGAGAGAGAGAGAGAGAGAGAGAGAGAGAGAGAATTGAATTGTCAAAAATAACCATGTAAATACTCTAGAAATTTATCAGGATTATATGACGAACAAAATGCATGAATTTATGAAAATCTGCTGAGATTCAGTCAAAATTGACAGGCTTAGGGCAAATGGGAGAAATCTCCATGAATCACTGAATTTGCCTTGAGAATGTAAAATGTGCTATCTACTATGGGCTTATAAATTGCCAAACTTGAAATGTATTGAGCAAACTATAAAGATTCTATTTTAAAATATGAAAACCCTACTTAAACATCATGAAGGTTCAAAGTACAACCTCTGAGGGAATTTGAAAGGGACCTTTAACAAACAGTGCAAGACGAATAAGCCAAGCTAATTCAAGAACTACCCCAAAGCTCCAATTTCAAAAACACACACAAGAATTTGTAGAAGAACAACAAAATAAAAATCAAATAACCACACAGAGTTGATATCAGTAACCACACAGTTGACAGTTTAGCTCAAGTATATTGAGAAGCAGACAACCGCAAAAAATAGAAATAAATATCAAGTTGGGAGAAGTCAGAATATAGATTTCCACAATGTTTTATCTAAAAAGAATAGTTTTCAACAATAGCCAAAAAAAATATATAATTCTCACATAAACAGAAGATTTGCCATCTGACAAGAAATGCATTATAATTCTTTGAGCAATCACTAAGAAAATATGTTGGAATATACAATAAATAATTCTTCCAAAATCACATGATATAATTTCCAGTTTAATACCAAGATAAAAAATATAATAGGAACAGAGTGGGCAAAATGTGAAGTACATTGAAAACAGTATAGCAAAATGGCAGATATAAATCCAGTATTAATGAATAATGATGCTAAACTTATATAGATTAAACACTTCAATAAAAAGGCCGAGATTGGGGTTGAGGTTGTAGCTCAGTGGTAGAGTGCTTGTCTAGCATGCATGAGGCACTAGCTTTGATCCTCAGCACCACATATAAATAAATAATTAAAATAAAGGTATTGTTTCCAACTACAACCAAAAATTTAAAAACAAGGCAGAGATTGTCAGAGGAGAGTCAAAACAAAATGAAATAAAAACAACAAATATCCAAATATATGCTGCCTACTATAGCAATACTTTATATTCAAAGGTATAAATAAATCAAAACTAAAAAGATGAAAGGAAATACACCATGCAAATAGCAACCTCAAGAGAGCAGAGTGGCTTTTCTAGCATCAAACAAAAGAGGCATTAGGGAAAAATTGTGTTTATACAAAAGACAGTCATTTTAGTGTGGTAAAAAATCAATTCATCTGGAAGATACACCTTATAAAACATACAGTCATCTAACAAAACATTCTAAAAATACATGAAGCAAAACTTATAGAATTAAAAAAAAATGAAAATATTTGAAGAATTCATTGCCTCACACTCTGAAAACTGGATAAACCAATTATGGTAGAAAATCCACAAGAATGTAAGATGTGAACTACAAAGACACTATTAGGAACGGTAACCAAACCAATATGCCAATACCATTTCCCAACCACTGCAGAACAGACGCATAGAACATTCAGGAAAGACACACCATGGGAACTCTCAATGAATTTATAATTATTGTATTCCTATAAAGTTTTTTCTCTGATCATGATTGAATATTTTTAAATAACCAAGGCTTAAAAGAATACATCACAAGTGAAACTAGAAAATATTTTTATTATAACAAAAATCAAACAGAATGTATTAAAATTTGTAGCATACATCTAAAACAGTGCTTAGAGGGAAATTTATAACTAAAAAGATCTCTATGAGATAAAAGGTATATAAGCAACAACTAATCTTTGAGTCCACCTAATAAAAACATCGTAAATTTAAACTTTTTCAATTTAAATTAAATTTAAATATTACACAATTAAAATTGTTTAATATTTACTTAGAGGGAATATCCATTAACAAGTTGGGAATAAAACGGAGATCCTACTACTTATCTTCCAGAAATTAAGTCTATAAGAATATATGCCAAATAACACGTTGACAATAAATTGAAGAATGTGTATTTAAAAAAAGGAAACTTTTCTAGATGATAAAAAAATACTAAGTATGATTAAGTAAAGCTAGAATATCTGCATAGATCTACAACAAATAATAATATTGTATTCATGATTGATAATCTTTCCATAAGTTAAATACAAGGCTCTGTGGCTTCACTCAGAATTCTGTACTCATTGTCATGAAAGAATGATACCAGGATTTCATATGCTTTTCCTTCTAAGAGGAAAGTGGCATGCTAATTCTGTCACTAAGGTTTTTTTTTTTTTTTTAAAGGAAGAAGATATTACTAGAAGACAGAAAATACTATCCAACTTGCCCAAACCTCTTATGAATAGAGATGCAAAAATCCCTGCCAAAAAATTGTCAAATCAAAACATGTGCAAATTATATCAGGTCCAATTGATTCAGCTCTGTAATGTAAAGTTAGCTTAATATTAAAAATATATTAATTGAATACATCATGTTAACAAAATAATATAGAAAACCATAAGGTTTTATCAATACATGCATAACACCTTTTGAAAACCCTTACATGCATCCATGATAACTTTTAACAAACTAAGAATAAGAATAGAAAGTTCTTCCAACTTACAAAAAATATCTACAATCATTGTGCCACATTTCTCATAATGAGTGTTGAAAACCCACATGCTTCTCCCTGAGATCAAGTAAGGACAGGAAAATAAATAAATGCAAGAATGCTCTCACAACCTCTCATTCTATAGGTCATCTATTACCTTATTTCTAAATAAGTCAGTAGGTATCATCACTGCATTGGAGAACTATCCATTCAAGGAGCCAAACAAACATAGAAAAATCTAAAAAGCAAAAGCGATCCCAACTGGGAAAAAAAAAAAATTGCTTTCATTTTTCATTTTCAGATGACCTAACCCTGACCCTGTAGGTGAAATATCCAAAAGTCTAAAACTATCATCTACTGAAACTATTCCACAATTTAAAGAGGAATATCACAGGATTTAACATCAATATGCAAATATTCATTTTTATAAATTAGTGAAAGAAAACTGCTTCTCTACTTATCCACTTCTGAAACCAGATGTGTGGGGATAACTTTTCCCCGCAACGACCAACACTGTGGCTCTCAGACACCCACTGAGTATCCTAACATTTAACTCTATTCTGATACTCACTGCCTGAGGCTAGTCTTAGACTCCACACAGGCTTAAGGGCTTCCTCCTACAGACTGCCTTCCCTTAGACACCAGCTGCCAGGATTGGAGACTCATGCTTCTTTCTGACTTGGATGCAATGTCCGGGGTTTCCACATAATCCCTCCTCAGATTTCATAGTTTGCTAGAAAAGCTAAGAAAACTCAGAGAAATGTTGACTTATATTTACCAGCTTATTGTAAAGGACATTAAAGACATACAGAAGGACTGCCAGATGAAGAGGTGCTTAGGGCAAGTCTGGAATAGTTCCAGTGCAGGAGCTTTGTCTCCATAAAGTTTGACATATAGTCATGTGAACTAACACAGAAACGCTCCGAACCTTATAGTTTTGGGATTTTCTTGGAAGCTTCATCACGTAGGCATTTGACTGTCACTCATCTTTAGCCTTCTACCCATCCAGAGTTTGGCGACAAGGCTGAGTTAGTTATAGGCTGCTCATCATGGTTTGTTAATTATGATGACATGTGCTTTCTCTGAAACTGTCCAGGATCTCATCAGAAGTCACTCCTTTAGAACAAAAGATGCTCCTATCACTCAGGAGACACAAAGGGATTTAGGGGACTTGTGTAGGTTGCTCTTAGCATTCCTATCCATCAGGAAATTACACAAGAGTTTTAAGAGCAATGTGGAGGTTCTTTTGAAGGGGACAAGAGTTATTATGAGCTAGGAATTGAGGGTGGAGCCAGATTAGAATAATTTAAAGAGAGAAAGGTTAAAGAAATAATAAATAAACAAGCAAAAAATACTGAATTATAGAGCAAACATAACAGAAGAGGAAATCAATAATGTAAAAGTTGGATTTCTAAAAAAATAAATTTAAAAAAATGAAATAAATTCCTGGCAATAGTTTTCAGAAAGTAAATCAAAAAAGTAACAAATCACTAATATCAAAATTGAAAAAGAACATCATTATATATCATAAGGACATTAGAGATAAGAGGGAATTAGGAAAAAAAAGTCTTTATTTTAACAACTTGGATAAATTGTGAACATATTTTAAAAATCATTGCATTGAATTGGAAAGGATAAATAGATCTTAACAGCATTACAAGTGTAAAAACTATTGAATCCACTATTGTTTAAATCTGATGAAGATCTCCACATTCAGAAAATTTCATCAGCAAATTCTCTAACTTTAAAGAAAGAAAAAAAATGCCAATCTAATACAAAATCTCCCATGTATTATAAAAACAGAAAATAATTCTCACTTACTTTATTAGGTTATAATAATCTTTATCCAAAAGCTATCAAGGAAACAGAAAACTTATAAAAATATTTCTCAGATACAATTTCAAAAATAAAAGTAAAATATTAGCAGCTAAAATTCAACAATATAAAAATTGGTGCATAAATGAGCTGAAAGTCCTGAGTTGTTTTTTTATGTTTGGGAAATTTTAGACATATATAAAAGGAGATATTTGTTTCTCAAATATTAGAAAAATTAATTCATAAAATTGGAGTTTTATCCATGTGCCATTATTATAACCATCATCATTTCAACCATAAGTATTTGTTCAATTTTTAAATTGAGTGTAGTCAACACTTGATTTTGTCATATCCATTCATTTTAGTTAATTTGTGCTTCTAATTATTCATTTTTAGTCCACATTTCACAACTGATATCTTGTGTCGCACATACTATTTCTATTTTATTAGTTACCATTAAATCTTAGACAAGTACACTTGGAACAAAATTCAAGAATTGTCTGTAATTCTCAGTTTATTCAAAACAAAAGAAAGTTTTTTGGAACATTAAAAATATTTTCACTTCTTCACATCATTCATTTCATTGATGCTACTCTTTGCACTGCTCTGAGTTCTTTCTCCATCACAAATGAATCCTGGTTTTCAGGTGCACATCACTTTCAGTGGTTACTTATGTTAATTTTTGCTTGCTCATTTTATTGTTCCAAATCGTTTCTTCTGAGATTTTCTTACTGAATTTAAGTCTTAGTTTGTGCTGCTATAACCATGTGCCTGAGTTAGGGTAATTTATACAAAATAAAAATATATTTCTCTCATTTCTGTAGGATAAAAAGTCCAAGATTAAGGTACTATGACATTCATTTGTCTGGAAGTGTCTTGGCCCAGGTGGCACCTTACTATTCTGTCTCTGGAGGGGAGAAATGCTGTGTCTGTACAGGATAGGAGGTAGATAGAGGGAGATAGGGCTGCATGAAGCTCTTTAATGAAAGTCTTGATCTTCTTCATCATGAAAAGAGCCCTTATAACCTAATATTCTGGTCAAGTTTCCACCTGTTAATAACATCACATGGCCATTAAGTTTCAATATCAGAATTTTGGAGGCGACACATTCAAAGCCTTTAAATTTTTTTTCAAGTATGATTTGTAATAACTCATAACTCTTCCATTTTTCTTTAGGCAGAAAATAACTGGATCTCTGACCTCAGTGTTTTACCAATGATCAACCTATGTATCTTGCTCCTCCACTTTTCTCTTTGTTATCATTTAAGTTTTGCTTTTAGTTGAGGTACATTTAATTTCATTCCTAAGTGTATAATTGTAAGTTTCTATCTGTGAACTTCCTGAGTTGGTAAATTTATGTAGTCTCAGGGTATTTGGATTAGTACTTCTTGAAACATCACCTTTTTTTTCCTCTAAGTGTTTCTTCACAATGCTTTCTATTTTCTTATCCTGAAATTCCTATAAGACATATTTTGGACCTTATAATTTATCCTCCAGGCTTATTCATTTAGCTTTTCATATCTTCCATCTGTTTTTAACTATGCTGCATTCTGAAAAAGAGTTTCACAGATCTAGTGTTAGTTAAGTAATTCTGTCTTCAGCTTTAAGCTTGATAGGCTGTTTATACCATCCATTCAGTTTTTAATAGCAAAGATTCTATTTTTAATGTACTGAGTTTATAGTTTGGATCTTTCCACATGTAATGTTTACTCATAATAACTTTGAACATTTTATTTTCACACATTTCCTATTTTTTTAATTGTCCATTTTTCTGTCTACCTTTGGAAAATATTTTTCCTACTTATTTAATTGAATATTATTCTTATTTAAAATTACTTAATTTTTTTTTAGATTATGAGTTCAACTTATGCCTCATTGGCTTTTCCATAGTGTTGGCATCTACTCAAGAAGTTAAAATGACCTTAGATAAAGTTTGTTATTTTTCCTAGGCCCAAGGAATTTTGAGAGTTCTGGACTAGGTTATCTAGCTAGCTGTCTATCTATTTACTCTTTGTCTATTATGTATTTATTTAATATACATGTTTCCAATACTCATACATAGGTAAATTCACACACACTTTTCATATCACGAAACAACTAACACCCCCCCACACACACACACACACCCAAGTGTGCATACATGCAGCTCTGGTGTGAATGGCAAGCTCTCACTCTGATTCTCTGGGCCATTCATTGGCATCTCTGGGACTACTTTCTTATATCCTATTGGAAACACATGCATGATTTGGGTGTATGAAGTGAATGGAATTCCAACTTTGCAAGTCCATGACAGCTGAATCTCTTGTTCTTTATGTTACTGTGGATGTTAAAATTCCAGGCCTGGTGTTTGGTGCCTTGAGCAAGAAATAGTTCTGATTGCTCCAGCATTGTTTTCTCTCCTGGTTTAAGCCTTAGGTAATTCCTCCCTCCTGCTCCTGTTTCTGCTTCACCAACTTCACTTCTTTCTCTTTTCTTATTATCTCTTTCCTTCTTCTCCTTATCTAGCTTCTTTTCTGCTCCTTTGTCTTCCAGATTATCTTCTTTCTCACATTTTCGGTCAGCTTTTATTGATGTATTTTATTTTTTATTTATATGTATTGGAGGCAGAGCTGGGAGAGTGGACCATACCATTTCCTCATTGCTTCTTGTTATATGAAAAAATTCCATATAGTCATGAAATAACATAAATAAAATCTGAGTACAAAATATTTGCCTGAGCTGGGCACAGTGGTACATACCTATTATCCCAGACACTTGGGAGGTGAAGGTAGTAGGATTCCAAGTTTGAGGCCAGCCTCAGTATTTAGCAAGACACTATCTCAAAAATAAATAAATAAATAAAGGGTTCCGGAATTCCATAGCACTCCAAAAAAAAACAAAACAAAGCCAAAAACCTTGAATTAATAATCATTTTTATTTCCCTTTAAATCTCTTAATTTATAATTTGATATAACTATTTCAATTGAAGTGAGAACTACTGAAAAGAAAATCTCTCAAGCCCTTATGTACTTCCTTCCCCTCAACCCTGAATCGTTCTTTCTCTCTGTATCTTCCTCTTACTATGAAGCTCTTTTTTACTTAGTTAAGGTCACTAATTTTTTTTCTTCATTTAGTGAAGGTCACTAAAATCTAGTGGTAGAGATGAGAGTATACAAATCAAAGCTACCTGTAACCTAAAAAGGTATCTTTTGGCTCTTGGCTATTTAATAGGACATGCAGATATCACAGATACTTAAGATATAAAAACATATGCACTTAACAAATAACATTAAGAAGCTATTTTCAGGAATATGGCATATCTATGAATTAAATCTAACATTGGTGCAACTACAATGTGGAAATAAAAAATAAGTCAAAGAGTTAATATGTTCACATCTCTTATAATAGCCTCTGCATTTAAGAATTCTCAAGAAAAACTTCTCAAACTGAAGAGTAGAAGTTCTTTTTTTTTTTATTTTTGAGGTTATCCACATAATCTATACATATTCCCAGGGTTCCCTAGACATGAGCAAGAGAAGCAAACTCTTGTACTTCTAGTATTTCCATCTTTTGTTTCAGGTCCTGAAGGGATTGTCACAGTAAAAGCTTCTGTCACTGTCTTTGTCAAAAATATTGAAAATAAAGTTTAAAAATCCTTACTTTAGTGCAGTAATAATCTCTTGTGCAGTTTTAAAATATTTATAAACCAGAAATATAAATGTAACCCCATAGACATCATGCTTAATGAATGATCAAATTATTTTCAAATAAGTTCATCAGAAATTATTTCCTCATAACTTTTCTAAAACTACGTATTCTGAACTAGAAAATGTTCACTTCAGTTGAGTATTTCTCTGTTGGATTTTCATCTCAGAATAACAGACTGAGTTGTGCAAAAGTGTTCATATTTTTAAAGTCCAATATATCATTGGGTCATAACTATATTTTAACAAGTATCTCAGTGCCAATGCTTTGACCAAAAAAAAAAAAAAAAAAAAAAAAAATTCCCAGTGTCTTTTCTGTTCTTTATAAAGGAACAAAAGGAGGGTCGAGAAGTTAAGAAAACAAAATAAAAATGGATTCTTTTTGTTGCTTTTAGGACATTTAATATATAATATTAGCCAGAGGATTTTCAAACAGAGAATCGATATTGATTTGAACAGGTTACAGGGTTACTTTACCCAGTGTAATTCTATGCTGTCTAGTAGGGGAAAAAAATGAATCAAATCTATTGAATATTTTATATTTTATTTCCGCTTTTGAAAATAGATTTCTTTTTCATATTTTTCTGTTTGGTCAAATGAAATATGGCAGTAGGATTTTTAAGGAGCCTTAATTATTTAAGAACATGGAGTAGGTTTATTGGATCCTACTCTTTTTCTGCTGTCTGTTGCATGTCAAACATTTAATAACCGTCTACTACACATTTACCATAGACCAGCATCTCTGCTAATTACTATTCGAAAGTTGTCTAACAAAGAGTAAAATCTAATCCAATTGTGATTTTGAAACATGAGTGTTTGTGCTTTGTACATAGGTGTGCAGGTACATGAGTATTTTCCCCTTTCACTGGGAATATGGCGAAAAGTCAATGATGAATTTTCTGGTATCATTCATAATTTTGCTTTTTTTTTTTCTTTCAGAAAATTAGGATTGATTCCTTGAGCATGATTGGAGAATGTGCTGCATTCCACTTCCTTTTTCATTTTTGATAAATAAAATAATCTGGAGACTTGGGTCTACAATGCTGTAGTCTTAATGCTGTACTTTGGGGGAAACTGTGAGAATCAAAAAGTATTACTACAACCATGACAATAATTGGGCTCCAAATGGTAGATTAACTAAAACTTAAGTGTGAAGAAGAAAGAGAATGGGGACTAGGGGTATGACTCAGTGGTAGAGTATTTGGCTAGCAAGCTTAAAGTTGTGGGTTCAATCTCGAGCAGTGTGAAATAAATAAATAAATAAACTAAAATAGATCAAGTTGGAAAATAACCAGTTGAATGCCCAAAAAAGCTTATTCAAAACAACATATACAAGAAAGAAAATGGAGTGAGGAAGAAGCCCCTTTGAAACACACACAAACACACTTTTTGCACCCAGGTGGGTCTGTGTCAGCTGCCAGGATAAAAATTCAAGGGAAGGTTGAGTTCAGTTCAAGACCAGCAGACAAAGACATTTATACACAGAGACATGGCTTGTGACTGAAGATGTGACTCATTTTTCCTTAGTCAATTGAAATCCCAGAAATAAAAGTATGATAAAAATAAATCACCATCACAAAAGCATATACCTCTACCATCATGCACACACAGATATTTCAGTCAATGATGGACCAGAGGTACAATGATGGTTATACCACATAGTCTACCTCTGTACTAGACTACATCATCCCAGTTGGTATAAGTATGCCTTGTGACATTCTCAAAATGACAAAATTGTATAGAAATACAGTTCTAAGAGCTCATGTCTATCATTAAGTGACACATGACTAGCATCAGTGATACAAATTTCCTCTTCCCACAGTTCCTTCTCATAATTCTAGAATTTGATGGTTAAATATTTTGTATTATAAAAAGTGTTTTGATTCACACATATCAATCATGTGAATTTATTATGTGGTACAATATTATGTGATATATATATATATATATATATATATATATATATATATATCGCATAATCTTCAATTCAGATAAGGATATCTATATCCACAAACCATTGTCATTCCTTTGTAGTAAAACTACTCAAAATCTTTTCTTCTAGCAATTTTGAAATATATAATACATTATTATCATCTGTAGTATGTGACTAACTTGTTCTTAGGTTAACTGTTGATTATGCCATTGCTCCCTAACTCCCTTGATTATTTCTTATTTATTCTCATCATAACCCAAATATCTCCACCTCTAATATGCCACCACACTGTGGTCAACCAAAGAACAGCTGCCATTGACCACAACCCCCAATGTTTGCTGGTTTTGTATATTATGTGTATGCACAGATGTGCATGTGTGTACTCACATGCTGTGTGTCTGCCTGTATGTATATGCTTGGATACATCTTGAAGGCACTTTTATCAGAGGGAATTGTGAATCACTATTCTATGAACTTATTTTTATTATTGTTCGAATAATTATTTCATCTCTCCTCTTTTAGGCACGATTCATGTGTGATTTCTTTAGGGCTCAGATATTTATTTAGATGTACATCATTTTAAATTGGCCCAGAAACATAGAATATTAACTGTTTGCACATTAACTGATCAAGAAATTCCAGCACAATAAGGTTAAACAACTTGATTAAGTTTATACATCTAGTAAGGAAAGAATCCAGCATACCAACCTAGGAATCTAGCAACCAAACTTAACCAATATAGTATCTGCTTAAATATGATCTTAATAACCCGTTCATAAATTTTAATAGTTCACTAGTTAATAACCTGGATATGTAAGGATGTATTCACCATAAGCATATTAATACTGTAAACTCCAAAACTAAAAAAATATTGTAGTTTATACAAATAAAATGTATGTATATAATTTTAATAACTGTTTAAAGTACATTTTATAACATCTATAAATTTTTCCAATAACACATTTTAAAGAAGAATAAAAATGTTCTTCTATAAAATCAAACTTTTATTTATGTATTCTTTTTTGTGGTTTCCATATAATTTCCTTGAGAAACACAATTTATGATTTTTTTTGAAAAGAATTACAAAGAAAAATGATATCCTGTCACCATTAATGTTGGAAAAAGTCATTTTAGCTGAGATTACTATTTGTAAAAATATTTTAAATACTGTAGTTCCTTGTCTTTGTACTACAAAATGCAAATATCCCAAACTTGCTAACCAAGCTGATGGCAAAGTTAGCCTGCTAACCACAAAATGTTCCAGAAAGCTACACAGCCAACTGTATTCTCTTCTCTTTCTTTAACCAGAGAAATGGTTTCTATTGTAACTTGTAACACTCCACTGACACTTAGGATACACTACAGTTGTTTCTTCAATTATATGAAAATTGTGCTTCACAGACCCCAGACGGAGCCCTGTTCCCAGACCTAATGTGATGTACAGACTCTATTCTGTGGTGCCAAAGCAATCAAGCTTTTGCTTACAAACTACTTACTTATGTGAACTGGCCATTTCCTTTTCTATGGAAATATGATATAATTTTATTTCTTCTCTATGTTTGACTATTTTTACCACAACTTTTGAAAGCTGTAAACATTTTAAAAAACTGATACCATTTAAGACCAAAAAAAAAAAAATCAGCTAAAAGTGTTTCTACATTAGACAAAATAGGAAAAAGTAATGAACTCCCTATGTACAACAGAAACAATTCGAAAAACAATTGTCATTATGCAATATGCAAAATATTAATGCATAGAGAATTAAGATAACCAGCTATAGTTGGATAGGTCAATTATCCTCAAGTTAATTATTATATATATAATATATTTTTAGTTACACAGGGACACAATATCTTTGTTTTGTTTATTTATTTTTATGTGGTGCTGAGGATCGAACCCAGTGCCTCACATGTGTGAGGACACTGCTCTGCCACTGAGCCATGTCCCCAGCCCTATATATAATATTTTAATAAAAAAGAATTTGGAAACTTTCGAAGATTTGCAAATGGGCAAAGAAACTGAATAGGCCTTTCTGAAAAGAAGACATACAAATGGTCAATAGATATGAAAAAGAAATTCAATATCACTAATCATTGGAGAAATGTAAATTAAAACCATAGTTATAGAACCTCACATCTGTCAGAAGGACTATTATTATAAAAATGAAGAATTTTAAAAAAAATCAGGCAAGGATGGAAAAACGGAAATCTCTCTATACACTTGTTGAATTTCCATTTGTATAACCATCATGGAAAATACTATGGAAGATCCCTCAAAATTGGAAAAAAAATAAGATCAAACAATTTCACTCTTCCAGGTTTATGTCCAAAGGAAATAAAATCAGTATGTCAAATAGATAATTGATTGTCCATATGCATTGCAATATTATTTGTAATAACAAAGATGTGGAAGCAATCTAAGTGTCCCTAAATAGATAAATGGATTAAAAAAAACTGTAATATGTGCACACAATGGATTACTATTTAGCCCTCAAAAAGAATAAAATTATTCTGCCATTTGAAGCAATGTGGATAAGCTTAGAACACTTATTTTAAAAGATAAGCCAGACACAGAAAGATGAATACCTCTTCATCTGAGTTATATATGCATATAAAATGTTTGACTCAGAGGTGGACAGTAACTAGAATGGCAGTTCCCAGAAGTTTAGCAACACAAGAATTAGGGAGACACTTTTCAAAGAAATGGCATTTAGGAAGATTAAGTGCAAGAGATTTATTTTACATCATGGCTGCTATCAGAAACATTTTATTCCTGCTAGAACACTAGATTTCAAGTATTTTCAGCACAAAATGATGGGTGTAAGCTAATATATATGCTTTTTAGCTCAATTTAGTCGTTCCACAGTGTTTATATATCTCAAAACTTTGAGTCCATTAATTTTAACCTCTTACAAGAAGTAAAGTGGAAACTGTATTCTTCATGACATCATGACAACATTTCTTCATTTCGCTTTCCCATCCCAGTATTAATTATTTCAACAAATGGTTGTATAATCTTTCTTTATTTCTACCTAGTAGGCCTAGTATGTACAAAATAAATATTTGTGAATGAGTAAATAATATAGCCAATGGTGTATGTATATATATATACATATATATATATATATATATATATATATATATATATATATCCTATAGATGGTGGATAAATAGATAGATATCTATACTAGTGAAGATACCAAAATAAAATTCCTTCTAAGTTAAATCAGCCCTACAAGTCAGAGCAATATAGTATGTCAAGCAAATGATATGTCTTTAATTATCCTTTCAAATATGTTTTATTAGCATTTTTAATAGCTCTTTGGAACTGAAAAAAAAAAAAAAACCTATATCATTGTTAGCCAGGAGTTTCTTAGGTTGCATTTTGTATACCAGAATGTCTATATTTTTGCTGTGTTGAGGTAGTGGGCCCGAAGTACATGCATACCTGTGAGTACATAAGGGCCCAAGTAAGTATTGCAGAAGCCTTATTTTGGTTAACTGAGTTTGAGATACATGCTTTTCCAAAAGTCCAAAATTGAGTGTACTGATGTCACCTGGTATTATCTTTTCCCTTTCCCTTTTAGCTATTTACTGCCTTTACTTTGCTTAAACAAACAAACAAAAAATCGTATCTTGTATCTATCACCCTCCTGAAACTTAAGGATGAGCCATAAGCCTCCATATCAAACAAAAATATAATAAAAAAATGGTTATTACATTTTAAATTATTTTATCAAAAGTTCAAAAATTGTAATATACTTAGATTGCTTTCACTCATTATACAGTATAAATAATGAAAACAAATCTAAAAGATTTTTTAAAATCATTGAGTATTAACTATAGATCTAAAGAACATTAGAGAAAATATTTCTAGAGAAATTAATTTCTAGAGAATATTAAAATGAACAAATTTCACTATGCAGATTGACCAGTCTTAAGCTGAAAATATGAAATCTAATATGATCCAAAATTCAAAAGTTTTTGAATGATGATATGACACAAATGTTACCCTGGAGGATGGCATTTTCCTTTGCCCAAGTTTTTGTTTATGTTAGCTCCTATCTATTTTAGATATCAAGAGCTAATTTGGGAGAGTGTTCACTTTCTCCGTAGGTGACATTTAATTAATAATTTTGATAATTTACTATGGTTTGATCATGCTTCCTTTATCATTGCCTCTAAGCTTAAATTTTTCCCAATGTACAGAATAACTCTCACATCTGGAGTAACCAATTGGTTTGAATTTGGAATTGCAGTTTCCTTACCTCTGGCTTTTCTAACTAATCTTTTAGACATCCCTCTTTGGAGACAATTCTTACCATTCATGGTCCATGTATTCTTTCTAAGTATTTATAGATTTTTCATCTTATCCTCTTACTTAAATCTTTATAGAAATTTTAATGCAATTTGAGAAAGCAGAAATATCTCCTGTCAAAAATGTTGAAGGGGTTATTTCTGACAGTCTGCATATTTTTTTTTAACTTGAAGCCAGCTTTGAGGCTTATGAAAAATTTGGCAGCTTTTCTCAATGTGATATGCTAACAACAGTATAAATGTTATAAACTCCCTTTGTCAAAAGAAGTTTTGGCACAAAAAGCAATTGCATATGCTAATCATTATTGGTAGAATTCTTTTTATAAACCTACAAATAGCATGAGTGTGGCTATTTGAAGGACACGTGGACATGGCAATTTGCAAGTGTATACTTATAGAACCTGTTAATGCTCACGTAAGTTATAACTGAGCTCTAAAATTGTGCCTTTACTTGAGAATAGGTAACACAATATGTGAACAAAATAAGTCTCATGGTGTGTTGTTCTATAAAATGGAGTGTTCTGAAATGCAAACCTCTAAGGTTATACAACTTATTCAAATTGAAGTAATTTGAAACAGCCTGTTTCTGGTTAGTTTTAAAATATGCAAATAAGAAAGGTCATTTAATCCATTCATTTTCATTTATGCCATTTCCAGATGGGATCTTAACTGTGCATTATGAATTCATTCCCACTTTTCATCTCTTGACTACATCTTAATATTTGAAAACAGATTGATGCTTAAATATTACAAATTGAATTGTAACCATTCTAACGTATCTCAGCTCAAGATATAAATTTAAATCTTTTACAATGAAGCATTGTTGATTTTACCTTGTGCAGTTTAGCTGTAGGTTTTAATGATACACATCTCAAGAAATTCATAATGAATTTGAATAACAACAATTCAAGAATGAAGAAAGAATTATATTTTATACACTTCTACATTTCACCTTGGGTTGGAAAAGACCTCATAACTTTTTGAATTGCTAGAATAAAGTGGTTTTTTTAATTTATTGATGTATTTAAGAAAATATCTTTAATATTTTTAATTAAAAGAGAAGTATTCAGTTTTAACAAACAGAGTTTTCCAACTGTTATTGCTATTCTTCTATAGAGATGAGTGTTAAAGGGAGGTAGCACCTAACACACCGAAGTCCATGATTTGAGAAGACCCCAGAGAATTAGAGAACATTTTTCTACTTTTATTTATCCTTTTAAAATCAGATCTGAGTCATATTGTTCTACCCAATTTCAGTTCTTTATGACCATTAAAACAAGTGCTTCTGTTAAATTTACTCCAAAATTACTGAGTGCCTTCTCAATGTCAATGCTATTTATTGTCTACATTTTAATAATGTAGAATTTGAAGATCAGTTTCATTTTTCGTATTGAGCCCAAATACATTCCTGGTGCCTAACTTCACCTAAAGCTAAAGTCCTGAAATATGTGTTTATTTGCTGTCTGATTTCAATTTATTTATATCTGTATTGCTGTATACACTATGGGACCAATTCTAAGATGGAATTTGAATTATGGGGAAAAAAGGCTTCAAATAAATATTCAAAGTGTCAAAAATTGACAGGTCAATTAAGGTAATGACTGAGTGAAATTGGACGTGGTAACTTTGGTTAGAGTAATTTCAGGAGAGTGTTAAGGAGTTACTTAGGAAGTTAAGCCAATCCCAAAGGTTTAATATTCTCCAACTATCCTACTTCCTCAAAATCCACAGGAATTTCCTTCTCAAATGTATTTAGTATTGAATATCTTTAAAATCCAAAGTCAGCAATTAACTAGGTAAATAATGAGAATCCTTTGAGCTGTCATAAAAATCCTTCTCTGTTAACAGCATCTCTATCACTACATTCATGATTGAAGGTGTCAACTCCTGATACTAGGTTTGATAGCCTCAGAGTATTTTTTCCACTTTTTAAGGTTCCAACTTTTGCCAATATAAATTAGAAAAAAATTACAATATTTTGTAAAGCTTTTTTTTCTCTGAATCAGACTTTGTGACTCTGCCCTTTACCTCACTTAACTGGGACAGGACCCTGGTTACATAGGTCTAGAGGCATTAAGAGAATGAGTGAAGGAAGAACACCTCCCATTTCTGGATAACCCTCAGGCAAGGTCGTTCATCCAGGCAAGAAGAGTCTCCTTAGGCACAGATGCCCAGGCTTCTGGCCATCTTCACCCAGCAGGATTTAAGGTTCAGATCCTGAGTCACACAAATACATTCTCAAATATTTTTTGCCTTCATTTCATATAGTCCTCTTTCTTTCCTGATGAATAATTTATGTTTTACAGAAGAGACGTGAGGAGACTGATTTTAAATTAGCACATAACATAGTGAACTTTGAATTTGATTTTTGGTTCCATCTGCCAGAACTATCCTGGGCTTCTCAAATGCAGGAAAAGTCACCAGCAGCAGCATCTGCCTTTCAATTTGCTGCCTTTGCTCTGCCATAAGAGCAATCGCATAGATTACTCTTTCTGTTGCTGTACCTACATCCCATGTAGTTTATGTATTCATTTTTCTTTTTTTTTTTTTTAATTTTTTATTGTGGGTTGTTCAAAACATTACAAATTTCTTGACATATCATATTCCACACTTTGATTCAACTGGGTTATGAACTCCCACCTTCACCCCATACACAGATTGCAGAATCACATCAGTTACACATCCATTGATTTACATATTGCCATACTAGTGTCTGTTGTG
>NW_025999900.1:52215546-52246032 GCF_001458135.2 Marmota marmota marmota
GCCCCTTTATCAAATATAAGATAGTTGTAGTTTTGTGGATTGGTTTCTGTGTCCTCTATTCTGTACCACTGGTCCACCCGCCTGTTTTGGTACCAGTACCATTCTGTTTTTGTTACTATTGCTCTGTAGTATAGTTTGAAGTCTGGTCATTCATTTTTCATGTAAAGTATTTTCTATTTCCCAGCCTGTTTTATGTTTTATCATACTTTTACTTTTAACATTTCTGTATATTTAACAAGACAGTGTATTTCTAGTGAATAGAAAATAATTAATTTTCAATTTTGTAGCTAATTACCTTAATCTTTGTGTGTGTGTGTGTGTGTGTGTGTGTGTATGGGGGGTGGATTGAACCCAGGGCCTTGTGCATGCAAGGCAAGGAGGCTACCAACTGAGTTTTATCCCCAGCCCTAATTACCTTAATCTTTAGTGTGATACATTTGTTTTCTTTTTAATGTATGAAATTAATGATATATTTCATTTTAAAATAGTATGTTACTTTATGTTGTTCATTACACCTACTCCTTATTACTTCTTTTTTTCTAAATTGATGGCTATAAGTCCACTTTTGCCCGTGCTATGGCTTGTGAAATGCATATGTAATTTATTGAAATATAAAATTATCTTTGTCATTTTGTCATCTTTTTGTATCATATTAGAATCTCATAATATTTTGGATCCAATTTTGTTTCCAAATTAATGACTTATTATTGTACATTAATTTTTTAACCTAATACAACATTTAATACTTTTATTTAATTAATATTTTTCTAACATAATTTCACTTGTTTTGACAACTGTTCTATTTTGCATCTGAGACTTTTCACCCGCGCCTCTGAGAGTTTAATCCCTTCAAAGGAGATTTGCAATTTTTTTCCCTGCCAAGTAACACTACTAACTACTCTAGGACATTTTTTATATTAATTCATGGAATGTTCATGTAGGAAAATTAATAAATGTATGTTTTCAGTGATTTTTTTTTCACAGCTCATATTTTGAAGACCTATAACTGTTGTGAGATACCTACATAGTCTAATGCCCCAAGATCTTTGATGACTAAGAATAAGAGTCAATCAACTCAGGACCTGGTACTGCTCCCATAATTTTATGTTTATATTCCCCATGCTAAGCTATACATTTAGAAAGTGTTATTTATTATTATTTTCTCCATTATGTTTTGTTATATCTTATGGTATTTTTGTATATCAACACTCCAAAATAAAAGAATTGCAAATCAATGTATTCTTTACATTATAAATTCTCCCGTATGTGGAAGAAGCATCAGTCTTTCTACATTTTCATTTAGGTTTTCTCAGTTTTCTCTTTAAATATATTCCCACTATGAAAGGCTCAGAGACACAGTGTGAGGGGAAAAAGCCTTACAGATCTTCACAATATTCATAACTGAAAGGAGGTTTTCAAAAGAAATTGTAATTATTTTCCAGTTCACTCTGCTGTTTTCAAACTACACCTAAAAATATATTGCACACTGTAAATATTTGGTAACATTGATTTGTTCCTTTTGTAGCCTATACAGAATTATTTTATCAAGAAAGTGACAAAATTAAATTCCTGATTTGAAACCTCCTAACCTCTAATTTTATGATGAGTTGTCATCACAATTTTTCTTACAGTGGCATATCATTAGTTTTAAAACGAAAGCTGTTTAACAAATGAGCTTAAAATTCTTCTTCTTTTTTTTTTTCTTACCAAAGCAGAAAGTGTTCTAAGCAACAAAAGGTAAAACAATAAGGTTGCTTTGGAAACATTAAAGGAGAAAACATCTTGAAAATTATGGTGGAGGAAATTCAGGTGCAATGGTGTCATGCTGCCTGAATATTCGTTAATTCATAATAGTCGAAAGACATTTCTTGTGAGTTCTAAACAAAATAAGGCTAACTTTAGTTCCCATATGGGCATGACATTTTTGTATAGTGACTTCACTTTATATTGTGTAGTAATGCATTTCCACACTGAATCCATTGCTAGTTTTTTTTCCTACAGTGTACCTTTTTCTGCCCTGTAAGAATATAAATACTGTAAGAGCATAGCTATAGCATGCATTCTACTTTTTTCCTTGACATAGGTGACTCCTCTTGCTAATCACTGGAAATAAGACTTGTAAATCAGGTTTGATGTATGTTTAAATCTGTTTTCCTTTAGATTGTCCCCAATATAATATTGTATCCCTAACATAATTCTCAGTCTTAAACACTTGAAATTTTATGTTAATTAGACATTATAATGTGATGAATTCATTGTTAGAAAAATCTCTTACCATCTTAATGTTAAACAAAATCCAGATTCATTCAATAATCTAACCATTCTTTGTAGTCCCTGAAATAAAGTATTTTCTAAAAATATTATTTTATCAGGAACATTTTTTTGTGATATATTTGGAGTTTTCAGGGAGGATATAAAGATACTTGATGTGAATAACAGTATAAGAGTGAAAGGATTTAGATGAAGTTCAATGTAGATTTAATGAACACCTATTAATTATGAGCATCATGTAGAAGGGGGATACCTTTGTGTACCAGCTGAAACCCCTAACACTAGGGAGATTCGAATCTGATGAGAGGATGTAAACACACAGAGATGCTAGCCTAAGTTGAAAATTGCTGAAAACCATGTATGAAAAGAGAGACTTATTCAAGTAAGTGTGCAATCAGATAGTCCTCTTGAATTTTTCAGGAGTTGAGCAAATCTATTAAAAATATAGGACAACTCATTCAACCCAGACTCATCAAGGAAAGGTGGAACATATTTCCCCTGCTTTCAAAAAAGGTATCATGCAGGCTGGTCTATTTTTACTTCTTCTTAATTACAATGGATACAGATAGCCACTGTGCCCCGAGAGCATAATGTTGGTATCAGAGTAATTGTTAGGCTTTTTACTAAAAGGGAGAGAATGATTTATCCATGGAAATGTTTTCATACCTATACATTCTTAGGACTGGGAAACATCTTAACTGGCATGGACAATCATGGTGGAGTTCACATTTGATGACTCAAGTCTACTTTAACCTTCATCTTTGAGATTTTGTCATGGGGAAATAAAATAGTGATAGTACATACTGTAGAATAAAACCCTGGAGGAAATGCAATCACATTATGATTGGGGAGTACACTTCAATGTGCAGATCAAGAAAACCCAGGGTGACTTGATACTTTTGTGTGGAGTTGTCTTTGATTTGTCTTCCTCAAATCTAGAAACAGGAGTAACATATGTTTGCATAAAGAAATTCACTGTAATGAAATAACATGGGTAAATGGAAGATTTCTTCCTTGTGAAGCCAATCAGCAAGGATGCCTCTCTTAGGGAGTAGAGGCTTCAGAATTGTCTGTGTGGAGCTTTGTCTTGTGTGCTCCTCTATAAATCTGTGTATGCCACTAACAGTCACAACCCAAAATTGCAGTCTGAGGAGCTCTTCTCATGGAGAACCTCCACTTTAGTAAGAAGAGATGAGTGTGACGGAGGATGGGTAGAAAATTAACCAATGCGCTATTAATAGCAAGTTCCAAGATGGTTCAGAAGGCAGACGTATGGGAACTTACTGCATAATATTTAACTGAAAGCTAGATGAGAGTCAAATTTGAGGGATCACTCTGCTGAAAAGGCAGAGAGCATCTAATTACTCACTCTTAAGTTATTCCCTAAAATTTTCGTTACCTTAGTTCTGCAGAGTTAAGAAAACTTAAGATCAAGAAGTACAATATGTAATATAAAATTATAGTTACTAGCATAGCACCAAGTATGTCCAGGCACAAATAAATATTTCTAGGTGGATATTATATAGGCTTGTGACTGCCTAATATGATTATTTATAAATGAAGAAGTAGAAATGTACAAAAGGAGATTCAGAGCAGGTTTTAATCCATTTTTCTTTGTTCAGCCTCAACTGAAAGCTTTTGAATAATATAGTGAGTAATCAAAAGCTGAATGCAGGCTTGATTATTCAAGCAATTTAGGGTTTTGTCAATCCTCTTCAAGAACACTCTGATGTGATCATAAAATGAAATTTCACTTACAAAGTTAAATATAAATAGAATATGTTTATAGGTATTAAAATATGACAGTATCTCAATTGGGGTGTTATTTACATGAGTGTTTTTGCTTTGTGAAAACTAATCAGGTTACATGCTTATGATTTCTATACTTTTTGTATTTATGCTATGCTTCAAAAAGTATGTTGTTAAAAATATTATGATGCTGTTTTTTGTCCATTATGATATACTGTCCAGTTATTGTTGAATAAGACAACATTGATGTCATGGGTCACATAGGCAATAAAAAAAAAAGGATAATGGCAGATACAAATCCATGTATGAAGGAGGGTATGGAAGTAAGAAAGAAGTTTTGATGAGACAATTTTGGAAACATTTTAAAGCTTTTAACTTGGCAGGACTGTTTCTGAAGAGCCATTTTTATGTGTATGCTGATGGCTATCTACCTGCTGCTAATATGCATAATTTTGTAAATAGCTGAGTCAAGGTGATATGGACAAGCAGGAAATCAATTGCCTGTTTGTGGTTCTTGTTAAATCATTTGTCTGCCTGAAAGTAATCTAGTGACATTCTGGCTTGAATGTCATGTAACCTGTAATCTTATTTCTAGATCAGAATTATGTCATATGCAAAACAAATAGTGAGTGTGTGTGGTGCCCTGGACCAGCACCCCAAAAAAAAGTATGAAGGGTGAATCTATAATCTCTATCACATATGAATACTCTGATATCATACACAAAAAATTTACTTAAAAAGCAAGCAAAGGTTTAACTTATTGACCAAAGTTATATTGGATTTCTCTGTGACTTATTTTTTTTAACTTTTGTTGCTACACAATCACACACACTTGTATATTTTTATAAAGATGGAATAACTCACTAAACAGGGAATGTGTCATTTAATGATTTAGTGACTCATTTGTGTATATGAAGTATCTTGTGGAGAACCTCTAAACCCTCTTGAGCCTTCTTTAGGCTTTATTGTAACTTGTCCGTTTTTCTTGTTTTCTGCTTTAGAGAAAGGGTTTGTTCTTAAAGAGCCCAGTAATGTCTAGGGTTTACAGGTTTAAGGTTATGTGATTTTCATTTTTCATATTGTCTTTATTCCAAGGATAAGTTACTATCAAAAATTTGAATTTTCAACTAGCAATAAGAGAGCAGCAAAAATAGAGAAATAGACAATGTTTGCCAGTAGTCCAAGAAAATACCTGAATTTCCTCAGGGTTATTCCATCTGAGATATGAGCTTGGTATGTTCTCTACAGTCTTTAAATTTTTCATATTTAACACAGTAGTATCTGCTATTAAGAGAGTACCTGTTATTACATAGGTAAGCTATTATATGTTCATCATAGCTTATGGCAGACCCAATAAGCATAGATCTTATATTTTAAGATATATATAAGATATTATAATCAATCAAGGAATTTAGGAAGCCAGAAACAGTATGCTAGTTTACACAAATATTATTTGTTGAGAAAAAATAAATCTCCTTTTTCTTTTTACAACAAAGACATAATTATGAAAATGAAGATGTGTTAAAATCGTATATTTTATTCAGAATGGTGTTTTCAAGTGATGCAAAGAGGACCAAGTTTATTATTTCATTATCTAAGTGAGCAGTAAGCCAACAAAACAAAAATCTTTGCTTCATAATTAAAAAAAATGACACTATGACACAATATTGAACTTTTGAAATACAACACGTTTTATTGCAAGTAAAAGAACATGAGAAACTTGAAATAACCATTACCAATCTTCAACTATTACCAGAAATTCCTGCCACTTTCATTTCTCATGAGAATAACTACACTCTTTCTTTAACAGGTTATTTTCAATGTACTAATCATTTGTCATTTTCTTTGGCATGATGGTTCTAGTTCTGTTCATTAATTAGAAGGGTAAGCAAGAAATGAAAAAAAAAACATTTGGTGATACAAATACAAGTGATTGACAGTCAAAGGTGAGGAAGATGACAGAACTGTTCAAAATTATTATCTCACTTACTATAAGCTACACTTGTCTCCTCATTCTAACTTTCGTCATTATCAATAAGCCTGATAATGCCTGGAATGTTCTTTCATGATTTGTTAAATTACTAAATGGCTAATAAACTCTTAAGTTTTATGCTGGATGGTAAAGTAATAAAACCTACATTGGATGTGTAAACAGACTCTACCCACTACAAATAGTGTAAGAGGAAAAAAATACAGAATAAAGATGGATTCTAAATTAGGCCTGTGATCTCATTTTTATTAGAGAATGTCCTTTTTCCTATGTAAAGCATTAGAGGGAGTAGAATTGCTATGAAATGTAGACTTTAATAAAAACCCACTCATTCTGTTTATTAAGTCCTGATTGTGCTTTGCCCCAAGACAAAAAGATAAATGAATCATTTTCTTTCCTCTCAAAGTGTTCCTGAACTAAGGGGATACAAATATGTAAAAATCTCTGTGATAAAGGATGACAAATACCATGACCAAATAAGAATGTGCTATAAATAATATTGGGTGAACTCATTCCTTAGCCCAGCAGGAGTCAGTCAAGTGTTCCTAGAGGTGGTATCTTGGACTGAAGAGTCCTTCCTGAGGAAAATCAGAGGAACTGCATTATGCAGACAGCATGCCTTATATCAAAAGATACACATACAGAATATAAACATTACACTTCCAGGCTACTACACATGTTTTGGATTAAAAATAAGAGCAGTATATGAATGGGAAGATGGAGAACAAGAAATTGAAATTGAGGAACGATATAATATAGATGTTTCAGGCCAATTGTTTAATGTTTATAGCCAAGGTACATCATTGAACTTGCTGTAGAGTGGCTGGAGAAATGTAAAACATTTTAAATAGGGTGTACCATTATGCGATTTCTATTTTAAGGAAAGAACTCTTTTGGTAAGGAGTTTTGATTTGGGGAGTGGTAATGGAAAGGGCTTTAGAAAAAAAAACATGGGAAGTCTGAAAAGAGAGGTTTTAAAAATGACATAATTGCTTATTTAGTGATCATGCGTTGGATATCTGCTTCCTATAACATTTTAATCTCCAAAGTACAATGATTTCAGGGAGATGCTCAGATTCCATGGATGGAATTCCTGTCAGGATCTATGCCTTTCATGTGAGATCATTCTTGAGAAGGGGAACGAGGCATTCTGAGTATCCAGTTAATATATTACACTACTTGTCTCTCCATCTCTGAGAATGGCACATAATGTGCAGACTGTGGGCTATTTGACTGTCTTCACTCGGCCTTGGAGCCAAAGAGATTTTGGTTTGGCATTGCAAGATATTTTGTGGCTCCTCCCACTTAATGGACTGAGCAGTGCAAGTGACCTCTATCTTCATCAGGCTAGGAAGACTGATCTCGAAGCTTGGGAGTTGGGCATGACCCTCTGAGAACTGGACAGCCCACCTCCTACCTTAATTGGCTAAGAACATTCTGTCGAAAGCCTTTGAAGTTCTCCCATGTAAATAAAACAAATGCGTCTCTTGCTCTCTCCCCTTCTAGTAAGGAAGCAGGACCCTTCAGGTCACAAAGCCATCCTGCCCCCACGTTTCAAAATTATTTCTGTGTCATGTGATTTTTCGTCGCATTTCTCAGCCAGCACATTTCACACAAGGGAAACCAAATTCATAGCCTGCATGGGATGCAGGAGACAAGTATGAAGAATCAAGAAGTGTAAGACTCGAGAGCAGACAGATAAACTAGACACACTGGAGTGCTATTGTCCAAAAGAAGAATATTATCAAATCAACTGTTTGATAGTCACCAACGTTTCTTTAATTCGTTCTGTTTCTTTCTACAGATGGATTAAAAAGCTGAAAGTAAGAATTTTATAGAGGACAGTGATGTCCAATTGATTTTCATGGCATAGAATCCTTTTAATTCTTCCCTGTGAGACTCTTTGTGTGTCTTAGCTCCAATGGTCATGAGTGGTAGCGTGTGTCAAGGGGATACCCCAGATGGTAGATATATTCAAGAAAGACCCTATAGACTAGTTTCCATGTTTGTGATAGACAAAGGTAACCAGTTAGAAAACACAATAAACCAGATTCAGTGTTTTGGGGAGATATTAGTGCTACCCTGCAACAAAAGTCCAGCATGGGTCACCATCTAGCCTCCCACTGTGAGCGTTCTCTGTGATCTGCTGTAACCCAAGGTCAGCCATCAATTATCCAACCTCTCCTGCTTTCATCCCATGTGTACCTGGAGCTCCCTGAATTTTGACTGAAGGTGGACCTTAATTTTATGCCCACTGAGCTGTATGTTCATTTGTAGAAAGATGACAAAGTCCACTGTGGAAGTGAATATTTTATTAGAGATTCATATCTTCAGGCCAGGAAGTCAAAAAGAGATGTCATCTGATGTCAGACTGGAGAACATTTTAGATATTGGAGTTAGTTAAAAACATGAAAATAAAACAATTCTTATAGATGTTTTGATTGTAGAGCAGGAAGAGAAACAATTTTCCAAATTAATCTCTCCTTATATCAAGGTAACGTCTTAATCCATGGCTATCCACTGAAAAGAATAAGTCCATGTTTATTTGAAAAGTTATTATGACTTTATTTCAGTATTCCAAATAAATATGGGGCAAACAATGGCTACTAAAATTCCACCAATTCCAAAATGTATAAAAAAATCCAAGAAGTAGGGGCAACTGCCAAAATTTGTCGAGGTTGATTAGTCCCGTGATGATTTAGCTTAGGCTATGCTCCAAGCAAAATAGGAATGACATTATTGAAGCTGTGTTCTTGATTTTCCTGAATAAATTTGAAACCCCTAATGGGCTAGATTATTCAGATAAGCACAGATACAACTACAAACTTTACAAGCCTGTTTTAAAGTGGGCCTAACCTGCGAGACTTAATAACTCATAATGGGAAATGTTTTGAATTTACACTTGAAAATGGCTATTGTGCTTAATGAAGCATGCCTTACAATATAATTTGATGGCATTGTTCATATAAGAATGGATCACAACTGTCTATAGTGGTATTGCAAATACTTTTTCCTCAATATGTTACAACCCAGTGCTTCTATGGGTTTACGAAAAGAGATTCCCAAAAAATGGGCCCAGGAAGACTAGAATACACAGCAATGCTCATTAAGCAAAGGCAGATAAAAGAAACTGAATGATACATTCAAAAGCCTCTTGAATAATCCCCAACTATGACAACTTCAAGGGACATATTTTTTTTTCCTTTTAATTTTACTCAAAGTGGTATGTAAGGGGGATGGAGTATAAATTCTGCTCACTAAAAATGTGCAACCATAATGGTTATACAAAACATATAAAATTATAACTTTTCCGTTAGAAGGGTTTTCTCTGCCAAGAAGAAACATGATAAAGACATAAATATGCATGCCTTTTGTAGGTGTACATATAATACCATTTGTTAATGCTCAGATTTTTTGAAATGCTAGACCATTTATTTATTGATGTGTAACTTTTTTATATCTAAAAATTATCTGATACGAGAGTAAGTTAAAAGGAAAAAGGAATTCTTATTTTCATGTCGTTTGGTCACTAAGCATTTGTTATGAACTGTGTACTTGAAAAATTATCTTCCTTTGAAATAGGAATTTAGTGAGGTTGGGGACAGCTGTTGATATTTTATTATGATGATGATGATGATGATTACTATATTTAAAAAAAATAAGATATATTGAGCATAACATGAGAAAATATTGAAAATTTCATACAGGACTTATAGAAATTACATTTAAATAAGATTGGACATTGAATTATCCCCCCATTAATATATGTATATATTTCTTTGGAGATAATTTAATTACAGGTTAATTTTTAAATGCATATATATGTGTGTATATGTCTATATCTAATATCTTCATATATTCACCTGATAATCAGAATTATAGTGTTCATAAATGATTTGACTCTGTTACAACTTCCTTGACCCCAAGAATGAACACTTACATTGGAGAATTTTAGGCACTAAAATTCTGACTAATGTCTTGGATAGATTGAAATATTAAAGCCATGTGGTATCTTTCTGGACCACAGAAATTACACAATTTTGTTACTTTCTAAATCTGTTATATTTCAAGGATGGGCCTGGTAAAAAATCCTATTGAGCAGAGCAACATAAATAAAAAACTACCACCATGTCTATAGAAAATTTACCCAATTCCTGAGCCCATTAGGAAAAAAAAATAACTCCTAGCTTCTAAGGATCAACAGAGATTTCAGTTCTAACTAGATTTATTGTGTTCATTGCTGAATTTACTTTGTTATTCTAAGATTTATATCAAACAATATTGAGTAATATAATTAGATCTATGTCTTTGTATCATCAAATCTTTTACTATTGGGGGAAAAAGCTATATTAAATGTAAAACAATATTCCACATGCTCTTATTTTGCCCTGGTTGCTCTTCTTTTTCTGTGGATGTATAGGGGGTATTTTGGGGGGCCTAAATGGAAACATCAGCTCAGTGAATCTCCATTCCTATAGAAAGCTTGCAGGAGGCAGTCCCTGTGTTCATAATTTGTGAAAGAAGCCTGTTGTATTTCATATATATTTTAAATTCAGCATTGTTAGGGTCATTGATCCTATGGTCCCTTCTTATCTTGTGCTTGGGCGGAGAACTTGATACACCCCACACAAGGCCATGTGTTGAACACAAGGAGTGGCCTCTCTTTCATTTTCTTCACAGGTTTTTCTAGATCAAAGCAGCAAAGTCTTCCCACAATGATCCCAGCTGCCTATAGAGAGAAGCACTATAATTTCAATACTTGCATTCTACAAAAATTAAGAGACAAAGAACCTAATACTCAAAACTCAGCTTCCTTATGGTGTGCTGAGATCTCAAACCATAAATCTAACTTCAAGTTTCTAAAACTCTAACTTTCAGAGTCAAGTGCCTCCTTATCTCTGTCCCCCTTCCTGCTGGGCTTAATCTACATAATCTAATTGTGCTGCTTCATTTTTTTTCTACTCCTTTCCTACCCCTTCTGAATGAGCTTTTTCCTTTGGGATTTATCAGGAAAAAATGAAGAAGAAGAAGAAGAAGGAGGAGGAGGAGGAGGAGGAGGAGGAAAAGGAGAAGGAGGAGGAGGAGGAGGATGGGGGAGAAAGGAAGGAAGGAGAAGGAAAGGAAGAAAGAAAAGAAAAAGTTAACTACAATGAAAGTTTTTCCTATGCATTAGGAAAATTTTGGGGGAATTTAATATGTTTTGTTAGATTCTCACTTGCTTCAATTGTAGTTCTGTATCAACATTAATTGCTTGGCCTTCAGATGAAAACAAAATGAAAATATTGAAAGGCAGATGGCTACACCAGTATGTACCACTAGCCAAAGTATTGCCATCTCAGTAACTGCTTATATAACTCTACTTAAGTCTGGATTTTCTTTCAAGACTAGTTGAAATGTCATGCCTACTGAGACATTCTGACTGTTGGACCAGTGTCCCCTTTTTTTCTGGCCTACTTTGTGTAGCCCAGGAATGGTTAAATAGAGAACATGTGACATGAGCTGTGGTTACCAGGACAGCTTTGTACCATGCAGAAAACATAAGGTCACCAAAGCTGTTTCCCAAGGATGAATCTCTTGCTGCATTCAACTTTAATCCTGAAGATGTTCATTTTTCCAAATTATGGGAAAATACATGTCCCTTATCAATATCAAAATAAAACCGTAGACACAGTTGGACATAGAAGATGTAAAATGATAGACAGCTTTCAAAAAGAAATCTGAACCCATACACACCTGGAGACATATTTTAATAGCAAAAAGAGTCGAGTTTTCACAAGTTTTTAGAGGAAGAGCATGAAAAATTCTGAGTCCTTCTTGATATGATGATATCACTATAATTAAGTTAAATGTATAGTTGCATACCAGACGGTGGTTATTCTAGTAGAATCAGTCATTCCAAAATTTCATGTATGATTTTGACTTCTAAAACTCAAGTTAGAAATCCTTATATTAATTGGAAGACATCTGGCTTACTGGAACCCAACACAACTTTTAAGAAGAATATGGTACCCAGCGGAAGAATACTTAGCTCTCTCTGTTCCAGTTCTTACTGGATATACTAAACCAGTGAGCACACATTTCATTAAGTCTCTTACCATTGGATAATGATTATATAATGGCTTTTATGTTCTCTAACATGTTCTTGGACTTAGGAGCTATCTCCTGTACTTAGCCATATGTGTGTAAGGAAGAAAGATTATACCAACATAGGCCAAACATAGAAGCCACAACCTTGACTTTGGTGACCATCCTAGGAATAGACATGTTAGTTGGATCAGTAAGCCATGTCACCAATATTTGGGATTTCAAGCAGATAAAACATATTTCCCCCCTTTTTTGTGTCTAAAATGTTAAAGTAAAATCTGGATGTAATATTAATAATTTTTCTTATCCCTTTTTGAAGTTTATCTGTACTAAAGAAAAGAAAGTGAAGTGAAGAGAGAAGTCCGTGCTAGCAAGAAGATGGCAAAATCCTGGTGGAAGTATTTTGAGGGGCCATATCTTTCCCATTTTTTTGTTTGTTTGCTTGTTTCTGGAGACTCGTAACATTCCCTTACGTTAATTTGTCTCTGTTACCTGTGCTATATAGAAAGCCCAAAGAATGTGGGAAATTTGTGGGAAGAAGCATAGAAGTCTTTCCACTTAGACTTTAACAGACTGAAAATATATTTTCTTCACCCAAGTTTATATAAAACAGCATCTGTCTGGGACATCAATAAGAATCTCCTGGAAATCCAACAGCAGGAACCTTAATTCAAGCAGGCATTTTGAAAAGTAGAAAGAGAACTGAAATATCACCCAACAGCCTTTCTCAGGATGTGTCATTTCCGATGGCACCTGCTCTTCTTCATCTATATCTCATCCTTTTTCTTTGTCTATCAATTTTTTCTGTGCTTAATAAGTATGCCCCTGATTTACTAAATTATTGGGTGGCAGTTAGCCTTGCTAAGGTACCAGATCTCCCCTGGCTTAATAAGAACTACAATAACACAATACACACCTTTTTCCTGACATACTATGCAGGTTAAACACAAGAAGATGATGGAGGCTCTATCCAAATCCATCAGTAATAGTAAATCAGGAACTAGTCATAGGAAAGAGTGAGGATCCCAACCTGTCTATTTTGTTGAGGCACTTAGAAGAAGTACTCTTGTGTCTCACATACAGCATAGAAACTAGGAGGTTGCAGTGACATCTAAACCACTAAGAGTACTGTTGGGACAGACTGTGGTGTCTGCTTTCCAACAGAACTAATGGACTGCCTCTCCCAACTCTACTGCACTGTAAAAGCTTCCTAAAATCTGGAACCTTGAAACTTGGTCTCACTGGCCGCTAGAGGATCTATGAGTTTCAGGATATAATTTCCTTATATTATCCACAGTTATTTTTTGTCTTTGATTGAAACACCATCCTGATGATGATTAGAGCCTCAAGAGTTGGCAATTTTTTTCTTTAAAAGGCCCACTACTTCAGATTTTGCTGGCCATATGCAGGCATCTTATTTGTCATTAACATTGTCATTGTCAATTCCCCATAGTTTTTTTTTTTTTTTTTTCCCAGCTCTGGGACTATACAAAAAACAAGTTAGAGTTTACATATCCCTTTTCAATTCTACTGCTCCTTACCTTAATCTTTACGCTACCCAATTCCAGCTTGCAAAGAAATGTATTCAGTGCTATTAATCTTCCTAACTCAAACTGTTCCTAAAGATAGATTCAAAATATGCTCTTGTAGCCAGTTGATGTCTCCCTGAAGAAGCAGAGGTAAAAGTTTAAAGCCAAGAGTTGCTGCTGGCATAAGTACGTTACATTAGGGACGATTTCTTGGCTTTGCCAAGCTGACTCCCGCCAATCCACCCCATGTCAAACCTGTTCCAGGAAGCATATGACAGAAATGACCCCTACAGTTTCTGAGAGAAGGACGGAAGTTCAAGAACCTGTGATGAGAAGTTTGAGTATGCTTATTATACATTTTTAAAAAAGCAAACCAAATCTCAAATGACCTCTTTAGACTTTATTTCCAACTGATTTAAGTGAATATGAAAGTAGGCTGAATTGGCTTCAGGGCAGCTTTAGTGCCCTTCATAGACTGTACGCAAGACAGGAGAAGCTGTCTGTGGCTCCGAAATAAAAATAATAGATGCACAAGCAAAAACTAAATAAGTAAATATGCAAATGAATAAGCAAAATGCTATAAGGTTTCAGATTGCTGAGACCCAGCTGCAGATTGGTTTCACTAATCTCACTGTCACTTCAACTCCTAACACAGGTTGTCTCAATCTTCTGCTGCCTCCTATCAGGCTACATAGGGCTTATGTGAGAGGGGACAGAACACAACTGCTTTCCTATTAACAGAGTGGACTTGACCAATCATATTCATTGGAATGAGGAGACATTTTGAAGAAGAATAATGCAAGGAAATAACATAATGATAAATGTGATATTAACCCTTTTATTAAAATACAACCTCAAGTCCTTATTGAGATTTGGTAACATTTTGTAAACTTCAATTTTATTCAATGACTTTGAGGATACTTGAATACAATTGAAAAATAAATAGGCATGGCATTTGACCTGAGTCTTCAATTAGCAGAATTTCAGACCATGAACCCAATCCATCAGCAGAGATCCAGTCAAGCCTTGCTAGAACACAGTGGGAAAGTACAACTTTAAATAGAAAATACTTATAATTTGTTTATTTACTGATATTAAATCATATTTGATTTCGTATTACAAATTATTATCCCTCTTACATTCGTTAAATGATTACATAAATGGACACTTAGCAAGAGTCAAGAAAGAAATATGGTTGATTGTTTTTATGAGACTTTGCAAGTTGTTGCTCTGGTTTTTGGTAATGAAAAAAATAAAAAGTGCTTATGAGCTTTTTTTTCCCAAACAGTAGACATATTTAGCACAAACCAGTTTATGCTGTCTCTTGTCAACATTTATGTTGAATTAGAGAATAATTTGATTTCAGGTATTTCAAGTATTTAAAACCTTGGCACAGAGAAGGTAGTTATCAGCTCAATTATTCATATTTGATTTTTATATTTTTCCCTAAATAAAACTTGATTTAACTAAGTCTTAGTCACTTAACATGAATTCTGGAAATTTACACATTTGTAATTTAGATTCTTAATAATTTTACAACATTACATGGTTTTTGAAAGCCTTAAATAATGCCTGGTCACTTTCATAAGAGTCTTTAGGGTTTGCAAAATGACATGAAAATCATAAAAAATATGAATAATGAAATGATAATATTTGAATAACAAAACTTTAAATCTGATAGTCTGTTTTTGGATGATCTGGAAGTTGTTGAAAAAAAATTATTTTATCAACAGACATTCAGTCCAGAAGCTTAACTCTGAGTCCTATATAGAATTTTACCTTAATTGGAAGCTTATAATCTATTTTTATATTTGAGACATTTGTAGTGAAGCAATCAAAAACCTATTCATCCAGATTCAAAGCCCAGTTTTGAGATTGTATTAGTCAGGGTTTTTTTTTTTTCTTTCCTTTTCTTTTCTTTTTTTTTTTTTAATTGTAAGCAAAGTAACCAAAGTAACTGACGAGAACAAATTGGAGGAGGGAAAGTTTGTTTTGGCTTATGGTTTCAGAGGTCTCAGTCTCTGGTTGGTGGACTTCATTGTTTTGGGCCCAAGGAGAGGCAGAACATCATTGCAAAAAAAGGTGGGGCATAGGAGTGCTTCTCTATCCATGGCACAGGAAACAGCACACAAGAAAGAGACCAGGGCACAGCCACAGTGACCCAGCTCCTCCTGCCAAGTTCTACCTGCCTACAGTTACCGCAAGTTATTCCATTCAAGCTAGGATGGACTGATTAGGTGAGAGCTTTCATAATCAAATCATTTTACCTGTGGATATTTCTGCAGTAACACAGGACTTTAGGGGGGAGGGGCCTTTCATATCTAAACCATAATAGTTACTTAATACTTGTGCAACTTGGGGCAAGGGACTAAAACCTTTGTGGATGGATTTATGTAAAAAAAAATTTGCTTGTTAATCTAATGAGATTATCTTTAATTTGATTAGTGTTTAAGTAATAGCAAAGTACTTAACAGGACCTAAATTTCAAATTATTAAGAAGTGACATTAAGGGGCTGGGGTTGCGGCTCAGCGGTAGAGTGCTTGCCTAGCACATGCGAGGCCCTGGGTTCGATCCTCAGCACCACATAAAAATAAGTAAATAAAATAAATAAATAAATATACGTGTGTGTGTGTGTGTGTGTGTGTGTGTAGAAAGAAGTGACATTAGGATTGGTGTTTGCCTTTAACTGTATTAGTCATCTTAGTCTGTTAACAAAATACCACAAACTACTAGTGACTTAAACAATAGAAATTAATTGCCCCACAGTTCTAGGGGCTGAGAATTCTCAGATAAAGGTGCCATAAGGCTCGGTTCTTCCAAGGCCTCTCTCTCAGCTTGCCCAAGGCCATATTGTCCTTGGACTTCCGGGACACTCCTGTGTCTTTTTGGCTCTCCTTATAAGGACACAAATCATACTGAATAAGGTTTCCAAATTTATGATCTCATTTAATTTAATTACAACTTTACAGGCAAAATTCAGTCACAGAGGGGGTTAAAGCTTCAACATATGAATTTCAGGGAAACTTGCTTCATAATAGAGAACTTGACTGGATTTCTTAACTTCTCTACTTAAGAGATCCTTCATCTTGATGAGGGAAATAAAGTTCTTGGAGACATTAAATAAAGTAACCAGTGGAGCAAAGGAAAAAGCAGATGGCTCTGTCCACGAGTGGTCTTTCCGCCCAGTAAAGTTCTCATGCAGGACTACCACATGGCCAAACTGGCTGGCTCCAGTTAGATTTTGGCCATCAGTGACTCCTGTGGACCTGTCTCATGAGATAATGAAGATGCTTTGTAGTACAAGAGAAGAAATGGATTGAAATAAACTTTTGAAATACAAATGTTCAATACTGTGATTATCACAAGCATCTCCCTAAGACTCACCAATCATTTGAGTTGTAAATTTTATTTGAGAATATCTGTCAAGTCAGCATGAGTGTTTTGCATAATTAAATGAGGAAAAAAAATTTCTGAGTTCTTCAGATAGTGCATGCTATGACTACTTATAGGAAATGTCAGTTTTAAAGTAGATTATTAAAATTATTCCAATACAGAAGGTACATGGGTTAAATATGCACTTTGTACATTTCTAGCAATAAACAGAAAGTTCGGTGTAAAAAAGCAAAACAAGTTTTCCATTAGAGGTGCCATGACAACTAAGTCTAGTTAATTTTATTTATTACAATGTTATTTTTCTCAGTCCACACTACAATATACCCAGATGAAGGTGAAATGTTTCCATGCCCTTGAGCAAATAGCTCTCCCCATTTAAATCTTCTTTGAATACTAGTTGAATAGAAAATAGGAAGATTTCAAAGAATGTTTTAAAATTCAATTGCTTCATGGTTTGAGTTCCAAGAATATTTTCCTGTTTCTTGCTCTTCTCTGGCATCTGAGGGCCTCAATAGCAGCCACTTATGTATCACGGCCTCTGGTTCAAGCAAATCCCATGTCCACTGGCTACGTTTTGTGATTTGCTTAATACAGGAGAATCTTGCTTTTCATTTTTCTTAAATACCCACTAAAATATATTTTGTTTGCCTTTGACACTTTTATCATGTTTTTATTAGTGTATTATAATTATACAAAAAGCTAGATTCACTGTGACATATTCATTTATGCACATAACATGATCTGCTTCACTTCTTTTCCCAGTACCCCCTCCAACTTTTCCTCCCCTCCTCCTTCCCCTGATACACTAATATTCTTCCTTCTCTTCATTTATTATTTATTTTTAACTGATGCAATATAATTATATATAAAGGGGGATTCATTCTGAAGTATTAATGCATAGACACAGCACAATTTGTTTGATTTCATTCTACCGTTCCTCCCTTTTCTGTCCGCTCCTCACTCCTTCTTGACTGCCTTTCTCTACTGTTCTCTTTTACATATTTTGAGATCCCATTTCTTTCATTTTCTCTCTCTCTAGCTTCTGCATATGAGAGGAAACATCCAACCCTTGACATTCTGATTCTGGCTTATTTCACTTTTCATGATGTTCTCCAGTCCCATCCACGTACTGGCAAATGCCACAATTTCATTCTTCTTTATTGTGGAGTAAAACTCCATTGTGTGTATAGATCACATTTTCTTTCTCCGTTTATTGGTGGATGAACACCTAGGCTGCTTCTATAAATTGGCCACTGTGAATTAAATGTTTTTGAACGTCAGAGGACCCCTCGCATATCGTGATGTATCATCTTACAATTTTTATACTTAGTTTAAAAAGTCACAAAGAAGATAATTTCTAGTGCATAGTAAATACTAACATTTTGAAATAACATTATTACATTAATGACTAGAAGTCTAAATGAATACAAATGTCATTATAAATTTTTGCCCACCATAATATAATAAAGTAGATTGCATAGAAGTTGAGGGTAGACAAGAGGTTCCTTAAGCCAGAGAGACTGTGGGAAAAGAACACAGGGAGATTGACCAATAGGTGCTCTTACTGGTGGATAGGAGTAAGATGTTCTGGTGTGTGATGGCCCAATGGGGTCAGTATAAAGAGCAATAATGTTATGTATATACATTTAATGCTTTTATTAGAGCATTATGGTTACACATAATAATTTAGTTCATTTTGACATATTCACAAATGCATATAAAATAATTTTTCCAATTTCAATCCCTAGTTCTATCTTTTTAATCTAATCTTTGTTACATCTGGCTGCTTTCTTTCACTGTACTGTCTTCCTTCTATTTGCTTATTGCTTTTTAATTGATGCATTATGGTAATGTGTATTCATTGTAGGACATTTATACATGCACATATTTCAAGAAGAGGAAAGAATTTTAAATGTGTTCACCATATAGAAGTGATAAATGTCTGAGGAGGCAGATACATTTACCCTGATTTAATAAATATCACATGATCATGCTACCAAAAGCATTATATAGATTTAATGCAATTCCTATTAAAATTTCAGTGGTGTTCTTCATGGAAATAGAAAAAAACAGTCATGAAATTCATTTGGAAAAATAAGAGGTCCAAAAGCCAGATAAATCCTTAGCAAAAAATAGCAAAGCAGGAGACAACACAATACAAGACCTTAAATTATACTACAGAGCTACAGTAACAAAAATGGCATGGTATTGGCACCAAAACAGACATGAAGACCAATGGTACAGAATAGAAGACCCAAGACTAAGGACATAAATAAAATTATTTCATAGTAGATAAAGGCATCATAAGCATAAATTTCAGAAAAGATAGACTCTTCAACAAATGTTGCTGGGAAAACTGGAAATCCATAGTAGCAAAATGAAATTAAACTCTTATATCTACTCTGCACAGAACTCAACTCAAAGTGGATCAAGGGCATAGACATTAGACTGAGACCCTGCACCTTCTAGAAGAAAAAAGTAGATCCAAAGATCTATCATGTTGGTTTAGCAATCAACTTCCTCAACAAGACTCTTAAAGCCCAAGAAGCAAACCAAGACTCAATAAATGAAATGGTATGAAACTAAAAAAAAAAAAACAAAAAAAACCAACTTCTTCACAGCAAAGGAAACAATGAAGGACACAAAGGGAGAGCCTATAGAATGGGAGAAAATCTTTCTTTGCCAACCTGCATCTCAGAGAGAGCATTTATCTCCAGGATATATAAAGAACTCAAAAAACTTAATACTCCCCCCAAAAATCAATAAATGGGCAAAGAAACTAAATAGACACTTCACAGAACAGAAATACAATTGACCAACAAATGCATAAAATTCCTACATTTACAGCAATTAAGAAAACACAAATTAAAACTACAGTGAGATTTCATTTCACTTCAGTTAGAATGGCAATTATCAAGAATACAAGTAACAATAAATGTTGGATAGGATGTGGGAAAAGAGCCAAACTCATACATTGCCAATGGCACTGCAAATTGCTGCAATCAATCTGGAAAGCAGTATAGAGATTCCTCAGAAAACTTGGAATGGAACCACCATTTGACCCATTTAATGCACTTCTCTGCATATATCCAAAGGACTTAAAATCAGCATACTGTAGTGATGTGGCCACATCCAAATTTATAGCAGCTCAATTCACAACAGCTAAGCTATGGAACCAACCTAGCTAGGTACCCTTAAACAGATGAATGCATAAATAAAATGTGTTATATATCCACAATGGAATATTATTCAGCCATAAAGAAGAACAAAATTATGGCATTTGCTAGTAAATAGATGGGACTTGAGACTATCATACTAAGTGAAATAAGTCAATTCCAAGAAACTAAAGGCCAAATATCCTCTCTAATGTTAAATTGCTAACAAATAATAAGTGGGTTGGGGGATAAGAATGGAATTTATTGGATTAGAAAAAGGATAATGAAGGGAAGGGAGTTATGGGAATAGAAAAGACAGTAGAATGAATAGGACATAACTTTCCTATATTCATATATGAATACATGACCAGTAACTACACATCATGTATAAAAAATTTGGAGGTTATACTCCATGTATGTGTAATATGTCAAAATAGACTCTATTGGCATGTATACCTAAAAAGAACAAATAAAAAAACACAATACATATGTACTGAAACTTTTTTATGTGTTTATGTCTGAGCTAAAATAAATTTAAATTAAATGGAAAAAATGAGATAAGGGTTTTGTTCTAAAATAGCTGAGTCACAATTTTAAAAAATAATTTAGTGAAATAATCAGACAATATGAGCAAGTTCTTCAAGTGGCACACATTTAAATCTGTTTTTTTCTGTTCAAACTAATGTTTTTCAATCTACAAATGATCATAATTTTACTCAAATCTAATTTTATATATGACAGTCTTCTATTGATCACCATACTATACTCTCTGCAAAAATAATTATATAGAGAGAGCACATATATGGGTATAACTATACCATATATATAAATGGGAGAACTGATATTTAAAACTTTCTTGAAACTATGTCTGAAAATACTTTTAAAAATCTTCTGGATTTCAACATTGGTACAATATTGTCAAAAAACACAATTTACAAATGATATAAAGTAAATATTAAGCATTAAAGATAACACATGTTAGTAATGCTCAATGAGAAAACACTATTTTCCCCTCAGTAGTTCCTGTATCTGGATTATCTAATTTTCAGATTTTGAAATGTAGATTATTATTTATATTTCTATTTCACATTTTTGTAAGTGAAAGTAATACATAGTTTATCCACATGAATGATGTAAAACTTGATATATGATAAATGGTATGTCAGACATCAAAATTTACTTTTAATAATCTATTAGCTGGAAAATCTATTTGATTTTCCTTAGCTTTAGTTGAAAATACCTCTTACAAAAAGTTCACTAAATTTGAGCTATTTACTTTCTTCATTTCCTTAAGGTACACCAAACAACTTTCTAGAACTAAACTACTGATTGTTTATTACATTAATTTCATTTTTACTTAGAAGACTCTTATGGTATTTAACCATGCCTACTCAGTAACATCAACTGTAATGTACTTAAATTCCATTTCTCAATGCAGAGAATTGGCAATATGCTTTCATCTTCTTACATGATTTAAATACATTTTCACTGAAATGTTTGACTTGTAGTAGCAGACCAAGATTTTGGTAAATAGGAGAGTCTCTCACCAGTAGAGATGATCAAAGTACAGAGTGATCTCTCAAGGCAGACAAACATCCTAAGTAGATTTTCATTAACTCTGATATTTGGAATCTACAATATATATAAAGTTCAAAAACTTTATAATGACCTGGTCTACTGAATGATCTACACTACCACCCTCTTCATTATATTTTACAAAAGCTCTATTTAGTAGGTTTTTACAAAGTCTTTCAATGGAAACAAAACATTAATTCTTCGAATATGTAGGATAAGTTCTCACTCTGGTTGCCAAACATATGATATTTCTGAATTCATAGCATCATAGTTTGTGAAACATTCTATTTCTATTGTTGTTTTTCAGAAATATTTATAAATCAGGGAAGACATCAGGCCTCTTGTGGATGTATGATGCCTTGAATAATAGAGAATTCTGCAACACTCGTATTTAAACTGCTTGGAGACCAGAGACTTGTACAATCTTAGGCAATGCACATTAGTGAGATTTGAAATGAGAAGAGTTTTATTCTCATATGATAGAAGAAGAACTATTGTCAAACAAGAATTAGGTTATGAGAAGCAGCTAGACACCACAAACACAGGTATGTTCTCAATTTTAGACTTAAAAAAAGGAAACAAATTGAAATTAATGATCTGAAGGGAACATTCTCAAAATTGTCTGTGCCCACACACCACATTTAATGTATCCCTTAGGATATGCATACTGCATTTTGTAGATCATAGCTTTAATACTGCTATAAATGAACAACAGTGGAAAGTGCATGGGTTTTACATTCAGTCTGACTTCTTTTTGAACTCCGGATCTGTAATTTACCACCCTTGATGACTCCTTAATATCTCTAAGTTATTTAATTTTGAATCTATGAAAAAGTGATATCGGTATCTAAGGTGATATGTTATTTTGTGCAATAATAACTGAAATTTCTAGTGTATAATCTGGTAGGTAATTAGTGCTCAAAGATATTAGTCCTGTCTTCTCTTTCTTCCGCACCAATAATGATGATTTTCCTTTGAAATCTGTCTTGCACTTGGCAAAACAAAGGAGAAATCAAATGCTTCACCTCAGCAGTCACTTCTTTGATGTAAAATGTATTTATTTAATTCCTACTATTTGCAGAACATTACAATCTACATGGAATTTATGCTCTAGTTTTTCAAAATTATTTTATAATTTTTCTACAGTTATCCAGACTCTAATTTTTGTTTTTTCTCACAGTACTGGAAATCGAACCCAAGGAGACTTTACCACTGAGCTACACCCCTAGCCCTTTTATTATTTTTTGAGACAGGGTCTTACTAAATTGCCCTATCTGACCTTGAACTCATGATACTCCTGTCTTCTTTCACAATAGCTGAGATCACAGGTATGCCTGGCTTCAGACTGTAAATTTTGCATTTGTAATCATATTAAAAATGTGTATGGGAAAAATATTGGGAACTATACTTAGAATATTCTTGTTACCTGATCATTGCATTATTTCTTCTAAAATCAAGTTTGAAATGGGAGGCAAGAAGGGATATTTCTCTCAGATGTGGAGCGAAAAAATAGGAAAAAGAGGAATTGCATGAATGCATTGGTTATGGTGTCAAGCAGTGATATCCCAACACATAAAGATGTTAACAGTGGTGGCCTTCCTGATGAGAAGTTCTCAAGAACTTTTGGCTTAAATGCTTCAATTTCTTCTAAAACAGGGGAAAATGTAGCAGGACCTTATTCACACTGGGCAGTAAAAATCAGCATGGAATGCCTTAGTGGTCTTTATTATTTCCCCCTGTGTTTTTAGGATGACCCAATGAGAAAGTCTATAAATGTGTTCTTTTTATTTTGTTAGATTTTATAGAAAAAACATTCAGGATTTGGTGGCTTAGAAGCCATTGACCATTCAGGTAATGTGTAGAGGGACATAGCAATCCTCTGACATGTACTTGATTTATTTTCATAATTTAATTCTTAGTCTAAAAATTTTTATATCCCTATCTTCCAAAATTGTAAACATACAGAAGTGTTTTAATAGGTAATGGAATTAGCACTTAAAACTATCACTTTTTCCTCCCCTCTATTAAATAAAGAAACAAAGGCTAAATATAACAAGGAAATGTTCATCCTAACATAGACTAGATAAGAGAAGCTTGAGACTTTGACAGGTTGTGATTAAAATTGTCATAGATTTAAGTATATAACATTTTCTTGAGAATGTCATTGTACAAAAATAAATTATCTGATTCTTAACAAAGGTGTCATAGCATTTCTTTTGGTCATGGAGAACTTAAAATAATCACCTGCTGAAAACTCACTGTAATTTGTAAAGACTAAGTCAAGGGGACATAGCCATATAAAATGCACTTGGAAAAAATAGGAGGAAAAAATAAAAATAATATAAAATAAATTAAATAGAAAGGCATAGAAAGGAAGATGAAGAGAAGAAAAATCTTCCAATAATCTTCCAAGCAATAACCCACACTTCAACAAAGGTATTTTTAATGTCAAAACCTATGTGTGCCCCTATTTTTTTGCAGTAAAAGGCAAAAATTTAATTATATTTTATAATTTTTCTATCTTCTGAATATATTAGAAAAGCCAAGCATGATAAGTTGGATACTTTGAAAATCCAAATATGGGTTTTTTACTCTTAACTTTCTGTGAAGGATGATAAACATGTATTAATGCACTTGTTTGTCAGTCTACCCTATTTCACAGAGTATTTCAAGTGTCTCTGAAATTTCAATTTGTAATGTAGGGCATGCAGATATAGAGTATGTACTCTCGCCTCTTTCTGAGAGACTGCTTCTTGAGTGATCTATTTATTCTCAGCATCAGGATCCTAATGACATCAAATGTGGCCATCTGGCTCAGTGGAAACACCAATAATTGGAAATATTGAGAAAACCACTAAAATGCAGAATACAATAATGAATTAAACCATATGCAAATTGTTAAACTATTAACCTACACACATATTTTAGTTTCAACAAACCATAATTATTATGCTAGCCTCTCTACAGCACAGTTGAAAGTCATTCTTAGCCAGAAGTGGATCTAAGATTTATTTCTTTTTTTTTTCTTCTTCTTCTTTTGTTAAAGAGTGATATCTATCTTCCCCTCTCTAATTCTTTACTGAAATTGCTCAAAATTCAGAACTTCATGTATGGGATATTCATAAATGTACTTGTTTAATCCCTACTTTTTTTCATATCTATATGCCAGTTTGTCTCAAATCTATGCAAAACACAATTTTAAGTGCATACACAATTTCCAATGCATGCTTTCAAATATATATGTAAAAGTCCTACACAAGACCATGCATTCATTTCCTAGGAATGCTGTAAAGAAATACCACAACTGGGTGGCTTGAAACAACAGAAACCTATTGTCTTACAGATCTGGATGCTAAAAGTCTGGAATCAAGATGTTGACCAGGCCTTGCTCCCTCCAAAGCCTCTGGAGCTATACACTCCTTTGCCTCTTCCAGCTGCTGGTAGCCAGAGGAGTCTATGGCCACATAACTAATTTCTGTCCTCATTTTCACATGGTTATGTTTCTGCAAGTCTGTCTTCACAGAGCATTTGCATTGTATAAGGATACTAGACACATTGTTTTAGGGACCACTTTGATAGCTTCAGTTTTACTTTATTTCATCTGAAAAGATTCTAATTTCAAAAAATGTCACCCGGGCGGGGTGCAGTGATATATGCCTATAATCCCAGCAATTCAGAGGAGGCAGGAGGATTACAAGATTGTGGCTAGCCTCACCAACTTAGTGAAACCCTAAGCAACATAGTGAGAATTGACTTAAAATAAAGAGTTAAAAAAACAAACAAACAACAACAAAAAAAAAACAATGTCGGATGTAGCTCAGTGGGAAGACATCTCTGTGTTCAATTTTCAATAACAAAAAAAATAAAATAAATAAACAATAATATCACCCAGAATTAGGACTGCAACAAACTTTTTAGGGGTCACAATCAGTCTATAGCTGACTAAAAATGTGATTTTCCTATTTGTTTAAGTTTGAAAGGATGAACCTGATTTGAGACTTTGTTATAGTGTTATAGCATCTTAGAATAAATCTCCACCTCAGATTTTTTTAAATTTTTATAGATAATTATTTTAAATTATCTATTTCAACTGTATTATTGTAATTATTGTTCCTATTTATTGTGGAATGTGAGTACTCAAACTGCTTTGGCTGCTTTGACAAAGTAATTCAGCAATTGATACTTTTTAGAAATTCTAAAAACCAAAACAAAAACTAAAATGAATGTTCTTATTAAAATAGGAAACCGATTTATTTTGGACTCATTCCTCCCTTGAGAACTCTAAAGTCTTAAGAAATGCTGGGGGTAAAAAAAAAAAAATACTGAAGGCATCAGAAAGCGACTGATACCCTGAAGAGGTGTGTTTCTGAAATTAAGTCAAGAGAAGGAGCCCATTGCTGAGCTCAGCCTTTCATTATGTGACTTCCACAGAAGCATTTTCTGGTTTCAAAGTGACAGCTGCTAGTCTCAGAACCTGAGAAGGGATTTTTGAAATGTTCTTGATACTGGAAAAATTAAAATTGAGGCTGAAATTCTAGAGAGTGAGAGAATCTCTGCAAAACATCTCAGGCTTTTGTTTGAACAAGAAGTCCTTGTTCTATCTGCGAAAGGGAAATAAACAGTCCTCAGGAAATAAAGAGTTCGGAGTTCATTCACATTAGTCCCTGATCCGATTAATTAAACTTCTAACTGCCTGAATGAAACAAAAGCAGCGTCTCTCTGGAAGAATGTAGCCACAATTCTTTCTAGTGTATATCACACAATCAAAACAATTGTCCATATGAAAATTAAAAAATGTATAAAAGAAAATATTGATAAATGATAGATATTAGAACACACTCATAGGAACTCTAGATTAGCCTTTTCTGATATGAATATTAAAATATTTATTGTGACTATATTAAATGAATTAAGATAATATAAAATACTTCAACACCATCTGGAAATTTTAAAAACTAATTAAATGCAAATTTGACAAGGGCACAAAAATAATACACAGTATTATGAATTTAGTAAGTTGGTTTCTCAGCAGATTAATAAAACTGAAACGGAAATTAGTGGATCAGAAGATACATCATAAGAAACTAACTAATTTGAAGCAATAAGAAAGAAAATATGGTGGGGATGAGGTTGTGGTTCAGTGATAGAGTGCTTGCCTGGAATGTGTGAGGCCCTGGGTTTGATCCTCAACACCGCCATATAAATAAATAAATAAGATAAAGGAGTCATTGCCAACTAAAAAAAAGAAAAAAGAAAAAAAAATGTGGTAAAATACAAAAGAGAACTCAAGAGATATCTGTGTGCAAAAGCACAGAGTAAGGACAGCAGTGATAAAAGAATAAAAATACAAAGAGTAATTGTAAGATGAAAGTAGATAAATACTGACCTTATAAAGCAATAATAAAGCACAAGCAAACCAAGAATGACAATGATTATATAATTAGTTAGAATGGATTCAATGAAATTCCAGTGCTATCATGTTAAGGAATAGTTTCAAAACAGTAAAAATATAAAATTATATTAAGAGTTTCATAACTGAAGGATATTGGAATGTTGAGGATAATGAGTAAAATTATGAAATGATGTATTAATATTAAACCAACAGAGTAAATGAAGTACACTAAGTAATAAAAAAGTTAGATACAAAATAGAGCAAAATCTGAGACAATTAGCAAATAAGGTGTATGTTAATCTCAAAAATATAATACATTAAAAATAAACAGTATAAATATTGAAACTAATTATAATATTGTTAGATTATATACAAAATTTGCTTCAACAAAATTTAATCTCATTTATAGTGTTAAAAAATCATGGATAAATATATTCCTTATGTAAAAGAAAAAAAACTGTGTTAGTTATACTACATAAAATTAAATTGAATTGATATAAAATACCTTTAAGAAATGACACATTACTACACAGAGGGGGCGATATTAAATAACAAGAAGATCAATTCACCAGAAGATACCAAAAACTTATATTTGTTTACCTCTTATATCATATCCTCAAGATACATAAAAAATAACAATAGCAAATAAAAAATAAATAAAATTTTTAGATTGATATTTTAATGTCTGATAGACCAAGACAACAAGTAGACAAAAACAGTATGATTTAGAATACTAGAACACATGATTAATAAAATATCACCAAATATATAGTAACATTGTACACAATGTCAGCGAATATACACTTTGAAAATACACAGAAAGCATTTATTAAAATGGATTTTTTAGAGCCATAAGGAACTTCTGACCAAGTTCAGAAAACTGATAAATAGTTCCATGTTACAGTGCTTGCCTAGCATGCACAAAATTCCTTCACTAGCATTGGAATGGATGGATGAATGAATGAATGAATGAATAAAATATTGAGGTATGAAAGATAATTTATGATGAGTAGAATTAAGCTTAATATTAATAATTAAAAGATAAATTATAGCATTTCTAAATGATTGGAAGTAGTGTAGCAGATCACTTCTAGACAACCTACAAAGGTTATATAAAGTCTCATATATTCATTCTATGGAAAACCAAACACCAAGAAAATTAAAACATTTTGCTGTTTGCATTAACACACATGAACCTCACAAACATTATACATAAAACTGCACGTTATAGGAGACCATTTAGCAACCAATTATGTTTTGAGGTTGAACAATTGTATTTACAGTGATTACGGCATTCCATGAGAAGGCTTTTATGAGCATACTGGAAATTTATTTTATTGATTTAAACATAGATTCATGGGACTATTTGTAATAATTTCTCAGCCTATAACACTAATCTGTACATATTATGAATTTTAAAATGAATATGGAAGTTTGGTTTTACATATTGGTTGTTAATATAATATGAAAGAACTTATTTGTTAGATATTGTCACTCTCTTGTTTGGGGCTCTGATTCAGCCTTGATTCTCCATTCTCAATGAATTACCTACATAGTTTCTGGGGATTTAGATATCTTTCGTATTATAAGCCCAGAGAATTTCTTGGTTTTAAAGGATGGCTCTTTTTCTATCACTGTGTTCCCCAACCTTTATGCAACCTGCTTAAGGGGATTATTTCCTGTTGTAACACAATGAACATAACTGCAATGTAGCACAATAAAGCAGAACGAAGTTCATATTGACAGGTCATTTGGTAAAATGAATGCAAATAACATGTCCCCAGTTTGTAACAGAATTAATAAATAATTGCATTTTCATTTCATAAATGGTATGCTGGAAGGGGAGAAATGTAAGTAATTTGTCTGAGTTTTCTTTAGGGGGTCAGTTGCAAAGTTGGGAATGGAGACACTCAATCTATTTCTCCACGTACCTCATTCCCTTGACAGATGTATGCTTTTAGCAAGAACTTTTCCCAGGATAGCACAATAGAACTCACTTGGTGGTTAACGTTCTTGTTACATTTCATACAGGAAGAATGAAAACTGAGTACATGCTTTTAGCATATACCGTGAATGTTGCAATACTGGCGACAGTGGGTTTACCCAACAGCTGTAAGATCACAAGTTCAGAGGAAGTTAGATAAAATGACTCTCTGAGTAAAGGTTTAAATTTGGAGAGTCAGATTTCAAAGTGCATTAGGGAACAGCAACTAAAAAATAATAACAATAATACAACCAAACCTAAAAGCAGTGACCTTAGCAGGGTTATTGGAATGGTCATCAGAGGAAAAAAAAAATCCCCGCAGCCTGTGTCTCCCTCTGGCTCAACACATCATAAACATTCAGCAAGTCGGTTCTCCCACATAAATAGGCTGCAGATGCAGAGTTAAACAATGGCAATGATTTCTGGTGATGAAAGGTTAGAGAACCAGTCTGGATCCCTCATTGTATGCTATTGTCTGCTCCATCTACCATCTGTCACACTGCAAGATTTTGGCACTGACCTAGAGGACTTACCCATGCCAGCCAAGTAGGAGACACTGAATTTTCTGTGACACTCCTAAAACTATATAGGGAAAGCCGTGGATTTCTTGGAGCCTTTGACAACATATTTTAAGTTTTGAAAAGTTACAGTCTGGAGCTTTGTTCTCTCAGAGTGATGTAAACGTTTTATATTGGTGTTTATGGGTTCCTGCTGGGTCATAGCAATGAAGTACTCAATTGTATGAGCACTAGGGATAGAAAAAAGTCCAGCTATCAACAACAAAGCACCTCATCTCACACACCTGTGGTTTCCTGGGTGAGGAGGTAGATTTTGAAACATGCAGGTAGTGAAAAATTTGGTGGAAAGCAGTTCCTATGGGCCTTTGGAAACTGTATTGCAGAAAAAGGACAGTATGTGACAGTAATGGTAGTATAAATGTGGATAAAGAGCATACATTAAAATTGAGCATACAGACACCAAAAACTTTACTTTTGATGTGTGTGTGTGTGTGTGTGTGTGAAAGAGAGACAGAAACATAAAGACATTTTATTTCTGTTTTGAAAGGTCACATATGAACAAGGAATTAAAAAGAGTAAAAAAAAAGGAAATTTACATGGTTCTACTTTTTGAAGTTTATTTTTTTTAAACTTTTTATTGTTGGTTGTTCAAAACACTGCATAGTTCCTGATATATCATATTTCACACTTTGATTCAAGTGGGTTATGAACTCCCATTTTTACCCCGTATACAGATTACAGAATCACATCAGTTACACATCCATTGATTTACATATTGCCATACTAGTGTCTGTTGTGTTCTGCTGCCTTTCCTATCCTCTACTATCCCCCCTCCCCTCCCCTCC
>NW_025999900.1:52249378-52269968 GCF_001458135.2 Marmota marmota marmota
TTCGTTCCCTTTGCCGGGTGACCAAAGCAACGGGTGAGTCCTGACCGGCCCTCACAGGCCCCATCTCAGTCCTGTTGCCACTGCCCATGAAGGCTCGGTTGGTATTTACCTCCACCGTACTCAGCAGGACCCGTACCGAGAAGCAGTTTCCGCGGGCTCCTTAGTCCTGGGCCAGAGCAGTTCCGGGAGCCGGAACTCGGCCTCTCCGTGCTGGGTGTATGCTCTGATAAGAGCAGGCTCCAAGAAGCAGTTTCCGCGGGTTATTTAGCACTGAGCCTGAGTAATTTGTCTGCAAGCCGCAGGCGAATGGCAGCCTGAAATTACCTGTTCTATGATTGGATGAGCTGCTATCAGTCGAAAACAGGGATGGTGACGTCAGCTCTCCAAGATGGTGGCCGCTGGCCTCCTCCGTGGTCTGACCGGTGTGGAGAACTGAATTGGACCGCTTCCTTCCCCCGTCTCAAACCCAGAATTCAGCACTTAGTATGGTAATTGCACGGCTGGCAGAAGCCCGCGGAAACTGCAGCGCTGTATCCCTGCGTCGCTATCTCCTTGTTTCCCAGCGCGTGACGCAGACTCTAGCCGCGGGGCGATTTGCTGAATAAGCAGTGTGACCCTCCGTGCGGACAAATCTCTCGCGTTTGAGCCCCCGTAGCCGATCCTCGTGCGATGGAAATCCTTCCTCCAGGTTCCGGAGCACCCCACTATTGCTGGAAATTCCTAACAAGATAGCCTTTAGCCGTCCTGACTCGTCATTCTCCCACACAGTGACGCGGCACACGGGGGCAATGCACTCCCCTCGCCGCCATCTTCCCCTTCTACTTTTTGAAGTTTAGAATCAGCCAACTTTCACAGAATTGGTCTGTAAGTTTACTCTCTGATTCCATGGGCCTCTTAGGAAAACAAAGATAATTCCTTCTGTATGTTTAGAAAAAATAAATACCATTACGAGCCAAGTATAAGAAGAACTTGAGACTCTGCAAAATCCAAATTTTCCTCCTTCACCCAGACGTACCCACAACACACACACACACACATACACACACACACACACATACACATGCACATAAAACAACAATGAACATGTATTTAAAAGTCTGATTAGAAATAAAGGCAGCAAACCCCCTAAAATGGAAAATGTACAGATATTGCCTTATTTTCTTTCATAAACAAATGATCATATCAGTCTGTCTGTGATCTTTCATCACTTCTTAAAGAAACTCTTACAGGGTAAACAAATTTTTTCCTGAGAAAGCACTTGTTCCTATTGTTCTGAAAGGTAACATTCTGTGGAGTGGCTTGGAAATAGTGACTTCTACCAGAAGTTAGGATGCATGTAGACTTCAGCATTAGCTAATGGAGCAACTTTATTTCCTGCTTGGACTTTGCCTCTAAATTATGTTGTCCAGTGGTCACTCACTCTCCTACCTCAATCTTAAGCCCACAAAGTTATTATTGATTAGAAAGAATCAGTTCCTCAGGGATGGGGATGCAGCTCAGTGGTATAGGGTGGTTTAGCATATATGAGGCCTTGGTTTAAATTCTCAGTATAAAAAAAAGGAAAAAAATCATATCATCACTTCCCCTCACTCTACCAGCTTATATGTATGCCAACATGTCCCATATTTTCTAAATGTCCAAATCTCTCTACCCAAACACTCTTGTACATCTCCCTTACTATAACACCTTGTGCCACCACTGCATTGGAATGTGCATCCATTCCATTCCTATTGCTCTTCTCAAAGGAAACACATTCTAGTGTAACTCTACTTAGCCTTAATTGGCAATTCATTATTTTATTCTGACAACTTTATTGAATGAATACAGGCACTCTGGATGTTGAAGAAGTACAACATCGTGAGAAAAATCCTCTTCTCTTTAAGTTCATAAAATAGAAAGGATGCACAAGTAATAGTTATAATGTTGATGGTGGCATAGCATGTTGTAATAAAAATACTCCCTGTTGTAATAGTTTTCCCTAAGTTTTGTGGACTCTCACGTGGGAAATAGTAACACTTTCTGCATTGATATATATGGAGCACTAGTCATGGAAGAGTAAGAAATGCATACAATGCATTTTGAAAAAATGAAGATTTCAAAGTATGGGGAAGAAGGAGAAAGGAATTCAAATGGAGAAAGGGGCAAAGCTAAGATTCAGAAATGTGATGGTCCATGGAGGAAGAAGAGTTGGCACAACCTGAATAATAGCACAACTAAATAATGTTAACTATTTTGAGAGTTCCTAAGACAATGCTTTGAGAGGGATTTTTTAAAAAGGACAATATCAATGACCTAATGTAACATCTTCAACATCTAGAAAAGTTTGTTAGTTATGTCTTCATCTCTGTGACCAAAATTCTTTACAAAAGCAACATAGAGGATAAACAGCTTATTTTGGGCTCAAAGTTTCAGAGTTCAATTCATGGTTGGCTAACTCCACAGCTGGGGCCCAAGGTGAGGCAGAACAGCATCCAGGAAGGCATGGTAGAGGAATTTCTACTCTGCTTATGACAGTCATGATGCTTAGGAAGAGAGACATGCAGGGGCAGTAGGGAAGATGCCACTTTCCAGGGCATGATCCCAGTTAACCACCTCCTCCAGCCATGCCCCACCCTCCTACAGTCACCACTCAGTCCATTCAAGTGAGGATGAATTGATTAGATTATAGCTCTTGTAATCTAATCATTTCACCTCTGGATTTTCCTGCATTAACACAGGAGTTCTGGGTGGGGGGTGGGGGGGTGGGGACCACATCATATTCAAACCATAACAAAAAGAAAGTACTAAATAAACCCAAAGTCAAGAAGAAAAATGATATAAGAGCAGACATCAGTAAAATAAAAAGAGACTCAAATTTGAGGAAGTTCACAATTATATTACCCTTGTCCAAAAACTCAAAACTGGTATATTGTGGATACACTGTTAGGGACATGGTAGTCATGAGAATAGTAGTCATGACTACCATGTCCCTATCAAAGATCCACAGCTTTCTCTAGGTCAGAATAAGGGTTGTACCACACCTTGCCACAGTCTTTGCCTCTATTTTCTACAGCCACATAAATTTACTACAAAACGTTCTGAAACTAGCCCCTAATTTATGATATTCTCTCATAGTCCTTTAATGTCATTGGGGTTTCTTTCTCATGGATCATCTCTTAGTTGATCTCAATTTGAGATTATTTTATTACTTTTTGCAATCCATGATGGTTTTCTACACACACATTTCTTTCTGGTTAGTATTCCCAGTTGAGGCTCATCCATCACAAAAACTGTCAATGACCAAGTTGGATTTTGGGCAACTCTTTACTAACTTTTACAGCTAGGATTACTCTTATTGCCTAATATGCACAACTGAATCTAACTGATGACTTTCTGAAACCCAAAACCCCTTAGTGACCCTCACTCCCACTACAGTTAAGTCACAATCATCACAAGTCTGTCTCATTACACATGGTATATTAACACAGATTGACCCTCACATAACTGGTCCAATAAACACTAAAAATATACAATAGGGTGTGGGATTGTGGCTCAATGGTAGAGTGCTCTTTAGCATGCATGAGGTTCTGGATTTGATCCTCAGCACCATATAGAAATAAAACAAAGAAATTGTGTCCACCTAAAACTAAGAAAATTTTAAAAATATGCAATAAAGTTCCAACTTGCTTCATTATGAATTCAGTCTTGTAACTCTTCAATTTGCTGTGATTGATACTCAACAATTCATTTAATTGTGATATCCAAAGTAATAGCACCTAAAGGATCCCTGTGTTTAAGTGCCCAACAGCTATAATCTCTTTTCTGAACACTTCTCCAATGCCTCTGCCCCCTTCTATTTTGTATTGCATCTTTTGCACAATTCAAACATTCTCTTCACAGTGTAACTTTCAAATATCTTCCATGCATGAAACAATATTCCTGTTTCATATTCCACCACTCTGGTTATCAGCCCTTTATTTCTGGATTTTTTTTTGGTAAATTCAGAAATTATCTTCTTTGGATAAAAAATTAAATTTTATGACCAATGTGATTCTGCAACCTGTATACTCAGAAAAATGATAAATTATATCCCATCTGATTCAAATGTATGATATGTCAAGATCATTGTACTGTCATGTGTAACTAAGTAAAAGAAAAAAATTAGATATTTTTGGAAATAATTTCATAATATAATAGTAGGCAGAGTCTAAAAATAATGTTAGCAGTAATTACAAGTTAAATATTTTGCTATTTTTAATTAAAAATAAATGTTCATCTAAAATTTTATTATTGATATTAAAGTGTGTAAAAATTAGAAGTATCCATCCTCCAATCCAAAAATTATGCTCTAAAAGCATATATTACAAATTGAAAATCTGGAGTATCACTACAATTCATTCTTATGCTTATAATAATTGAATAGTTACAAGAAAACCATGCTTTGCTACTTCTTTTACTATGTTTATGCTCATCTATCTATATAAATATGTACATATTAAATCACTTAATTTTGTTAACTAGAACACACACACACAAACACACACACACATTCTAAAAATAAAATAAATACTTATGACCATTGCTTTTATTGACCTCATAGGAAGTTACACAAGAAAAAAAAAAGTTTCCTCTGTGTGTCAATCTACCTTACTAACAATCAGCTTTTTCAAAATTGTGGAAAACAGCAGCATTGAAAAGAGGAAAAATAGAAGTTTTCTCGGAATGAGATCATATTATCTTTAACATGCAGATCTGTCAAAAAAAAATTTAAAGTCTGCTCAAAGATCTGTATTGACTTAACTAACACAATTTGTCCTTGATTATAAGAATCTGGGTATGGCAATGAGCTACAATGGGTCTCAATTAGATTTTCAAAGTCATTTATATTTCAGAAGCTTTCTTGGCTCTTCAACTTGTGAATCTCTTGTACATCAAAGGTTGATAAAAATCTGATATGACTAATGGTTACTATCATTTAACATAAAAAGTACAATATATCAGAATGCCTCTGATCTTGTATGCTTTATTACTGGTTGCTATAAAATTCTACTCCTCCATATATTTCCAAAGATTTAAAGTCAGTGTACTATACAGATGTAGCCACACATCAATGTTCATGGTACACAATAGCCCAATTTGAAATCAACCTAACTACTCATCAACAAATGAATACATAAAGAAAATGTGGTATATATACACAATGGAGCATCACCAAGAAATAAAGAACAGTGAAATTAGGGCCTTTGCTGGTAAATGGATGGTACTGGTGAATACTATGCTATGTGAAATAAACTAGACTCAGAAAGTCAAAGGTCAAATGTTTTCTTTACAATGCAAAAGTTAGAACAAAATAGCAGAGGTGGTAGGGGTGGGGAGTCCAACATGGGAATATTTTCATGAAAATAAAAGACATCAGTGGAGTAGAGGAAAGGGAAGGGCAGGGAGAGTAAAAGGGAAAGTACTGGGTACTGACCTAAAGCAAATTAAATTACATGCTTATGTAAATATGTCAAAATGAACCCTAATATAATGAGTATTTTATAAAAGCAAATAAAAATATATAAACAAAAAAATTTCAAAATCTTAGGAAGGATAAAATTAGGAAGATTTAGAAAGAAGATATTCTACTTGGGAAATAAATCTGAAAAAAGTAGAGTTATCAGTATTCAGTATAAAACAAGAGATTGCCTCCCTATAGGAGCTTCCATTTCTGATCCTATATTAATTTCTGTAATGATAATTTGGGAACTGAAATTAAAACTGTATATTTTTATTTTATGAACTTTTGACAATGTTTGGATCTCCTTGATTGAAGATCAAAAATTTTGAAAGGGAGCTATTTTGTTTTTCCTGACTGTGACATCTAGGTTATTTTTGCATTATGTTTATTTCAACAAATAATTGATGTCTTAATGTGTCAATCTGGCCTGAGAAAAATGACCTACTTTTGCACAGTGACCACTGTTGTGAAACAGTTTCTCATTTGCTTTGATTGTATCTGTTATAATTGAGATGATGCTCTTATTAATAACCTGAATGGAAAAATCCAACTGAAATATGCTATGCCCCAGTAACAACTATGAAAGTGCTGTTGAAAGCGAAAGCCTATCTTCCCAGGGTCATCAAGTTAGCATTGTATAAACAAACTTAGATCTTAATATTGAAAAGGTCCAGGGAAGTGTTTGCCATCACAAAATGGCAATGGAAATGTTAGGGTGAGTATAATAGTTAGACTGTCCTGATTATATTCCTATCAATACACTTACTTTCTTTTAAGATTGGACATACATGAAACTGTGCAGCTAATGTTAGCCCTGTTGCTGTTCACTGAAATATACATTTTATATAGAACTGCCGCCATGCTTATACATTTATTAAATTAATGTCTAAGAGACTATTGTGTATAAGGAAAAATATTTTCTGACTCAAATAATGAGAATTTTGAGATCATTGCTTTAGTTGACACACAATGGATAATTATTTTCTCAAGTTATTTTGTCTTCACCGTAACGTCTATCAACTTAATGATCAGCATCATCATGATCACCATTACCAAAGGTGTCCTGTCAATCATTTTTACATATACTATAGCATTTCAAATACTACTCAAATCAAGGGAAAATTTTTTAATTATTTATCTATTTTCTGGTTAAAAAAGTAATGTGAAACTAGATGAGTTTTCATTTCATGTTCCATGTTATAGGGCTAATTAAGGGCAGATGCACAATTCCCATTCATATCTAATTTCAGAACTGAACCTCTTACAGAAAACAGTAGTGTCTTCTCTGTAACATTTGATGTAGAAGACAAGAATAGGAAATGTACAGATCTTTCTTTGAGAAGCAATTTTTTCCAATAATGTACACATTTTCCTTTAAATATCAGCAACTTCTGACCTTTTTCATAGTCTGGTGCCCCCACTCATTACTTTTTCCTCTTTGATTGATCCTCTAAGGCTTTATCTGCTGTGTGATTATTTCATTGGCTACATATTCATCCTACAATTTTAGGACAAGTAATGCCTCCCACGAAAGAATTAGTAATATTTCAGTCTGAAAGTGCATCAACTTGTTTTCAAAAATCAGTTATAGTTTTTCAGAATTATACCCATCTTCTGCTATTCAAAGTAATTTTTATATATTGCCTACTTGTTCTACTTACTTACAATATAATAGATAATGCATTTAGGTATTATTATTACAAAATGTTTTGAAGAAAGTATTTTAAGGGCTTATTAGGATTACTAAGCTATTAGCTTCACTAATCTTCTCAATATTAATTTTACATGAGAACATTTTCTTATAAGAAAAATCCAGAATTCATGTATGTATATCTACCTATTTTTCATAGGTAATACTATTTCAAAAATATTTTAATTTCCAGATGAAACTTTTCCAAGATCATGTAACAATTTACCTGATCAATAAATGGGCAAATGATCCAAACACACTTTTCTAAAAAGAGGAAATAAAAATGGCTAATACATAAAAAAATGCACAACATAGTCTGGTGGCAAACAGGGAAATGGAAAACAAAACTACACAAAGGCTTCATCTCGTTCCTGTTCAGATGGAAATTATCCATGATACAAATAACTGATGAGAGTGTGGGAGAAAAGTACACTTACACTTTGTTGGTGGGAATGAAAATTAGAGAACTACTTTGAAAAGCTGTGTGAAAATTGCTCAAAACCTAGAAATGGAATCACCAGTTATTCCACTCCTTGATATTTATCCAAAAGCACAATAATAATAGCACAATTCACAAGAACCACCTTGTGGAAACAACTCAGGTCCCCATCAACACATGAATTAATAAAGAAAATATTACACACACACACACACACACACACACACACAATGGAGATCTCTTTAGTCTTAAAGAAACATGATACTATGTCATTTGCTGGTAAATGAATTGAACTGAAAAACATCATGATAAGTGAAATAAGCCAGACTCAGAAAGTTAGGTTTGATGTTTTCTGTCATATGTGGATTCTAGAAGGAGAAAACATTAAGAAGTTGGATCTCACAAAAATAGAAAGGAAACCAAAAACAGAGAATGGAATCAAGGGGGAGGATGGTAGAGAAGGGAATGGGGAAGTTCTGGGGAACAAAATCTATCAAGTTATGCTATGTTCATGAATGAACATATACCACAATAAATCATATATGTATATGTATATTTATGTATATGTACAATTATATACTTATAATGCCCCTTACTAAAATAATAAAAACAACAATAATAGAAGGGAGATGAGTTGAGCAGAGCAAGGAGAGGAAGGATGGGAATAAAAGGGGCAGTTTTGGAGAATGAGGTAGATCAAATTATGTTATGTGCATGTACAAATGTGGATTGGTGAATCCCACTATTGTTTATAATCATAATGTACCAAAAATAATTAAAAGCAAGAGAGAAAATAATAAAATAAAAATTACATATCTCTAGGAAAAATCATTTTTCACAATTTAACAATGACTTTCTATTTTATGAGTAAAGTATGTGAGAATCATGAGAACTATCTGGTGATGAAGACAACTGTTACATATCCAAAAAGTATCCCATCTGAAGATAATTTTCAATGCTGTATCACTTCCCATTTTTATAAGTGTCATAATGCATGTAACTAACTCTCTATTTTAAGATACATAGGACATTTAATTTCAGAACATAAATATGAAAAATAATTCTGCAATTGAAGTATTTGGAATATATCTTTCATTATACAACTTATCATGTTCTTATGAAACTAATAGTAACTAATACAAACCAGTACACTAATTGTTATATAGCAAATCATACTTAACAAGTACTCACTATGAAAAATATGATAAACATTTTACCTCTCATTTTACTTGACTCCCAAAATAGCCATCATAAAAGGGATATGTTCCCCCATTTAACAGTCAAAAATGTTGAGGTACGCATAAGCTTTTAAGGTCCTACAGATAAAAATTGGTTTGGCAAGAATCAGTCCATGTTAACTAATTACCAAATCTATGGTCTATACCACAGCTGCATTTTTTGTAGAATGGAATTTACTCTGTTTAAACATATATGTTGCTTAATTTTTAGATTCATTTGCCTATTGCTGGCTTGTTTGTCATTTGTGCATATGTACATGATATATATGTGCTGTTTTAATTTTATGCTCATAATTTTTTTACAGACTATTTCACTTATATCAAGCCAATTATACTTCCTATTCTTTGTTACATTATGCAAAGTACATTTTTTCTGTTATATTGCTTCATACCAAAGAAATCATGATGTTTCCTGATACAATTTTATTTTCAATTGAATTATTATAGAGCTTTCTAATTGGATTTTATTCCTCCCTCTGTACTGAGGTCCCTTAGTTCAACAGCAGGACTAATACTAATGACCTTAGATTCTCTGTCCTTGAGTGTTTAATAGCAACCACCATCCAACATAGGGTGGACACAGATTTCAGGAACATCTGCTTTGGCTGTCCATCCTGGACAAGCAGGTCCATTTCATCTGCATCACAGACAAAATTATCATAGCTTTCCAGATGTCCATGGTTAGGCAATGATCTAGTTCACACAGTAGACTAGTACACAGAGCTGCCATGCAAAGCGAAATGTGGAGCCCCTTGTTCCAACTTATCAAGAATTTTATGATGGCAATAGCAGAGTATTAGAAAAAACAGAAGCCTTCCCAAGCCCAGATCCTGTGTGACCTGAGCAGGCATTGTATAATTGATCAAGTAGGAAAACTTATCTCTCAGTGAATTTAAAGCCATGACTTTGTTTGTCTGCTGGTGGCATCCCAAGACCACAATGATCCAGTTCCATAACTAACTTCCACCCTGATTTATATTATATCCTAATGTATTAAACATATTATATTTTTAACTGCTATTATTATTGCACAGATTTTCCATAGTTTATCACAACCAATAGGTATATTGGTCTTTAATATAATGTTTCATTTTCAATTTTAAATTGTTTTCTTGAGTCTCTTCTAAAATAGATGTTATGCTGTTAGGTTTTTCTGTTTAAGAAAAATTATATAATCATACGGTTATTATATATTTCTCACAATAATGCTATACTATATTAATCTCTTTATTAAGAGTGAACTATTGCTTTTTATATTTTATTATAACTATTCGTGCATATTTATTTTACAAAGTAAGAGGTTTCATTGGAATATTCTGACATACAAACTAAGAGGTTTCATTGGGAAATTCTCACAGATGTGAGAATAACATGCTTTGATCATATCTACCCTCCCTATTATTCTCTCTTATACTCCCCCCAATTCTCCAAGTCCTTTTCCCATCCTCTAGTAGTCCCTGTATGTGCCCATTAGTGGATAAATGAAAGAATAAAATGGTATGTATTTACACTGGAGTGTCATTCATCCATAAAGATGAAAGACACTGCAATGTGAATTTTTGTTCTTTTAACCAAAATAAAAAAGAAAGAAGACCAAAATCAATCAAATTAAAGATAAGAATGAATACCAAAACACAAAGCACTGATATTTTGTAGGGAATCATTAGAAAATATTTTGAAAAATAATTTAGTGATAAATTGGAAAATCACGAAGAAATGGACAAATCTTTACACAATGTATTATCTTACCAAAGTGAACCCCCAAATGTAAAGAAATCTAAATTCATAAATAACAAGCAATGAGTTTGACTGAAACGGAACAAATTATTTTCCATACATGTTCAATTATGCCAAAAATGAACCCACTATTATGTATAACAATAATGTATTGATAAAAACAGTATTAAAAAGAAAAACAAAGAAACAACCAAAAAAATGGAGTTTATTTACTTTATTCTCTGCCTGATTTCCATACAAATTTTATGCACCCTGATCCTTTACAAGCAAGCAAGAGAACTATGCTTTGTGTGTGTGTATGTGCATGTTTACAGTAAATTAGAAAAACAGAGTGGGCATTTTTGTCATTATGGAAAATTAACTCAGTAATTGTCTCACTAAATCATATTAATGATGAAAATAATCAGGATAGATTTTCAAGGTTACACAAAAATAGATGCAGTAAATTAGAACCTAAAATAAACAAAGCCACACTTAAATTTAAAGATTCAATTCAGCATGTTTTGTTTTTTGTGCATATTGCATGGAACATAGAAATTCTTTGAGAAATATTTTTTATGCATTGAACTTTCAAATGAATTGTATTAACCAAAGTATACAAAAATGTTTCTTCAATTAATTAAGAGCATAAAGACTCAATGTACATAAGTGTATTTTATATTATATATAACATAGACATGTCCTTGATTATAGTAATTACTATATTATATACATATTGTGGCATTACATATTTATATGTATATTAATTTGTTAATAAAATTTTTGTATTATATTAATTGAGGATATATATGTGTGTACATATATTTATGTAAAACTTTTCTCAATTAATTGTCCCTAAATTATTTCAAAGTTAAAATTGTAATCTTATGTTTATAGTTTCAAAATAAAAATTGTATTTTAAGTGTTAGCCCTAGAATATATATGCTTGTATCCTTAATTCTGATCCCTTAGTATTTTGTTTGCATATTTTTAAATTTAATTAATATTGCCTATATGCTTTCTATATGCCCAAAATTTTGTTAGCTATTGGGCACACCTTACCCTCCTCCCCACACAAAGAAATAAAATGTGATATCTGATAACACAAGAAAATATTTTATATTAGTCTATTTTCTATTGCTATGACAAAATACTTAAAGCTAGATATTGCATAAAGAAAAATTGTTGTTAGCTCACAGTTTGAAGTGCAATGTAATATGTTCCCATTGTTTAGCCTCTGATGAAGGTATCATGGCAGATGACTTCATGTGAAAAGTATATATAAGAGAGATCACCGGGGATACAGGAAGCCAGACAGTGGAGGATGAATCAGGTTCATACTGTCATAGCTACCCCTCTTCTGGGAGCTCAAGGGAGTTCTCTCTGGGGGCAGTGACTCTGTGACCTAATCACTAGGTTCAATCTCTTAAAAATTCCATCATTGGGCTGCGGATGTGGGTCAAGTGGTAGTGCACTCACCTGGCATGCGCGGGGGCGCTGGGTTCAATCCTCAGCACCACATAAAAATAAAATAAAGATGTTGTGTCCACCAAAAACTAAAAAATAAATATTAAAGAATTTTCTCTCTCTCTCTCTCTCTCTCTCTCAAAAAAAAAAAAAAAAGTTCCATCATGTCCCAAATCTTAGAACCCAGTGTGAACCGAGTGAGCCTTTGATAAAGAAAAAAACATTCAAATCATAGCACAAAGAAGGAGGAAATGATGTTCATTGCTTTTTAGTGAATGTGTACACAAAGATTTATTTTCTTAGAGAATCTGGAAAGGCTTTATAGTGGAGTGAATACTTGAACCAAGAATGATAAAATGACTAGGTTGTCCACAGGCATCCAGAATAGATGTCTGAAATCGGAAAGATGGGTTATAGGTAAAAGGAACAACAACAATGGGGACATTGAGACATAGAGCCCATGTGGCTTTCTGACTGCTTTGAACAGATTTGCAACAACTTCTACAAATCTTTGCTTTTTTTCTTTACTTTTTTGCAATTTTATTTTCTAAATGGTGATGGTATAGATATTCAGATTGAAAAAAAAAACCTTGATCCAAATATAAATTCTTAAAGGAAGAAATTCCAATAAATATCTGAAAAAATTATTCAATATCACTAGCCATCAAGGAAATGAAAATCAAAACCACAGTGAGGTAAAACCTCACCCACTCAGAATGGCTATAATCAAAGGGAAAAAAGAAATGCTGATGAGGATGCTGAGAAAAGTTACTCTTACCTGCTGCTCCTGGAATGTGAATTAATAGAGCTGTGATGGAGAAGAGCATAGAGATCCCTCCAAAAACTAAAAATAGGTCAATGAAAGGCCATTTCTGGGTATATATCCAAAGGAAATGCAATCAGCATACCACAGACATTCCTGCACTCCCACATTCACTGTGATTCTTCCTGAAGGATGGTTTTGCAGACAGAATAAGTTTGCTTCCCTCTTACAGCATACTTAATTTTTAAAAGTTTTATGAAAAGAAAAATATCAATCACATTATAATCCCATTTTTCTGCTCTCTCCTATCAATTGTTCTACCTTTCCTCAGGAAAAACATTCACATAAAGCTGCTGTCTTCTTACAAGGAGAGAAATAAGCAGTCCTCTCATAAATTAATTTCAGCATCCCTAGCAATCAGAATCAACAGGCACTCCTGGGAAGCCAGTCTCAAATTAATTTACATGCCCTATGTTCTACAGATTATAAATACAATATTCTTCATAATGAAATTGAAATAGCATGCATTTTTGTAAGCCCTTTTTGTGTTTGCATGCATTTGAATGTCATTCTATTTAGGTCAAACAATATACCGAAAGCAGATGATGAAGTTAGAAATCAGATATTTGTTCTCAGTTATTCTATTGTCGTTAGTGTGGAATTTCTTCTCTGACCATAGTGAGACTTTAGAGTTAGAGATCACCTGGATGGATTCTTCGTGTTTTAATGTTATAGAACAATATTTAGGAACAGAAAAATAATGACCTGATGAGCATGTAAACGATGGATACATCTTTCACTATTTCTTTTTGCACTGATTTAGCATCGTAGTTTGGATTGTCTAAAAAAACTTTTATCCTTTTATCTGACAGTGTCCATGACAATCTGAGTGTTTCAGGTGTTTTAACTCTCACTTTGATGGACAGTTTTAATAGTAACAGGTCTGTTGTCTCAGCATTTCCTTTCTCTCTTCCCTTACTTGCTTCTGCAGACTTCCCAAGCAGAGTTTTTTCATATAATCTTTTCTCTATTGCCAGGTGCTGGGTCCACAAAAAAAAAAAAAATTATCTGAATAAATAGCTTTTGCCTTCAAAAAAAACTCAGCCCAGCAGGGGAAAAGTCATGTATCCAATCAACAACTACTTATTGATATCCTCCCTTGTGTGATGAACTGCATTCCAGAGAAGTAAGGAAATATTTACAATTGTTTGATGAATTGAAATTACCCCGATTTCCATTTTATTCCATGTTTCTTTAAATATCATAATTTTCATGATTGCTTTGTAATGGTCTCCGTCTCTTACAACCTGTCTAGTCGGTAATGTTTATAAAATATTTGTCATTTCTATTAGACTTTAGAAACATTCATCTTTATCCCCCTGAGAAGTATTAGGTAAAGCTGTTCTTTTTCTTTTTAGATTTATTTGCCTTAAGGTCCTGTGAGACAACATTAACTCTCTATTTTTTTTTCAGGATCCCTATTTTGAAAGTTTGTTGACACTACATTTGATGGTCTAGTTACTAGAGCCAGAATTTGTGTTGGGTATAGCTCTGTATTTTTAACCTACATAATTAAGAAACTGATGATGACATTTTAAGCAGGTATTTGGAAAGCAGAAGTCATCAAATCTTACAAGGTTAAACTTGGGGGAAATTTCACTACCTAAATGTGCTGCCCACTGGTTTCAGAAAACTATTAACATGACATAACCTTCCTGAGCCATGTCAGTCAGCCACAGTGTATCATGATGAAGAAAAAGAATGAAATTTTTTGCAAGACCTGCACAACTGTGCCTGGCAGTTCATGCATGTTGAACAGAAAGATCTAAAGAATATTATATGAAAGGGAATACAGGATTCTCTAGTCAACTTTAAAATGCAGACTTTGAGCCTGTTGCAGCTTATCTGTTGCATTGTAAATCCCCCGTTTTTCTCCTAATGGCCTCTGGAAGCATTTTGTAATGAGAAACAGACTCTGGTAATCCACATTGTGATCAAATTACTTTTGTCAGTGTCTTTCATTTAGCAATTATTAAATATATAAAGCCTAATTTGATAGGTAAAAAAATGTTCATTCTAAGCCACCCTGATTGTCAACTGTTGGTGACTGATAGAGAATGACTCATTGTGGGAACACAATTAGAATCTTAAAATACCAATGGGGAAGTGCATAAATGGAATTCAAGGGGTTTTCAGATCCATTAAATACACTGAAGCTTACTTATAATGTGCCTACTCTCAATGCTTTCCTATACAATAAGTGAAATAACTGAAAATTGGAAAATCCTGACCAATGGCCCAGAAAGTATTATTTGCTGCATTTGGATTTTTTTTTCTCTTCTTCATTCATTGCCTTTCAAAAGGCTGATATAAATTAATCAGTTCCCAACCATTTCATGGCTTTCTGTACAGAGGAAAAATACTTTAACAATACTAAACCAGCAATAAAATTTAGTCTGCTAGAAATGGGAAACAATAAGACAAAATCCTAAATATATAGACCCTTTTACCTTCCATTAAGGTTGGGGAAAAGAGTCCTATGACTCAAATTTCTATAGAAACCACAAAGGGGGAAATAATAGAGACCATTTTGTCTCATGCTCTGAAGAGAGTTGATAGACTTTCTGGGGCTGACTCAGTCAAAGACAGCAAAGCAAGTCCAGTGACTCTGAGTTTTCATCAACTGCCTTTAGCCCCCAAAAGAGAAAAGTAGAAATTTAGAATTGATCCAGTAAGTAGTGTCAACAAGATAATGAAGGAGATAAAGGCCTAAAGGTTGATCTTTCAGTTCTCTGATCCTGTGGGAAGAAAGAAGGGAGCATGTTAAATTCCTAGCTATGGTGTTAGAATGTGTTAAAGGAGGCTGTGACAGGCTTTCAGCTGGCTGCCCTCCCACCCAACTGTGCATACACAAAGTCTCTCCATCAATTGAGGGTGAGCATCTTCATCAATAATTCCACTTTAATATTAAACATTAAATTGTGCCTAGCGACTGCATCCCTATTCAAACCCAATAAACAATGACACTGTTTTAAAGTCGTCTTTTTTTTTCTTTTTTTTATTGGTTGCTCAAAACATTACAATGATCTTGACATATTATATTTCATACATTTGATTCAAGTGGGGTATAAATTCTTATTTTTACCACGTGTACAGATTGCAGGATCACATTGGTTATACATCCACATTTATACATACTGCCATACTAGTGTCTGTTGTATTCTGCTGCCTTAAGTCTTCTTTTTTTTTAATTGAAATATAAATATAGATGGGGATATGTCATTTTCCATCTCACTATTTTATCCATCCATGCTAAGCTATTTTTATGAGAAAATAATGTTTCATGGAAAACAGGGACATGACACTTTAAAATTAAAGAGGGAAGATCATAACTATATCCTTTCTGGTCAAATTAGTATGCAGGTATGACTATGTGTCCTATGGGGTGAAGCCTACAAATATAGATAAATTAATCAGTTTTATTAATTTCTCATCTGTAGAAAATGATTTAGCAATAGGATATGTAATCCAAATGCAAAGAAAAAATTTGAGATTCTCAAAATTCTTGCTACCTAAGAAACCATAATAAGGGAGAAACCCTTCAGATGAGAAGCATTTCTGCCATGACTGTAACTTCTCTCATTGGCATACAGAAAAAAAAAAAAAAAAGAAAACCACAATAGGATTCAACCTTATAACTTCCAAGCAAATCATGACATGACACATTGCTGGTGACCTTTCAGTCAGCATAGACACAACATTTTGCACTACATGCAAAATGTGGAAGTTCTATGGCTAGTTGTCTTATAGTATCTTTTGTCTTGTTATCTTTTGGGGTCATTATTATATTTTTTTACTCTAGAAAATTTTTCTTTTTCATTAGTGAAATGCATAGTCTCTTTTCTCCTAACTACCATGGAAAGTAAACCCTGGCACTGTCTCATGCATTGAAGAACCTGAAGGCAATTACTTTAAAAATTTTCTCCACTATAATTCACTTGGCCAATGTCTCATTGTTTATTTGAAAATGATTTATCACCAAGGTATCACTTTTTTATTCTTTTGAAAGATTTTCTTCCCTTCATTCTCTTTGAACTTGACAGTGAGATACTTGGTCAGGTGTGCAGGGCCCAAGTGATTCTAACCTGATAAACACAGCTTGAATTCCTTCTTGTAAATTAAATAGGAGAATCTGAAGCATTGCTCACCTTCTTTCCATGAATAAGGTGAAAATAGTCTATTTATTCCCCTTCATTGGTGCTCAGAAAACATAGTAGTTTGTCTTTGCATTTTTTTGTTGTTGCTCTTGGTTTTCCCTGAAGGATCTGGGATCTAAAATATGGAGACAGAAATATAGTGTGCTATTAAAATTAAAAATGAAAAATACTACTAATTTTGAGGAAGCTATAGAATTTTGGGGGCATGTTTTCTGTAAATGTGACACTAAAATAAACACTTTAGAATACTGATCTTTTATCAAAGTTGGAATACAAAGAACCACAGTATTTGTTTGGCCTTCTATATGAATGAATGTAAGACATGTAGTGGTAGTAGACCAGTCTTTGAATGCAAGTTTTCTTGATTTAAATCTTAAATCTTTGTTTCCATTTTATTTGATGTAAAAAAATTCTCTGTTTTCTCACTCATCAATTGTGTAAAATATCTGTCTTGATTGTTTGTAAAGAAATTAAAGTGCTACTGAATGAATAAAAATTTCCTGGACAGTATCTAACACAAAACAGTTACATGCAATTGCTAATATTAATAATAATAATAATAATGGTAGTAGAAAAAGATGTAAAAGAGTAGGAGTAAATATATGAAGCATCTAGGGCCTCTTTACAATAAAAGGTAAAATCTCTCATGAGCTTGACAGAGCTCCATTCTTCTGAGCCTCACACTTAGGTAGAAACCCTGACTTTTTGTATTTATTGTCTCACCTGATATGGGACCTGCAGGACTACATAGCTCAGAATCAGAGACCACACTTTGTGGAGGTATAGGCCGTGGTCTGTGACTCAAGCAACTTTCTAAAATCTACTGTGGGACAAATAAACTTAAGCTTGGTATTTTTCATTCCTTGGTAATGAACATGGTCTCTTTTGCTCTTTGAGAACAGTCCTGGAATATCTCCATCCACGTGGTAACGGTGGTCTTTTAAACCAGTCTCAGGTAATAGCAACCATCTGGACAGGGCTTGGATCCAGGGAAAGGGTGATCTCTGAGGTCTCATGGAGACAAGGCTAGCAACCACTCAATGAAGGAGAAAACTCAGCTTCAAGGTGTGTCAGGGGAAGAAAGAGATAGACTGAAACAAAAGAAATATAGAAGAAAATATGAAACTTTCTGTTGGAAAATAATTGACATTGGTTAGGAAGTTCAACATTTTAAAAATACAATAAGAATTAGGAATTATTTTTCCTACTATTTTACTTGCAACACATTTTGAATCCCTGCTACCACTAGGTGAGTGTGCATGTGTGCACCTTTAATAGACTCACCCCTAATATAATTCATCTGGATGCATTTCTTGAGTTTTCTTTTCAATGAATATCATTCTGCCAATAATATGTTTGGCAGTTTGGTCAGGATTAATAAGACTATGACACAATACCAGATTCTTATACTTTTCTGGATTATGTATATTTGTTCCAAAATGAAGCAAAGTTCAAAAAATAAAATTTTAAAGCTTTGCTAATTGTTTTAGTTTTTCTTTTCAACTGATACCATATGTCTGCTCCAAGAACTCCATCTACCAAAGAAGATAAAAAATATATGCCTTGGTGTGTAGGCTGAGAAATTCACACAGATCGTTGTGCATCAAGAAGATAAAGTCTGGAGTGATAGCCCCAAATTAATCAAGTGCCTGAGAAATACAAATGTCACAGGACTTCAAAGAAAAATCTTCTCCCTTAAACCTTCTTTCATTATTTATCCGTGTGGCACAATGGTTTCACCTCAAACAAGGCATATCTTCCTAACGATGAAATTGCTCCAAAAGCAAAAATATGTTCAGCAGTACTAAAAGTTAATTTTATTGATTAGAGGATGACTGTTGAGAGACTTAGGCTTTAATTCAGCCCTGCACCTCACACACTGAATCATATAGGACAATATAACCTAATCACCTGCTTTAGCACTGAATAATAGGATATTTATAAGATAGTATAATGAATACTCAAGTAGGTGTTACTGTAAGGAGAATTAGAAATTACTTTACTAAACACAATAGTGTCTATAAGTGGCTTGACCTATTATTTTCCTTGAATGAAGAGGAAACTAAGACTAGAAATGTAAATTACTTCATTTACACAAAACAAATGTTTGTGTTTTGGTGATATATACCAAAGTTCAGAAAAAGAAGCAAGAAAATTATGAAAAATGAAAAAGGTTTCTCATGAAATTTCAATTATCTCTTAAAATTTCATATTTTCTTCCTTTCTTGTAGATTGTTTTGGGGAAAAATGTTCCTCATAATCTTGTTGCTTGAATGGAGGGTTCATTGATATTTATGATATCTAACCAAGTGCTATAATTCAGGACAACTTCAAGTTAAAATTACTTTCATTTCTATTGTTCATTACACCACAGTTAAGGGCTCTACCTATATACCAGCACTAATACAGAATGCATATGTTTGATTATGTCACAGATATTGAGTTAGACAGGGTTATAAGTATTATAAGACTTAATAATTACAAAATCAACAATCTAAGAGTCACAGCTCTAAAACTTAGAGCTGCCAGACTGTTTTCTTCAGAAGATGCTACCCATAGAGGAACATTGATTGAATACACAGAATTCACCTTCCATCCTGTTAGAAATCTGCCTAGATTTCCAGGAATGAAATGAACACATTGATTAAAGTTTGTGTTCTGAGCTTGTAAATATACTGCGAAGACACAAAAACAGTCATGAAGCTAAGAAACCAACACCACTTTACAACTCAGGCAAGGAAAATTTTTCCCTGAGGAAGGTGTTTTCTTAGGAACTACTATCTTCGTGGTCTTCTTTGTCACACTCACTGAAAATAAGGTTGCCATATGCACATGAAATGAATAATAAGTCATGTAATACACAATCCAGAGCTGTTTGTCATTGCCACCTGTATTAGCATTCCAGAATTTCCTTCTGCCCAAAACAGGATTATGGGTTTGGTACTTATGATGATATGAGTGACTGGGAAATATATAAATGTGAATTTCACATGAATGTTGGAAGTAGAAGGATTTGAAGAGACACTTGTGATTAACCCAACTATTAAAATCAGGAATAACTGGATTAGGGTTAGCAGAAAAGCGGGGGGTATTTTGGACTGGCAGAATAAAACAAACGGGGAAAGAATTTGGTTTGGATTGAGGAGGCTAAATGAGCTTTGTGAACTTTGGCCATAGCCTGCAAAAGAAGGTGAGGAAAACAGATTTGGACTCTCCTGAGGTTCTGCGGTATTGTCATTATATATTTCATTTTCTCATCCCCCACCTACACAAAGGGAAAATGTTTCCTGAGAAACAGGAGGACATTTTAAAATGACGAGCCATTTAAAAAAAGAAAGAAAGAAAGAAAGAAATATCTATCCTAACTTTTTGCTGGAGAGTGGGATGCAGATAATAGTTAACCTGCAAGTACTTTTAAAACTATGCTGGTGCTCTCTGGCTGGCCTTCCTTCCTTCCTTCCTTCCTTCCTTCCTTCCTTCCTTCCTTCCTTCCTTCCTTCCTTCCTTTCTTTCTTTCTTTCTTTCTTTCTTTCTTTCTTTCTTTCTTTCTTTCTTTCTTTCTTTCTTTCTTTCTTTCTTTC
>NW_025999900.1:52269979-52296957 GCF_001458135.2 Marmota marmota marmota
CCTTCCTTCCTTCCTTCCTTCCTTCCTTCCTTCCTTCCTTCCTTTCTTTCTTTCTTTCTTTCTTTCTTTCTTTCTTTCTTTCTTTCTTTCTTTCTTTCTTTCTTTCTTTCTTTCTTTCACTGCAATGTTCAGCCTGGGGTCCCTTTGTGTCCTAGAGATACCTGGCAACCCTTACAGACATTTTTATCACCACAACCAATGAGGTTTTGTTGATATCTATGTTTTGTTTCTATCTACTGGTAGAGACCAAGAATACAATTACATCTCTTACAATGCACAGGACAGGTCTGGCTACACAGAATTACCTGCCACTGAAGGTCTGTGGTGTTGACATTGAGGAACTCTGAGTTAAAGTGGAATTCCCCAGAAATGGAAGCATTCAGATCCAGTGGAAGTACCACAGTGCAATGCCTATCTCTCAGTCTTTGCTGAAAGACTATGTTTCTCATTGCTAATATTATTTGCAAAAGAAATATGTTACACATGCTTAGTGAACAAATTGAGGCATACGGCCATTACAAGAGATAAGAATCAATTATGGCATTCCTCTCAGGATAGTGACTGATTTTTGCTTGTCACATTATCATTGGATTTGAAAGTCTAATATGATATTTGCATTTGTATGATGTGTCATTTACAGAAATGGTGTCTGGATTGTACTAACTTTTAGTCCAAAGGCCATTCGGTGTCCCTCCTAGATTGATTGTTCTATTCATGATGGACTGTGGGGTTGAAGAGGCCCAAAAGAAACTAACCATATCACTTAGGCACAACTGCTTTGTGTAACAATTATGCAATGCTGTTCAAATTGGAAACTGCTTAAATGTTTTCTTTTTTTTTTCTTTAAAAATTTTGACAGGATTACTCCTCCCCAGCTGTATTTTGATTTTTAGTCTGATGTGGTCTACCATTATTCCACTGCCTGTGTTTGCTACATAATGAGATTCTGCCACATCAAAAAGAGAAGGTTGTGTAAAAGATTCATAATAAATAGAATGCTTTACATAGTAACAATAGGGAAGCTTCTTTCCCAGTAGACCTGATATAGGTTGGTTGATGGAGATGCCTAATGACAAATTGCTACAAGAAAACATGGGTACATTTGCAGAGGGGTTAGTGCAAGATACTGGTACACTCCTGAAACAAATGTTTGCATGAAAGCAGATCACCTAAAACAAAGAGAAGTAATAAGAAGTGGGAAAACTAAGTTCTTCATTTATTTAAAAACGCTGTCTTCAAAAATGAAAATAGAGAAACATCAAGTCATTATAAATGAGTTTTTTTTCCTGATTTATAAAATTAAGGATTATTTGCGTGTTTAAATTCAAAATTGGAGTTTTGAATTTTAGTACCTATAAAAGTGGGAGCACCTTACTATAATCTCTTCATCACACACACACACACACACATACACACACACACACTTTTTTTTTTTGTTCAGAAAAGTCTCATACTTTTGTGATAAAGACTGTAATGGTGTCACTCTTGGGATCATTTTCTTCCTCACTGTTTATTGTGAGAAAAATGCACTCTTTAAAACTGAGATCTTCTTGAAGCATGCTTTGCAGCCATGATGATTTATAGAGATATGCTGCTGAAATACACAGAATTTCCTGAAGAGATGCAAGGGGGCAGAAGCCCAGGCAGCATCCATTATAAGGAAATTCCATTTCATTAATTTGTAGGCAACTTGATAGTGTTGTTGAGGAGGAGGATGGTTTCCCCATTGGAAGTTATATTTAAAACTCTCTTTGATTTCTGTTTTCTTTTTCTTCTCTCTTTGGAGAATGCTCATCCAAAAGCATGAAGGACCAGTATTAAAGAGAATAGGGCTCCAATACATCTTGTTTATTTGGGGAGTGGTTAAATTATTTATTCACTGTCTTCTCTCCGAAGTTCCTCTGTCAGGGAAAATCAGAAGCTTCAATTCAGATTTCCAAATTGGATACCTGTGGTCATCTGAATTTATGTACTCTTCCACTCAACCCCATGTCTTGTCAGTTTCCAAGGAGAGTCAGTTCTTCCAATATCTCCTACTATCTCTTCTCTAGCAGAGGGAGGAGGCACTTTGCAGAATATGGTACAAGGCAGACACCATTACTTGGGATATGTTAACTGCTTAGGCATGTAAATTACCTGCAGTTGGATATGACTTTCAGATAGATGGCAGCAAATCTGGTCATTTCTTCATTTGTAACAACAACAAGCAAAGTCATACCACTAATCAGAAGAGCTAATGTTTGGAAAACTCTGGAATGTAAGAAACATTCAAGTACCTATTACATTAACACATGAGTTTTACTTTTCTAAAATAATACTCTTATAAACATACAGTAAAAGAGCCTAGGGTGAAAATTCTTAAAAGCAGCACATTACTATCAGCAACAATGTTTCTACTACACAAAACTCTTACATCATTTGATTTGATATGTTAACAATAAAATGAGGTAACACTTTCGTGATATGCCATCACCATCTTGTAGATTTTACCTGCTTCCTATGAACTTTCTGTTGAGGAAATTCTGTTACCCTACTTCAAGATTACTAATGCCAAGTTTCTCTTGCCACTGATGAGTCAGCAGATCCAGATTTGCCCCAAAATATTATAAAGGGACTAATGGATCCTTTTACAACATAGATTTTTAAAATATTAAAAGTGATAATATTTTTAGTTCCCTATACACGCCTCATTCTATATTAAACAGTATGGCTCGTACCAAGATTTCTCAATCTCAGCAATGTTGACATTTGGGGCTAGATTTATTGGGGAAAGTAGTGTCCTGCTCATTGTAGGATGTTTAAAACATCACTGGACTCTACTCACCAGATGCCAGTGTGTTTCTCCCATGGTAACCAAATCAGTCATATCTGTAGACACTAGCAAATATTCATTGGGCACAAAAATATTCCAGTTTGAAAATTACCAGATTCTATGAAAGTAGGAAACAATCTCTGTTGACAATAAATAAATAAATACCTAAACAAACAAACAAACTCATTGGATAAAATAGCATATTCAACCAAAATGAAAAGACAATCATATTGATTGTATTCATGGCAATCTATGTATAAATATTTTAACATATACTCCCATGTAGATAGAAGCAGCATGTGCACCCCTACAGAATATAAATATGGAATCAGAAAGGTAGAACAAGTTGGGATGTGACCAGACCTTGTGTGGGAGGCAATACTTCTTAAACTAAAGAGCAGCCATAGAATAACTTGGAAAATTCCTTAAATCACAAATTGCTAGGCTTCATACTCTCAGTTCTGATTTGGTTGCCTGAGTGGAGTCCTAGAAGCTGCAATTTGGACAAGTTCCCAAGTAAAGCTGAGGCCCATCCAGCACGACTTATTTTGAGAATGACTGTATTCAGAGATAAATACATTAAAAGGATAGATACATAGAAAAATTGGTTGGATATCTGTAGAAAAATTAGTTCTGAACAGAAGAAATAAGTGTGTTAGCTAGGTTTATATGACTATTTTATCCACCAATATCTCCACTGTGTGTTCCAGGTGCATAATGCAATGTGGCTTCTGGAAAGAGTATTATTGTAAACATTGCATACAGCCACATCCAATTTAGGTTCTTAGCAAACTATCAAAACCCCACAACATTATAGGAATTCAATAATGGTTGACTTATAAAATTAATTATCTAAAATTTCAAAGACATGTTCTTTCCACTATAATTTAAAATGTAATTTGCTTTCTACATTGCTTCTGTGGGAGTATTTTCATTAACTACACCCTTAAATTGTTTGTGTTCTTTTTATATGGTAAGTAGTCACATCGCTATTTTTGTCTTGAATTGTGTTTAACAGGAAAGATCCGACATCCCAGATTCTCCTAAGAACTGGCCATGACTAGGAAGTGGGTGGTGTTATGTGTTAAACTTGTTGGTATCTTTTGAAATGCCCTTTTTTGTACTCTTGTTATTTCTCCTTCCTTTATGGTTTGAGATTTTTTTGTGTGTGTATTCTTGACACTGACATTTTTGCTCTACAGCCACAAGAAGACCATGGAAATAATATGTCCAACATAGGTCAGGCTCCTAAGGAACAACTAAAATTACCAAAGCTTTTCAGAGTATTTCCAAATAAAGAATGCTAGCAATAATCTTCACATGTTTTTATGCTCTCCTTGACTTTCTTCTTCTTACAATATCACCTGCTGCTTAATTCATTCTATGAATATATGTGTTCTCCCAGGTATCAAATGATCCCTCCCCCCCAGCTTATGGGATTACAATCATTTCTTAAATCTTCTATCCTAGCTAAATCATGCAAAATCACCCATGGCTCTTTGTACAAACTCTAAAACCCTGGAACATTTTACTAGAGCCAACAATGCTTGCTCCCTTTTTGTTAATCAAATTTAAGCCACTTCTCAGTCCTCCTCCTGGACTTTGCTTTAGTGTAAACATAGTGGCCAAAAGCTCTGGACTATTTTGAACTGCCTTGATTTTCTGTCTCTGTTGTCTTCATGAAGATGTTCCAACCAAGCACATCCTGGTTATTGGCCTCAGTTTCCTAAATAGATTCTACAAGAGTTTTCTCAAAAATATCAGCTCATCCCAATAACAACATCCTACTCATATTTATAGGATTCAGTTTTAATCTTCAGTGACTTTTTTGCAGTTATTTTCTATATGTGAGCATTGTCTTTTCAAAAGACATATGTACTTGTCCTGAGCATGGACTGTAATATATATATATCATATATATATATATATATATATATATATATATATATATATATCATCTTGAACTGTGCATAGTTCAGTATACAAGAAACTATGACCACATTCAACAAATGGAACTCTTATTTATATCTTTATTAAACTCCAATTCTTTGTTCATTGAAATAACTCAGTTGTCAATACTTATCAATAACTTCAAATCAGGGAAGATGTTTTGGATTAGAACTAATTCCATAATATCATCAAATTTCAACACTGAACCTATCTACTTGTGTAATCAACCCTGAATGCTTATATATTATTTCCTGAATGCTTATATGTTTCATATAGGGTAGTGTTTGCATGACTTTATTTTCTTAACATGACTTTATTTTCTTTCTATCTAGATGGAGTTCTTCCACATTTTTTCATAGCAAAGGTTTGCATGTGTCTCTCTGTGTGGGTTGGCACATTGCTTAGATAGCCAAAAGATGGAAACGAGGTAAAGTGGGAGGGAGGCAAGGCTCAGAATCATGGGAGGATCAAGGATTGTCTGGACTGTAGATTCAGGCTCAGGATTTATGAGATAATTTTCCAACTAGGATTTACTGGCTCTCAGAATCTTTGAGAACTTTATTTTTAAGTGAATTATCTGACCAAGGATGATTATCAGATTTAGAACAAATGTTATTCTCCACAAACTTTAGGAATTTAAGTGGAATAACCTCCACGCTAGCTTTCTGCCAACTTGGAAGGAGAACAGCAGTGAAGGGAGGGTTTCTTATCTATTGTAGCATGTCAATCCTCAAAGCTTACTCAGTAGAGAGGAGTGGGAATTCTCTCCTAGTGGTTTTGCCTGTGAATGTTAGCCCTAGGGTATAACTTTGAACCATGAAGTTTTTCTGTTACCAAGTTTATGACAAAGAGGCCTCAATTGAAGAGACCCTTGGGTTAAGTTAAAAAAAAAAAAAAACACGGGAAAAGGAGTTTATCTTCTATTCACTGTTGAGCCATATCATTGCTCTGAGTCTGTCCCCTCAACTGTATCTAGAGACAGTCATAATGCAGGTCCTATCAATGTCATAGTTTTCTGTAATAACTATTGATAACATCTGTTTCTATGCAAGGCAGATACATCCATTGTTGCATTATGAATGGTCTTCTTTTTATCAGAAAGTGACTTCAGTGGGCAACTGCTTTTTCAGTTCCAAAGATCCCAGCCTGCAGTAGTCATTGTTTGTAAAATCAGTAGGAGATTAAGCAAAGATCCATAAAGGATCCATAAACTCAGTACTAAATGTAATCTGGCTGCTGGGTCTTGCTAAATACCCCTGTCTCCCAAGCACGAACTGCCAGACAGAAGCTCTTTTTGACACATCTCTGTTTGGATTTGACAGCCAATTTGAAAGTAAGTGCCTGAGCTCCCCACCCCAAATTTAATTACCACTGCATCTGTTGTGATGTGGCTGGCCAAGCACAAGCTGTCCTTAGTTCCTGTGCAGTTGTTGTCCAGGCTGTGGCCCTCCCTCATCTATCTTCAGAAGGTGGCTTCATGCAGAGTCTGGTCACCTTGCTCAGCTGTTACACCCCTACAATGCCTCATCCTGCAGCAAGAATGGTGGCTTGTGGTGACAGAAGCTGAGAGAACAGTACCTGTAACCCATCCAGTCTTTGCAGGAGCAGGGAAGGGATGGAAATAATATTGGCTCAGCCAGTTGCAGTACTGAAAAGTCACAGAAATTGTCTAGTCATCACTACGACCCCATCGATCCCTTGCAACACACCCAGTCAGTCCTCCTGACTGCCTTTAGCAATGCCAAGGAAGCACCATGATACCAGAGAGTTTGGCTCCCTTCCATTCCTGCTGCATGCCCTCTTCCCTCTCCTTTCTTTCTTCTCCTCTCCTCCTCTCCTCTCCCTTTCCTTCCTCACCCTCCCTTTCCCCTTAGTTTCCTTCTCTCTTTCTCTTACAGTTCATTGCTTTCTTCATAGATACACAATTTTTTAAAAAATGTTTTAGTTGTAGTTGGACACAATACCATTATTTTTATTTATTTATTTTTATGTGGTGCTGAGGATTGAGCCCAGCACCTTGCATGTGCTAGGCAAAGCGCTCTACTGCTAAGCCACAACCCCAACCATAGATATGCATATTTTGATATTTAAGGATATTTTAACTTCCTGTTTCACCTTTACTAGTATCATTTGTTTGGTATTAAGAAAGACTAGACCCCTTGAGCTGTCTAGTGCAAAATTAGGCTACAGAACTAATATAATCAAATAAGCAATGTTCAATTATGCACTTAAAATTAGTACCCAATTTCAGGGCAAGTTCTCTAAAACATCAGTTCTGACGATTAAACTGAAGTTATCACAACTCAATATTCATATTCTGTCTATATGAAATATTTAAGGAAATAAATCTCAACAAAATGCTACATCTAGATAAAAGAAAAGCAAAATAAAGGGGACAGAAGGAGGGAGGAAAAGGAGGAAGGGAGGAAAGGAAGGAAGAATGGAGGGAGGGAGAGAAATTAATATTCAGGAGGGAAGCAAAAGTCACCCTGAAGTCATATTTAGGGCATTTAGCAATGTATCTGAGAAGCAGTCCTTTATATGCACTTCTTTTGTCTTGGTCTCCTGCAGAACATGAATTATATGTCAAAGCAGGAATCCCACAATGCTTACAATTTATATAATCCTTATAGCAAGATGGTATTTTAAGATGGCATTGATTCTCATCCCTAATTTACATAACAGAGAAGTAATAATAGAAGAGGAAAATGTATGCCCAACATTATGCATTCTGAAAATTCATAAAGAACATGCCAGCATATGTCACCCTTCCCCCCTCTATCTTTTGGGAAGTTTTACTTGCATATGGAAGTTAGGGTTGATGTACACAAGATAATTTTATGTACGCTTTGAGCTGAAAGTAGTTCTAATACAGTGTTTTGGAATATAACAGGTAAAAATGCCTAGGCTTTCCTTCTTCGCTGGTAGGATTATAGCACCAAATACACCCAAATCTTCTACACCATTGCTCATGTCCCACAAAGGAAGGTAGGCAAGAGGTGAAGGTCAAGCCAAAGTCAACATGCTACATAAAAAATATGCAGTTTGCATCACACTGAATGTGTATTTGGTATTGTAAACTGCCTTGAAGAAGGAAAACCTTTATCATTTAGAGAATTTTTTATCTCTAAGAAAAATTTGCATTGTCTTCTTTACAAATGGTCGGCTTCAAAATATTCCTAGATACTTCCCATATTACCAAAGTGTTTCTTCCACTCACTCATGGCATTTGATCTATTCTGTCTACACACCAGGAAATGAAAGCAATCATCTTGGTGTCAGTTTAAGTAAAATGCCTTTGAAATAAAATTAGACCAAAAAGATTCTTTTTATTCTCTTGTACTTGCCACATAGCATGTCAGTGCCCCTTAGGTTATCAATCTATGTGGAGTCCAAAAGTCCATTTATCTGTTGGTTCCTACAGTCATTTGTTCCTTAAGCTTGGATATTTGGTACATGTAGCAAGAATCATCACCTTTTGACCTTTTCAAAATTTCTAATATCAGAAATGTACTAAAAACATGCAAGGTAGAACTAAGCTGAGTTTTCTGTTTTAGCCATTAAAGGCCTCTTAGATTATTGAAAAAAAAATGTTACCACTTCATGGAGTTAGATAAAAAAATTAAAAAATAAAAACCTTTCATCTGGTAGGCTGGGTTTGGTCTCTTGTTCTTCCAATTGACATGTCTTGAGGCCTTAAGTTATTTTACCTTCCTCATCATACATAAGAACTTGTTGAATAGGGAGGACAGTCTTAGTTTATGCATATGTAAGAATGGCATTAAAAAACCAGAAAACTGCAAATCAAAGTGTATTTTTGTGATAAGGGGATAATTTTTTGATTAGGTAACTTTGGGGGATGGGCAAAGAGATATTTTTGTTTTCCAAATCAATGATATACCATTGACGACCAAGCATACTGTAGATGATTAAGCTGACAGGATATAGCTCTCTGTTAAATTATTATTTTAGTTTTTGTTATATCCCTCCTGGCCATCATCCATTATCTTTTTATTGCTGATTTCTTTATGATATTTACATGCTCTTTTCAAATATTTCTGCTTAGTCATGATAAACATGAGAATCTCAGAATACAAAACTAATGTCCACAGTAAGTATAAAACTCAATGGAGCAATAAAAAATGGGAAATGAGAATTTCTAACTTCTATTTCCAGATCAGTGACTAACTTGCCCTTCGAATGCAGACAGTTTCCTTAGACTAAACCATCTTTGAGAAAAGCCTCATCAGATCAATTTTTAAATTTAACACAACTGTTCTTCAACTTCAGTAGTTTATGATGTTTTTAAAAATAACTATTTTGGGGTTTCCTTTGTTTCCTATGATATTTTGTTTTCTCAGTGGTAACAAGGACACTGTTAAATATACAAGAAAAGCTTATTTGTAGAGTAAAATGTGCTATCTTCAGAGAACCTAAGAAGAGAGGAACTGGCCCAACAGAACTCATTTTGGTGTTTTTTTTGTTTGTTTGTTTTTGTTTTTTTGTTGTTTTTTCAAGTTTGTTCTTAACAATGGAGTAAAAAAGCATTAACCCACAAAGCATTTGTTCAAACATGGGATACTTAAAGAATAATATCACACTAGGATTTATTTTATATCAGATCTCTTTCTCATAAAAATGAGTACATAATCAGGGATTAATAAAATAGTTTGAATGGTGATTGAAATGCATTTACAAATGGTAAGTGTACCTATGAGTTAGAGATAGTGGTTGCAGCAAAAGAAGCTGAGATGATCCAAAGATTTTTGCAAGACAGATTATGGTCACAAGCATCGAAAAATTCTATCTTCTTTTTCTAAATCTAAAGTGACAAACCTAAAATATCTCAGTGAACTGAAAAGACATTATCTTGTATTTAAACTCAGGGATCATTTTAGGTATGTATATTGACTACTTGTTGCCAACTCAATTTTCTTTCTCTTTTCTTAGTTGAGTAACCTATTAGCCAGCATATGTCTTCTAGGATTTAGATTAAAGGAGGCTACCAGCAAGTGATCATAAGTTTATGACCATATAGCTGTCATAATAGTATGTAATATGTAATAATACATAGTGCCATCATAAAATAAAATGCAAAGGTAAAATTTGAGCCATTAATAACACCTGGGAACTATGCTATGAACATTTCATACATTTCATGTGTTATCTTATTTAATTTTATGATGTAATTATTAACATAATCACATGAGACTCTGAACATTATACCAAGCCCTCATCTTTCATTGATTTTAAAATTAGCTTTATTGAGATATAAGTTATGTACCATACAATTCATCAATTAAAAGTGAGAACTCTTTTAGATGGAATACTCAGGGATGATTGCTAGTGGCAGAGTTATGAGAGAAAATTTCAGTATACAGGAAGAATATATTTTAAAAAGATTATTTTTTTTTTTGTGGGGAATCAAACCCAGAAGCACTTTGTCCTGAGCCATATCCCCAGCCCTTTTTTATATATTTTATTTTGAGACAGGGTCTCACTAAGTTGCTTAGGCCTTGCTAAGTGGACAAATCTGACTTTGAACTTAGGATCCTCCTACTTCAGCCTCCAGAGCCACTGTGAATACAGGCATGCACCACCACTCCCAGTAAGAATATATTTGAGATAACATTAGAGATGTCATGAAGAAGGCATTCACGTTAGGATGAAGGGAAAGCCCAAAGTCTTAGCTTGAGTGGAAGTGATATATTTTATATATATGTGTTTTATAAAAATCTTTATTATTTAATTCTAAATATTATAAACTCTTTTGGAAATATTTTGAGTAGGGCTAACTTATAGTTACTGGACTAATACCCAGTCACTGGACTTATACCCAGAAGAAAATTAGATGAGAAAAGAATAATCAAATGAGTCTTTCAATGGCCTAAACCAGATACAACAGTGGAAGCAAAGAAAGTAAGAAGAGTGGCAGATTTGTGCCATATATTAGTCCTCTGCTGTAATGCAGTTTTGCAAACACTAAAAATTTCTGAATTAGCAAGTGCAATATTCATCAGGCGTGTGATTGGTCAGTTATGGAGTCTGACCTATCTGTGATTTGGCTGTCTTAGTCTTTTCTTAAGCACATTGTTTACTGAAGAGCAATAGTTCTCAATACTACTGTGCACCAGAATCCCCTGGGGGACTCATCAAAACAGACTTCTGAACCCTCTTGCATAGATATTGCTTCAGTGGTCTTACACAGAGCCTAAGAACTTGCACAGCTAATGAATACCTAATTTATAATTATGTTACTCATGGAGACCATACTTTCAGAACCAGTGATTTGAGTCATGGATTGGCAGTCTTTTTGTATAAAGGGCAGATCATTAATGATTTTGGCTTGGTGGGCCACAGTGTCTCTTTTATAGCTACTTTTCTATTGTTACTGGAGTCTATATGAATGAGTACAGCTACGTTCTGAGAAAATGTGTTCACAAAGCAGATGCCATGCTAATGCCTGCTCTAAGGCATTTATTGTACTCTGAGCTACCTCTTCATGAACTTAACATTCTAATTTACATATACTTAGAATAAATATTTATATATAACAGCTCCAAAATTAACAGTTCATAAAATGATTTACCCTAAGTCTTCATATTTTTTTCAAAATGGAACGTTGGACACTTTTATAAAATACTTGCAGTTTCATAATGATACCAGACATGTTATTTTAGTGTATCATCAGTGAGATATAAAAAATAAATTACAGAAAGTTTCAAGTTATTAAGAAGTGTGCTTGCACAAATATATGAGAATATGCATACATTATATTCTTCCTTGTATATGTTTGCTTGGTATTTTGTGTTGCAGAATAAAAGTATCATTGTTTTTTTTATTTTTCACATTTTAAAGTGTGAATACTGCAACATATTTATTTCATGAATATCTCTTATGTCTGGGTTGAGGAAAATTATGTGATATAGACAAAATCATATTTTATGTGTTGGAGTCAGTTCACAAATTTGGTGAACTCTAATTTTATTCTCACTGTACTTTGCAGGTTTTCTAGGGATAAAAGAATGGCATGATCATGAGGACACACAGTAATTTCCTTAATGTACAATGATGTCTCCTATGGGTCCACTAAACCTGAAGATAGGTAGGTGCCATGATGTTAGTATGTGGTTCTCAGACAATAACACATGTCAAATATTTGTTTAAGTATGAGACATGTACAGTAAAGTGCATAAATTTAAAGTATAACTCTGCAAATTTTCACAGTGGACTTCCTGATATAGCTCTTGCCTAGGAGGTAGAATATTAGCAGCTCCAGAATCCCCATGTTTTTGCTTCCAAAATCTCACACTAAAGTTTCTGGCTTGAACAAAGACAGAGGTGGAGAATGCTTGTGAGACATTCTGAAATGGAAAATTTACATAAGGAGAAGAAGCTTCATATTGATAAAGGAGACATACATTTCTATTTTATTGTATTGATTATTTTATTATTTTAATTTATTTTTAAAATGTCATCTTATTGAGCCATACATTCACCTCTCTTTCCTATGTTAATAGTTAAGGTAAAGTTTTAGCCAGAATCTATCTAAAAGGAGGCAGTTAGGGAATACATGGTCACTTAGTACAAGGCAAAAGTTGGAGGGTTGGAGGGTAAACTAAAGTGCTTTCTTAACTTAATGAGATTGGAATACACTTGACAAGATAATGTCACATAGACACATGGGGAAATACTACTAACTCTATGTATTCTAGTCCTGAAGTAGTTAAATAAGGTGTCTGAAGAGCACTGATTTTGGTTCTTTGTGGCCCTAAGATTCTTTTTCTTTCTTTTTAATTTTTTTTCTCAAATCTATCTCATATTCTTTCAAGTAGAAAAACTTTTGAACCCAGGATTTAATCTGTATAACTTAAAAAAAAATACAGAGTAGCTAAAGAAGTGGGATAAGGTGTCTGAGGCCAAACTGTTCCAGGACTGAGTTCAAAGAAGTAGATCTTTTGAGATTTTGGTTTTCTATTCTTCCATTTACTTAGAAACTCTTTGATGAGCAACTACAGTATACCAGGCTTCTTTAGAAACAATTTGGAAACATTTAAAGGAGGACGTTAGTTAAATATTAGTTGATAAATCATATGGAAGCAAAACACTTTATTGGAAATTTATTTGCTTGAAAAGATCAAACTGAAATACAAATTAACAGGATTTTAACATTATTGTAATATACTTGAGTATCTGTAATATGCATACGCATAGATTATTAAAAAGAAATATGCTCATATGCATTCCATATTGACTTGGCCTAGCAGAACACAAACATTATCTCAGAGGTTATAACACAACTCAAATAATTATTATGAATAGAAAATAAGAAATATGAAACGAAATACTTTGATAACTATATAAATTGTAGGTCAAAATCTATGCAACTTCATGAAGAGTTCTTTCTTCTTTTCTTTTGAGGGACAAAAGGATGTTGTTTGTTTTGAATGAGAATGACATCACCCAGAAATACTCTGGCAATAGAGGGAAAAGATTTTCATTAATCATAGAAATTAGGAAGAAGTACTTTTCAAAATATGCTGCTTCAATTCTGCTAAGGGAGGGGTCATGTTCATGGTTTCTTCTTTTGTTTTAATGCAACATCTCTATTACAGGATTGGACCCAGGCCCTTTACCTAAATTATTTCACTATCTCATTAGTTTGGACATAGTAATGACCCAATCCCACTGGGGAATGATAGAGGCTAATGGTTTTATCTACAGTAAATAAAAATAAATTAAGTGACTTTAACCTGTACAAATGACAGTGGTAGGAAAATAAGGACAAACAAGAACAGAGAGTAACAATTATCCATAAAGCTTAATTTCTGAATTTTTAATTTTTAATTTTTTTTTTTTTTTTTTAGTTTTAGGTGGACACAATATTTTATTTTTATGTGGTGCTTCGGATATATCCTATTATTACCTCAGGCATACCAGGCAAGTGTGCTACCACTTGAGCCATATCCCCAGCCCCCTGAAAGTTTTTGCAAAACAAAAAAAGAAAACACATTTTGTGGTAAACAGGACATAGCTGATCAAATGTGTACCATTCAACGAGCTCCAAAACTACATCATCTGCTCTTTCTAGGTCAATAAGACAGAGAAGTCAACACTTGTAAATTCCTAAGTTTGAGAAGGAGGAAGTTTATTTGAGAAGGAAGAGAATTATTCCTACTTCTATAATATTTTATCATTTTTATTATTTTAAAAATGTCCCATTATTGATCCATAAATTCACCTTTTGTTCTATATTCATAGCTGATGTACAGTTTTAGCCCAAATACATTAAAAAAAAAAGAGGCAGTTAAGGAACACATTGCAACCTAGTGCAAAGTAAAGGTGGGGTGGTAAAGTAAATGATCCCGAACCAGTGAGTAGAGGTCCCTAGTACACATAAGGGTCCTTATTAATTTCCTTCCTATCCTAAGTACCTTCACAAGATATGCAAGATGAATATTAACTTCCAGACACATAATTTCATATTAAGTGAAAAAATAATTGCAAGACATTATGCAGAATGCAACACCAATTTTATAAAAGAGTTCTATGCATGTATTTAGATATAAGGGCTATGCTAAGAGAGAAAATCTGGAAAAACTTGTCTCAGAGATAGTGAGTTACCATCTCTGGAATGTGAAAGTAGTCAGATTCAACATGGAGTCACCATTGTCAATCCCTAGGAAAATAATCAGTGTAATAGTAATAATAATAATAATAAATAGGAACAGAAGGTGATGGAGGAGGGGCTCATGAATCTGCCTGATAACAAGAGCTGTCACAAAGGACTCTGCCAGAACCACATACTTGAACATGGGCCATTGCAACCTTTCACAAGTAATACTTCTGCAAGGATCTCTATTCAACAGTCTTGGACTAATGCCACCCTTATTATTGATCTCTGTAGAGAAGCATCATTGTTTGAACATAACTCATGTAACCCTCTTCTTGTTTCTTCTAAGAAATTGACCTTGCCTCAATCACCTTGAATGTGCACAGAGTTGACTGTGCCACATGTATTTCCATTGTTATGCAAATCCTAAGAATACTTATTTGGAGAGTCTCTCTCCAAATATGTTTTGATAAAGACAATGATATTATGAGTGATTTTATTTTTAATTATATTCAATTCAAAGAACTGCAGTTCGTTTTTCTAAAAATAAGCATGTTTCACTTTCATAATTAGAAAAAAATATAATTCCTTCCCAAGACTGTCAACATATGACTATATCCTAGATCAGCCAAATTCCCAGAATAAAGACAATAAGGTGATATTCTGAAATAAAAATGTCAATGTTGATCTTGAATTGGGTATAAAAAGTAAATGCATAAATATTAAATTCCTTAATTATTACTCAGCTTTGTCCTGTAAATCATTGGTACTGCAAAATTGTTGGTGAGAAAATTCTCTAAGCAGATGTCAGAATAGCAGTAGTTAATTTTAACATATAGTAGCAGTTGTAGATTAAATATATTTTATAGCACATGTTCATACCATTGTGATGTTAAATAGGGAAATGATGAAAACATTGAAGTTTATTAATAACTACAGAATTGGAAATAGCCAACATCTCTTGTTTTCCTATACATATTCCAAGTGACAGATCCAATCCCATTTCTTCATAAATATTCTTTATGTTCAATTCAAATTTCTCTAATTTCTGTATAGAAACATCTTTTGCTAAATGGTGCTAGGCATGTAAAATTGTTAAGGGTTGGGGTTGTGGCTCAATGGTAGAATGCTCACCTAGCATGGATGAAGCACTGGGTTCAATCATCAGCACCACATAAAAATAAAATAAAGATACTGTGACCACTTAAAACTAAGAAATAAAAATCAAAAAAAGATCTGTACTTGTGTACACGTAATTTCTTCCACAAGGCTATAAGTTCATTGAGAGAAGGTCATACTTTGTCTACAATTTTTATGTTGTAATATAGTGCTTTTTATATAACCGATTATAATATCTATGGTAGACTGTAGTAGTTAAGAGATAGTAGTAATTAGAATTGGTCCTATGAGTAACCTAAAACTAATTAGTAGAGTGACCTTATACTATTTCCTTACTGTTTCTATGTATCAGTTTCGCCCTTTGTGAATGGATTTAGAAGGGTTTTGTTGTTGTTGTTGTTTTTCTTGTATTTTTTTTTTCCTTTTGGGAGGATTTGACAGTTTTACATGCCTACCACCATTTATTCAAATTTTGTATCCTCACAACAATCTTATAAGATAGATAAATTATTGTTTCTAGTTTTCAGTTGAGGAAACTAAGGCTCAGAAAGGTTCAGGAATATGATCAAAAATTTCCCATTAATAGAAAAGACAGGGTTCCAACCCAGCCATCTGCTTCCAGAGGCCCTCCTCTGCACCTTCACACTGTATGGCCTGACCAGGTATCAGCTCCTAGTCAACATTGGCTATTGTCAATAGTGTTCACATCAGGGGATTACTTTTATCTCAAATTTCTTTACTTGAATTTGAAATCCTTTGAGCAAGTCATTCACTGTCTTTGCCACAGTCCTCCCTACTCCCTACTGCCTCATACTAATTATCAGACTTCCTAGGATCTTGAGTTCTGGACCAGTTATTTGTTTTGTTTTTTAAATTATATTTAGATCCTGCATATTTGGGAAGAACAGCACAGAAGCAATATATTTTTTTTATTGTATCCCACTACTTGGGAAGCCATATCGATTTGTATCATTTCTGTTGTTAACTTTGATCACTGGATTAAAAAGATCTTCTCTAACATAAATTTACTATTTCTCCCTTTGTAATTAGTAAGTTTATTTTCAGGATACATATTTGAGAATATGTGTATATCTTTTAGTACTTAAAAATTTAACTAATTATGGCATTATGAACTTGAAATTGAGTATCAGTCCTGTATAATTCAATACTCAATATCTTTTTTATATTAATATTTAGCTTTCATTATTAACTCTTTTTTCAGAATGACTTCATAGTTATGGAAGTTTTAATACAGTAAGGAATGTTCCCATGTATCCACTTACGTAGCTCCTCCATTATTAACATTTTACATTATCATGGTACATTTTTCAAAATTAAGAAATTTACATTGGCACCTTTAACTTAATATACACTGATTCTGGTTTCACCATTTCTCTGTGCTAATGTTCCTTTTCTATTTAAGATTTGGATCAAGGATAATGCTTTGCACTTGGTCAATTTCGAGTTCTTGTCTCCTCAACCTCCTCTGCTCTTTGAGTTTTCAGTCTTCCCTTATTTTCCCCACTCTTAGGGAAAGGGACTGAAGATTTACCTTCTGGAGGACTAGGTATTGAAAATATGTAGACATTGTAACTGAGCTTTAAACATGCAGAACAGATCTTTCTCCAAGTGAGTCCTTTCAGTTCTAAGACTCATGACCCAATCCATGGCAAGGTTTACTTAGTTGCTTCATTTAGAAAATACATATTCACAATCTATTGTTTTCTCTTTTTACCTCTAACCTCTAACTAGTCAAATGGGTTATTTTTACTTCTGAATAGTTCTTGTGACCACCATTATTATTGTATCCCCAAAAAGCACTCTTTGAAGCACTTTAAGCGGAAAAAATATATATATGTAATTTTAATAGTTCACACAGGTTACAATTTTATTACTGTTGATGTTTTCTCAGAGCTTTAAAAAAATAAACATGTTGAAAATACTTCAAAAGGTGAACATATTATTAGTTCATATAATGTTATTAGTTCACATTATTTTATTTAACTGGGTGCACCCATTCCCCCTTTCTTTTTTTTTACATGGATTAATATTTGGAAATAAAAATGTTCACATGTTTAGAAGGTACTTATTCACAGCTTGTTGACTGAATGGCAAGTAGATCTCTCCAGATCTGACAGCAAACTACTCTGTAGAATAGCCTAGATTGAGATTCAGGTGCTCCAAATCTCATTCTTGTGCTTCCTCATATAAATGAAAGCTATTCCACTGACAGAAAAAAATGCAGAAATGAAATTTGCTGAGGACCATGGTAACAATTTTAATATGGCCTATTTCAGACATTATTAGCAATTCCAAGTATGTGGAAAAATGTATTTCTGAAATTCCAGATGCAACCCAAAATATATTTATTTGCAAAAGCAGTCCTCACTGAAAACCTACTATTAAACCACCTGGGAGAGAAAACAAATGAAAACAACTTAAGGAATTATATGACAATTTCATTTCTGCTTGAATTTTTAAGTGAGTCCTCTTCTTCCCTTCCCTTTATCCCCCCCTCTCTCCCTCCTCTCTCTCTCTCTCTCTCTCTCTCTCTCTCTCTCTCTCTCTCTCTCTCCCACACACACCTCCATCCTTTCCGCCCTTTCAAAAATGCCACTGCTTTTAGGTCTTTAATGATGTATGAAACATAAACTTTTGACTATCACTATTACCTGATGATGTATAACAAAGGACATCTGAAAAAACACTAAAAATCTGTATACTTTATGACCCTAGAGAATTCTGGAGTTTTTCTGTTTTCAGAGAGCAAATATGTCAATAGATGTGCAATAGATTCTCTAAGTAATATTTAAAAGAAGTTTGAATATTGCTGAATGGCAGTAACTGTGGCATTATCTTTCTTTCAAGAACAGTGATGTTTATAAGTAACAAAAGTTGGAATTTATCAGAATAATAGACAATGTGAATGTACACACTTGAAGATTTCTGCAAGAGTTTAATTAATTATTAAATTAAGATGAGGTATGGCCTGCTATTCACTTTCCTGCTCCCCTGCATTCCCTGAAGGGAATCAGGAAGAATCAGAGACTCCTTTGGGGAAAATTAATATCACGGTGAGCTATTTTTCAGAGGTGGGCTCTGTCTCCGCTTGGAGTCATTCCACAAGTGAGATCAGGGTGTTTCTCATAGCCACCACAATTCTAGCATGTTCTTAGCATTTGGTGGACATAGGCTAGAGATGCTAACGTAACACAGTGATTGGGCTCTCCAGAATAGCAAAGAGATGGCCAGTGTTCTGCATGGATTAACCTACCAACAAAACAGTTTGTAATTATATAGTACTAATAATTGTTATTATAATAATCGTTATTATAATAATTGTAATAACCAAAAGAATATCAGGAACCTGGCTGAGCTGGAAAAGAGATTGCTGAGCTCTTATATGTGGGAGGTGGATTAGAGTAACAATCCCCAAAATGATGATACAAGCAAGAGACTAAAACTTGAGAAAATACCAAATCCTCCTGCTTCATGTTTCCTCACAGAACAAAAAGAAGTCAAGAGTCTCATGGGTCAGGAGGATATGGAAAGCATCTTCAAGGCCTCCCCTTAATCCTTTATTATGGGCCTTGAATTGTCCTGTGACTGAAACAATGCCTCTCTTGGGAACTGTTGGTGCAAAGGCCTTGATTTGAATCTACACAGTTGCCCTTCTGTTCAATAGAAGGTTCTGTGCCAGCCACAGAGCTATTCAGTTTTTGACCTTGAGGTTCAGATGCCTGTTGCTCAGGGGTAGAAAGTTAATGGATGCAAGTTGATAATCATAATCAGGCTGCTCATATGTATGACCTTGGTTCAGATTACTTTGAAGAAACTTTCTTGCAATAAATCTGTTTAATGTTTATACCTCTAGAATGAATATGTGTTGTGGTGTGTCACTACCTCCATACCAAGGAGTAGTCAACCACCAGGACCCAGCTTTTTCTCTATTTGTGTGTCTGTTTGTCTTTTCTCCATCCCTTCACCGCCCAGTCTGAGAACCTGACTTAACAACTGTGCAGATTGAAACAAGTAAGGAGGGCTCCACACAAGTGGCTGACAATCTCTGCCCCAGGTCTCAGGTAAGTAGACACAGGCATAAAGCAGGACTGCTTAAGAACCTGCATCAAGATCAAGGCACAAGTCTAGTGTGGTGACAGCACAAGTCTGCCCTCCCCTGTGAGGACCCCATGTAGAAGCTTAGTGATTCCCAACCATCAGACATAAAACCCAAACAAAGCACAACACACAGGTTTTTAATGACGAGCCAGATTCCTCAGAGAATGTTCTTCTAGCACCTACTATGTGTATGGAACTTTCGTAAGTATTTCACAAATGACCAGACACTCAAATCTTATATAAAAGCTAATATTACTATTTTCATTTTACAGATTAGGAAACTGAAGCACATAAAGACTTAAGTAATATCCTCAAAGTCACTGAAACTAGAGGCCACAGAATCTGGCAAAAGTCTCTGGGATATACCATAAAGATAGCTATTTCTTTTCTGGGTCAAGAATCAAATTCTCCTTTGCTTTCAGTATCAAATAATGGGTTGTAATATACAGTGAGTTTTCCAGAAATGTCACTGCCACATAAATGTGGAAATGTTGTATTTATTTTGTTAGTGCTAACCAAGAACTGTTCATTATTTCAGAAAATCAAATATCTAATGGCAACACTACTTAAAGTATTTGAGTTATTGATATTTCATGTCTATGTCATTGCATTTGTAGCAAACTATATAAATATGAGCATCTGACAATTTAATTATAGCCTTTAGTGTTGTGGTGAATACTGACATTGAAATGCATGTTATTATCTAGTTCTTTCCATTCAGGGTTTATTTAATTTTTTTGCAAGTCTGGTTTATTGAGGTATGATTAAATATGTTAAAATTCAAACTGTTAAATGTGTAGCTCTATGAATTTCAATAAGAAAATACAGTCGGGTAGCTGCCAATCCAGATATTGAACAATTCTGTCAATTCCTCTGATTTTCTTCATGTACTTTGATAGATTTGACCTTCAACACAATACATGTATGATACCTGCTGATACACAACTATAGTGTATCAAGATGTTCTTGGTTTCTATTGCTGAGAACTATTCCATTGAGTACATGCAGTTTGGTTGTTTATCTTTTCATCCATTGTAGAGTGTGGGTTGATTTTATTTTGGGATAATTATTAATAAAGCCTCCATAAACTTTTACATATGATGGATGTGTGTGTGTGTATATACATGTGAACATCAATTTTAGTTTATTTTTGCTAATGACCTAAAAACTAAAGTAATAGTTTTTGTGATAAGCTCATGTTTAAGATTTTATGAAACTGTTAAATGTTTTTTAAAGAGACTATACCATCTCATTTACCCTCTAGCAATACATGATGGTACCATGTACTTCATATTTTTACCTGGACCCAGTTTAATCAATATTATTTCTAATTGCTTCTAATTGACATGTAGTGCATATCATTGTGTGTTTGAGTTTGCCTGATGACTAAAAATGTTGAACATTTTTTTTCATGTGTATTTTTGCAACCAAAATCTTCATTTATGTTCCAAAATGCATTCAATATTTTATTGGGTCACTCCTTTATTATTACTGATTTTTGAGATTATTTAAGATTTTACAAATACAAGAATCATAGCAAATATTTCATTTACAAATATTTTTCTCAACTTGTGGCTTGTCCTTATATTTTCTTAACAATGCAATCAGAGGATATTTTTTTTTTTATTTTGAAGCATAAAATTTGTGAAGTGTTTTCTTCAGAAAACTTTGCTTTTAGAATTGTGTCTAAGTTGTTTTTGTCTAATCCAAGAACAAAAAGACTCTTTATCCTGTGTTTGCTTCTAGGATTTTTATATTTTAGGGGTTAAGCTTCAGTCTTTAGGGTATAGAGTGAGGATCACAGGTCATTTTACTTTTAGATCTTTATTGTTCCATTATCAGTTGTGGAAAACATCATTCTCTTCTGTGGATCACCTTGTGCCTTTGTCAAAAATGAATTGGCTCTATATGTGTGTGTCTATTTCAGGAGTCTTTATTGTGCCCCCATTGATCTAGGTCTCCATGCTTCTACCAACCCTACACTGTCTGGATTATTGTGCCCTTTTATTAAGTCTTGGAATTATGCAGTGACTGTTTTCAAACTTTTTTCTTTGTCAAAATTGCTTTGGTTTTTCTGTTTCCTTTACTGTCTCATCAAATATTCAAAAAAAAAAATATCAGCCACCTGATTCCAAAACAGAAAATACATCCTTTGCTGGTTCTTATGGATTGGAATTGTGTTCAATCTGAGGTTATTTGGAGGACAACTGATATCTCAATATTCTGTCTTTCAGTCCATTCACATGATAAATTCCTAGACCTTCTTGGTGTAAATTCTTTTAGATCTTCTTGGTGTATTTTATGTTATTTAAAGTGAGCATGTTAATCTTTTTAACATACAGATCTCACATAAATGTTCAATTCATACCTAAGGGTTCCACTGCACACAGTACTCTTTTATGGAAGTTTCAAGTTTTTATTAAAAGATACAGAAATATATTTGATTTAAAAAAATAAAGTTGAATACTGCAAAAGAACTAAAATTATCTTAATAGTTCCAGTAGCTTTTTGTAGATTCTTTGGCCTGATTCTGCCTAAAGAAGAACAAGAAGAACTGAGGATTCTGACCAATAGTTTCATGAATGGCACATCTTGGAACTTGTAGCCTCCTGCCTCAAAGGTTCCAGGTACTGTTCCAGGTACTTATGAAACAATCAACTGAAAAATTTCAGGCCCAAAGTGAAAATAACAAAAACAAAATTTGTCTCCATCACACTAAACCTATTCCAAGATCCACAGCATGCATGTGATAATAAATGTGCAGTGTTTAAAACCACTATGCTTTGGGGTAATTTGTTTTGCAGTGAGAGGTAACTACTATGGTTTTTTCAGGGCACCCACTTTCCAGTTTCTCGATCGTTACTTTGTGCTTGGAGTGGGCATCTTCCACCTTGGCTCTTTCCCACACACCACCTGCTCCTCAGTGGGCTGTCTTTCCAAGCTCTAGCCTCTTCCCAGCAGTAGATCATCTGTGCTCACATGCTCATTAGCCTACTTTCAAGAGCAGAAATTCTGGCCCAGATAATTTTAGACCTGCCCCGAATCCCTGGGTTCTGGGGTGAGGTTTTCTTCCCCTCTTGATAACTATCTTTGGCAACTTGAGTCTTTGGTGCATCCTGGGGAGCAGAGTGACTGTTGCTTTTCTCCCATGGTTAGGAGGCTAGACTCCATTTCTAGTATAATTCCTGCTTCCCCTCCCCCCCCCCCCCCCCCCCCCCCCCNTGATGCAATTAATAAAAGTCACATTATTTGGTGTTTCTTGTTAATGGGGAAGCAATATATTTCCATGCTTTGCTCTAAGTAGTCAGATATCTCTACCAAATGATTTATAAGTTTTAAGATCTTTTTAAATTTCACCAAGAAGGCATGATAAATTGTATTCACTTTTTTTGTTAAGTAAATAAGTAAATTATATTGCCTGTGAATTTCATTTCAAAAAATAAATTGAATATTCAATTTTGTACTAAATATTATTCAAATATTTGCATTTGCTCTTAGTAAAAATATAACATTGTATGAATTCTGCTACAGGCATGGGATAATAAGCTACAAAAGACCATTTTTCACCCCCAGAGAATACTTTAACAATAATAATGAAAAAAAAAAGGTGTAGGGGATCTTCTACAGAGTAAACAAGAATAGACTGATTTTTAAAGGCTGTTAAATTTTGGCAAGAGTACATTTGTCATTTGTTAAGCTTTATTAGAGTTGAGCTCTGGAGCCTATATGAAACTTCAATATAAATGCAGCAAACAGACAAAGTATGTAAAACAAAATTTCAATTACAAAGGCCACACAAAATGTAAAATTCTTAGTAGTAATTAGCCAAATGATGTATAAGACCAAAAGACCCCTCTAGTTAAAATAACTTCAAAACATTGCTTAGAAAATGTAACCCCTCTATAAATGTGCCTGTCCTAAACAAGTCAATACTATTAATCGATTACTTCTCTCCATTCTATATATAGGTGTTTTAGTTAGCTTTTGCATTCTGTGACCAAAATATCTTATGAGAACAACTTAGAGAAGGAGAATTTATTCAGGGCTCATAGATCCAGAAGTCTCAGTCTATAGAAGGCCATCTCCATTGCTCTGTGTCCAAGATGAAGAAACACTTCATGGGGGAAGGTCCCAGTGGAGAAAAAATGCTCAGCTCTTGACAACAAGGAAGCAGAGAAAGGGGAAAGGAGCCCCCAGGGAAAATGCACCCTTCTAGGGAATGTCCTCAGTGACCTGCCTCCTCCAGCTACACCCCACCTGCCTCCAGTTACCATGGAGTCACTCAAACTAGGACAGAGTAACTAAGGCATAGCTCTCAAAATCCAATCATTTCACCTCAAAATATTCCTGCATTAATACAGGAGTTTTAGGAGATATATCCAAATTATAACAATAAGACACCTATAAAAACCCATCAAATTGCTCAATTCATGTTGCTGTACATGTCTTATATGCAGGAGGATGGTACATAATAGGTACAGATGTTTAAATTCATCTGGGGATTGATATAAGTTTAATCAAATTTTAATAGGGTTTTCATAATTATATTTATAATTTGGTTCTAAAATGTGAGAAAATGAATAGGCCATATAATTGCCCAAGGAAATTTTAAAAATAAGTACAAATTTGGAGGATACACATGCCTTTTTCAAAGATCAACTACGAAGTATGATAATCTACATATTATTCTATTAGCACAAGGATAAATTGTTCACAAGTGTATGGTCAATCAAGTTTTGGCATAAGTGCCAACATAATCACATAGAGAAAGGAAAAAGAAATCAACAAATAGTTCTGGAACAATTAGTTATTTGTTTGTAAAAAGGAGAAGGAAAGGGAGAAGGAAGCCAATGCCTTTCATTATACAAAACTAAACACAATGTAGATCAGAAATATAAATGCAAAAGTAAAGTTGATAAAAGTTCTAGAGGAAATTGTATTAGGAAATAAACTTTCTAGTATGATTTTTAGTCATAAAAAATTACAGGAGACAGTTTCTAAATTAGAATAGTTTGCTCTTTTAAAGTTGCTATTCAGAAAAACAGGTACTATTAAAGATGTGGAGAAAATACTCTCAATATAATATCTAACAAAAAATATGTATCCACATCACATATTTTTAAAAAAACTATTAAATGAAATGACAAACAACTCAGTTTTGAAAAACAAAAAAAATATTTGATTTGGCAATGTATAAATAAATTATATGGGTGATGAATAAGAAAATAAGAAGATTCCCAAAATTAAGTCAATTAGTAGGGACACAAAACTTAAAATCATAACAAGTACTTCTCTATAATTATTGACAATTTAATATCTGATACCAACAAAAATTGACTTGAATGTATAAAGGCAGAATCTCTAATACACTGTTATAAGGTATATACAATGGTGAAATTATGCTTAGAAAACTCTTTGTTAGTTTTTCTAAAAGCTAAAGATGAACTACTTTGAGCATAATCTGTTTACATCCTATGTATTTACTAAAAAAGTGAAAACACATGTTCACACATAGGTTTTACATGAATATTCTTGGCAACATTATTCACAATACCTATACATAGGAAACAATCCATATTTCCACATGTTGATTTACGGTATACCCATACAATGGAATGCTATTGGGGAGCAAAAATGGTCAAACTACCAAGACTTGCAAGAACATGGATGCATCTCAAAATCATGCTGAGTGAAAGAAGCCACAGCAAATTTAGTGCATACTATGGGATTTCGTTTTTATAAAATTTCAGAAAATTGACACTAATATTTAGTGTCAGACAGACCAGTGATTGCTCAGTCTCATGGTGAAGGGAGACATGGATGCAAATGGGCATGACAAGTCTTTTAGGGGTGAGGGAAATCTCTCTTAATTGCAGCAGTGGTTTCACAAGTATGCACATCTGTCAAAGCTTATTTAGTGGGTACAATTTAAATGGACCCAGTTTATGCTATGTAAGCTATGCATTGATAAAGTTGATTTTAAAATATTATTAGATCCAATAGGGAAGGAAACTCTGAGTATAGGTGGAAAATGAACAAATTAAACCATTAATGTGATTTCAACTCTCTGTACTCTAATGCTCAGTTTTTATTATGGAAGACTACATGCATAGTATTCAGAAAGTGCCTGAGCCTTCTTTCCTCTTTCTGCAAAAGGAAGATAATGTCTACTTAGATATGTTATCCTGAGGCTAAAATAAAACAAAATATATAAGGCCCCTGATAGTAGATGTTTCTTCCATTTTAACTTTGAATGCTACATTATCATTTTTGCTTGTCTTCAATGTTTCTTGGGTTTGATGCTAACTGCCTGAGATACATTTTCCTGTTATGTACCTAACCCTTTCAAATCTAAGCATGCTTTTCACGTAGTTTGGAGCATTTCCTTTTTTTCTTATTTCCCATGTACATATTTAAATTGGCCAAATGCTATTTACTTATAACATTAGTGAGTTACACTTTTTCGTGGGGGAATGCCTTATGTTTACCTCCTACATTCTGTGTGTGTGTGTGTGTAAACATTCATTGAATAATAAAAGAACAAAGATAACATCATGGTATAGTCTCTGAGTATGTGTGGCCACAGGCAGGGAACACCAAATGTTGTAGAAGGAACTTGGTCTGAGGAAACCTGAGCTATAGACACTGTGATTTCACTGCCTGTGAATTCCTAACTGTGTGCTTTCTTTGCCTTCTGATACCCCTCAAATGAGCTCTCAGAACAATTTGAAAAGCCAGTTGTTAATGGGAATTTAAGGACTGCAACACGTTAAACTAGTATACGCATGGAATTTAAATCCTCGAAGCTGATACATTTGGAAGGGAAGTAATCTATGAGTCAGCATCATTTAACTTCACTTCTAACCATATTAATGTGGAGCTACTGCCTGAGAAATTGCTAGCAGGCTCAACACCCATAAATGCAGGGCTTTTCTATCTTGATTTGCTGACTTAGGCAGGAAACTATGACATCAGTAGTGGTAGCGGGGATCGTCCCTTTTAGCAAAACAATTGTACATCTCAGACCAGATGCTCAGGCACACTGTTAGCACTGTCAGCTGACCAAGAAGGTTCTTTTTTTTTTTTTACTTACATACTAGATTGCCCTTCCTTTTAGAAATGTCTCAAAAGGCAAACTTTTGTTTTGCTTCACTTTTGAGTGTGCCATAGTTTCATGTGACATGAGTATGAAATCAAGATAATAATGATGTCATTTCTATTTATTGACCACTTTCTGGAATCTTTACATATGTCACATTTCATTTTTATGAACACTGTGGAAGGTAGTTGTAACCTATTCCCTTTATATTTTATATTACTGATGATGAAAGTGACGTTCAGACTTTTTTTTTTTTTTTTTTTTTT
>NW_025999900.1:52297745-52315245 GCF_001458135.2 Marmota marmota marmota
TATATATATATATATATATATATATATATATATATATATATATATATATATAATGATGTATTCAACTCCACTATCCTTTGATTTTATATCCATTCTCAGAAAGATGGAGTGATTTCACCTCTACTGAATTTTCTACGGTTATATTTTTTATAAATATAATTTATTTTTATATATTTTATGTTTCCATGTATTAATGTCTCCAAAAAATTAATTAGCATAACTACATACTAAGTTATTAGATCCAAGTATTGAAACATCCACACACGCACGTGTGCACGTGCACACACACACACATTTTTAAATAACAAAGTATAAAATTGTTAAGCCAAATGTATCACTTATACCTATCAATGGTTTCTTTTAATTTTCATAGACTGTGAAGGTTTTAAGAAATTTAAACCTTTTTTTTGAGGATAAATACTATTTATTACATTTCATCAGAATCTTATCATAATGGTTTTATCTGAATCATTGATCTAAAAATCAATCTTTAGTAAGACCAATAAAAGAATCAAAACTTTTAACCAGGAGAGTTAAAAACTTGTCTTATAGTCAAATAGTCTGTGTTTACATTTGCTTTTTACCTATTACTAATAATACTGTCTTCACAGCCTTGTTATGAGACATAAGTGAGATTAATGCATATAAACTACATGGTGGCTATATTATATTATTCTTGCCACATCTCTGAATAAAAGCATTGGCTTAAGTTGGTCATCAATCCTCTTATCCCTCAGGCATCCAGGTGATGGACTAAGTGAGAAGTTCCACAGACTAACAACATAATAATTAAGCCAGGTTTTGTTTTGATTATTATGAGTATCACCCCATTCCCTTGTCTGGAAACTAGTAAAATAAGCCTCAGTTGAGCCATACGGGACGACCAGACAGTGAATTTCATGCTAGAGATTGCACCCCAGAGACAATTGTAGTAAATGCCTAATATGTTTGAGCAGATCATTTTTATAGACAGAAAACTGCTGCCAATAAGAAATTGTCCAAATAGAATTATAATTATGAAATATTCATGTATAAGTCACGTTCAACTTTTCTTTCTCACATGGCCAGGAAAAACAAAAAGAAGCAATATTCCATTCCTAGTTATACATAGATATTTTTGATGCACATGCTCATTTTTCATGTAGAATTACACATTGCTATGCCCCAATACAGTCTCAAAGCACATTATTAATTTAACAAATCAGCATGATTAAATGTGACTGCTTAATAAGTAGATTCATAGATTCTTCTATTTACTGTAGAGAGAGTTTGTTAATGTCCACTTCAAGACTTATGAAGGACATTCATACATCTCCTTCTTCTGAGCATAGAGTAAGAGGGTAGGTCTCTGCCTCTAATACCCCACCATGATAATTATAGACACACACACAGCTGTGAACATTTTCTTTAGTGGCTCAGTCTTGTTCCTGCATATGTACTATGCAGAAAGCTCTCCTGCTGACCCAATGGGATAGTTACCCTGAGGGAGAAATATGCCTTCAATTGTACTACAACAACAGGGTTTAGAAATAGAGGTCAGATCTGTCCTGCGGTATGCAGTCACAAAATTAATTGCTGGTATGTTTGTCCTTCCCATTTTTCTACTTTTATAAGTCTTTCCATTAGCTGCCATTGCACATATAATAAAATTCATTTGTCTAGATATGACCTATTGAACTCTGCTTAAATTTCTCAGAATGTATATTTATTTCAAAATAAAACTTTAAAAAAACTCTAGTGAGTGTTTAATAATGAAAGAACATAAAGCCTAATTGACAATGACTTTATTTTCACACTGACATTTGAAAACTGAATTGAAAAAGTTTGCATTTAAAAATGAATTGAAACTTGAATTGGATTTCTGCTCTATTTTGCCACGAACCTAAAATTATTCTAAATAATAGTCTATTTCAAAAATAGACGATTCGCAATGAATTAAAAATTTCCAGTTCTTCAAGTTCACAATTTTAGTTAAAAATTCAAAGAAGTTTCCCCTTCTGACTGCACTACTATTTCCTTTTTACCCAAGAAACTCTTAATCAACGGATATCAGTCTAAATGGTTTAAATATTATTTCCTTAAGAAATAATTATCTGTCACTCAGATTTACTTAATTTTCTTGATTTATTACACTGTGCATTTTACCTTTGTAACAATTATCATGATAGCCACCTTTCCCATTATGAGGATGATGGCAAGAATTATGCCCATTTACCTGGGCGGTGAAGATGTCTATTGCTTGACAAGTGTGTAGCATTGAGAAAGTACATAATAAATATTCGTTAAGTAATTAATGAATCGTAATTTTTCTTGCACTGAATTTAATGTGAAATTCTCTGCAAACTTAGTAAGAAGATTCTGAAATCTTTGTATAGCTACTAAGAAAAACTTGTAATTGGTAAAATTGAATACTGTTTTCTGAGCAGAGTCAAATGTTAAGAAGGAATTAAATAGAGTTTAGAATATTGATTTATAAATTATGCCCTTATTTAGTATATGAAAAAATATTTCAGGCTTATTATGACATGATTTGGATTAAAAATAATAATAATAATTTAAGACATTCACTTCAACCTAAATATGCAGACAAGGATACAGGAATCCCAAGACAATTTAAGCCTGCAGACTATCATATTCACAAAAACTAGCACAGTACCTGCACAGAGAAGGTAATCAATAGAAATGTGTTGAATGAATAAATCAGACCATGTTTACAGATGAGACCCGAGGTCTGAGAACTGAACCAGGATTCTGACTGTGAAGCTCTGTTGGAAGGAAAGAAAGTGTGGGGCAGAATATAAAGAGGTTCTTTATAAAGGAACATTAACTTTTGTGCTTATTTTCAGGTAAAATTTGTGCTAAACCCAGCCTCATAAATAACTGAATTTTAATACAAACTCAAAGATCCAAAGGTAAAATAACTTGTTCCCTGTACCTGAACTGATGGGAAGGGCAAACATGCTGCAGTTTGATCATGTGAGTAGCGTGCAATATGTCGTAAACAAGCTACTCATTTCTAAAATTTTAACTGTGACCTGCTTGGTTAGTGAGCTTCTGAAAGAAGCGTGTAATAGTGTTATCACCAACCCACACTGCCCCAGAATTCATCTCACTCTCTGACAAGTGATCTTCGTTTATTTTCTTTTCAAGATGAGTAATCTTCCTTTGAAGTGAAGATTTAATACAAAGTCATGCTTTTGGGAAATAAATTCTGTTTTATTTTATACAGAAAAAACAAAGTTTGATGTAACACAGATTTATGTATTTTATGGTATTTTAAATATTTTAAATATTTCCTCTTTTTATAAGAGTGTAAGGCGATGTATATCAGTATATATATACATATATACATATATACGTATATATGTATATATATATACATATATATATACATATATGTGTATTTATCACAATAAGCAAATGAGAAAATTCAGAAACCATGAGCAAATATTTCTTAATGCTGATCCTGTCTATGCTTCAAAGAAGAAAGAAAATAAATCACAAATCTCACTTACACATGACAAAAGAAAACAATTAATTTTAAATCCTGTGCACACTATTACTATTATTAGATTTGAAAGTTATACAACATTACTATATATGTATATATAGTAATATATAATGTGTGTGTATATCTATATCTATCTATCTATATATATATATCTCACTGAAAACACCATCCCCCAGACAATGAAGTCATACTAAATCTTATCACCCATAACTAAAATGAAACTTACATTTCAAGCAGAGGTTAAATCAATTTTTAAAAGTCAATAAGAGTGCTGGAATCCCAGACATGGTAGTACATTCCAGTAGTCCTAGAAGCTAGAAAATCTGAGGCAGGGGGATCATGAGTTCAAAGCCAGCCTCAAAAACTTAACAAAGCACTAAGCAACTCAGCAAGATCCTGTCACTAATAAAATATGGAGAAAAAGGTGGAGGCCTAGGGATATGATTCAGTGGTTAAGTGCCCCTTGGTTCAATCCCCAGTACCAAAAATAAAATAAAAAGTCAATATGAAATTTGAGAAGACAGAGTAAATCCACATTAGAAAAGCTCAAATATTGTATAATTGCAAAAAAGAAGATTTACAAAGATGGTTGATGTAATTCAGGAAAAAAATTGAAACATTATAAGAAGTGAGACTGAAATTTAAAAGGAGTAGACAGTAGCAAAAATTCATCTCAGATAATTTTCAGTACAGAAAGAGAGAGAGAGAGAGAGAGAGAGAGAGAGAGAGAGAGAGAGAGAGAGAGAGAGAAATTGAGGAACAAGAGGAAGAATAGAAATCATCTCTAAGAAAAACTGTAAGTGAAACTAGAGGAACCTAGCGCAGATGTTGGCAATAATGAGAGACAAGTCTTCTCACTCAAAAACCACAGCAAGGTGGCTAATTCAAGAGCTGAGCACACAAAGATACACTTGTGAACTAAGTGCCAAGAAAATGGGAAGTCCTTCACCCCAGACAAGTGTGGTCATGTTGCCTCACCTACTGCAGCTGGCACAGGATGAGGGGGCTGCCCATCAACAAAGGAGGGAAAATGAGAACTTGTAATGAAATTTTAATGGCCACATATGGTTGGTGGGGGAGATAACAGGGCAGAGGCAATCCCCAAATTCTCAGAAATGGGACCTCAAAGGGAAACCTAGAGGAAACCTAGAGAAAAGGCAGCCAGGGAAGACTGGGGCTTCCAGCAAGCACAAGACACCCAGTACCTGCAAGCAGGAGAGAGCCAAATAAAATCCATCAGATGTGCTCAGGGTTTGATATGGATGGTGAGGGAGGAGAGCTGAGACCAAGATTTCTCCAACTCCAAAAATTCATCCCAGAAATGCGAGCTGAGGGCAACCCTTTCATGACATATTAAATTGTCACAGCAGCTAAGTCGGCTTCTCTGAAAGACTCAGGGATCGCAGCACTGTAGACCTGATAGGGAAAAGGTAAAGCAGAGACAGAAAATGCAGAGCTAAGATAATTCCTTAGGGCTAAAGAGGAGACAGCTGAGAGACAACCAGTGAGTGAGTCCCTGAGAACCCAACAGCACAGTCATGGCCACATGCATAGCCTCCTCTGAACACCCAGATTTTGCATAATAGCCCCATAAAAGAGACACTGGACATTCACCCTTTGAATAACATCATGTTTTGACAAAGTCAACCAAGTCTGCAGGACCCTTCTTCAACCTGACCCAGCTGCATTACGAATCAAATGCATTTGACATAAAGAAAGAGTATGCCCTATTCTGTAATTAAATGTGGTTTACTTAATTTTTTTCTCTTCTTTAAGAAAAAAAAAAGTTCAGCAATTAAAGTTAGTATTTGTGAAAAGTATAGAATGTGCCTTCTTTAAGTGTGTATATGGAACATTCATTCACCTATTTTTAAAATTATTTAAGTGATTTCTCAAAAAAACCTTAAAACATTCCCAAGTATAGAAATAGTAAAAATAGTATTCTAGGATCACCAATGATAAAAAACTAGAAATCCATAAATAACAGAAAAAAAATCTAAAGCAATGTGCCTTTCCATATCAAAATAAATATAATAAACAACATATTAAACAACTCTTGGGTCAAAAGGTAAATATAAAAGGGTCGTAGACTTATTTGAAAGTGAAGATGATAAAAATAGCACACAAAAGAATTTGTGGCATATGGCTAAAAAAGTTATGAGTAAAAAAGTATAATATTAAATACCATATCAATAAAAATGAGTCAAAATTGATTAAATGTGTGACTAGTTCAAAATTTGGGAAAAGAATAACAAAGAAAATGAAAATAAGGCTGAATGAAAACTTAATATAGAGAGAAATAAGCAAGTTAGAAAAGTAATACACACTAGAATTAATAAATAAATGCCAAATCTGGCATTTTTGCAAACTTTATGTCAAAAATAATCTAGATTAAATATATAATTGTCTTGAAAAACTTCTCAGAACTAACTTCAATTTACAGATTGTTATCTGTATTATTATTATTATATTATTATTATTATTATTAAGCATACAAATTATCTGAGAGAAGTAAGAAGTTAGTCACAGAGATCCCTACCAGAAAGCACTGTCCCCAACTGATTTCATCTAGGAATTTCAAAAAATATTTAAAACTTAGGAAAACTTAATGCCAATTAATTTGTCCTAGAGCATTAATAAAGACAATCTAAATTATAATATAAAGATAATGCTGATTTATACATTGTACCAATTGTTAAATTGTAAATAAATTTCACTTATAAATATCAATGTAAAATTCTTAAATGTAAAGTAGCACATAGAATCTAACAGCACGATAAAATAGTGCAAGATAAACAACTATAGTTCATTTCAGTAATGCTGGTATAGTTCAATAATAGTTTGTCCATAAATGTGATCATAAATAAAGCTTAAAAGAAAAATATGTGATTATATAATTATCTCCAAAGATATAAAGAAAGCATTTGCCAAAATTCAGCACACATACTAATAAAAATACACTTAATAAAATAGGACACAATGGACACATCATTAACATAATAAAGTATATACCTTAATCAATAAACAGGCACTTTGCTTAAAAGGAAAATATGGAAGACTTCTTGTTATAGTCAAGAAGAGAAAAAATATGTATGTGTCAAGGAGAAACAAACAACGAAGCAATTATCAGACACACAGGAATGTACATGCATCCATATGCATATGCATATGCATAGGCACACACAAACATGCACACAAAGGCCAGGTGGAAAAGCAAATAGCATAGCAAATAATGTAATTGGATCCATGAGCATTTGAGTGCTTATTGAGATCAGGCATTGACATTGAATAAACTGTGATTACTTGTGTTTAGGAAAAGACAGAAAAAATATAAAAGATAAAGGACTTAACAGAGAACAAGAATCCTTAAAAACATACAACTAAAATAGAAGACCCAGGATTAAAAAAATGATATAATAGCAATTTACAATTAAATAGATGGGCTTAGCTGCTGACAGAATGGCAGAGAAAAGAAAATTAATTAAGGAAATGATACTGGAGTAGTTTGATGGCAACAATTAGGAGAATGCAGCACACAGAAGAGACCATGGCAGAGAAGGGAAAGAGGGAGTGGAAAATTGAGCTCCCCTGAAATCCAAGAGTATAAGTTAAGGCAGAAGCAAAGTTGGAAGACATCACAGCTGCTGCATCTGTTCCTGAACTGGTGTGCCATTGGCACAGTACAAAGATGCAGGGTAAACCAAAGGAAAACCAGTACTAGGTGCATAGGAATGTGTGTTAACATTTGTGGAAATCAATTAATAAAAGTAAAACCCAAACTGCCTAGAAAAAAAAAAGACATATCCATACAAAAATAATACTGAAGTTGGGTTTCTAGGTAGAAAGAAAGCAATGTCAGAATAAAACATGCAAAATCAGGAAGAAATGAAGAGAAGAGATGATGATTATGATGGCTTTGGCACTATTAAAAAGCAGAGTGACAACATCACAGAAAACAGGATGATGTGTAGCTGAAATAAAAGTTTGTAAATTCTAGCACTATCTGGAAAACTGTGTATAGTGAAGAAACTGATTGAAATCAGGGATGTGGACCATGACAGGGTAAACATTCCAGAATCAACAGGATGCCTATAAATAAAAGACCTTACTTATAAGGAAGTCTGTAACAGAAACAAAAAGAAAAATAAAGTGGGTGGAAAGTTGCAAAAAAGAAGATATGTAAACACAATATATGAAAACTATATGTACATATTGTAAATAATTCAATGAGAGTACTGTCAAATTAAAATAAAAACTATCAGGAAAAAAATGCAAATGGATTGTCTACAAGGGAGACCCTTTACAATGTATCTTATGGTTACAAATAAAAGGATGGTTATAAAATAAATAGCCTGCAAACACCAACATTAAAGAACAGATAAAAATGAGAATATCAACAAATGTAACCTTAAAGACAGGAAACTAAATGTGAAAAGAATATTATATCATAATATGCCAATTGCCCAGAAAGATATTAAATTCTAAATTTTTGTGTTGCTAACTGCATAATGTGATTTTTGCAAAAGAACACTGAGAGGACTAGAAGGAGAAATGAACAAATCGGGGTCAGGCTTAATGGTGGACACCTGTAATCCCAGTGAAGAAGGAGGCTGAGGCAGGAGGATCCCAAATTGAAACCAGTCTGAGCAAATTAGGCAGGCCCTAACCAATTTAGTGAGAAAATGTCTCAAAATAAAAATAAAATAAAAAGGGCTGCCACTGGAGCTTACTGGTAAAGAACCTCTGGTTCAATCCCAATACAAGAAAGAAAGAAAGAAAGAAAGAAAGAAAGAAAGAAAGAAAGAAAGAAAGAAAGAGAAAGAAAGAAAGAATATCTATGTCACAGTGGAGTGGAAGACAAACAATCGCAATAGTTAATAGCTTCAACAAAGTAAACCTTTATGCATGATTTTGATAACATAACTGCCTACTGATAAAGAATACAATACACAATGCATTTTAAGTTCATGAGGCTGTTTATGCTAACCATATACTAAGGCAAAATATCAAGTCTTGACCAATTTTAATAGCATTACAATTAGAATATGTTCTATGTTCAGAATGGAATTAAGTTAGAAAACAATACTTAAAAAGGATAGTTAGAAGAAAATGTATTTGAAATTTTTAAAATAAGGTCAGATCTAGGAATGTATCTCAGTGGTAGAACGCTTGCCTACTGAGTGCAAGGACCTGGGTTTGATGCTCAGCATCAAAAAAAAGCAACAACAAAAACTGTTTTTTAAAATAGTCTGCACTTTTTCAATAACCCCAGGGGATGAGGAAAAGAACTAACAATAGATATGAAGTGTATTATAATTTGGATGATATACTAAATCAGATATATCATGAAGCTATGATGCTTAAAGGAAAATAGACAGCTGTAAATTAATATATTAGGGAAAAAAAGCTGAAAAACTGTTCAGTAGATCTTCCAAATTAGAGGATTGAATATAAACAAATTCAAATCATAGAAATAAAAACATCATCAGGAAGAAACAGAAAGCAATGTGTAAAAATGAATTAAAATAGGTTCAATAAAACAAACCAGAAAACAAAAAAATAAGATCTTTGAAAAAGACTACTAAAAAATGAGGCTTTGCTAGCAAGAATAATTAAGAACCAAAGATGCTGACACAATTTCAAATTTCAGAAGGTATATTTATGAAAGAAAAAGACAACATCACCATAAAATCTAAGAAATTAATGATAGGAGCATGAGATCTCTCTGATAAAAAATTCAATTAAGATGAGATTGGTCTAATAAAAAATGACAAGTTCTTTGATAAAAAAAATCTAGAAAATAGTAAAAGTTCTTTATCTCTTTTAAAAATGAATCCTATTCTTATTAACCTTCCCATAAAGAAGTAGCTAGTGCTGCATTGTTTCACTTGTAATTCTAGAATTATAAGAAGAAAATAAAATTAATCTTTGAAAAATAGTCTATAAATTTAAAAAATGAAACATATTTATTACAACTCAGATTTTGAGTGAGTATAAACGTGGTACAAAAATGTGCCAAAATACAGGAAAACTGCTATTTAACTATCTCAGGAAAATATATACTAAAAATTAATAGATGCACAGAAAACTAATAGTAAATCAGTGTAGTATTACAAAAAAATAATTATGTAGCACAGCTGTGCTGGGCTTACTTCTATGATGAATCATTGGTTTAATGTTTGAAATATTGGTGTAAGTTGTAAGATTATTAGGAAAAGTAGAAAAACTTATATATGAAGTAGATAATCTAAGAAGATGCTGGAAACATTTGATAAAATTCAACACATCCTGATTTAAATATTGGTAACAAAGTACATATAGATGGCTGTTATTTGAGAAAAACATGAAAATTAGTGGTGAGCTATGACTTTTATGTTTATATCAATATTCAACTGACATAATAAATGCAACCAGCAATGAAATATCAATGATGAAATATCCCATGATTTCCAAATGAATCTAGAGTGACTTTTACAACTATTTATATTCACTGCAATATAAAATTTAAGGGTATATAAAAAGAATATTATAATTGACAAGTTTAACATATTTGCTAGGGGTAAGGTCACATAAATAAATAGAAAAAAATAAGCATAATATCCTTAATCCAAAAACTATAAATATTGAGGAAATTTTAGGAAAGCCTCACTGATCAAAGGCATGTGTCATGATTAAAGTTTAGAGAAATCAATTTTTCACACATATCAATCTTGCTAAAATCAATCCATACGAAATATCATTCAAAAGTCAAACATATGTGTAAGTATTGACAATGATTCAACATTTATGGAGTCATTGACCAGGAAAAGTAAACTATTTTAATCAATAAAGTAAAAGATTTCCAGCATCAGCTTTTTGTTATTATTAAGATATGAAAAATGTGTAGTTACAGATCTGTACATGTACTCCCTTGCTTCACAGCAGTGGTAACAATGAGAGAAAATTTCTGATCTATGATATAGGACAAATCATATCTTGGTGAGATATTTGTTGATGAGGCTCTAGGAAAATAGCCATCTCAGACATTAGTGATAGGAATAGAAATAGCAATCCCACATGGAGGTGGATTTAGCATCTCTTCTCCTAAGAGAAGACTATTTACTTTTTGATCAGTAAAGAAAACAATAATGTGAAGACACAGCCTACAGAAAGGAAGAAAATCTTCACCACACATACCTCAGATACAACACTAATCTCCAGGATAGATAAAGAACTCAAAAAACTCAATAAAGGAAGTGAACAGACACTTCACAGAAGGAATACAATTGATCAACAAATATATGAAAAAAAGTTTAACATTTCTAGCAATTAGAGGAATTCAAATCAAAGCTACTGTTAAGATTTTATCTCACTTTAGACAAAATGTCAATTATCAAGAATGCAAGCAACAATAGATGTTGGTGAGGATGCGGGGAAAAAGTACACTCATACATGGCTGATGGGACTGCAAATTGGTGCAATAATTATGAAAAACAGTATGCAGACTCCTCAGAAAATTATAATGGAACCACCATTTGACCCACTTATCCACTCCTAGGTTTATATTCAAAGGACTTGAAATGAGCACACTGCAGTGACACAGCCACATCAATGTTTATAGCAGCTCAATTCACAATAGCCAAACTATGGAACCAAGCTAAGTATCCTTCAACAGATAAATTAATAAAGAAAATGTGGTATATATACACAATGGAATATTACTCAGACATAAAGAAGAATGAAATCATGGCATCTCCTGGGAAGTGGATGGAGTTAGAGAATATCATGCTAAACAAAGTAAGCCAATCCCCCCAAACCTAAGGCCAAATGCTTTCTCTGAAATACAGATGTTAATTCACAACGGGGTGGGAGGGCTAGGAAAAAATAGAGGTACTTTGGATTAGGCAGAGGGTAGTGAAGAGAAGGAAGAGGAAATGGGGGTAAGAAGAATCATTATATGAATTATATATTACTACCCTATGTGTATATATGATTACATGACCTGTATGATTCTACAACATGGACAATCAGAGGAAGGAGAAGGTATACTCCAGGTACATATGATGTGTCAAAATGCATTCAGCTGTCGTGTATAACTAATTAGAACAAATAAAAAAATTAAAAAGGAAATTTTTCCTTGGATAAATTGACAAAAATGCAGGAATCTATAGAAAGGGCTGGCGATCCAGTGCAGTTCTAGATTTTAATAGGATAAGATGAAAAATTACCCATATATCTATCAATAATCTACCCATATATCTATTAAAGTTAAGCCACCTTGTATATGTACAGTTGATTACTCTGCAGCTATGAAAAAAGAATACTTCCACATACTTCCATAGAGTGATCTCCCAGGCATGTCAAGTAAAATGGTCAAGGTAGAGCAATATAAGCAATATAAATGGTCAAGGTAGGCAAATAAATTCAGGAACATCATTGTCATGCTGCTAAAATAAAAAATAAAAAATCAAGCAAGAATGCTTCAAAGAATCAGAGAAAAGGGTTTGCTACATTGAGGAAAACCCACAAGAAGAATGATGGCTAGCTTAACAAAAAGTCCAGAAAAGAACAAAATAATTAAGTAAAGTATATGATGCAAAAAGATTTCAAAATGGTGCAAAAATAAATAAATAGGTAAGTAGGTAGGTAGGTAGATAGATAGATAGATAGATAAAGCTAGTGAGTGACAAAGACATTGACAAAATTCAGTTTTTTAAATTAAAATAATAATATCTCATCAAACTTCATGTGAAGTAGCTAAAGCAAAGCACACATGGAAATGGTCATTCCTAGTGTCATGTTGAATATAAATAGTTGTACAATTAATTTGCTATGCTTCTGTGGACAGAAAGAAATAACAACACTTTGAGTAAAATGTTTACAAACGGAAAAGCAGAAAAGCCATATAACCAATGAAAACAAAATCTGATTCATTGAACAAATTAATAAAATCAGTCATCAGAAAAAATAATAATAAATCGTCAAATCTGAAATTAAAAAATGGGCATTGATCTGAATGATCTACACATTTAAAAGATTATGATGTAGTATTTTAAACAATTTTAAAAAGTTAGACAATTTATACAGCATAAAAATGTTCATTGAAAGAAACAATTAGCAAAATTGACTCAAAAAGTTAGATATTCTTAATAGGCCTATATCTATTAAAATGTTGAAGTCATTATTCATTACTTTCTCTAAAATCAAAATCAGAAATAAAAGAACAAAAGCAAAATTAATCATCAAAAAACAAGAACAATGACAGAGATTCAGATGTGATTTCTGATAAGTAAATCCTTCCAAATATTTAAGGAAGAAATAGTACTAATTCTAAAATACTCAATCCAAAACAGTTAAGAAAAAAAAATCACTTCCCAACTCCAATATAGAGAATGAAAGATTTCCACCCCACAAGTTTTACAGGGATAACAATGAAATGCGGAATCCAGCTCTAGGTAGATAGATTCATCAACTTAGATAAAGGAGATAAAATTTTGCAAAAGTTATAAACTGTCAAAATGCAACTAAGATGAAATAATCTGCACAGTCCTGTGACTATTAAAAATAAATTCTGTGGTTTAAATCCAACTTCAAAAGACATCTCCAAAACAGACTGCTTCACTAATGATTGATACAAGATATTTAAAGAAATAATACCAATTCTTCATGGTCTCTTCCAGGAAAGAGAATAGAAAAGACTACCTCCCAACCAGCATTTCCCTTACACCAATGTCAGACAGATGTTGTGGGGAAAACACAAGCGCAGGCTACAGAACATCTTCCTTCCGAAGAGAAGAAAATGTTTAATGCAATATGAGCACATTTAATGCATTAATATTAAAAAATGAAATTACTTCACCTTCCACCATCCTTGCTAAACCCCTGCCCCCTCCCTTTCCCTCTTACCCCTCTTCCCTATGTATTAAGAATTGTAATGCAAAAAAAAAAAAAGTACATGTACAAAGGCATAAATTGGTGTGAACATACTTTATGTACAGAGATACAGAAAATTGTGCTCTGTATGTGTAATAAGAATTGTAATGTATTCCACAGCTGTCCTGTATATAAAAATAAAATAAAATCAATAAAACATTTTAAGAAGGAAATTGCTTAATGGCCAAGTGGACTTTGTCTCTGTATGCAAAATTGTTTTATTTTTCTAAAATCAAGATAATCCATACTCTCAGGGAAAAAATAGCAGATAAATATATAACTATGTCAGTTTCTGCAGAAAAAAATTCTGTTGGCACAATCCAACAGTAATTCGTCATAAAAATTCCCAACAAACTAAGAATAAAGTGGAATTTCATGAACCAGAAGAAGCACATCTAAAAAGGCTGAAGTTTATATATTTCTTAGTGGTGATAGACAGTCATTCCTGAGGTCAGGAACAAAACAATGGTTTTTCTTTTACTCCATCTATCTACCTTGTCCTGGAGGTCCTTGGTAGTTGAACAAGGCCAGAAAAACTGAAATACACATGAGTTGGAAAGGAAGAAGTGAAACTATAAAAGATACATTAAATTTGCTTTCCAAAAATGTAGAATATCTTAGCTATAGTTTGGGGAATTTAACAAAAATTTAGTAGTGCTTAGAATTCCTAAGTAACTCTAAGATTTTAGGTTCCAAAATTGATACACAAAAGCCATATTTATGTCACCACACAAAAATCAATATCTGAGAAACTGAAAATGAACTTTATAATTACTTTCATAACAGAAAGATAAGGAAAATTTTAAAATAAACTTCACAGAACAGGAAAACCATAAAGCAAAAATAAATATAAAACACCCTACATCTCAATAACCAAGGTACTATAGATTGAATCCTTTGTATTAATATATGGTCAGTAGATAAGTGAAAACATTAATGTCTGATAGTACTCAATGTTGGTGAAGAAATTAAAAACAGGGATTCTCATACAGGGCTAGACAGAAAGTCAATTAGAAAGAATACTTTAGAAAAAGATTTGCCATAGCCCAAGAAAGGAAAATAGATGCTTTTCATTCCTACATGTGTGTCCTAAAGAAAGCTTGCCAATGTATATCTTTAAAACTGATTTAAAAAAAAAAAACATTGTTAGAAATAACACAAAGTGAACAATTTGAATATGAATAAAAATAAATAAATAAATAAAATAGATAAATAACACTGTACTCATAAATTCTAAATTGTTTAGTGATAAAAATGAATGAATTATAGCTACAAATTAAATTTATTTTGAAGACATGAATAACAAGAAAACACATACTATCCAATTTTCCTTATATAAATTCCCTTACCTAGCAATTTGAAATCACATCAAATATTGTATATTGCATATGGATATATCAATTGATGATAAAATTATGAAATAATTCAAGCTAATGAATATTACAAAATTAAAGACAGTGATTCTACTTATCAGGAAGAGATAGTGTAAAACCAGAACACCTCACAAGAATCTCTAAATATTGTCAGTTCCTTATGATTGATATTTATGCAGGTTTTATTTTATTAGCACTTTAGAACAAATATATTATGAACTCTATATACATTAGATTATCTTTTTAGTTCATTATATTTATACAATATTGTGGTTCATTTTTACATAATCATACAAGAACGGAATGTAATTTGTTCCACTCCAGTCCCTAGTACTTACTTGTTCCTCTCCTGCTCTCTAAATAGAATATGTCTTATTAGAACTATTGCCAACTCCCATTTTTAAAATATCTTTTCAGTACTTTATAACTATACATAATACTGGGTTTCATTTTGACATATTCCCACATGCATGGAATATAACTTGCTCCATTTCAATACCTAGTACTTATACTTTCCCTCCTCTCCTCCCCTCTGCTGTTCCTCATCCTCAAATTTACTGACCTTCCTCCTACTTATTTATTTATTTTTGATTGGTGTTTTGTAAGTATACATAGAGCTGAAATTCACTGTACTGTAAACAGTATAATTTGTCAATTGTATTCTTCAGTTCCTTCCTTTTGTCTTCCTTCATTCCACCTCCTCAATCCCCTTTCTGTACTTCACTGATTTCCCTTCTGAATTCATATGATTAATCACTCCTCCTTTTTCTAAACTTTCTCTAACTTCTACATAAGACAGAAAGCTTCAACTTTGGTTTTCTGAGACTGGCTTACTTTATTTGGCACAATGCTCTCTAATTCCACCCATTTACCAGTAAATGTCATAATTTTGTCCTTATTTGTGGCCGTGTAGAACTCCATTGAGTGTATGTGCATGTGTGTGTGTATGTGTGTGTGTGTGTATTCCACTTCAACAGTTTGTCTGTTGATGGGCACCTGAACTGGTTCCATAACTTGTCTGTTATGCATTGCACTGCAATCAAAATGATATGCCTGTATAGTAATAAAATCAGCAATAGAGTACGCTGATTTTAGTTCTTTTGGATAAATACCAAGAAGTAGAATAGCTGAATGTAGTGGTTCCATTCCTGGTCTTTTGAGGAATCATATAAGCCTTCCAAAGTGTCTGTACTAATTAGTTGATGCAACAACAGTATATAACTATCCTTTTTTTCCACATGTCCTCATCTCAATGTAGCATTTTTTTTGCATTCTTAAATATTTCCATTCAAATTGGAGTGATATAGAATCTCAGTGTAATTTTGATTTGCATTTGCCAAATTGCTAGGGATATTGAACATTTTTTTCATATACTAGTTGGTCATTTGCATTTCTTCTTTTGAGAAATGTCTGTTTAATTTTTTGCATATTTTTGATTGAATTATTTATTTTTTATTTAGTTTTGCTGTTTTTTTTTTAATTATTTTTATATTTTGAATATTAAGACCCTTTGCAGAACTACTTGGCAAAGATTTTCTCCCATTCTATACCTATCTCTGCATGCTCTTTATTGTTTCCTGTGCTGTGCAGAAGCTTTTTAATGGGATTCCATTCCACATTTTGATGCTGGTATTATTTCTTGAGCTTTAAGGATATTATTAAGGAAAATGGTACCTGCACCAATATTTTGAAGTATGAACTCTATGTTTTTGTCTAGCAATTGTGAAATTTCTGGTCTAATTCCTAGTACTTTGATCCACTTTGAGTTCACTTTTGTGCAGGTTGAGAAATAGGGATCTAGTTTCATTTGCCTACAATTGCTATTCAATTTTTCCAGCATCATTTCTTAAAAATGCTATTTTCTCAAACATGTTTTGGCATATTTGTTAAGTATCAAATGATCATATCTAGATGGGGTTGTCTATTTGTCTTCTGCTCCAGTTGTCTTAATGTCTGTTTTGATGCCCATACAATCTGTTTTTATTACTATAGCTCTGTAGTATAATTTGAGATAACTGTTGTGATGTCTCCAGCATTGCTCTTCTTGCTCAGGGTTACTTTGGTTATTCTACATTTTTATTTGTCCATATAAATTTTAGAATTATTTTTTTAGTTCTGTGAAGGATATATATATAGATAGATATTTTGAAGAGGATTTTATTGAATCTATATTTATTTTGGCAATATGGCCATTTTGACAATAATAATTCTGCCTATCCAGGAACAAGGAGATCCTTTCATCTTCTAAGGTCTTCTTCAACTTTTTTGTTTATTCTTCTGTAGTTTTCATTGTAGAGTTTCATTATATTTTCTCCTCCTTGGGTAGATTTCTTCTTAAGCATTTTTGAGGTTATTGTGAACAGAGTAGTTTTTTTAAATTTAATTATCAGCAGATTCATTATTGGCATAAAGGAAAGATGTTGACTTTTTATTAATACTTTGCTGAACTTATTTATCAGCTCAAAACATTATCTGGTGGAGATTTTTGATCTTATGAATTCAGGATTATGTCATTAACAAAGTGAGATAATTTGAATTCTTCTTTTCCTATTTTTATCTATTTAATTTCCCTCCCCACTTGATCATGCTATACAATCATCTTACATCACTTTTGAATGCTGATATTCACTAATTTTTATTAAGGATTTTTGTGTGATATATTATTTTCCTTGCTTGATTTATCTTTATCTGGTTTTGATATCAG
>NW_025999900.1:52320245-52385308 GCF_001458135.2 Marmota marmota marmota
AAATTTGGCCTCATAATAATAAGTGCCTTTATAGAGGCCTCGCAAAGACTTTTTCCTTTCCGTGTGGTGTTCAGAGATTAATGGGAATGGTGTCCACATATTTGTGTTACTGCCAGACTACGCCACTTATCTGAAGCCAGTGTCAGGGCCCTATGACGATTAATCACCTCTCCAGTCCCTGAAATAAAATCTGCATTGTACACTTCTTGGACTGAGGAGGGGGAAAGGGAATGGTGTGGTTTGAGGCTGCTTCTCATCATTAATTTTCAATTATGACTGCAAGAACCATCTCAGTTAAACCTCACATTGGAGGAGGACAGAGGGTAAAAAAAAGTCCCCAAGGAAGGTTAATAATGACCACATGGAGAGGTGGTATCTGGGACTTATAAACCTCTTTTTGAAAATTAAAATAATACACAGTTTATAAAATTCCTCATAGGTTAGTACAAAATATACCCAAGCTTACAGGGAAAAGTCACATAAAGGACAGAACAAAAAGGCTTTTTTAAGGCACAAATAAAAATAATGAAGCCACAGCTTTGCTGAGAATTAAAATTGTGAACCAAACTTTTTTTTGCCAGTTAAGATAATTGTTTGCACTTGAAAAAAAAAATCGTGACTGCTTCTTCAGTTCTATTGACACTTTTCTGTCCACCAAAGGAAAACATTTCTTAGCCTTCAGAGGCCTGTCCATCATGAGTCCTTCTGTTGTGAAATGAGCAGACACAGGAGATCTAATCTCTAAAGTGGGAGGAGGGGACAGTAGGCTCCCTGCTCAATTTAAAGGAATATGAATAATGAGAAACCGAATTTATTGTAGTGTTCTGTATTTTGGAAACTACTTTTATTTAGAATATTGTCACCTCACAAAAATCTCTGTTATCAGTTTTATTTAAATCTCATTTTCACCTAAAGTAACTAAAGATCTAGAAGTTAAATCACAAGCTATGTACTATAGATTAGAAGTGGCATAGCCAGGATTCCACTTTTGATCTTTAGATTCAAAATACGCAATTCACATGGAAATTTGATATCTTTAAATATTTAGGGATTGGATAGTAAAGCATTTATTTGGAGTTATAATTTTTATTTGAGAACAAAGATATTATTTTTGCTTTCAGAAAAAGTCATTACACTCACATTCTGTATATCATATTGGATATCAGACACTGTTGGATATTCTTTTTTCCCATTTAATCCCATACTTACTTTCATAATTTATTTTGTTCTCTATTAAGAAATAATTCCTTGTTATAAATGTTTGCATGGGAAAACCTCAGTGGGTCAATCTTTCCTACTCCTACTTGGTCTTATCCAATCATACATTCCTTCTAACAATATTGAATACTGAATGAGCACAGAAGAACCATAGTCTCCTGGCCTGATACTGAAGATTTTTAATGCTTACAGTTGAAGATGGTGATGCATAAAACATATGCTGAATAAATATATTTCTAACTCTTTACTATTCATCTTCTGCATAGGGAACTTTTTGTTATCAAGTTACACTTATATATTTTTTTTAATTGCACACTGGTTGTTGACTCTTATAATAAAAACATAATACATGAACCATATCTTTAGAGAAGGAAAAAAATTCTTGATTAAGCAGAACTTTAAAATTAATTCTAAGCCTGAAACAGTTAACTTTATCTCATTTTCCTATTCTATATTTCAATTTGATCTAGATGTCTGATTTTTGAGTAGTGATTATGGCTTGGGAGATGGAAATGGTACATTTCATGAAAAGTGATCCTGTGTTTGTGGAATTTTCGGCCCTATTTTCAAGGTTCATTATTACTCTTTTATATTGTTAAGTCTTTGTCACCGAATGTGCTTTTATAGTAGTATAATACCAAAATAAACCCACTGGAGAACAGGAGATTTACGTAGCAAGTGTGTTGGAGGAAATCCCTCATTGAGTGGCAAAAGCATGTGTTAAATTTCAAGTTTGATGAGAGTGACACCAGACTTAATTTATAATGACAGCTGCTTATATGCTGTGGAGACAAACCAGATTAAGAATTTCCTTATATTTTGCCCTGAAGATCATGTGGTGGGAAGGACCCTAGATTTGGATATTAAAGTAGAAAATATATGTTCAGTTTCTCACTTATCCTTAGGACTTAAATGTAGAGGTTGACTGTGCCATGGGCTTTATGGAGTCAAAATGGCCATGAATGCAAAATCAAATGTGTCCTATGTCATGGCCAGAAATACATCAATCAAAACTTAAAGTATTTATCCTAGATAGTCAATGCAGATTAACATCATAAAGGATAAAATTCTTCAGAGTGAAAGAAAATGTAAAAGGTAAAAGTACATTTTATTTTCATTTTGTTCCTAAAAATTTATAAAAATTAAGGAAAGTAGAAAGGGTGGGAGGGAAAATAAAGAGAAGAAAGGAACATGAAGAAAGAAATTGAAAGAAGGGAAGATGGTTAGGAAGCAAATGGCTAAGTGTCTAAACATCAAGTAATTTGGCACAGGCATAGACTTCTGACTCCTGGCTTCTTAAATTCAAATTATGGTCTGTGTACCCAGGGAAAGCTACCTGCCGGTAGTTGATTTCAACATCTGCAGTATGAATCTAACATAAGCATATAAGCTTGTCTGAAGAAATATAAACACTGAGGTAGGCAGAGTGTTTAGACAGTGCTTGACACACCGTAAGTAACTCTTATTATTGTTGTTAATGTCCTTTACACAACCCTGGAGACTGCCTAAGGCACTTCCATAGATGCTTGAGGCAGTTATAGAACTGAGTTGAAGCCCCCTGGTGTCCTCCCTCTTAGTTTCCCCATAAGCCAACAGACACCTTTCATCACAAACAGATTCCACCTCTACTGCCTTCCCATACATTCTGTATTCTGCTGATTTTTGCAAAATGTCTCATTTGTAAACATTCTGGATTTTCTTAAAAAGAGTCTTGGCATCTGTTAGGAGTTGAGCATGACCTCCCTAAATTTATGCACTGAAGTTCCTACCCCCCAGTCCCTCAGCTTGTTGTCTTATTGGAAATGGGGTTGTCATGAATGTAATCAGTCAAGTGAGGATGAGTCTCTGTTGCAGGAGAGTTGGCTCCTACTTCATTATGATAAATACAGAGATAGATACACCAAGACACACCAAAGATGTGAGAAAACCATCAAGTGCTGGGATAAGGGATGGTACAGATTCTTTTACACAGCCCTCAGAGAGAACCAACCATGTTGGTATCCTGATGTCGGGCTTCTGGCCTACAGAACTGTAGGACAGTAAGTTTCTGTTGTTGAAGCCACACAGTGACAGCTCTGACACACTAGCATGGCCATATGGAGGAGAACTGCTCCCTGCCCAACTTGCTCAGGAAATGATGCTGAGGCTCTCCTAGGATCCACAGACACTGACAGACTTCCTGTTTGCAGTAGTGCCTTTTTCCTCATTTGTGAGAAAGGCTCAAGTGAGTGTCTTGAGTCCTCTACCTCGACAAGTTCCTCTGTTGCATGATTTCAATTTATATTGGGGAAGTAGGAAAAAGATCATTGAACTGGTATTATTGGTTTGATAGCTCTACCAATTGTATAAGTGTTAACTTGAGAAAACTATTTAAACGAGTTCCTTCTCTCACTGATAAATCAAGGTGAAAATAAGTACCTTAATTATTTACTAGATATGGCAGTTCACCTTTATCCTTCATGCAGATATTTATTCAACACCTACCTATAAACACTAAATCAGACACTGGGTTAAAGAAAAATAAAATAGACACTAAGGCAGAGACACCTTTGAAGTAATTGTGCAGTAGGCATGCAGAGAAGAGAGAAATAAATGTAAACATACCTATAGTATATTGTGAGAAAAACTTGAGGAAGAGTGTTTCAAGGTTCTATGAGACCTCTAAAGAAGAAAATGTTAATATTTTCCAGCACTGGCTGGAGTGTGGGATTGGGGAATGGTCAGAAAATATTTCATTTAGCAAGAATGTATGGCGTAGGGGAAGCTTCACAAATTCCATGACACTTGGACAGTCTTGAAAATTCCACGACACTTGGACAGAGTCTTGAAAATAAGTCTCCACTTGCCAAATGAAGAAAGGATAGTAGAGCATAAATACCCAGCATGCACACACTCATGCAGGTATGGCCTTCATCACAGCTGCTTTGAAGCCCACCTGAACCTGTCATTAGGAATTTGCCTGCCTTAGAACAACTTCTGAGTCAGTGGCCAACAGCCACCTGGCTCCAGTGTCTCTGATTGGGAGAGGCTCAAATGTGGTTGATGATGAAATATTCTCACTTCTGAGAGCCAGCAGATCCCTGACCTCTGTTGTCCTTGAAACCCTCTATAAAATCAGACATTTCTTTATTCAGAGGTATTATGAAGTACATCTACAGCTCTTGCTTGCTTAGCAAGCTATAAATCCAGGTTTGATTTCAAATTTTGATGCTATTTAATGCTTTTATTATTATACCTCACCACCTCTTTCATTTCCTAATATATTTAATAATCACCTACTTTAATAGCCCTGTCTCAATATGACCTGGAAGCTGATCCCAGAATTCTTCCTGTAGGTCATATGGACACTAAACATGATGTTCCATAAAATGAGTAGTTTTGGGAAAATTAAGAGTTGTTGGATATCAACAATGAGACACACAGTATACTGGCTGCTTCCCATGACTCACTTTCATTAAATAGTATAATTTGTTTGGTTCCAGAATGTCCCTCAAAGTCTCATATGTTTAAGTTTTGTTCCCCAGATCATAATGCTCATAGCAGTGGTGGAACCTTTAGAAGGGAAGGCCTCATGGGAGTAGGTTAGGTCATTGGGGGGATGCCCAATATTGTGACCCTAGCTCCTCCTCCCCTCTCTCATTTTTTTTGTTCCCTGGTTGCCCCAAGATAAATAGTCCTTCCTCTGCCACACATTCCCATTGAGACACACTGTGCCAACACAGTCCCAAATTAACAGACCCAAGCAACCATACACTACAGGTATGAGCTAAAATAAGCTGTTTTGCTAGTAAGTTGGTTATCACACATATTTGTTCTAGTAATAGATGGCTTAGTACTACATCACAAAATCCCAATGTCTTGTTTCCCAAACAAGAATCACTATGTCAAAAGGCTTAGGAACTTTCTCAGAGAGGTAGAACTACAACACGATTTCATTTTGGTCTGGCAAAGCTAGTGGTCTTGCCTGCACAGATTCCGCAATCTTTAACATCCAGAGGTTCTTTAGAAAGGCTTGGAATGAAATTATCTATGCCCAGAAATGGGGAAGAGCATCTCTGATGTTAAATATGAAGCTGAAATGTGCCATCTAATGCTGAACTTCCACACTGGTAGCTGAAGTCAAGCCTCATATGAAAGCTTGCTCATACATTTGCTGGTATCAATAAATATTTAAAACAAAATTGATTCTAATACTTTATCATCTAAATAATGACTGTGTCTATGAATGATAAATTATTTTTTAAGGTGCAAGAAATATAAAGAAAATATTTAGCACTTAAGAAGTACACAGATACATATAAAGTGACAACCATTTAAACATTTTAATTCACTAATCCTTTGAGATTGAAAATTGCATAATTTCTATTTTACACGTAAGAAAAGTGAGAAATGAAGGGTTATGAAAATTCCTCAAGGACTACAAATGACAAAATGAAAACAACATGTTTTTAGTTTTAAAAATTAATATTTCATAAAAAGAATACTAGTACATGAAATAATAAACAAATGATTAAAAAATTTTTGATATGGTTCTAAACACTTAACAGTGCTATATTCTTAGGATGAAAATAAATTGGATTTCTCCTTTTTGTCAAAATACACAACTAGATACTAGAAAACTTTTATTTCCTGATTTCATATTGACAACAAGGATGTGTGCTCTTTGACCATTTACCTTTGTGATTAAAGATTATTTAAACCACACCCAAACTTTCATATCTATTTTACAGAGAGGGGTCTGATTTTGAAAAAATCAATTTTGATAACTAACATTGTCAGGAAAATGCTAATTGCTGGGCAAAAATTATTTTATGTAATGCATTCCTTTTACTGTTGAAGGTTTCATAAAACCTTAGTAGAAAGATAAGAAAATACTCAGAAAGCACAGCTATTTTATAAGAAAGTACATCACATTTCTCAACAGTGGCAATGAACTAGTCTCATGCCTTATATTGTGACTAGAAGAATTACACTCTCAAAGAAATACTTGGTAACACTTGCAGGAAATAGTATATACAAAAAGAACAAAAATAAGTAAATCATCTCTTTCTTGCTCTGGGTCTTTTGAAGTATGTCCACTGGGACACAGCCCTAAGCAACAACTTTGTGTGCTGGCTTTACTATGACAGGATCAAAGAGCTTATTAGAATGAATTACTGGAGAGGACTCAATAGTTACATTTCGCTAACCTATAAAAACAAACCAAAAATAAGAAAGGCAGAAAATAATCTCTAAATCATAAGGAAACAAGATTAGGAGGGACCATGCCCCTACTTAGTTCAATCAGATGAAAGGACAATATGTTGATAATTTTAATCTTTTGCACATGTTTTATCTCACTTAATTTTTAAAAAGACTTCTATAGTATTTAAACACATGTGACAGCTTTATGTACCCATTTTAACAAACAATGAGAATACTATTGAAAACATGTTTATTTTGAAATGATTTTAGATTGGCAAGAGAATAGCCAGAACAAAATAAGATTCATTTAGATTTTCACCCAGTTGGGACAAATACTTTCATGTTACAGATCTATTACATACTCATTAAAGCAAAGAAATTAACAGGGCATATTTAATAACTAGATTTCCAGTGTATTTAAAATTTCTCCAGATTTTTTATTAACTTTTTTTTTTGCTTATCAGTCATCTATTCTAAGATAACACATTGTCAAATTTCTTCTGATTTCTTTCAAACTGAAAATTTTCCTTTTTTCTTTCCTTTATCTTTTTTTTTCTCTTTTCTTTTCTGCTGATCCTTCCCTCTTTCTTTCTTCTCCTCCTTTTTTTTTTCCTTTTATGATCTTGGCCCTGTTCAAGAGTCTTAGTCATTTATATTCTATCTCCAATGTCTTCACTTTCAGCTTGGGTGATATTTTTCATTGATGAGGTAAAGTTATAATTTTGAGAAAGATTACCAGGGTGATGGATAATTTTGTCATTCCACATAAGCAGAAATGAAAACGGCATGGCTGGTTACTGGCGATGTTAACAATGATCACTTGGAAAAAGTGCTGACTGTAGATACAATTAGTATCTGAGTTTCCCTTCCCTTCTGCTATTTCATAGATTCCAGTCACTAAATCTGGGTCACAGTCAAGGGGAATGGAATTAAGCTTCCTCTTCTGTTAGGAAGAATATGAAAGACTCTTCAGTGGCATTAAAAAGCACCCCAGCAATTAATAAATGCTGTTCAGGAAATGCATCAACGCTGGGTAGATATCCTTCGACTCTGAAATTCAGCCCACCGATTTTTACATTCAGCAGTAGACTGAAAGATTATTACTGTGCTGTTCTTACAGTGATTTTCTATTTCTCTCATCACTTCTGCACTAATTATTTTCAGTTACTCTGAAAGAAACAGTCCTCCAATCCTTTGTTTACTCAATTTTTTAAATGTTAACATGGATGCACACTACTAAGACATGAATTGTTTACTCCGTATTAAATTTAATATAATTTATCTTTATTGTTACTATTAACTATTTAATAGCTGTGATGCATTTAGTATTATATATTTTATCCAGAAAGTTTAGTTTTAATGGAGTTATATCAAACAAGAGAAAAAGAGCTCTCCAGTGTCTTTCTGCTTTTCCCCCTAATTCCCTAAAGGCAGTTGCTCCTTGGTTTTTGTATATTGGAGAAAGAAAGAAAGCTGTGGTGTGAAACCTAAAAAAGAGATTGAGTTAAAATTGATATGCATGATGGTTTCCAGGTGTAGAAAGAGTCAAGATTCTAGAGAACAGTAATCAGGATTAGTGTGATGGAATAATGTACAATATAAAGGCTTCAGAGTTGGAAATTGCTGCCAGTAAATTATAATTACTTGTAGAAAGAGGTATTACACAACCATAATAAATAATATTTTAAAGAATATGCAATTGCGTGGGAAATACCACCAAATAAAGTAGAACAAACAACAACAGAATATAAAACTTGACAGTGTTGCCCATATTTTGTTTAAAGATAAAAACAAATAAAGGAAAATAAAATTGAGAAAATATGTTTATACACACACACACATATATGTAAAAAACATTAAAATTTCCTACATGTACTGAAGAATGCACAACTGTCTACTAACCTATCTGACATTTACTGAGTTAGTTGCTAAAGAAAAAGAACATTTTACTGGGCAAGGTGGCACATGCCTATAATCCCAGGAGCTAGGGAGGTTGAGGCAGGAAGATTGTGAGTTCAAAGTCAGCCTCATCAAAAATGAGTTGATAAGCAACTCAATAAGATCTTGTCTCTAATAAAACACAAAACAGGGCTGGGGATGTAGCTGAGTTCAATCCCTGGCATCCTGTACCTTCCCCAAAAACTGTTGATAGAGGTTGTGGCTGGAAAATGGAATATTTGATAACATAATGTTCCTTCTCTACATTCTCTGCTTATTTTTTTTCTTTCTTTTTCTTTTTCTTTCTGGTACCAGGGAAGGAACTGAGGGAACCCACTAAGCCACATTCCCGGCTTATTTTTGTATTTGATTTAGAGACAGGGTCTCACTGAGTTGCTTAAGCCCATGCTAAATTGGTGCAGTTGGATTTAAACTCAAAATCTTCCTGCCTCAGCCTCCGGAGCCACTGAGATTACCAGCATGTGCCATTGCACCTGGCTCTTTGTGTGTTTTCTCTGCCTTCTATTCTGGATATACATTATTTGGTATTTCAATTACAAGTTGCAGGTAAAAAAAAATAGACAAGAGTTGGTTTTCAAATTTTCATCAGTCTTTCAAAAGGGATTCTTATGAAAAGTGTTTTACTACTGTGTAATCTTGAGATTATTTTTAGGAAGAAGTGATCTTGAAATAAATTCAAAATTCAAATAGAACTCTTCTAATTCATCAACCTGAGATTTTAGCTTCTTTAAATGCAAATAGTGTAGGTCACCTGAAAAGCAAACAGAATAACTGTAACTGCTTTAGGAGTCTTTGAAGTTATAGATTAAGCCAGTGGGAAATTAGCCAGATTGCCATTATAGCTGAAAAGTGCCAGAAGGCCCCAGCAGCCGGTGTAATTATGCAAGCTTTGTGAGCCTTGAAAATTTTGTGATTGTAATGTGCACTCTCAGCCTTCATAAAGTTCTCCACCAACCTGCATTCTTTAAACTGCTCTCTGGCCCAAGGCTAAGCCATAAATTGGGAGAGAAAAACAAATATTACAGCAGACCCTTCCTTCATAACATGGGGTTTTTCTACTTACTGTGTTCCTCAAGGATGCCAGTGTGGATGAGCTTTCTCCTCCAGGGACCAGCCTGGCTCAGGAAGAATGCAGAACTGCTCTCCCCATGAAGCTTTTCATACAGGGGAGTTGCATACACACACAGCTGTGTCCAATTATAATGGAAAGCTCAAATATAAAGGGTCAGCTGGGTATAGAGAGACAGGGGTCATTGATAAGATTAGACATTCATCCTAATCTGGTAAAATTTCAGAGCAGGCTTCTGAGGTATAGGAGAGGTGTGTCTCCCTGATACGCTGATAATTGCCCTCCTGAAAGTGAATGCTGGACTCAGAGGAGGCTTAGATCAGAGTGAACTGAGAGAAAGGGACTGAGTGAGCATGGTTTGGGCATTGACCTTGACCTAAGAAGTGAGCTAACAAAAAGAAGGAGTGCAAAGGAATATATATATATATATATATATGTATATATATATATATATATATANTATATATATATATATATATATATATATATATATAATCTCCAAAATATCTTTATATTCATAAAAAAGACTAAACCACAAGTGAAGGAGAAAGAGTGACTCCCAGAAGACTTTCATTACCATTTGAAGGTTCTCCTTCCCAGGGGAACAGGAATTCAGAAAAGCAACACAGCTAAGGATGAGTGTATTCCATCAAATGCAAGCAGTAAAATCTGTCTTATGTGTGACCTTTGAGTCTTCTGCAAATTCCTTGCCAAAGATAGCATTTCAGACAAGGAGCATCTGGTTTGGAATATCTGACAAAAGTATCACATTTTTGGATTTTGTGAACCAAATCCAAATTTAACTGTTCCCTAAAAATTTGAAGGGCAGAGATCACAATAAGAATTTGGGGAGAAGTATTGATTCCTCCCCCAACACATAGTTCCATAAGCACACCAAAGTTCATTATTTAGGAGGTTCAGAGACCCCCCTGACACTCCGCTAAGGCACAGGAACCCGAGAGCACTAGATTAATAATCCCCAATGTAGAAGTTGATGACAAGTAATTTCTTATAACATTTTGTCTTAGGAATTGAAAGTTTCTCAAATCTCTCAGCTATCCTATTTTGATTATTTGGGAGAAAGATAGACTCTATTTTTTTACAGCTGGGGACACCAAGGTAAAGAGAAGTCCAATGTTGATGAAGGTTATTTGGCTGTGATTCAACTGAGAAAGGCGGCCATCAATTTCCTATCCTGTTGTTCGGAAAGCTATTGTTCACTTCTAAACTACCGGTTGATTTGAAAAGCTATCAGGAAAGTTTTAGAATTGGGAGAATATGTCTGTAGAGGCAAGAATGTTCAGTTCACAAAAAGAAATTACAAGCACTGTTCCTTAGTGTTTTGACATATTTTCTTTCCATAGTGTGAACATAAAGCTATACAATTTTTAAACCCCTCTGTAATTAAAAGTATTTAATAGCAGAAAACATTAATTTCAAAAATTCAAAAGGAGCTATTTATTTTATAACAGTTGATATATTCGCACTTAAATTTTGTGTTTGTGTGAAGAAAATTATTTCTGACTATTATGAAACACAAATTCCAAAACAATAAAAATAGAGTACAATTTGGAAAAGCTTTAAAAATAAGAAGAATCACAATTGTATATTGGCTTGTAAATATGTTCATAGTTTCAGTATTAATTTTAGAACAATATCTTTATTCTTCCTTTTCAACAGCATTCAAGTGTCTCTTTATATGAGTAGAGACTAATGTCCATAGCAATTTCCCTAAAATTCCCTTCTGTATATTCTACTCTGTCCCTAAAGGAATGGTAGAATTTACTGAATATCTCTTTAGCCTTGAAATTTGAGTCTTTTATAAGAATGTATATACATACTCATATACCAATATTCACAGTCCAATTTCTGTTAATAATGCAATTTATTTCCATCATAATCTTTTTTTTTCTTTTGGTACTGGAGATGAAACCCAAGGTCTTGTGCGTGGTAGGAAAGTGCTCAACCACCGAGCTACATCTTCAGCCCTTAATTCAATTTTATTTTGAGACAGGGTCTCCCTGAATTTTCTAGGCTGGCCTCAAACTTGTGACAGCCATGACTTTTATCAGTTATTCCACTAATGTCATTTTTCTGCCTACGAAAAGTTGGGTTTACAAGCTTGCAACACTATGCTTGGCACTCACCATAATATTTTTCACTTAATTCCATGGGCATCTCATTTTACTCCATAGACACTGTGGGGAAGAGGAACACTTTTTTACATATCTAATGGAGACAATGTTGTCTTCATTGGTGGTTGCAAGCCACCACCCAGTTTCCCTTTGCAGAAACAATCCCTTCCCAAACAGATCAAAAATCAATTATTGACAGCTCAAATTTGAGACCCTTGTGTGACGTGGCTCTAGATTATGACCCCTCTCAGAGTTCAGCTTTGGCCAACAATTACAAAAATCTCACTCTTTGGGCTGGGGATGTGGCTCAAGCGGTAACACGCTCCCCTGGCATGTGCAGGGCACTGGGTTTGATCCTAAGCTCCACATAAAAATAAAATAAAGATGTTGTATCCACTGAAAACTGAAAAATAAATATTAAAAAATTCTCTTCTCTCTTCTCTCTCTCTCTTAAAAAAAATCTCACTCTTCTTTCTTCCCTCCCCATCCCTTCATTTTCTGATAATTGCAGAGGGACACCTGAAGCCCAAAGCTCCCTGTAGAATTATTTGAAGCCTCAAGTGCAGCTGGGATTTGTTTGCCTCTACTGCCCAACTCAATATCCCTTACATGGGGAAAGGGGGTTATAAACAATTCACATGTACATAATTGTCTTTCTTTAATTCTTTTGGAGGTATGAATCATATACAAAGAGGTGTACATATTTAATGCATTCAATTTGAAGAATCTGGACATCTACAAATACTCGTGGCAATCACCACAATCAACAAAACAGATATTTTCAACACCTATCAAAGTTTTCTCCGTGTGTGTGTGTGTGTGTGTGTGTGTGTGAAAAACACAACATGAGACCTTCCCTCTTAACACTGTGGAGTACACAGCACAATTCTCTTCACTACAGACATTAGGTTGTATAATTGATCTCTAACTCATTCCTCTAGTATAAATGACATTTTATAGCCATTGAATACCATCTATCTGTTTTTATTCTTTTGTCAATTATTTATTCTTTGTCAATGTTTAACCGTTAATAAACTGATATAAAGAATTTATTTGAATTTTACCAGTTTTTCCACTAATGTCATTTTTCTGTTATCAGGTCCAATCCAAGTTACTGCATTACATTTGAAATTTGACAATTTCTCCATCCTTTTGGTATTTGCATGGCCTTGACAATTTTTAAGAGCCCTGACCAAGCATTTTATAGATTTTCCTCAATTGGGGTTTGTCTGATGTTTTCTCACAGCCTGGGGCCAACAGGGTACAATTACCTCTGAGGTGAAGTATTCTTCTCATTGCATCTTGTCAGGGACATGTGACATCAACATGGCTTACTACTTGTGACCTTAAGCTTAGTCATTTGTTTAAAGTAGCACCTGCAGGTTTTTCCACTGTAAAATTACAATGTTCTTCCCCTTCTGGCTCTCTCCTGAAAGTATCTCCCAATGAAACTCCTGTGTGCAACTCTAAGTCTCAGAGCTTGTCTTTTCAGAACTCAAATTAGGAAAATATCCATTTTTCTTCAACAAGTATCTTCAGAAAAATGGTTAATATTTTTGTCCTTAAGATTTAACGTTTTTCAATAACTATATAATTGGAGCAAAATAGTCATAATTAGCATTAATGTGTAGTAAAGATACTGTTACACAAAGAGTTATCTATTTTTTGCAAGGTTTACCATCCAAATTACTTTTGTACCTCATAGAAATAACAGTATAAATTCAATAGTCAAATACATATTATCACTCACATGTATGTTGATTTATATAGTTTGATATGCAAGATATGTAAAATTTCTATACTATAAAGCTGGAGGATAATAATCCATAACTCTTTGTTCACCAATTATCCAAACTATTAATCAACAACATTAGAAATTCACACATTGCACACTGAATCTTTTCACATCAATTTGTCAAGATCACATTATTAAAAACCATCATTAGAATTTATGCTAAGATTGCTAGATCTGGTATTCCTGTCTCTGCCATTTCAAGATCTTCATTGGAAAAATCTATTACAAGTCTCATTCAACTGAAAAATTTGTCATCACTTGGTGTACAGTGACTTTTTCTTTATTTTCTAGAAGAAATATTTATTCAAAAATCAAGTTATCTGATTTTTTCTTCTCAACTTACATCATATAAACTAGAAGTTTTCTAAGAATGTAGCTCATTGCAACCTCACATTGTAGTAAGTGAATATACCTGTCAAATCTTGAGGTGTAGGATAAACTCTCAATTTTCTTCTTAATAAAAAATCTCAAAATTAGTTTTTATGATTGTGGAGAAAGTGATTAAGCTTTTTCATGTGCTTTAGAAATGAATTATTAAATGTTTTAACAAGGGACACATTCTTTTTAAGGAAAAGGATGGCATGCTTTGTACTTTTCCTTAAAAAAAAAAAGTGAAAAAGAGATGATGATTTAGACCATGGGCTTTGATGCCATGTACTGAAATCACCTCAGAAGATGAAACATCCTTCAGTTTTGTAGACAAAGACTTTGAGAAAAGTGCACACAAGGTGTAACATATCTTCTGGAATTCTGATACCAGGTTAGTCTTCCTTGACAGAGAATACAAATTTTGAATGGTCACCCTCTAACAAAGCAGGGTCATCCTTGTTATAAATTGAGTCACATATATCGAGGTGAAATAAAAAGAATCTTTGTGGATTGAACAGGCTGACTTCCTTCAAAGCTCAATGAAATGACCCAGAGAACCATGGCATGGCGTTGTGTCATGATATTGCTTCCTTTGGATCACTGCCTAAAAGTTATCTTATCACCAGGACTGCTCTGAAGACCTTACCTAAGCTTGCACTCTCCAACACTGGACTCTTGTATCTGCTTACATTTTTATTTTCTCTATAGAACTCATTACTAATGGGGCTCCATTCTGCTTGTTTTTTGTTTGTTTGCTTGTTTTAATGTTTGCCTCCTCATTCTGGAATGTCAACTATGTGAGGACAAGAACATGGGGACAGAGATTCTTTGATTTGTTCCTGGTATTCCCTATTATGTGAATGACATAACAGATATTCAATAAGTTTATTTTTTATTTAGTCATTTTTTTTCAGTGCTGGGGATAAAATCTATGTATACAAGACAAGTGCTCTACCACTGAGCTACATCTCCCAACCCAGATCCTCCACATGTTTTCAATAAATGCACAGATGAATATGAGTGGATTGTTCACTACCTTTGATCTGTTCAGAAAAAGTCAGTGTGTCATGCTGACCTTTATGTTACTTTAGGGCTCAAAAGCAGATATTTACAATTTTGCTTCTTCTAAATAAGTATGTTAATATTACACCACTAAGAACCTCATAATCATATTCAACTCCTTTACTGAACTGACTATGAATAATAGGGCCAGGGTAGTGCCATGACTTTATCAGGCTCCTCTGGCCATAGAATTTAAAGTATCAAATTAAGTTCTACAATTAAAATAGAAAATTATTTGAAAGGTCTATTTTCCTTGAGCAAGATTCATCATGTATAAATAATCTATTGAACTTTCCTTTGTCAGAGCCAAGATTTACTATTATTTCAAGGTCTGTAAACACACACATTTCTGCTTAATGTAATTGCATTGACTATTACCACAGGGTCACTTATGGCCTCCAGGATTATATTTAAATCGCTTGCCTCATTCATTCTGTATCCATCATGTTTCACTTTGTTGTGCTGAGTTTGCTCATATTTGATATTAATTCTTCCAGCCTTAAAAAATGACAGCAAATGATTGAAGTCATATATATTATTTTGTAACTTTTCCTAAATGGAAAGTTTGCATGTGCAATAAGATCCATTCTATAAAAAGTCATTATATCAGGAATTGAAATGACCAGTATAAAGAAGCCAGCTCTTGGATTGCATCCCAGTTACTCGCTAGTCAAAGTTGACAGAGGAAAATGCTGCATGACATGCACCATCATCCTCAACCTGTATGCCAGTCATGAGGGTAGAAATCACAACTGAAAAGTCAAGTTTGAGTTAGACAAAGATATGACAACACATTGAATTCAGAACCTCGTCATTGATGATATCCTGTTTAAAAGTCATTTGCCAAAGCCATCAACTTGTACCACTTTTTAAAGCTCACAGTTTAAGGGTATGCTTCAGGAAATATGAAGCTAGTAAATTTTCCTTTGTCTACAACTTTGCAAGGGTCCCACTAAAAGATGTGCCATGAGTAATAAAATACAGCAGATGGTTGAGCAGGTAGAAGAGACAGACTCAGTTGTTGTCCATACCATTTTGATGATTATTGCTGTGGCAATTGGTTCCATCCACGTGTCCCCAGCCTGTGTCTTCCCAGAGGTATTATAAAAGTGGCCTTCAGGTTAAGATGACACACATGTCTTCCTGTGGTTTTGGTGGTAACCATCCCCTAAAGAAACACACAGCAGCTCTGCATAAGGCCTTGCTGAAAAAGTCTTTCTTTTGATTCAGCTGGATTTTATTTGGCTCACTGGCATCCCCAAAGTGCCACACATTTTCTCTCCCTTTCTAGGTTCAATAGCTTATTATTTCAATTAGACTTTTTTATTCCAGGAAACTTTCCATTAAGGAGATTTCAATATATGACCATTTGGTTTAAATGTGTTTTCGACCACTTTTCCTGTCACTTTTCTTCATTGTCAAAAATGAAATGGAGACAAAGCCTTCCCTGTTCATCTAGGACAACACTCTACACCCATTCAAAGGTAGTTATTCATAAGACAAGGAGAATTGCCCATACAATCCTCTTTGTCATGGAATGAGATGACTTACTAAGTACAGTGTATTTCAATAGACCAAAGTATGGTAAACATGAAATTTTAACTATTTCCATTGCAGTATCATACAGAATTAAAGCTAAATGTTTTATAGCTTGGAAAAATTTGATTTTTACTACACAAAAATATTAAAAGTGCTAGTACCATAAATTTCTCTTCTAATTAATAAATTTGACTGAATGAAAAAATATGTCTCAGTTAAAAAGTTACTCAGAAATATCTCTATGAGAAACCGAGAGTAAAAATCTCAGTTCATTTACAGGGAGCACTTGAAATATTGATCCCAGCGAATTAACTCCTCAAAAATATTGTCTTTAAAATACTGCAATTTGACGTGAAAGGTTATTTTCCCAGATATTTTCATTTGTCAAGAAAGTTTCTGGAACATTTAATCATTTCTTGAATGATGCCTCCTACCTTGCTTTAACAATAGCAATCAAAATATGCACTAGATCTCTTAGTACCCTATGATGGGAGATTCATTCTTTATTGACATGCCTAGCTAAGGAATTTTCTATTATCTCACATATATTAAGAAATCAGTGAATATTTGATGAAAACATGAAAGGACACTTATCTTTCTAATGCACTTTAATCCATGATTTTGTGGCATTTTCTGACTACCAATCATTTATTCAACCAATATTTATTGGGCACTTTGTATGTTCCAGGATCCTTTCTGACAGTTAAGGTAGACCAGTAAACTGTATAGTAAATGAATCCTGATTTATGACTCATATTCTAAGAAGCTACTCTTGATGATATGAAGTAAATTGATCAGTCAACAAGTCCTTTCACTGTCAAATATTATTCTCTGAAATGAGGGAGGAGAGTGAGGTTTATCTAATTGTGGTACGGTAAACACATATATGCACCCACATACGCATTTCATTTGGTGAAATTCTATGTATTATTTAAGATGTGATAAAATTTGGAACTATAATTGAAGAAAACATTTTAGGAAATACCCAGGAAGAGATTGCCTTTTTTTCAGTTCAAGAATCATTGTATATACTGTCATATACTTTGGTTACCCTACAGGCTCCCTCCATTTTTGCTTAAATACATACTTATTGCCATCAACTGATGCCATCTGGGAGAACAAAACGAATTTATATACCTGGGAGCTTTTCTTTTGGTATGAGGAAGAATAACAATCCTATAGCTTGGGGAAGGATACAATATAGTACAGGGCAAGTGATTTCCTCTGTCTAACTTTCACTCATGGAATAGGGAGAAGCTGCCTGAAAAGGTGGACTTACACAGGTTTTGATTACAAGACAGGTTCTGAGACTTTAACATTCTGACCTATACTTTGCTTTTCTAAATAGCATATTAACATTTTCTTACTTTATTATGATAAGTCAAGCGGTTTGGATAATAATTTCCATATTATTAAGATAAATAGTATATATTAGTGTTGTCTCACCATATCAATTTTGAGCAGAGGATAAAGACAACATGCTTTATTTTCATCTGATTAAAATGATAATGCAAGTATAAAGTGTAGATAAAAAGAAGACTATTTTGAATACTCAGCCATTTACTTTTGGTATATTGCATATTTTTGCACAGTTTATTATTACAAAAATTGTGGCAATAAATATCTCAGCAACTAATCTTTAACTCTGTTTCTGATTATGCTTATATGACCAATCCTCAGACTTACTATGACTATTAGTTAAATGTTAAAGTCAATATTTACAAATCTTTATTTCTGTATATTATCATGTTGGTTCATGGAAAAGTCTTATCAATGTATTCTGTACAATGCAAAAGTACCTAGATGACCACACTCTGGATCTTGTCTCTTACTATTACCCATCTGATGCAAAAAATATTGTCCTCTCATGCTTTTTAGAAACGAAATTTAATGCTTTCTTTCCCCATTGTCCTTTCTATATTATAGTATTAGATTCTTATATAATTGCTAAAATCTTGTGGTTTTTCATATTATTTCTTCCTTTTCAAATTCATAAACTGACATTTATAATTAGAAAATTAATATGCTATACTACATAAATGGTTTTAGTACTCAACAGCATACCTCAAATTTTTAATTTTGATTAATTTGTATTTGTTCATAGTGTACAATTTAAGAAATGTTTTCAAAGGGGTGACATGGATATAATATCTGTGGTCTTGCCCACAAAAGAAATCTAGAACATTCATTATAAGCACAATTTCCTGACCTCTTTAAGCCTTATGTTTTTCCTCTTAAAAATAAAATGGGAATAATGATACTACCTAATTCAAGAAGTTGGTTTGGAAATGTAAATAAGTGGAACTAGTTAGCAGTTAACCTCCAGATATGATATGATTCAATTATTGTCATTATCAGGAGACTCCTCTTCTTTAATTTCTTTATGGTAGGTATGCAAATTGCCTGGAAAGAAAAAATATTTGATTATAGAATTTATCTCTCAAGTCACTATCTTGTTTCTTAGAACTTAATACAAAAAAATAACCTGAAAGTGGCTTGAATATTAATTGTTTTTGTTGTTATATTTTTGGTATGTTGGTAGACATCTATAGATAAGTTTAGATTTATTTATAATGAAAAATGTGGATTTAACAAGAGTTATTTTTCATGAATATTGACATATTTAAGTGCAGCTGCAGTTAAATGTCTCTTTCAACAATCACGATTTTTATGCTATTATGTCCATGAGTATTAGTTCTGTTATAATTGTTTACTGTGCACTTCCTCATATACTCTGATAATTCAAAGGTTGTTCTTCCATTATTTCCTCATCACATCTGTACTCTATCTTTCCCTCCCTATGAGAGAGCTTCTTCTATTTATCATACATTCACTGATTTAATCCCCCATTTCCATCTATTCAGCTGTTTGCTGCCCCAGATGAAGCTTTAAATTCTGTTGTAGTTTTAGTTTCAAATGTTACTCTTTGATCTTAACCATTATAATGTGTTGGATAGTCTACCCGGAATGTTCAGTTCAAGTTCTAACCCCCCAGGACCTCTGTATATGATGTTATTTGGAAAAAACCTTTGTCAGTCCAATTATTTATTGCTTTTTTAGAGATGAAATTAATTGTTTTCAGATGAAATTAACCTGAATTTGGGGAAATCCCTCAATGACTGGTATCCTTTGGAAATAGATGAGAATGAGATATTTGAGACACTAAGACAGAGACACAGAGGAGAAGAGCAAGAAGGTAGAGAAATAGACCATGGAACAACTAGACCTCTGGCAATCACTAGCAGAGAGAAGACAGATAGAAAACCAAGTCTTCAGAGCTTCTAGAAAAGCCAAATATCCTGACACCATAATCATGGATTTAAACATAAATTTCTATTGATTTAAGCTGCCAATTTATGGTAATGTGGTATGGCATCCCTAGGTAATCCATTTTTAATTTTATTTTTAAAAATTAATTGATATTTGTTTTTAATATAAGAATATTCTTCCAAGAATCAATAAGTAAGTCAATTATCAGTCCTACTGTTTATTCCTTTTATATATTTTCCCTCCCTTTCTTCCTTCAATCCTCTTTCTGATTCTCTATCCTCTTTCTGACTATCTTCCTATCTTCATTTTTCCTTTTTTTTTCTCTCCTTTTCTTCAAAGGTATTATTGTGGCAAATAGGAAGTTTTCATAATGGATCCCTAGTCAAATGCCATTTTATTCAAAAACTTTAGTTACATTGATAAACAAATTCTTATACATTTAATTATAAATCAGGCATACATTTATAAATTATAAGTCAAATCACATTATAAAGGATCTGAGGAAAATAAATTCTAACAGACAGTATCAGATTAATGTCAATTGGTAGAATAACCGTCTCTATAATATTTGTAACTCTAAAAAGAAAAAGAAAATGAAGATTTGTCTTTCACTAGTAACAGACTGTTTTAAACTTAAAAGTTGCATTATTTTGGATTTTCTATGAAACAAACCTTGTAGCAAGAATTAAAGTAAATTTAGTTTGTTTGGGGGTTGCTATTAGGAAATCTAAGTAGAGAAGTGAGCCAGTGGGAGCAGGGTGGGATGTTTTCAAGGAATGTTAGCAGTGTACCTATCTGGAGCTTAGTGGTTCAGGGTTGCTCTATGTACCAGTATACGTTGTTATTCCACTAGAGGGATGAAGTAGAAGGGCTGCCTTCTAACACTGACTGAGACTTCTGGTCTTCAGAGCAGAGGCAGGGATATCATATTTCCTGAGCACGTTCCCTAACTGGGAGGCAAAGCAGGCTCTAGTGGACCAAGAAAGTGTATAGGGAAAGAAAAGAGGTATTTTCAACTGAGAGTCAGGCTAGGTTGCTGGAAAATGGTCAGGGAGCATGAGCAGGCCACCACTTGTATCTGCTGCAGTGGCCCTGAACTGGGACATTTCTCTGAAAACATCTAAAAGTCCATGATTAGCCAGTGCTTCCATGATTCCCAAGTGGACACACTGTTGATCCAATGGGAGCACTGGATGACATTTATGCCATTCTTTTGACCTTCCTTTCATGGCTGTTAGTTACCTGTGGTAGCTCCAAGTATTATGTTCCTTTTACTTCAAGGAAGAAAACAAAGGAGTGATCCTCATCAGAGAAATTAATCCACATGAGTTTCCCTTTCATCAAGAGGTAAGTTTTCCCCAGGATATTCCCCTTAATATCTACTTATCCTTATAGAAAAGGGAATGAACCTTTTGTCCAATAGATCAAAGATACTTAACCAATTATCTAACCAAAACAAAAGATTGAAAATAAAGAAAACAAGGGGAATAAGAAAGGCTTTAGAAACAACAACCCAGTCTACAGCAAAACAAAATCAAAATATATATCTAAATTATTCTAGGTGCTAAAATTCTCACCTCAGTTCTATTTCTTTAACTATTTTTGTGTTGTGTGTGCATGAATAAATAAATATATTTTTAAAAAAACATATAATTCATGTAAGTAGTTATATACATTTCTGAGTTAGTTGCAGTGTGCCAAAATTATAACTTTCTTAAAAGCAGAAATTATATTATATTTCTGAGGTGTTTTAGGTGATTTCCTGATACCCTCATTTCTTGGCATCATGTACTCCATGTATATAGAATCATGTATCTTAATCATTGTTTCCATAGAAATGTTCAAACCTCTCATCATATATTACAGACACACATACAATTAAAGGCATACTTTATTTTGAGGATGTTAAAAGGACTGTGAATCTCCCACTTCAATATTATTTCAGAATCAGTTAAAGAGGAGAGTATTCTGTAAAAAAAAGATTTCTGTCAGTTTTCAAAATATTTGTATTGACATGCACGTCAGCATAAACAGAGGGGTCATATTTTCCTATTCCATTTCATTCCAACCAATATCTTTCTGAAACTTCACAGAGACTTATAAGCTTAACTTAAATCTAATTAGAATTAGACAATTAGACAAAACAAAAACATTCAGAAAATCCTAAAACGAAAGAAAGAAAGAAAGAAAGAAAGAAAGAAAGAAAGAAAGAAAGAAAGAAAGAAAGAAAGAAAGAAAGAAAGGGAAAGAAGAAACCACCTCCTTTTTCCATTTGGTTAGGAAATTGCCCACTGTCCCCTGTCTCAGAAGAGAAAACCTTGAATCTTGGTGGGTGGATCCCACTCCTCATATTTGTGATTTCAAGACCAGAGCTCATCTTTGTTTTTGTCTTGTTTAACACATCATTTCCAAGAGCACTAATTGAGTGAAGATAGAAGAGGCATCTAGGGAGGACTGTGGGACATGAAAATGGATGAATCCCTGAGGCCACACAGGTGAATTTCATAGGCCAGATTCAGATACATGAGCATGACCAATTGCAAAGGAGTCTGGGAAATATAGTCAAGTCTGTGTTATAGTTAGGTTCAGTAAGACAATAATAGGCTTGATATTCAGTTAGCCATTAACACGTGCTTGCTAATCTCTCCACAGTTCTCAAAAGAAAAAAAATGTCATTCATCAATAAACAGAAATTTAAGATGCTTTCTAAAGTTTAAGTTACCAAATAAATATTCTCAAAGCAGGTAATATGGGATTTAATTAAATACCAAACTTTTAAACTTAGAAAGCAAATTTCAGGTGTTAACTTCTAGCCAGATGATTTCAAACTTCAAATATATTTACACACATATACACACATATGTGTTCATAGGGTTAACATATGTACATATAGTTGATTTTTTTCACAAATATTTATTAGTTGTCTACTATGCACCAAGATTTTGTTTGCATTTGCATGTGACTTTATATAAATTATAAATTAATTTTATAAATTAATATTATTTCTATTATTTCACCTTAACATGTATTGATAAAAACATGAGAAGTAATAGATATTTATTTCTTTTAACATATGAGAAGAAGGACAACTTGTATTTTCTTGAAAAATATAAAAAGTGCATGATGTTAATTTTGCTTTTATCACTGTGGTGACTTCTAATTTTTTATTTAATAGGAATAACACTTGGTTTCTTCTAAATGCTGGTTTAAAGGGTGTAAACAACTTTATGAAGAAATATATTATTTACTTATTTATCTGTCTATTTATTTATTTATTTGGGAGGGGGTGGTTACCAGGGATTGAACTCAGAGGCACTTGACCACTGAACCACATCCCCATCCCTATTTTGTATTTCATTTAGAGACAAGGTCTCACTGGGTTGCTTAGTGCCTCAACATCACTAAGGCTTATTTTGAACTCCAGATCCTCCTTTCTCAGCTTCCTAAATCACTGGGATTACAGGTGTGCACTATTTTGCCTGGCTATATATTTATTCTGAATTGTGTTCAATTTGAAGTGCAGCATTTATTGCAATCCAGGTGATTCACTGTTAGAGTATAAAAGTTAGTGCCCATGCAGTTTATACATGACTACTGAGGAATGTTTAGAACTTCTCTTAGCAAATTGCAGAAAAAATGACTTTTAAATTACAGCCATTTGCACTTATTGTTTTTGTTTATTGTAGTTTTTTTGTTTTTTTTTAAATACCTGTTTGTATGATAACTATTTAACAATAGCCTAAAATATTTTCACTGAAATTTTATGACATTGCAAAGTTATATTTTTCATGAGTTTCACTTATCTAATGAAATGTTTCTCTAGCTGGTAGTGGCTGATATTATTTTTAGCTTGTCATTTTGTTGTTGAATTTCAGAAGCAAGAAGTTACAAATCACAAAGCAGGGGCCGCAGCTGACTCCAGGGAACTGCAGTGGGATCATAGAGGAATCAAAATTGTGGATTGAGACAGAGGACAATTCCCAGGACTTAAGTGGACAATATTTCATTATTTCACACAGAGACACTTAAAATATGTCTCTCTAAAATGCAACCAGCAGACTAAAGCATAGGCATTTTTTGGTGGTCACAAGTCAGGTGTTTTTTTTTTTTTTTCCTTTCCCAAAAAGTCACTTTCTGCTAAAAGCAAAGCGGTAATTTTTCTATTAAATGTTAAATGTAAAGGTAAACATTAAACTGACAATATTTTCCCTGTCCATTCATTTTATTTTAATTTTTTGTTCCCAGTACCATGGTCACTTCTCTGATATGGACTACATAATATAAAAAAAGAATGCCATTTTTGTGAATAACATGCAAGGGTATATAATTATATACATTTGTAAATGTATATGAACTATGAAATTATTTTCTCATAAATTTATTTTTATAATAGAAAGCAAAAATGTAGTTGATGAATGATAAAGTATGGCAGTTTCTATTTTGAGGCAAAATCATCTGAGCATTATAATACCTATATATATAAACACAAATGCTTATGTGTCATCTGTACATAACAACAGATCAATAATAACAACAAGGTGTTGATCAAATATTTCATCTTAAAGAAAGAACCTACAAGTATTGTTTCAAGTATTATATTGTTATGATCAAAAAATTAAGCAATAAGTTACACATAACAAAACTGAGTAAGTGTATAGTTGCACTACTTTATTTTGAAAAGCTTTCTCCTAACTTACCATGGGAACCTGATTGCTTAACTCCTAGCAACAGTCCATAATAATTCTTGCATGGTATTCACATTACAGTGAAGCCCCTCTCATTGAGATTATGGTAACAAATAAGTTTTTGTAAAAATATGCAATATTTCTAGTTTAGTCTCTGCTAAAAGCCACTGTGATAGGCTAGACTACATACAGTGAGTTATTGATACCTAAAATTTAAATACAGCATTTTTTCCTTTGTGAATTAGTGTGTGATAAACCTGTTCCATGCTCAGCAACAAAGAGATCCACCCAGGTAAAAGTAGTGAAGGAATTGGGAGAAAAGCATTTGAAGGAGAGATAATATCTGCAAATCCTAGAAACAAGAGAGACCATTCCAGGGCTGATAGATGTTATAGATATCTTGTGAATAGATTTTGCTATGTGGTTTCAGGTTATGAACTTCTTGAGTTATCAAAAAGATCAAACAAATACTTTGATAAGATGGGACTCTTGCATGCTGTTCAGATTTCCAGACTCTTAAAATGAGACAACTAAATCCCATACCTCTATTGTCCTCTTGACCTTCTTCAGATAATATCCACATGTTCAGCACAGATGTAAACTGAATTATGTCTTTGAAGGGAAAGAGATGGGAAAAGTGTTACATTGTTACATTAACATTCACTTTAAATACATAAATGGACTCAGGTGAATTCCACACAATTTCCCTCAGCATCTTCCTTTAGAGGCTGGTTTCTTTGTAAACATTTTTTCCTTTCTTTTTTTTCCTAGTTGAATATCTATTTTATTAATCTATATGCAATATTCTTTTGGGTTACTATAAATGATTCCTCCTCAAATGGGCAATTAGGATGTTCCAGGTAAGCAAGCTTGAATCAGTAGAAGTGAAAGTGAGAAATTATTTTAAGGTGTCTGTTACTATTGCTGGTAGGTTTGAAATCATTACATAAATAGGACATTCAGAACTCATTACCTTTGGGATTTGGGACAATTCACAGAATTACTCTGAACTTAGCAATTACCAATAAAAGTGCTTTACAAAAATAAATGCTAAATTTTGCAAGAAAATGTATTAGGAAATGTTAAAAAGATTACTTTATAATATGTATTCATATAAAAATTAATCACCATGGTTTCAGGAAAGTCTCCTGTAGAATTAACAGACAGAATAGATCTGTATAAATAGGATATAATATTGATAGTTCTTAATATTATGACTTATTTCCAAAGGTTAAATTCAAAGAATTATTGTATGAAATACCATATAATATTGTGCTTCTTTCTCCCTACATCCTATTTTTTAAAATTATAGTGTTCTATTTGAAATATTAAAATATAGTAAATTCATCAGACTACCCTCTGTATATTTCCTAAATCACAGTTGTATACATTTTGGTCTGCTGAAAGAAATAATGTTTATTGATGTAAATACAATATCTGCACATTTCTATTGATCATAGCTCCATGGGAAAAAAAAAATCACAGTTAGAAATCCTTCCAAACTGAATACTAATGAAGTGCCTTGTTATGGTTTGGATGTGAGGAGGTCCCAAAAGGCTCATGTGGCAATATTGAAATGTTCAGAGGTGAAATGATTAGATTAAAAGAATTGTAATCTAATCAGTGGATCAATGAGTTAAGTCACTTGATAGATTAATAAATTGAATGGAGTGCTGTGAGACAGATACAGGTAAATTGGGCCTGGCTAGACCAAGTAGTTCACTAGGGGCATGACTTCAGGATTATATCTTGTCATTATCGCCCCCTTTTCCCCTCTTCTCCCCTCCCCTCTCTTCTCTCTCTTCCCTTCCCTTCTCTTGCCCTCTTCTCTCATCTCCTCTCCTCTTGTCTTCTCTTTCCTTCTCTTCTCTTCTCTCCCCCCCACCCTCCTCCTCTTTCCTGGTTGCCATGATCTGAGCAGCTTTTTACTGCCACACCCTTCCACAATGATTTTCTTCCTCACTTAAGGCCCAAAGCTATGGAGTGGTAGACCATGAACTGAACCTCTGAAACTGTGAGTCCAAAATAACGTTTCATTCTGTAAGTTTTTCTTATCAGATATTTTGGTAATAGTGTCAAAAAAACTAACACACACATAAACTGGCATGGAGAAGTGAAGTTCTCATGGTGACTCACCTGAAAATGTGTTTCAAAAGCATTTGGAACTGGTTTTTTGGAGGAGTGTGGACAAGTTGGGAGATGCAGTCTAGCAAAACTTAGAATGTTGTAAGCGGAACATAGTGAGCAAATCTGGGGAGAACACAGAATACCAGAATGCCAAAAGGACTGCAGAAAATAAAGACTGGGCTCATGATATTTCAGAGAGGAAGGAAGACTCTACTGGAAGTCACACTAGAAGCCATTCGTGTTATATTCTGGTAAAGGAGTTGTCTTCATCCTGTTCATGTTCATGTTGTTCTGTCAGGTCGAATTTCAAGGTGATGGACTAATTAATCTGATGGAGAATTTCTCAAAAGTACAGCATTCAAGAAGTGGCATGGATATTAATGACAACTTTAACTGAGTTTACTATGAGAATCTGTAGCATAATATTGGGAGAAAATACCTGAAGAACTTGAAGTTTGGCTAGAGAAGAAACACAAGTAAAATTGGGTCCAAGGAAGGTACACTTGCTGCAAAGATTATCTCCATCAAAGTGAAGAGAAGTTATTTACAGAGAGATAATAAGAAAGATGATTTAGGGGATTCTTAGTAATCAGGAAAACCATACCCATGGAAGGCTCAAAGGGGTAAAAGGGAAAACAAGTTTAAGAAATAACTATGGGGATACCCTGCTTGCACAGGGGTGCCTAGGAAGTCAATACCCTAAGAAATATTTTCACCCTGTTCAGTTTCCCAGGTACTCAGGGGAACTGTGGCCATGGGGTCCAAAGGGGCCCAGCTAGTGCTTCACCTGGAGGCTGACCTGGATTTCACCCACATGTTGCTGATTCTTTGGGAATTCAGGATGCTTAAATTAAGGGGTCATGTAGGTTTTTACCAAGATTTCAAAGGAAGGCTCTGGAGGTCAGGCAAAGCATTGCAGTGTTAGAATGCCTGTGAAGAGCCCACGAGAAGGAAATGCATGAAGCTGGAGAAAGAATCTGAAACTGGATTAGAGACTTTCAGAATTAAGGGTTACCAGGAATGAGGAACTTTTGCTGAGGAAAGCTTCAGGCTTTAGATGGAGCCAGATTATAGAAGGACCACAGGAGGTGTAACTGCAAGGCCGTTTGGAGAGCACATCTTATGTTCTCAGACATTGAACTAGAGGACCTAATATCAGCCCATCTGGGTTTTTGTCTTGTTTAGTTGTCTGCTCTTTCTATGCCTCTATTATTCTCTTTTGGAATAGGAATGCTTATTCCAGGGTGACGAAGTACTCATGTAGATTGATACAGCAGGAGTGGGAGCCATTTATTGCAGGACCGGAGGGTTATATATACATTCCACACAGCTTATCTTAATTAACATAAACTAGATACAGCAGTCAACCAATAAGGAATCTCCACACTTAATGTCTCCCTGGTGTTACTTCACAAACCACTCCCTCTGCAAAATGCCAGGCGCCATCTTGACTTGTTTACAGACTCTAACAGATTTTCATAGGGGCTTATAGGTAAGAGTTTGCCTTGAGCTTCAGATAGTATTCTGAACTTGGACCTTTAGTCAATGCTGTAATTGTTAAGACTGTGGGGACTTTCGAAGATAGACTCAAATATGTTTTGCACTGACAAAAGAATACTGGCTTTTGGGGGACTATGAGCAGAATGTTATGATTTAAATATGAGGTATTCCCCCAAATGCTTATGTGTCAATGCAGGAATGTTCAGAGGTGAAACAATTATAGTATGACAGCTGTATCCTAATGAATGGATTAACTCATTTGATAAATTAATAGTTTAAATGTAACACTGTGTGATAACTATAGGCAGTTTCAGGCATGACTAGAAAAAGTAGATCACTGGGGGAGTGTCCTTAGGGACTATACTTTTTCTGTGGCTTCTCTCTGCCCCCTTCTTCTGTTAGAGTCTGTAAACAAGTCTGGATGGCGCCTGGCATTTTGCCAGAGGGAGTGGTTAATGTTAGAGTCTGTAAACAAGTCTGGATGGCGCCTGGCAAAATGCCAGAGGGAGTGGTTTGTGAAGTAACCTCAGCGAGCCATTAAGTGTGGAGATTCCTTATTGGTTGACTGCTGTATCTATTTTATGTTAATTAAGATAAGCTGTGTGGAATGTATATATACCACTCCTGTCCTACAATAAACGGCTTCCACTCCTGCTGTATCAACAAGTTGTTCCTCACCCCTGGTTATTTTGCCCAGCCAGCCGGGCTGCGGCATCCTTCCCTCTCTCTGCCTTCTGGTTACTCTGAGCTGAGAAGTTTTTCTCTGCCACATTTTTTCACCATGTTGTTCTGCTTCATCTTGGGACTAGAGCCCTGGAGTCAGTAGAACATGGACTAAATTTCTAAAACCATGAGCCAAGATGAACTTATCTACTAATTTATTTTTGTCAGATATTTTGGTCATAGTGACAAAAAGCCAAAATAAACCCACAAGTCAAATATATAAAAAAAATCTATATATCATTAAAATATATAACTCTCTTAACATAATCTCCAATGATCTTAATTCTGCAACATGGGACTGTCTTCCCTAATAGAGAACTCTGTAATTGCTGAATATATTCACTGTCTCCAAGATCAAATAATTCCACAACCCAGGAGTTACATGATGAATTGGTGATGGAATATGTGTTGTCTTCCATTAATAACTATTCAGAGAATAAAATGTCCCTCAAAACATTGTTTTAAAAAGTGTGGCCTAAATTTGAACTAGGGATTTGAGAAATACAACTGGTTATGTATTATGTTTTAAAAAGAATAAGGGAGGCAGTCAGATTTTACTATTGAATATTATCTGAAAGGCTCCTAATGATTTAGGGGAGAATTTTAACCTGAGAATGATTTCACTAGGTTATTGACTGCACATTTAACTCCAGTCTGACCTTGTGTATTGTGACTTTGTGCTGTGCTCATTTTTTGAGCAGTATATAAAATATAGCTACATCAGAAGAATTTCATGTACATATAATCATGTAATGGTAACTAATTTATCACTTCTCAGCTTCCCCCATCGTTTGTGGTGCTCAACTCCAGAGTTAAAAAATGTTCTTGCCTACTTCCTTGTACAGCAAAATTCAGTATCACTATCCCATACTTTATACTACTTTATTGTTTTAGTCAACTTTTTCACTGCTGTGTCTAAAAGACCCAACAAGAAAAACATAGAGGAAGAAAAGTTTATTTGAGAGCTCAGAGTTACAGAGGCTCAGTCAGTAGACAACCAGCTTCATTCCTTGGGGCTTAAGGTGAGGCTGAACATCACAGCATAGTACTGTGGCAGAAGAAAGCAGCTTCCATGATGATTAGGAAACAAAGGGAGAGGTATTCACTGGCCAGATATAAATATATACCCCAAAGCCATGCCCTAATTCCCACCTCTTCCAGCTACACCCTACCACTTTGGTTACCAATCAGTTAATCCCCACCAGGGATTAATTCACTGATTATGTTAATGCTATAACCAAATAATTTCTCCTCCAAACTTTCTTGCATTGTCTCACACATGGGCTTTTTTTGGGGGCATCATATATAAAACACAATATCCCTATCCTGGTCTCCAAAAACTCACACACATTTGGCAATGCAAAATACATTTATTCCATTCTCAAGAGTCCCTATAGTCTCAACAGTTCTGAGATTGCTCGAATTTCAAGTCCAAAGTCTTCTCTAAGGCGTAAGGCAATCTCACATTGTGAGCTCCTATAAAATTAAAAGCAATTTACAAATATCTGTTATATAAAGGTGCAGAGTAAATATTTCCATTCACAAAATTAGTGGCATAAAATGAAGGGATAGGACTAAAGCAAGACCAAAATCCAGCTGGGCGAATAAGTCTTGTAGCTCCATGTATGGCATCTGAGGCACATGGCATTGAGATGTTAAAGGGCTTGTGTAGCTCTGCCCCTGTGGCCTTGTTGGTTGCAGACCAAGTGGCCTTCCTATTGACTTGTCTCTTTTGGATTCCTGAAGTTTTCCTAGGACTATGTCCCACTTTACTGGGGATATCTACTATAGCTTTAGCTTCCTCCTCAAATTTCCACACCTTGCTTTCTCAGGGGGTGCCCAGAGGGACTCTGACCCTGATGTACCTTGCCTAGCCTCCAAAGCCTTCCTTGGAAATCTTGGTGTAAGCTTCCGTGACCCTCTAACTTCATCATTCTGCAGTCCTGTAAAACAAGCACCACATGGTTGACACCAAGTTCTGCCACCATCTGGAACAGTAGCCAAGCCTCTATGGACTCTGGCTGCAGTGGCCTCTGTGAGACTGGGTAGCTGAGCATGTTGAAAAAAAAAAAAAAAAAAACTTCCTAGGTCCCCTTGTGAAAGAATTAGTCCCCATTTGTCTCTTCTCAAGAGAATTTTCAATTTCACTCCCTTGTGCCTGAGATGGGTATGATCTTGCTAGCTCCTGAGATGCCCTCAAGCCATCTGATTGTTTTCTCTGGGTAAAGACTTTAGCATTTTTTTAGTGGCTGTAATGTCTTTAATAACAATACCCATGCCACTTCTTGAATGCTGTTCCATCAGATTAAGAAGTCCATCACTTTTAAAATCAGCCTCAAAGAAAGTCTCAGGACATGGGCAATATGTAGACAACTTCCCAGTCAGAACATAACAGAAATGACCTCTAGTCCAATTACCAATAGTGTCCTCCTTTTAATCTAAACACTCATGAGCCCTGTCTTCACTGTCCATAGTTCTGTTGACATTCTGGTCTTCTGAGTTTCCACCAGAGTCAGCCATTAAGCTCCCCTTACAACAAACTAAAGCATTTCTAGCTTTCACTGCTGAATATCTCAAAATTCCTCTGACCAATTCTAAAATCCCCCAAAATCTTATGAATCACATGGTCAGATTAGACATAGCAAGGAGCCCACTTCTTGCTACCAATTTCTGTTTTAGTAAACTTTTTTGTTGCGTGACTAAAAGACATGACCAGAACAACTGTAGAGTAGGAGAAGTTTATTTGAGGGCTCACAGTTTCAGAGGTTCAGTTCATAGACAGCCCACTCCATTCCTCATCCCAAGGTGAGGCTGAACATCATGGCAGAAGAGAGTGGTGGAGGGAAGGAGTTCACATGACAATCAGGAAGCAGGGAGGGAGAGGTCTCTACTTGCCAGATACAAATATATACCCAAAATTCATGTCCTAATTCCCACCTCCTCCAACCATATCCTACCACTTCAGTTACTACTCAGTTAATCCCTATCAGGGATTAATTCACTAATTATGTTAAGGTTATAAACCAATCATTTCTCCTCCAAACCTTCTTGCGTGGTCTCACATGTGAGATTTTGGGGGACACCATAACTAAACCAAAGCATTTAGGAAACATTTAGACACAGTGAGAATAAGAGTAGACAGCAAAGAATTTAAGGGTGAATGCCACATAATATTGCCTTAGAAAATCCTGATACATTTTCCACTTGAAGGTTAGGGAGGAGGGAGCATGTCTTAGTGGTAGTATCCTTTCTTTGAGCCCCAGGTAGAAGCAGAACACTCATGCCCCACTGTATTGTAAGATCCTTTTATTAATTTTCTCTTTCAGTTTCCCAGACCACTTCTCTGGAAGGAAAGAAGAAGAAGAAGTTCATATTCCTATTTCTTTTTGTTGTAAAAAAAAAATGAACAACATTGAGTCAATTTTCTCTCTCTCTTTTTCTTTTCTTTTCTTTTCTTTTTTTTTTGCTTAGGCTATAACCAGAGACAGTTTCTTTACAGCCTTTACTCTTATACATTTTACTTAGGAAAAGATTAATTTTCTTTATAACAGGATGTTATTTTATTTTATTTTTGGAGTGTTTCCAGACAACATGGCTCAAACCATAACATTGTGTTAATAAAACTTATGTGGCCCTATCAGGACCATAGAGAATGAGGGATCCTAAAGTAATTATTACATGGACATTGTAGCCCACTGTCCCCCAGTGGCCAAAATGAAAATCAAACATTAGAAAAGATAATCAAGAAACCCATTCCAGTTTCTAAAGTGAAGAATTCATTATGAATAATATCCAGATTCTGGAAGTATATATACTTTTAGTAGAATATCAGTCATTTAATTTCTTAAACATAACTTTGGAAAAAAAATTTCTTTTTCAAGGTATCTCATATTCTTTAAGGTCAACCAATGAGTTTAAGTAACATGGATTTATAATACTTTTATAGATTCTATGGGTTCTTTATTTTGAGTAGTCAATGAAATTTTTTATTGTCTTTTGCATGTTCATTCAAATGAAATTTAAAAGAATGTTAATTTTCTAAGGATAAATTGCGTTGGTAAGAATACCATTGCTTTTTGGAAGCAAAAATGGGCTTAGATATTAACATTATTGACCATTTTGCACATAAACACAAGCTTAAAATCATCTGCAGATTTAACTCAGGGAAACATTTTCTTCCTCGGGGCATTTTGGCATTTTGGCTGGAATCTTTAGTTGCTTTTTCCTTTTGACTTTGGCTATCGTCCCTGGAGCTTGGAGCAGGGACTGTCCATTAAGATCAGATGCATGTAATCATGATCAATTTCCTGCAAGTGTAGAAGGACTGGGCACTGTAGATGTTTGGCCTCACATTTTTTATTCGATTTCCATGAGTGGTGTTTTTCTCTCTGTAATAGCAGCTGGAATCCAACTATGTAGTGGAAAGTGGAGAGAAAAATGAAACTCCTCATAGGTGTAAGAGTATTCCCTATTTGTCTGGTTTCTTTTTCTGTAAGTGAATTTTCTGGAGTTCCAGTTTCTCTACTATATGCATGTGATGAAAGCTAAGGGATCCCAGACTCAACCTAAAGCATACTTATTTGATGCCACAAATCTGAAGAAATGTCACTTTATTTCAAATGTCAGTATCCAGTGTTTCCCTGAGAACAAATCTGCCTTTGAAAATCCCCAAAGTACCTATAACTGGCTGCTGCTTGCTTAAAGCCTCAGCTGTGAAAAGGCATTTTCATTTTTGTTGGCACTCAATATATTTGGGGCTGGAAGGACACCTGGTACATTGACAAGTTGTGTACCAGGGAACAAAAGGAGAGCAGACGGGTTTTCTCCTTTTTTATGCACTAAATATGTATGTCTATTTATCTCTATATATACTTTCATATGTGCATGCATTATATATATGTATATGTACATATATATATACAGTTTCTCTACTATACACACACACACACACACACATATATATATATATATATATATATATAGAGAGAGAGAGAGAGAGAGAGAGAGAGAGAATGCACACACACACACACACACACACCCATGATTATATGTAGATGTGTGTGTGTGTTTGTGTGTGTGTGTGTGTGTGTGTTTATCTATCTTGTCCATAAAAATAAAGATCCTGGCTTTCAATTAAAGTTTTCTGAAAAATTTACAAACTTACAATAACTGAATGTATTTTTTTTCAGTGCCTGTTAGAAGCACTTCCCTAAAGCTACAGTTTTCTGAATTTGCTCTTAGTATTTATCAAGAAGAAAGATTTTTTTTAAATGTCACATGAATGTTCTTCATTATGTCATGCAGTGTTGTTAGTGTGCAGATGTATACAAAGAGCAGCATTAGGGAAGAAGATCTCTTCTTATGGAATCACTATTACATGGATACATGAAGAGTGGTTCTGAGTCCTTCCTTTTCCTGTTTGTCAGGATACTCATTGGCTACATTTTAATCTTATCCATAGTTAGTATCTTTATGTCAGACTTTCTGGTAACAAGTCTCACCTCACCTTCAGTAATTAATGATGATCATAATTATTATTATTGTCATAGAGAGGTATGCATCTCTTCACTAGACAAGACATCAAGAAAATGCATGTAGTGGCTCAACAGTCATTCTGGTTCATTGCAGGGTGCTATCTTCACTGGGAAGCTGGAAATTATTAATATGAGATAAGTTATGGCTTGTACCACCAGCTTCCTACTTACTAGATGAACAGCAAGATGACTTGGTTCCAGCAACTGGAAGTCCCTACCTGAATAAAGACTGAATGGTTGATTGATACAGATTCTTAGTACAAGTGCTATTAATGCTCATTTTATGTACATCAGCATAGTCAGCTAATGAGGGATCAAGCCAACAGACTTCCTAGGAATGTCATGCAGTGTCACATGACATTATAATAATGTTACTATTATCCTAAATGTGCAAGGTAGAGACTCAGGGAAATGGTAACCTGCTAGAGACTTTCTCTTGGCCAGATTTACAATAGCTTCTCCTGGACAGCTATTTTTATTTCCCCAAAATGCCCAAGCTAAATCTTCACATTGCAGTTATTTGACATCTCTCCTCCCTCCTCAACTTCTTGGGTTTAATGTACACATCATTATGTTTCCAGACCCAAGATTCTATTATTGCTTTCTCAAAACTGGAAGTGCTCCATTACTTATCAACAAAGAACCATCTAAATTCCCTGCTAAAACTGCACCACAGATTAGCAATATAATGCTTGTCTCTCCTATCCTTGAATTCAGTTCAGGTACGTGATCAAAAAATATCCATCTCTGAGGAGAAGAATTGATTTTTCTTTCAGCCTGGGAAAACTGTATTTTGATCTAACATGGCTTAAATCAATTTTTAAATAGAGTAAATAAAGAAAAAAGTTGGATTTTCATATATAAATACATTGAAGATTGAAATCCTGCTGATTTTTTAATGCAATTCAGCTTACAATTATTTTTTTCCATACAATAATTACATCCTCATTAAAATAATATTACTATTATCCTAAATGTGCAAGGTAGAGACTCAGGGAAATGGTAACCTGCCCAAAATTTTGAGTTGAAATTGGAAAGGTATATATCATGATCTGTTTTCCTTTTATTACATATCTCATTTTTTTTCTAACTCATTTTTATTCCAGCCTTGTTGTTTTTTACTTGTTTTGTTTTTATGGCAATTTCCATTAGTTAATTATTTTGAAATAAGAAAGATTAAAAAGCTTAAATACTCGAAGGAAGAATCTTTTTATTTATAAAATAAAAGGAATATTTTGCCAACATTTTAAATCAATTAAATTTTTGAGCTGCAATAGATACTATATTGTTTAGAGTGTTGGAATACTATCCAACATGTACATCAACTCCTTTCAATATGATTCATGGTTAAAATTTGGCCTTCAGTAATGTCCCCTCAAACCACCCAAAGTCACTCTACTTATAAAGTGGTGAATTGACCCCATGGATAACTCTGATCTTATTTCTAGTCCTACTTGAGGATCTTAATGGATTGGACTTTTAACCTCTGTCATTCATTGAAAGAGTCTTATGAGAGACTCAAATTAAGCAAACGACTGGAAATGTCAAGTAATTAAACATCTGTTTTTTTAATATAAAACGAGTCACTTCATGCCTGTGGTCTCTGTCACTTGATCCCTCCCTGTGCTCCGTGTTTAAGCTGCTTCTGGCTGCATTTAAATTTTTCACCAAGCCAGACATAACTCCATGCTTCCCATGAAAGCCCTTGGACATTCTTGTCCCAAGGGTCATCTTCCAGTGTTGCTGAAGTCACTTGCTTAGGTTCAGAGTGTAATTTCTCTCTTGCTCCACCTAGGGTAAAATACAGCTGAAGAAAGCAATACTTATGTGTATGCAATGTCACTTGGAACTCTTTCAAAGTTTTAGTCAGTGAACACAGCAATGGAAGAACCCCCTGCCAGGTCTTGTTATAACATGAATACCACCTGCTCTCTTTTTCCAAGATGCAGTATTTGGACACTTTATTCTACTTTCTTTAAAGCTCTATAATAGGTAGATTTTATTTCCCAATTGTGCTTCATGCAAATGAAGAGAATTACAGGGTGCTTCTAGATTGTTCCATATATCATGTACAGCAACAAAACAGGTTTATCACATGCCACTCATCCTTACACTACCATGCCTACAAGTTTTAGTTTTGCCTCTAATAGAGAATATTTGCTGTTTTTGTCTTCTCCAAATCAATCTTTGATACCTTCTGATTTGTATTTGGAGACCATGCCTCCATCAATCTGTCCCTGAACTCTGTAGTGGCCATGTCCAAATTTGTTTCAGGACTAGATAGAGCCAATCAGTTTATTTTCCCCATTACACAAAGTAACTAATTTATGCATAAACAAGTAAATGGGTCCATATCATTTCCACAACATTGATATTAGAATTTTCATGGAAAAAATTGGAAGGAGAACTTTTTTTCTACTGAACCTGCTGAAAGAAAAGAATATAAACATGAAGATTCGCTGATTCTTTTTTTTCACTACATGCACGGGAAAAAAAATGAAAAAAAATACAAAACTGAACAAAAACTTCCCTAAAATAGTTTTAAAAAAGTAAAACTGACCTAAGAGATCATGTGAAATGAGTTATAGTATCTAGCCACAAATAGTATCTACAGAATAACAGTATCTATCCTTATGGTTTTCAATTCCTTCCTTCTGTTTACTTAAACCAAATTAATTTGAGTTGAGAGGCTTTCATTGTTTTGTTTTTATTTTTCTTTTACAACTATGCAATGCATGATCAACTCTGCTCCACTTAATAGTCCCAGATAATTTTAGATAAGAAGTAAGATCTATTTGGGCAATGGTATTACTATAATTCCCTGAGCTCCTAAATTGATTCCATTTTTTAAAATTTTATTTCAAATCAAATAGAGAAGCTAGAATTAATTAGTCTTCCCAAAACTTCCAGTATCCCATGACACTTTGATTCCTCTGTTGTGAGAAATGGTAGAGAAATGGCAAAATTTTCTGTTCATCACATAAACCAATAATCTTCTCAACTTGTAGTGGCTCACCTGGGCTTACTTATTTACTTACCTGGAAAGACTGTAGTTGTCTCATTTCTAAGGCTGGCAGATATAACACAGGTATAATATATGTTTTAAAGAATCATTCATTTGTTGTTTATGTGAAACTCAAAGTTAACTTGGTGTCCTCTATTTATATTTGTGAAATCTGACAGCTCTTCTCTTTGTGCTCATACACACATGAAAGAGCTGTCATTTACTCTGGTTTATTTGAATTAAATGCTAGACATCCCTTAATTATACACTGGTTCCCACTGTTAATCCATACCAGCCATATTTTATCTGACTGTTGCTTTTGTTTCTAATTATTATGTTTTAATAAAACTTAAATGTGGAACATTCAGGAAAATATGAAAGGGGTGAATGTAATAAAGAAAATACAAGATTCTTCTACATTCAGGGAGTACTGAGTTTGAAAGAAAGAAAACTAAGGACTAGGGCTAGGACAGAAATTTTATTCAATAACCAAATAGGTCTTAAACATTTTTGCAAAATGTGCAGTTTGAATTACAGAAAAAGTTACAAAGTAACATATTATGTTTCATTATAAATCTAACCATTAAGAAAACATGTTTTATAATAGGCATTTGCAATAGCATAAAGAGTAGATTTCTCCTTATGGAGACAGCTGGTATTTGAGGAAATGACCTGTCTGCTAACAATATTGCAAAAGACATCCCTACATTGTTGTTTTCTGCTGGCAGTTCATAGAAAATAATTGTAGGAGGTCAGACACCCTGAAGAAGAGAGATGGTGAAAAGTTCTGGGCACATGGTAGGTGAGAATGGTTTCCACATAAGAACATGCTTATGAGATTAGAGCAAAATTTGACAATGACAAATTTGTCACAGCAGGGTAGCCAGATAATTTTAGGAGAAAAAGTCAACTACATTCAATTTTAAATTGTTTCCTGCTCCTTGTTGGAATGTGAATTCAATTATTTCAATATTTCCTTCAAATGAAGTATATGCACAAATATTGTGTGAGTGGAGCTTTGGGTTGTTAAGGGACCAATGTTGTGGCTGTATGAGGAGTGGAATTGCAGAAGATGATGGCAGACATAGATTTCAGACAACAAAAGAGGGTGAAGAAGCTGCAGAAAAGAAAACAAAGCAGAGTGGAATTAGGAAAATTCCAGGTGTTATGTTGAATCTCAGCAGTTTAAAGACTTAACTAGAAACACCTTGAAGATGATTTGCCTCAAATCTCTCTATCATGGATCTATTTGTCCGCCTGTCATCTATCTATTAATTTTGAGAAATGAAAAGTTTATCTCACCATGAAAAGTAGTGCTTGGGGATAAGCTTTAGACTTTTGAGACTTTCCAATAATGAGTTGGGTTGCTTCAAATTGAAGGGAGGAGTTACCTGTAAGATACTTCTACTACATACATGGCAAGACAAGCATGGAAGGCTTCTTTGGACTTGGGTGGGGGAATATTTGAAGAACTTTGACCAACATTTACATTACATGATTTTTCAAATGTCTCCCCCAAACTTTCTATAGAGATACTTTCTCACCACTCAGTACACTGTTCAAATTCTCACATGGGTTTTGAGCTTCTTAAGAAACTGATATTGTCTTGATATCATCTATAACACAGTGCTGGCAATCAAATCATAGAGAGTTAATGAACAACTTAATGATTAAATCTGCTCCAGGAAAAATATCTTCTTCTTAAACTCTGACGACAAAAATAAAAAATAGATAGAAGCAAAAATAGATAAAACACTGTATTCAATTTATTTCAATCTTAAGATAATGTTTATAGGATCAAGAAGTTATCAAAGAAGTCAACATATTCTCAGACTAAACTAAGGAATTTTAAAGGAAGTCACTGACCTCTTTTTCTCAAGTTAAAAAAATATTATATCTTAATTATTATACTTAATTCTCAACTTAATAATTAAGAAAATTTTGTCTTCTCATCAAAAGACACAACAACAAATTGCTAAGTGCAGAAATATTAAAATTTATAAAGAAAAAAATTATTAACTTCAATTAACCACTATTTTATGTATTGCATGTAGCTGCTACATATTTTCAAATTATGATTATAAAGTGCACAAGGCTTCTTCTTGCTTTTCACAGTTGAATATTTTAATTCTGCAATTTAAAAATTCTTGCAATTTTAATGAATGTATAATAATCTGTGAATACAATACTAGGGATTTATGACTCACCCACTTTAATATTTTAATATCATTTCCAAGCTTAGAAGTTACAATTATGGAAAAAATAAATATTTTATATTTCAAACATATATATATATATATATATATATATATATATATATATATAGTTAGTTAGTTAGTTAGTTGTTGATGGACCTTTATCTTATTTGCATACTTATATGTAGTGCTGGGAATCGAATGCAGTCCTCACATGTACAAGGCAAGCACTCTACCGCTGAGCAACAACTCCAGCCCCTGACTTTTTTATATTTTACATTATTTTTTTTATTAGATTCACAGAAGTAGAACTTCTCAATAAATAGGAGTGAGTATTTTAAGGTTCATGTAGATAAACCCTAATTTCATTGCCCATGTGTACATAAAATGTATTATTGTTGAATATTACTATTTCTGAGCTTTCGTAACTTGAAAGTTCAAAAAATAGAAAATTTCAAATATTCTGGTGAGTTATAAAATTTTCTTGAACATACACCGTCTATTCATTAATATTATTATATCTTCTGTAATAGTTAATAATATTAGCTAATAATATTAACCATTTGTATTACTTCCATTTATAGTTCTTTTTTAGTTATTGGTTCTCACTTTGCACACATTTTATTAATGTCAGTCATTATAGATGCTTTACTTGACATGCTGTAATTATTTGCTTTAATTTATTTTATTTATCTTTTTCTTGATATTTGCATTTTAAGTTAGGTAATGTTATAGGTACATTCTTTTGAAAATTTCTGTGCTAATTTTTTTTCTTTTATTTGATGAATCTGATGCTAAGTATATCTATAAATCAATTTGATATTTTTTCTTTTAAATATAATTTTAACCTACCTAAGATTATGTCATGAACTTATTATGTTTATGAAGTAAAAGATGAGGATTTATGATTTATGATTGCCTTCCTTATTGATTTAGGATTTATGATTGCCTTCCTTATTGATTTAGGATAGCTTTTTGCATCTATTTAGTTATTTTGTAAAAATCCGAGTCAATTTCCAATGAAATTACTTTTCATCACCCTTTGCATTTTGAGTCTAACATATTACATTATAATGATGATTTATTCATTTATTTTTTTAATCTAAAATTCATTAAGAATTGGCTCTTCATCATTACTTTTTTCATTCAAAATTTTCTATGCTAGCTTCACATATTGTCCAATGCAGAATAATTTTTCAACTATTATATTAACTGAAAATTTACCATAAAGATATTGACTAGGAGCTAGAGATATAGCTCAATTGTAGAATGCTCAGGCATCATTTTCAAGGCCCTGGGTTTGATCTCTAGCACATGGGAGAAAAAAAAATTATTACAATCACATCAAATTAATTGGTTATTCTAATTTTGGGAGGCATGCTTAAGACTCTAGTTCCCAGGTACCTTGGATTTAGGCAAGGAAAAGCAAATCATTCTGATTGGTATAAGCTAGGGAAAATGACCTGTGTTACTTTTGGATCAAAGTATAGAGAAACGGTAGGAAAAATCCATAAATCTGTTACCTAACAAGTTGAAAACATGAATCACATTTTCAGTGTGGGAAGGTCTCCATCAAGTTTGAACATTTTGTATGTGGTTTGAGGAACAACATTCCCCATGGACTTCAATTGGAAGCATATTATGGAAGAAAACATGCCTCTGTTGGAGGAAGTTGCTGAGATGGGCCATTGATCTTTTATTCCAGACTAAGCTAGTTTAATCTGATCTGTGAGTTCTGTTTGAAATAGATTTACTTCTCCTGGTACTGAATCATACAGTCCTGTTTTGCTTCCTTGTTTATTGCCTATGTTTTTTTTTCATTTTTTTTTAAATTTTAATCATCTTTAGGAGAAATATTAATGCTCATATTATAACGAGTAAGAACTCTGGTGGTCCTGCTCCTTAAACTAATTAGAAGATATTATCTACCTTTAGTGATATAGTTAGTTTAGTCTGGGGTATTCAGAATCTGACAATACAATGCCCCCAAACTCTGCATAGATCTTAAGAATTTAAAGAACTTTAAATTAGGTGTCTGGCCAGCAGAGTTGGAGAATTGGAAGCATTGATGTAGCTGGGACAGATAATACCTATAGCATTGTAGTATAGGAACTAGATGGGAACCTAAATCTTAGGATCTCATTTTAAGGCAAACCTTTTAAGAGAGGTCAGGGAGATCTCAGATGGAGTTGCCCTCTTGAACGCTCAAATTCAGTACTAAATACACTTTGGTATAAAAGTTGTTTGAAAAAGGTCCATATGAGTCTCACAAAATGATAAGAATACATGTGTAAGTATCACATAAACAAGATAGAAATACCCTTGTGTTAAACTCAGGATAAGAAAGAAAAAAAATGTAAAATTGTCTGATGTATCAAAACTTTGTGATTTCAGATAGTGGTTACATAAAAAACCGAAGAAAAATGGTGCAAATGTAAATAGGAGCAAAGTCAGAGAAATGAAGAGAAAATCGTTAAAATGGGAAATTTATGGAATTGAAAATCTAATTGTAAAAACTAATTTATGGATTAAGCACCAGAATATTTGCAAATACAAAATAAATTAGCAACAATGGGACAGTTTGTGGATATATATTTTATGGTGGCGAATGTATATCAAGTGAGAAGAATGAAAGAATAGTTAGAGATGTGAAAGCAAGACGAGGAAATGCATCTGATGGGGCCTAGGAAAAGAGAAAAGGAAGAACTGTAAATGAAGAAATATTTGCAGAAATAATGGTTGTGAACTTTCAATAATTTATATAAACATATATAAACAATATCCCAACCAAGGTAGATAAAAAAAAATCTATGATGTGAAACAAAAACCACCAAAGACAAATGGAAGAAATGTGAATTGCAAGAGAGAATAAAAAGATTGACTTCAAAAGTGTATTAGAAGTTGGACACTATCATTATGGTGCAAGCCTATAATTCCTGCAGCTCAAGAGACTGAATCAGGGGGATTGCAAGTTCAAAGTCAGCCTGAGCAAAAGTGAGGTTCTAAACAACTCAGTGAGACCCTGTCTCTAAATAAAATACAAAATGGAGCTGGGTATGTGGCTCAGTGGTTGAGTGCCCCTGAGTTCAATCCCTGGTAACAACAGCAGTTGAAACTCCATTACATGGAATGATACACACAATGAGATAAGCAAAGTTAATAGTTCTTGTAAAACTGTGTTTGCTGCAAAATTTTAAGAGTGAAAGAAAAGATCTACTTCAGGGAATTTGCCACCAGAAACACTTTTCAAATATAACTTCAAACAGAAATAATGGAAAATCAAGAAATTATGCTGACCAAATAAGACAATAAATTCAAAGTGTTTTTTATGAAATATTCATATTGAGTGAAATTTTGAAAACTAGAAAGTGAGACAACAATATTATAGAAGTTAGAAGAAAAAGTATCAAATCTAAAGTTCTTTTTTATCATAATAAGTGGTAGACTATCAATAATTCATTAAATTTGTCTTAATTTCAATATACTTAATAAAACTACATTTACAATGATTATAATTTGAAATATAATATAAAATCTTAAAATCATAAGAATAGAAAGAGGAATAGAGAATAAATATAATATGATAAGCACACCAAGAGCAATCCTAAAAGTTCAAATGTTTTCACTATCACTGGAAGTTTAAATTGGCAAAACTTTCCAATTTATTAAGTAAAATAAACAAAAATATAGTTAAGTGGCTTTTATGAGAGATAGAGCAAAAACATAAATCTTGAAATGAGGAACGATTTACCAGATTATAACCAAAAAAATAAAGCTTGGGAAACAACGCTAATAACCGGAAAAATCACTTTTTGATACAATTAATTACTAAATAGAATTTAAAATAGTGGTACAAGTTTTAATTCTGATTTAATATCAGGAAGTCATAGAAATTCTGAACATATATGTAATTTATAATTTTGTTTCAAATATCTAAACCAAAGTTCACTGAAGTATAAAAAGTGTTTGATATATTATCTTGAAATTAAAAAATTAAAAATACCTCAAGACATGCTAAGGAAATGTATTAGTGAAAGTAGAAAAATATTAATAACAAAATTATTTTTTAATTTTAATTAAAATGCAGCAAATTCTGCATCCCAGATCCTGCATGCAAAAAATTAGAAGTACACATTTTTTTCTCCATATTTTGGAGATATTAAAAAAATCGTTCCTCTACTATGTCATAAAGCAAGGCTTATTTCACATAATAGGTATTATTCAGAAAACTGTTCTGATGTAAACTGATTCCTTTCAGTTTTCTCAAAAAGGAGCCTAGTCAGGTTTGCCATAATTTAAGTGATGTGTATTTCCTGCTACTGAAAATGAAGCCATATTTGAAAAGGAAAGGGTAAAAGGAATCTTATTATCACAAATGTCAAAAAGCTAGAAAAAAACTGAGTAAAGCAAATCATAATTTCCAGCTTTTTATTACCCAAAGCCAGCAGCAACAAATACAATGTTAAAGATTTCTTCCCTGATATTCTGATATTAGTTAAGCTTAAATCCAGCCTTGGCATTTACTAGAGTGTAGAAATTTTGAGACAGAATATTCTACTTTACAGTACCTCAGTTTGTTTACTCATACAATGTGAATTCATAGAATTAATGTAAAAAATAAATGACACAATACACATGAAGTGTTTAAAAGAGTGCCTAGCATACAGTAAGCTCTCAAAAGGTTTCAATTCTTTTTTGTTGTTTGCTTGTTTGTTTGTTTGTTTTGTTTGTTTGTTTGTTTGTTTTGTTACTAGGGATTGAACCCTGAGGTGCTTTACCATGGAGTCATGTCTTGGGTTGTTTTTATTTATTTATTTTATTTTGAGACAGGGTTTCAGTAAGTTGCTTAGGGCCTTGCTAAGTTGCTGAGGCTGGCCTCAAACTTGTTATTTTCCTGCATCAGCCTCACAAGTACTGTGATTACAGGCTTAGACCACTGTTCCCACCTTCAAAAGGTTTAAACTTTTTAATACATATCCATATAGGTACTGAGAGAGAATTCACAGTATACAACACCCTCAACTTGATCCTCTGAAGATCCTCTTATGTTTTTTTTCCCCAAAAGCAGCTCAAGAAAATAACATTTAACATAATGCATTTTGGAAAATGTTATTAATTTCTTTTTCTGCTTTTATAATTTATAAAATATACATTGAATAAAAATTAACTGAGCACATATACATTCTTTTGCAAATATCTCTTGAGGTCCTACTGTGTAGTGATTTCTCTGGCTCTTACTCTGTCTGGTGGGAGAAGAGTTAGGGGCATCTTTAGGGTATCTGCATCAAAGCACATTCATTATCAGATTTGATACATTTGAATAAGTGACAAAAGGATGATCACTGAATTCAGAAATCTCAATGATTACTTTTTCCTTCTTAGGAATTGATTCCTACCAAGAGTGTGATGGGCTTAATGTTTTACTATTTTTCCCTAACTAGTTTTTTTTAAATACATATATTTCTGTCCCTGTGCTCTGGTATTGCATTAGGTGTTGTCATTGAAAGACTGAATCTGAATGCATAGATTTGCTTTCAATTAGTTTAAGTCTTTTGAGAGAAATATTTTTTAAATAATCAGTATAGTAGTGTGAAGTTTACCATGAAATAACATAGTAGTAAGTAATAAGAGCAACCATTTATATGTATATTAATTTGTATCTAATTTATATAATACAAATAAATTATTTTAAAAATCAAAACAAACAAAATCTGTTTTTGATTTGTGTGCATGACACAATTTACATTATTGGCTGGACTTTGTTAATTCAAAGAAATTAGGATATAAAAAAGACAAAAATAAGAGTGTGAAGTGTACAAATAAGAGTGTCTATCGCACCTACAGAGCAATGACTGATAAGCTAAAGATATTTGGAAAACAAGAACTTATCATGAGTCCTGAAGATAGATGTATTTCTCACCCATTCACACATAGATAAAGCAACTGGAATGCAATACTAAGTTAATATGTTATACATATGTGTGCATGTGTGGTGTTTGTTAATGTGTTTTCCTGATGCAATTCACATTTCTTCATCCTGAGCTTCATTTAAATGTTGGTCTAACATTTTATTTTTCTTACAAACACACGGAGAAAGAAGAGCCTCAATTAAGTATGTAAAAAACTGGAAAGAAAGAAGGCAACTTTAAATGCATTCCCTTTAAGCAATCTTTATAATAAAATTATTCTCCAGGTCTCCCCTTTCTGTGGGAATCAGCTGGATGTTGCTAATTAGTGTCTATATTGGCTTACCTTTTTCTGTTAATTGGCACTGATCACTTTGTGTCTCATCTCCCCTCTCAATCTAACATTATTAATTAAGAATAGTTACAAAAAATAAGTATTCGTGCTTATGTATTCAATTTGTTGATTTGGAAAGGATTCAGTATTGGCAATTAAATTTAGGCAACAGTCTTTGGAGGAAAGATAATTATGGTGATATTTTGAGAGGAAGTGTTTTATGGATATGGGAAAGTATGCATTTTCGTCATCTGGTCCCCCTAGAAAATTTTAATTGGAGATCAACACAGAATCAGGGTTTGTAAATACCCCAAAGTAATCATCACATCCCAGAGCTTTTACACTCATGGGATCCTGGTTTACCAAGTAGTTCAGGGAAATGTATAGGTTAGCTTCATAAATGCTTATATAAAATCAGTGGTTCTGATGTTGAGTGACATATGGTATAAATGATGTTTCTATTCACATCAGATAACAACAGCAAGGGATTTGTCAGATAAATGAATTGCTCATATTGAAATTCTTCTGTCACTATGTCAAGAACACACAGCTATGATTTTATAACCAAAGTGTGTTTTGTAAATGTGCATCTGTATTCAAACATTTCTATGCGTGTGTAATTCCTTTGGAATTAGAAAAAAACCTATTATGTATACATTAGTTTCTAAATGTGTGTTTATGTTTCTATTTTTTTCTCTAGTGAAAAGTGAAGCTATGCTTAACTAATATCAATGTTTGCTCCATTTCTGGAAGGCTGAGCAGTTGCCATTTTGCTTTAGTTTCTAGTGTTTTATGGTTTTTTTTTTTTTTACATGTGATAATTATTAGATTGGAAGTGTGTAGCTGGGGATGGAGCTCAGAGGCAAAGTACTTGCCTGTCATGCATGAGGTCCCAGGTTCAATCACCTGCAAGAAAAGAAAAGAAAATGAAAGAAAAGAAAGAAGGAGGAAGGAAGGAAGAAAGGAAGGAAGGAAGGGAGGAAGGAAGAAAGGAAGGAAGGAAGGAAGGAAGGGAGGGAGGGAGGAAGGAAGGAAGGAAGAAAGGGGGAGAAGGAGGGAGGTAAATGAAAGTGGGTTCTGTGAAAAACTTCTATTTTATACATGCACATATGAACATGCTTATATGAATTATGTTTATGAATTATTCCTTTTACTAGAAGAAAATAGGAAAAGGAAAGATGTATGTTCTGTTGGATTTGTCATGCTGTGAGGAAGATTAAATACGCCCTTGATGTTGGTCCTATGTGTTTTCAAAAAGATTGTCACTGTTTCCATACTTTTTACCATTCTTTCTCAGATATAATGTCCTACATACCTAACTAGAGAAAGTAGCTATATTAGTTGAGATACTTCAGAGAAACAGAGTCTCTTTCTGTACATTTTATTGGATATATATGTATACATATAAAATACACATTTAACACATATGTTTATATATGTACACATACCTATGTATATGAGAGGAGATTTATTGCTTGATAGGAATTGGCTCACATAATTATGGAGATATGAGCAGTCTCATGATCTGTCATCTTCCAAGCTAGAGAAGCAGGAAAGTGCATGTTGGGATTCAGTCATTCAGTCTGAATCAAGTTTTGAAAACCAGGTTATGATATCCAAAGGCATGAAAAAATGGATGCCCCAACTCAAACAGCATGCAAATTTGTCCTTTTTCACCATTCTTGTTCTACTCAGATTCTCAAGGAATTGGTCACATTGGTCAGGGCAGTGCTACTTTAATATGCCCATTAAAATGGTGATCTTGTAGACACACCCAGAAACAAGTTTTGTCAGCTGTCTGGGCAGCCTTTGACCCAGTGAAGAGGACACACAACATTAAGCGTCAAGATAATTGTGGCAGAGACCACTACCTGTCCACCAATATCCTTTGTTGTCTTTTTCCATAGAACTGAGTTTGGAGCTATAAGCCAACAGTAGAAATTTTGAAAATTCATCTTGGTGTTATAATAAACCAGACTTACATCACAAGTTTAAAACTCTAAATATGCTTTTGTTATTATGTCCTTTATTTGTTGTATTTCTAATTAATTCAATTAGTTCAGGTTTTTAGTTCAGGTTTGTTTGTTTTTTTGTTTTTCTTTTTTTATTATTAGTTGTTCAAAACATTACAAAGCTCTTGACATATCATATTTCATATATTTGATTCAAGCAGATTATGAACTCCCATTTTTACCCCGTATACATATTGCAGATTCACATTGTTTTAGACATAGACCCTTCTCTCCATGAAGCACTTTTAGTAGACAGGCATTTGACATACTGACTTTTGGAGTCTGAATTCTTTCCTACCTATCTGGATGTTCATAGGGAGTTGTTCTGCTTTCTGCCTTCCAGGGCTTGCTTGGATTTCCAAAAATTTTGCATCACACATTTTCTTTGCCAAGCAACTCAATGAACTTGTCTCTACATTCCCTGCTGTGGCCTGTACTTCCACAGTGGATAGGTAAGCTCACAGCAATAAGTCACCCCCAACTCTCATCTGCTCCATCGTAAGAAATATGAGGATAATAGAGCCATTCAAGATCCAAGATCAGGTACGCTTTATTTTTCAGAATTTCTAATGATGATTTGAGCAGTACCACCCTCATGGTCATTGTTTTCCACTCTGCTTTTTCTAATTTTTTTAGGGGTGGATATTTTTTCCCCCAAAGGAAAATTTTACCAACAAAGTCTGATACATAAAATGAAAAAAAAAAAATCTCTAACTAAATTAGGATGAAATCTCCCAACCTCTTAAGCGTAAGTAAAGTCCTAGCCTGCTTGTTTAAATACACAAAGCCATTTTAATTCCTAAACAACAAAATTGCAGACTAAAAGCAGTAAAAATGACTTGACTTTAAAGCAAAGCAGAGGCAGACCTGAGGGTAGAACTTGGCTTTGTGGACCTTCTTGTCTATGCGCTCCCCTTTATCCTATGGCCAATTTTGTGGTCAATGCACATTCCTAGATAAAAATCCCAAAGTCCCTTTGACATGTGAGATTAAGCAAAAAGCAGTTAAAAGTTTTTACTCATAACATTTAAGAGGAAAGCTTTGCTGTCCTCCAACACTTAACTTGCTAGATGAAAGAGGCTGTCCTCCCAGCCTGTTTTATATAATGAGAGGTAAGTCCACGTCCATGATGGTCTTCATGCTAACGTGGAACAGACACACGGGGAAGGTTTACCCCTACTTCACTGTCAGAAGCATTTGTTTCTCTACAGTTTGGTGGTCTGTATTAACAACTTCCAAGAAAAGAAATTTTGGTGGGATGCCTTTTTAGTCAGCCAAGTCTTAAATAGCATTTATATAACATACTGGCAAATTTAAAACACTAATGTTTGTAACTGGAAATAAAATCTGGTAATTCTCAGTGGATTAGAAAATATTAGAAACTGTATTCCAGAGAAGTTATATAATTATGCTGATCACATTTTGTATTCTTACAATTTCATTGGTTTATAAATTATTCCACGTATTTCATCCAGTAAAATTATTTAATTGGTAAAAGAAATTGCAGTTTGGATAAAGACACGATTTTACTCACTTTATGCATTTTGGCATATTATTCCTTTGCGAAATTTATAAATTACAATGAATGAGGTCATATAAGTGGCAGTGGAAAATAAAATGCGTCGATATACATGCATTTTTAATAGGGATTCAGCACATTTCGAGAGCACAAAAGGATTGTGAAGCAGAGACTCTTTGTAAACACTGAAACTCAGCATCCAAGGAGTCATCTTCCTGGGCAATACTGCGTTACTCTGTTCTCTGTTTCCTTGTTACACTTTTTTTTTCTTTCATTAAGTTTGTAGTTTGCATCCAAGCAACTGGATTTTTGAGGTGTACTAAAACAAAGTTCAAGACAATGTTATTTATTTTGAAAAAGAGAAACTGTCATAAAGACATAGAAAGAGAGGGTCATACACATATTTCTGTGCTCAGAGTCATGCTCACCCTCACACTCACATAGCTATGGTTATGGACATGAGTCTGTTGGGAAAGCATTGCCAGGTTCGCCTCTTCTATTACCTTTGAGCTCCTAAATCCAGTGTTTTGTGATCTGGTTGTACTAAGCAGATTCACAGAATACTTTAACTTCTTCTAGTCTTCCTTTCTTCTTTCTGCCAATGTTGTTCTTTCTTCTTATATGTCTAATGAACTGTTGGAAGACCCACATGTTCTCCTCTCTGAAACTTTCCTACATCTATGTTCCAGCACTCTCTTACCCCCCTGTGCTTGTACTACTCTCAGATTTTGAAATATCTTCACATGTCAGTTTATAATTGATAGCTCTAAATCTTCTAAAGTCTTGTATATTCTATGTGGCACCCTGATAGAACACAAAAAGCACAATGTTTGGAAAACCATCATTTTTCTACAATCTATTGGTTTTTTTGCAGAACAAAATTTGTGCCACTGGTTGCACTGACAATGGTGATTTATATCTTCTCAATTTGCCTCAAATCTTTATCACCATCCTCCCATTTAGTAAAGACCATTGTGTTTTATGTCCTATGAAAGTCTCAAGCCATCCAACAGGAAGCTTTGGGGTCTTGATAATTTTCTTTTATCCTATGCAAAGTCTTTCTCTATCGCTTCTTGTCTTTCCATCTCTCTCCCAATTTTTTTCTTCCTTGTGTGCTTTTTGTTTTCAATCATTCATTCTCTTTGTTGCCTTTTGGTCATTTAAATTGCCTTCATCTACCATTAATAAAACTACATCAAACAATTTCATGAATAATTTTGAATCATTCTCTAGCCAAGTGATTACCTGGTGAGACATTTGAAATTCATAATTTGGCTAATGACTGATGGGTAGCTCTTCAGAAGGCATGAAGCAGGCTATCTTCAACTAGCAGAGCTTACTGGTTCCTGTTTATGATGCCTTCCTGGCTAATTAACTAATCTAACTTCTCATTGATGCCAATCAGATATGCAGAGTGGGCTTTCATTGTTGACATCAATTTGCATTTTTGATTACTAATGAGTTTGACATTTTTCATTCTCCAATCCAGTTTTCCCCTTCTGAGAAATGTCTGTATGTATCATTTGCCTACTTTAAAAACACTGGTTTCTTTTTCTTTTTCATTTTCAACAATGGCTTATGTAGCCTAGAAATAAAATTTATATGGGTTTAAACACAGGAGACGGCTTTTTCCAATCTAGCATTTGTTTGTTAACTTGGTCTAAGGTGGTAGTTCTCAAAGAAGGGAATTTTACTCCTTTGAAGTTTTGTAAATATGTGAAGACATTTCTAGTTATCTCAGTGATTTGGAGATTTATTTTGGTATGCCATTGGTTGGAGCCAGCAAAACCAGACATTCTACATAACTTTCAATTTCTCACCAGGAAATCATTTGGCTAGAGGAAAGCTTATAATTATTTGATTTTAAAACTAAATTCAATATTAAACAAACTACATGGTAATATTTGAATTGTAGTCAATATAAATTAATTATGACAGAAATGGATCCATAGTACAAACTTAAATATAAAAAAAGATTTTATTGAAAACCTGCCCAAGAGATATTGACCATTTCTGAAAATCAAATCATTGACACCAGTGAACTTTGTGGTATTTTAGTATTCAATGAAATAATGCTGCCTAAGGTAACAACTCTTGACTTTGAAGTCAAGGTGATTTTACACACAGAAGATAAAGTACTCTTATCTAAGCACATGTATTTCGAATATTAAGTAGTTTATTATGCATTTAATTATTTTATTTCATCTTATTAGAATATCACATGGTGATTTTAAAAATTATATGTGATTTAAGTAGTTTTATTTATTGTTATAAGCATAGAAGGCTGTGTACAAAAATTTATTGTAAAATGGAGACTGTGTCTTTGTAACATTGAATTCTATAGTAATTTAAGAAATTCAAATATGCTTCAATTTTTCTTATAATTTATGCTTTTTCTGGATTTTGTTTAAGAAATTCTTTACTACCCATAAAACAGCAATATGTATGTGTACTTTTTAACTTTACATTTACAACATTCACATCTAAGTTTAGGACAAACAAGTGCATGATAATACATAATAGCATAGGTGTTTTGTTTGACTTTTTCTTTTTTTTTTTAGCATTGTAGACTAATTTTTCTAATACCATTAATTTCCCAATATTTTATACTTACTCCAGTTTTTTGTAATACCTAACCTTATAGATGTCAGTTTTCTACCACTCATGCACACATGGGCCTAGGAAATCTTTAATGATGTTTTTAATTTTTGTATTACTTTCGTTCTATTTTTCAATTCCTAGAGAAGTGTGTTTGTTAAATCATGCTAAGTGTCTTCCTTTTCATAAGTCTATATTCTTTTGTATAAGTTTAAAATAAATTTATTTTATTTAGTTAAGTACTATGGACACTGAATTAAATTCACACATGCAATTCAGGTGTACCGTCTTCTTCACACCATTTATTTGCTACATTCATGGGCATGTGTATGCCCATCATACATAATTTTTCATGTTATTTATTTTCATTCTCCTCATATATACTATGCATTCTTTGTTAAGTCAGTTAGTTATTTGATCATGGAAATCATGTTGAATTATCATAAACAGAGTATTTTATTGATTCTGGTGCTTTGCCTATGTGGAGAGTTTCACTGTTCTTACTGAGAATTTATAAATACCTTTCTAATATTAACATTTCCTTTTTTAATTTTATTCTTTTGTTTCAGTATTAATATTGGGGAGACTTCCAGGAAAACTTTAATTGGTGATAACAGTGATCCATATTTTGTTCCTAATCTTAAAATAAATATATCCAACTTATCTAATTTGTTTTATGTGTTATGTTTAGTGAATGACCCTCATCAAGTTAAGAAAATATAAAAATACATTTTGATTCTTCTTTTATTCCAGAAGTAATTTGTTGTTTATTGAGAACGTTTATCATGGTTAAGAACACTGGCCCAAGGAGAGGGCCTGAGTTCAAATCGTGACACGGTCACCACCAAATATATGGCTTCCTGTCTTCCTCTGTTGTCTCTTATGCAAATGTGGTTAGTAACAAAAATCTCTTCTCTAGATGGATCTCTGAATAGTCAATGGACTGACAGCAAAAAGATCTTGGAGCGCTCACTGGCTAAGCAGTTACAGCTAATTGCTAAAGATCATTGATTTAATTTTAAGATAATTATTTTTCTTTTGTTTTAAGGGGGAAACAGTTGGATATTTTTACCCTTTTGTGTTTATTAATAAATGTATGGAAAACCTTAAATTCTTCAAAGCACTGATGATTCTTACATGTAAGAACACTGTTGCCAATTTAGTTTTAAATGTTTCTTAATTCATCTTTTGAATTCCTTTGAAACCATGTTTTACATGAAATGCAAAATATAGTATTTTTAGATAGAAAAAAAAAGTTAGCTAATATTGTATTTATCAGTTCAAATTTCATTGAAATGTACTCAATTTATTTTATCTCTATGACATTGAATCTATGGTGCCTTTGAGTATTACTTGGCCAACGTAAGTATCCTCTAGTTTCACTAATTCTGTATTTTGTGCATGTGATAATTTCAGTTTATTAATGCTTTTTTATGCCATCAATTTATGATGGTCAACTGACTCATCACCTAATACTGATGACTTGCGTGTTTGTCCCTACATGACACATTGTGAAAAGTTATGATTAGTATTAATTGTGTATGTGATGAAGATGGATATATCTTCCTGTTCTCTTGTTTCTTTTAACATGAACTTTTTCTCCTTATGTGATGCATTTTTCCTTCAAATTTTGTCTACACAGAACTTAAGAATGCTGTCCTCTAGTTCTTTTGGTTCATAGTGGTCCTGTGGTCAGCCTATATCATTTTATTTCATTCTTTTATTTTTGAGAGATTGTAGTCTTTTTCTTGCTTTATGATAACCTCTTTAAGGTACAGTTTGTGAACTCTTAGATTAAGGGACTACTGAGACAGTAAATATTAAAACTAAATATCAATTAGAAAAATAAATGTGAAATTTTATGTAATGCAGTACTACAAAGGTATTAAGTGAAATAACATGACCAGAACTGAAAGAACAATTTTTCATTGAAAAGCTTAGGTATTATACAACAGCACACATATGATGAGATATATTTTATATAAATTTCTAAAACTATTTTAAGGTACTAAATAAAATAAGCACATGATCTTACCTTTGGTTGAAAAACTAAAATGCTTAAAAATTTTTGTTTAAATAGGTATTTTCTTTAAAATGATCAGTAACATTTTAAATTGTTGTGGTAAGACTATGGATGTTTATTAGAATATTTGTTGTTTCTATACATTTTCAATATTAACAAATAAAGAAATAACCAAAGTCCCACCAATCCTAAATGAGAAAAACCAGTGTATTCACAGTGAGAGTCCACTTAGGAAAACTTACATCAGCACACAAAATAATTTTTTAAAGCTGCCTGGAAATTAGAATTTATATCTCTAATGTGGAATCTGGATTCTTATTCATTTAATGCTTAAGCAAAAACTTGCCACATAATAGCTTTATTTGCATTGCTTGAGAGCAATTTATTCTATAACAACCTTATTTGCATTGTTTGAAACGCAAGAGACTCTAAAATTACAAAAGAATTATTTGATACCTAAGCCTTTCTTATTACTTTGCTTACTCCTTGCTAAATCTAATCATTCATACTAAGAGAAATATTTCTAGCCAACTTCAAAGATGTGAACTAAAAAATGATGTACCAATATATAGGAATTTCCTAGGACTTAAATAAAAAGTAACATTTTCTGGGAAAAAGGTTTTCATAATACTAATAGAAGCACTCTTTTTCCTCACACTTTAGTTATCCTAAATTTGAGGATAACTTTAGTTATCCTAAAATTTTATTTTCAACCATTATTTAATAAGCAAAGAAAAAAAAACATGAATTAAAGTGCATTTCTGCTAAAGGAAAAGACCCACTGAAGTTGGGAATTTGAATTCAGCACTCACTGGGGATCAAGTTGCACAATGAATGTCTCTTCTGCTGCCAAGAAATTTACCTCTGTTCCAATAATGAAATGAGAAACATTGTCAAGTTAATTAACAACAGAACAACTTTAAAAATTGTTTTTAAATTACAACTCCATTATCAATTTGATATTGTTTGGTTATGTCTCTTAGATATCCTGAAAGGAATATTTGGTGCAATTTAAGAGAAGACTGAGCGGAATTGACTACTGGATTTGTTAAGGTGGTAATATGGATGATGAATATTTCTTAAGGTGAATTTTAGTAAGGAGACTACAGTGGTGTGGATAAAAACCAAATGGAAAGAGGAAAGTATAAACAATGATGCTGGACGGCACTTTCAGCATCTAAAGAGGGTAAGGGAGTCAGGGAAGCATTCAAGAAGACACAGAGACAGTAGAGAACTTTTTTTTCAATATTGAAACAAGCCAGACACAGAAAGACAAGTACCATATGTTCTTTTTCACAACTGGAAGCTAAAAGACTTTGACTTCAAAGTAGAGCAGTGATTACTATAGATTGAAAAGGATGTCAGGGAGGTGGAAAAAGAGAAATTGGATTTGATCAGTCCACCCAATATGTTCATGTATGGAAATATCACATGAAACCCCATCAATAATTACAGTTAATACATGTCCATAATTTGTTTATACTTACATTTTAGTTGTAATTGGACACAATACCCTTATGTTATTTATTTTTATGTGGTGCTGAGGATAGAACCCAGGGCCCCACATGTGCTATGCAAGTGCTCTACTGGTGAGCCACAACCCCAGCCCCATGTCCATAAAACTATTTTGGATGGAGAAAAAAATCATCCTTTATTAAGAGTAAAACTGATTATTCAGTATGGAAAATACACCATATTATTAGTCAGTTCCTTAAAAAAGCAAGAAACAATAAGGCATTAGATCCACATAGAATTTTTTTTTAGCAGAGATAAGAATAATTTTTCTATGACAATGGGAAAAATAAAAAGGATTGTGCTAAAACAGATAAGCTAGTCAGTTTAAGAATAGGGATCCAATATATTTTTATGCTGCATCATTTGTTTTATAATATATATATATATATATATATATATATATATATATATATATATATATAACATTAGGAAGCATTTTGACATTATCATAAAAAAGTGGTATATAATTTTCTCTATTTCAGTCCTGAGCACTTCCCCCAACTCCCTCTTCCTGTTTTCCTTCCTATACTCTACTGATCTGTTTGTATTTATTTGCAGTTTTGTTATTGTTGTTGTTAAATTAGTGTGTTATGGATATCCTTTCTACTGGTGTGAAATTCACTGGGCTATATTCATGTATGTATATACAAAAGTTAGGTGAGATTCATTTCANTATATATATATATATATATATATATATATATAACCTATTGTGAATTGAGCTGCTATAAACATTAATGCAGCTGTGTCACAATAGTATACAATCTTTTGGATATATACTGAGGAGTGGTATGCATTTTTGCTCACATCCTCAGCAACATTTATTATTTGTATTTTTGATAATTGCTATTCTGATTGGAGTCAGATGAAATCTCAATAGACTTCTGATTTGCATTTCCTTAATTGCTAGAGATGTTGGATTTTTTTTCATATATTCATTGAGTATTTGTATTTATCCTTTTGAGAAGTATCTGTTTAGTTTCTTTGTTCATTATTGATCAGATTATGTGTGTGTATGTGTGTGTGTGTATGTGTGTCATGGTTGAGTCCTTTGCATATTCTGCATATTTATTCCCTATCTGAGGAGAGATGGCAAAGATCTCCTCCAATTCTGTAGACTTTCTCTTCATGCTCTTAATTGTTTCCTTTGCTGTGCAAAAATGTTTTAATTTAATACCATCCCACTTATTTATTTTTTATTTTATTTCATGTGCTTTAGGAGTTTTGTTAAGGAAGTCAGTTCAAGTACTAACATGCTGGAGTGTGGGGCCTACATTTTCTTCTAGCAGTTGTTTTGATCTCATACCTAGGTCTTTGATCCACTTTAAGTTGAGTTCTGTGCAGGATGGTAGATAGGGGTCAAATTTCATTCTTCTCCATATGAATTTCTTGTTTTCCTGGGCATCATTTGTTTAAAAAGGGAATCTTTTCACCAACTTATGTCTTTGACACCTTTGTCTAATATCAACAACTGTATTTATGTGGGTTTGTCTCTGTGTCTTCTATTCCATTAGTATTCCTATTGTTGGATAAGCAGAACTAACTTTGTCAAAATGGCGATACTACCAAAAGCATTATACAGATTCAACATAATCCCCTTCACAATTCTAATTACATTCTTTACAGGACTTGGAATTTTTTAAGAAGAATAAGAGAACCAAAATAGCCAAAGAAATCCTTAGTGATAAAAACAAAGTTGAAAGCATCACAATACCAAACTCAAATTATACCACAGAGCTATAGTAACAAAAACAGCATGGTGTTGCTTTTGTTTTCTATATTATAAAATAAGTTGCTGAAGATTTGAGAAGAGGAAGTAAGAGAAAATGTAAAATAACTATCAGTTAAATGGAGAGTCATTTGATCAGGGAATATTTGTTTAGTGATTTAATATTACTGAAGGTTTCCCTGAGCTTTGTACATAAGTTTTGTAATGAAATGTTTCTCCAACCATCTTCTGTGACTTACGAGCAGTCACAAAGTAGACAGAGCTCTGGAATCAGGAATGACAAGTTGGCTGAAGAACACGATAAAGTGAGAAAGGGATAGGAGAATAAAGTATTATGGGAGGATGTTTAAATGGTTAGAGCATGAAGTTCAAATTAGTTCTTCTATGCTATTGAATGCTCATGTTTGCAAGACACTGCTTAGATGCTATACTGAAAAGTCCAATTTTAAATGTGTTATGGGTTTGATCAGAAGATAAGGAGAGAAATCAATGTATGCTCAGTGACTAAAAAGTATATCCTCAGTGACTCTACTGACATTGTGGTTCACAGTATCCATAGAGGGCTAAATCCTACATTTTGCAAATAAATACATTGGGGGATAGTTTTGGCAAAGGAATTTAGCCATGACAATAAGATCATAAAACAAAAGAATGAAAGAAAAGAAACATTCAGACTTTGCAATTCTAAGAATACCTAGAATGCATGGATTTGTTTCTCTGTTTTTTTTTGGTCGAATGTGTTTTTCACTATGTATCTCCCTAGGTTGAACAACAAATTGAGTACAATGATGATGACATTATCAGTTCCAGGGGAAAAGGGTCAACCATCGCTCTCCCTGAGATCCTATTTAGTGATTCATATGCTAGGTTTGCACAAATTATCCACCAGTGATGACTGTCTTCATGAACACGGACAGCTTGCAAATTAAATTTGAAAGGATATTTTAACACAAATGAGAAATTTGGAGAATAAGGAAGGTGTTGCAAACATCTCTTGTTTAAAATTGAAGTCTTCTGGTAGTCATAGAGATTCTGTGTGACATTTTGTCAAGGAAGCACTTCTCAAAAAGCATTTCCTTCAAAAGTCATTCATCAGCATATTCATGTTGGGAAAAAAAACATTTCCTCTGATAGCTGAGATTTGGTTTGCCACTTTTCCTGCCATACAGTCTAATTGGTAGGTGTAACTAAAAGGTCTCTGAATTTACTCTGAAAGATTGTGGCATTACTTAATAACTCAAAAGGATTTTTATCTTGAAAATCTGTCACAAATCTTTAAACAAGTAGTGGTTATTATGGAGATTTTTGGATAAATTTACTGCACCATTAGTGGTAGTTCTGAGTCACTTAGAAATACATGTAAAGCAAAAAATAAAAAAAAATTAAAAATTAAAAGCACCATAACTTGTCAGAAATAGTTTGTTGACTCTGGTCCTCACATAAATTAATTGAAGATATCTTCTTCACAAAAGCCATATCAGCATGAAATTAATATAATTTTAAAAGTCTGTCTTTTTTACCACTATTATGAGTTGAATGAATCCATCTGGTTGGGCCATTTCAGATAAAAATATATGATGAGACAGAATAAAATGTGTGTGTGTACATTTCTTTTGTGTGTAGGGGTGAACAATATTATCTAACCCTTTTTATAGGTAAAACAGTTAAATATCATCAATTTTATATGGTTCCATATGATGAACATAGGCATCTATTCAAATATATGGAAATATCTTGTGTTATTGAGTTATATGTCGTGTTGTGATAAAGAATATTTTTCAGATATTGAAAATATAATATTCTCCACATGCACATGATTTGATAATTTAACTTTCTTTTCCTTAACAAATTTCTGAATTCTCTTATACCCATCATCATGATTGCATTCTGATAACTTCTTTGAAAAGCAAAATAGACCAGTATTCAAACTACGTGATTGAATCAGCAAGAAAATATTATATATTTTGAGATAGAAAAATGTGAAGTTGATAAAATTCCAGGATATTTTATTCTAAGAAGGATTCTCTCTTTTCAAAATATTTTTATGTATGGAAACAAAAGTTTAGAAAATTTAATAGGACTATATTGATATCAAGCATTGACCAATGTATACGGAAAGTCTGAGAGACAGTCACCTAGGCTACTCTTATGCAAATGTGAGCAGTTGAATTTGTTTAGTCATTTCCTTCTACCTTCTCACATAGTATTCTCTGTGATTTGTAGTTACAAAGCAATCAGTCCCAAAGTAGGTTCTGTGCAGTAAACTTGACATAATGAAATCTCTGTTGACTTTTCTTGTCTCTTGTTTACTTCTGTCTTTGAGAGTAGCCTACAGAGAAACAAATAGAAAGAATAAGCAAATTTTCATAGTTTATAGTTTTAATCAAATACACCTTAGGAAATGTAAACTTATGCCTTAGATAATAATCCTCTTTACCTTTGTGACCTATGTAATAATTAGATGTAAAGGTGATTGAAATACACAATTTTAAAATAACATTAATTTGCCATAGCTAGCTCATGTAGGTATTGGTTTTAATACTCGCTACCTCTATATTGTATGCAAATTAATTATGAAATATTCTGTGAGCCAGAATAGGCACAGTTGCTAAGGAAATTGTCCCAAAGCACATGATTAGAGTCAAGTCTCCTTCTTTCATTTTATTTCTATCATAACCTATAATACATATAGTACAAATATACTGTAATTCAGGAGTCACTGATTTTGAATAATGAGCTCCTTAGATAATTTTATTTGATTCCACCTATATATGTCCACCCAATCTTATCTAAATACACCACTACATAAGCTTCTGGGGCTCAGGTTCCAAGCCAATTTCTCTTTTTCTTATGCACATGGCCAAATTGTATCCTGATCTCTCTTTTTTGGATAAGTTGGGGATGCGTGACTGAGTTCCTGGCAATGAAATATGTGTGCAAATGAAGACTACTTCTCAGAATAACTGTTGCCAGTTTGAAGACTGAAGAACTCATGAATAATTGTAAAGCACTGGACCATGAGAAAGAAAGATGATGAAAATTCCTGGATCCCTGAGTACCCAGTGGACTACGACCAACTATATTGGACTATGGCCTAAATGAGGAATGAATATTTATTTTCTTAAGCTATTAATATTTTCAGGTAGTTTTAATACTTAGCTTATGCTAAGTATTAAAACCTCTTTGATTAATGCATACTCTTAAAATGGAAACTCTCACTCTGTCCTGATTCTTCACTTTTGTGGGGAGGTAGGAAGTTAAACTCACAAAATGGAAGTATTTGAGGAAAATTTGAAGTTTCCTGCTAAGAAATCTCTCTTCTGACTTAAAGATAGAGTTTAAAGAATATGGGGATTTAAATTATTATTCTCTAATTATTATTAGTTGATTGCAACCGAGTTTCATTCTGAGTCTAATCAATAGTTAAACCCTTTGGTGTTATGAGAAGAAAATGAGTTTAGAATTCAGGAGGACATGGAGTGTATGAATGCTTAATGGAGAGTGAGAGTCTACCTAGAGAACAAGAAGGATTCAGGAAAGACTAAAGAAATTGAAAGGGTATTTCATTGATTTCACTGTTGGATTACCCTCTGATACTTATTTATAAATATTTAAAGAGGGTTTATTTATTCACTGTAACTCCAGAGAGCATAGCAGAGATTCTGTTTAATACCAGAATAAATTTTTACTAATTAGAACCATCCCAATGGTTTCTGCATTGCTGGAGACTCTCTATGCCCAACTCAAGCAGCTTCCCTTCAACTGTCTTATGTCCTGGTTGTTATATGTCCTTTTCCACTACAAATTAATTTATGAAATGTTCTGTGAGCTCATATTGTGTGCCAGAACAGGCACAGTTGCTAAGGAAATTGTCCCAAAGCAGATGACTAGTGACAAGTCTCGTTCTTTCATTTTATTTCTGTCATAATCCATAACACACATAGTACAAATATACTGTCATCCAGTGACCATTATTTTTGTATTTCAACTACAACCTTCCAGTCTTCCTATCTTTCACATTGCCTTCCCTCTGCTTTAGCATCTTGTAGGAAGTGGAAATCTGATTCAGATATCTTGGAATTCATGCCCCATTATGGATTCCTAGTCAACATTATCTCAACTTTTCATGGAAATTGCCATTCTTTTATGTAAATATAATTACCTTAACATATAAACAAGAACATATCTTTATTTTAGTATTTCCTACAATGACACTCACAAAAGAGTTGAATCAATCAATTATTTTTGTCCTTGAAGATACTGAAGATTGGACGCTCATAACACACTTAACAATTCTAAAGTGTCTTCATTCTAAGTTGGATAAAAAAAATTTAATACAGCTTTATTTCTTGAGTGTTTGGTATACTTGAGAAAATTTTCAGGGCTATTATGTGCTTCTAGGAGGCTGGAGAACACAATAACATATTTGAGACCATCACTCACTTTCTTAACTTGAAGCATCCCTGTTCCTCGACTGCCATCCTACACTTAGTATATTTTCCTTAACATCTGATTTTATCTGAAATTTTCTCTTCTTATTAATACTGTGTCTTCACCATTATCTAAGTTTTATGCTTCCAAATGTGATTATTTTTCTACATGAATGATAATTATATGTGTATATATTCACTTATATTACCAACACGTACTCATACATGTACACACATGCATATAAATACATATTCCTATATTCGTGTGTGTGCATATTTCTTGGTATATTTCTGTATCAATCATAGATGTACTCTGTTATATATTATACATTTAAACTGGTTCTTATATCATGGTTATATATAACATTTTATGTATAATTATGTTATGTATGAATATATAACATGCAGTATCATGATCTCTGCACTATTATGATATGTAGTATATCTTATCAAGCATAGAATAGATATATTTCAGAGACATAATATGATGACCATAATATATTGGCTGCATGGTAAAAAATACATCAATTAAATCCTTTATGTCTAAATTGCCTTCTCTGTTAAAGGAAATGCCATAAAATTTTTCTCATAGGGTTGAGCTCTGTCTGTATAAGGTCTTTCAGCTCCAAGTCATTTGCTCATGTTTGTAAGATACTGAACAAAAACTTTTTGTCCATAATAAGCCCCCCCAAATTATAGAGTTTCTTACTGTCAAAAGCATCCCTAATTCCCAGCAAAGGCAATGCCTGTGGATAACTGGAGCACAAAAATATTTGTTGAATGAAGGAACAACCATGTCATTAATAATAATATTACTAAAACCAAAATACATCTCAGGTGATATTATTCCAAGTCAAAGACTTCCAAGTTTCTCTTCTCTCCACTATTACCTATCCATATCTGGTATGCTAAAGCATGGTAACTCGACCTCAGTAGATATAACCCTTTCTTAATTAAACAGAGATCTCATTCCCAAGCTAAATAGTAATTCTCACTATTTGTCAGTAATTTCACGATGAATCCAAATAGAATTTCCTTTAACAAATATGTCTTTCAGTTCATAAGATCAACAGCTAGTAAAGCAGCTTATACATTATAACAATTCCCTATCTTTGTGAGTAATGAACTGTTCACAGTTCACTCTTACCCTGCTCTAAAGTGGCTTCCAGTTGTAATGTTTGGTCTCTCACCTTGTAGCTCAAACTGGCATAGAGCACTGTGGGTCTCCTGGGCAAATAACCTTGTGGAAGTCATTAATCCACCTCCTCAAACACACTTGTTCATCCCCTGTCTGAACTGTGAGCAAATGACTTGGGGCTGAAAGACCTTATACAGAGCTCCTCTGCTCTTTCTCAGCAAGGCACATATAACGGTGGACACATAAGACTGTTTCTTGAGTGTTATGAGGAGACTTTTTACCTAACCTGATAGGGAGGCCTATATGGTAGTTAGGTTTTGGCTTGATGTGGATACCCAGTCATATGTGTCATCAGAAAAAGAATTCTATAACTTGCTTGTAAAGAATGAATAGATGTGTATGCACTTCAGCTCTCTTTAGTGAGTTTGTAAATGAGTACATGAAAATGCACATAAATTGTGAGCGTGTAGGTTAATATAACTTAAGAACCGGTCTATGATACTCAGTGGGCTATTTAAATCATTTAAGACATTGTTTGGCAAATGGTCACACTGACTTGACAAATTGAGATTCCTTATTACTTTCAGTGTTGCTTTTGGCTTCAGAGTTTTTGACCACCACCTCTACTCTTCTACTCCTAATTTCCAGCTGGGTAACATAAGTCTGGAATATATTAAAAAAAAAAATGGTGTGATGAAAATAGGGGGTAGTCAGCATAGGATAAGAATACTGTTATATATTAAAGTGTTAAAACATTAAACAAAGTCTATATCCTTGATCCAAACTATTTTTAATTTTTGACCACAGATCGAGTTTACATTAGGAGAAGAAGGAATTCTTTATATCCTAAGTGAGATCTTATTTGATGAAAGAGATGGGAAAGCAATTTGTTAGCAAGGTATATTCATAGCTTCTAAATATGGCCTGTTCTTGAGGACCCTTTGCCACAGGGATGTAATTCAGTGGTGATGACTATCCCACCATGATTTAAACCAAATTCTGACATTGTCAATTCAATTTTGGCCATTCATAATGGGCAACTTTCTACAGTAAAACAAGCAGGAGTCTTTCAAACATTGTGTCTCATTTTTTAAAAAAAAATGTATATATAGTAATTTAAGCTAATGATATTATCTAATCTGCCCAAAGGCAGACAAATGGATGCAATATTAGTGTGAGTCTTCCTTAAATTTTTGTTCATTTGAGTTTGAAATAAGTTCTGCAAAGAGTAGAGTTCCAATAGTATACCTCTTTTCTTTTTATATAATGGCGTTTGCAGAGATTATAAGCAGAACTATTTCTGAGAAATAGCACAACATCATTTTCTATTATTGTTTCCAGTGTGCCCTACCCAGTCGACTAATATTAAACAATCAACCTAGTGTATATTGTTATACTGCTAAGTGTGCCGTAGACACAAGAATACACAGATGTAATCATACTCCTGGAAGGTTAAATCTTAAGGAAAGAAATATTTTTAAATTAGAATACAAAAATTAAGGAAAGTAAATATGCTCAGCTACTTACAAAGATATGAATATACACTGAAGAGGCTGCTGAAATGAGTATAGCCAAATGCAGTTACACCTGGAGGAATTCGTGGGGAGTGTGAGTTATGATATTCTCAAAGGAGAAAAAAATATGCCATTAGCCTTCTAAATAGCTGACAGACAGAAAAAGAAAGAAATATGTGAAAGGTTTATTTTAAGTGAGCAATTCAGAGTGTAGTGGCAGCTTAAGTAGGGGAGGGAAGCAGCTGGATAGGGGAACTTGAAGCCTTGGAATAGCTGTGCTTGTTTTTTTCTTTTTTTTTTTCAGGTGAGACCATTTGGGGAGAGTGGAGACTTGAATGAAGAGCTCACCATTGGAATCATCATTGCACTTATTTTCACTGCTATTCCTAAAGTAGAGGGTCATAAGGAAAATGATGGGAGCTGTGACACCACATAGTGACGGTTTGCTTGGGTAATGCAGAGAGCAGTGAACCCCAGTAGAAAGAGGGACACTCCTCCACATCCTAGGTTTTGAGCTCAGGCAACAGATTAGGATATCACACGTGAGGAGACACTCAGTTGTCCATAATGGGCTACGGAGAGAGTGGGTGCACGGCCAACTACAGTGAAATGGTGGTTTTGGTGTCCATTATGGTTTGCATCTTAAATATCTTCCAAAAGCTTTAGTGTTAAGAGTTTTTTCCTCAACTGATGATGCTATTGGGAGGCAGTGGAACCTTTAGGAGGTGGGGTCTAGTTGGAGGAAGTAGGCCACTGGGGGCATGTCTTTGAAGGCTGTATCTTATCCCTGGCCTTGTCTCTCTCTCTCTATCTTGCACCCCCACCCCCACTCCACCCCACCCCCACTAACTGAATAGAATGAGGTGAGCAGATTTGATCTCTGCCACACTCTCCCCACCATGATGCCCTGCTTTATCACAGGCTCCAAATAAGTGGAGTCCAATGACTCTGAACTGGACTTCTGAAACCAGGAGCAA
>NW_025999900.1:52385777-52396704 GCF_001458135.2 Marmota marmota marmota
TATATATATCTCCAGGATGTGAGATTTCTGAAGAAGGTGATTAACAGAACAGAAAGTAAAAATTTGTGATGGAGCAAAGAGAGATTAGAACTAATTTTTGATTCATAAAAGTAAAAATTTAAGTAGCAAAGCTTTTGTTTGTTTGCTTTTTAAACCATCATTTAAGGTCTGAATTGTCTAAATGGAGAAGCATTCACTAAAAAGACCCAAAAATATCTATTAAATCTTAATAATTGCAACAAAATAACTGCTCCCTAGCCTGGCTTTGTATTTAGAAGTTACAACTAAGACATGTATAACCAAGAAGACAGTGGTGTTGGGGTGTCTTTATTCTCCTAACTCAAACTGTGAGCTCACAGTTTCACACCAGGAGAATTAAGCTATTGTATTTCATCTTCTCCACCCTTATCCCACCCCAATACATGGTGAAAAATTTGTTCCAGGGACCGTAGACCAATAACCCCAAGTCACTGAAAACTAACACCCCAGCCATCTGGTGAGATACAGAGTCCATGTGGAAGAGACAGACATCCCTCCCCACACAGTGTCCCTCATAGAACAAAGGTTTCACTTTAGGAAAATCAGTTGCTTGTGGTCTCCAGGTCCAAGTAGTGGTCCAGGGTGAAACACCATCCTTAGAAATTAAGACCCCCAGACTGACTTGAGGGGACTGATTTTACTTCAACAAAGTGTGGAGAAAGTCATGCTTGGTGGCACTGATAAACAAATGGAGATCTTGGTAAAGAAGAATAAAAAGAGTGAGTAACTTCATGATGCCAGCAAAATGGCAGAAAAGTTATGGCAGTAAACCATGAAAGAATCACCACCTTGGAGGCCAGGATGTCTGTGTCCTTATACTGACTGTACCCACTCAAGAGCAATCATAGCGGGAAGTGGGCAGATTCCGTGGTGTTAACCAATTGCACAGTGACCTCCCAGAAGCTTCACTGGCAAAAGGAGCTTAAAGGAAATTCTCCCCAAACCCTAGTTAAACAGTAAATTTTCCTGACTCAAAAGTATGTCCTTGAAGACTTCCCAGTATCCTAGAAGACTGTAATGCCTTAGAGAACAGATCCTTGAGAGCAATCAGACCAAAAATCTCTGGTAAAATGTGGACACAAACAAACAGGTCAAGTCCTTGAAGCATGAGGGCAGCCTCCAAATTACACAAATATCCAACAGTAACTGATAAAATATCTAACTGACCACAGGGGATTAAACATGATAGTTGACCTCTAAGTCATCTGTACTAACACAGTACAACCACTAGGTAGCTAAATTAAAAGACAAAACAAGAGAATGAAAAGGTGATTAGAAAATATCACCAAGGACATTAGAGGTCACACACTTTGGGGGGAAGATTTCACAGAATTAATTCATCTAAGTCACTAGACAGATGAACAAATGACCAAGCAGTAGCAATAACACCCTCTGGTGGGGGCTGGAGATCAGTCTCCAAGTTTAACAACACATTTGGAAACATTGAAAGAAACAGAAAAATGTGGTCCTATACAGAGGACAAGGAGCAAAAGCAAAAACAATGAAAAGCAGGCAATAGAAAATGTCTTTGAAGGGATGAGATGATAAACTCAGCAAAGTTATCAAAACAGTATACACACGGTTCAAGAACTATGTAAAACTATGTTTAAATATAGAAAGGTATGAACATGGTCACATTGATAAGAATCAATCCATCAGGAAGACATAAACATAACTACACATCCACCTAAAAACAGCTCAAAACATGGGATTGAAAGTTTAAACGACCATTCAATAATAATAATTGCAAACTTCAAAGCTGACTTTTTGTATTGTATGGAACAATTAAGTGAAAAACCCGACCAATGCTATAAGCTAATAAGAATTAAAAAATAACTACAGAATACTACTTAAAACCAGCAAAATACATATTCTTTCCAGCATACAAGGAAGGTTTTTCAAGATAAACAAACACTAAACCATAAAATAAGCCTTCATAAGCTTAAAATCATACAAAGCTTTAAATCATACAAAGTATGTTCTACCACTGACATCAAATTAGAAACCAGTGCTGAAAGACATTTTAGATATTCAAAAGAGCAAATTGAAAATAAGTAGATGAGAAAGCAAATTTAAACCTGATATACCCAAATTTACAGATTTCAGGAAAATCAGTACTCAGAGGAATAATTTTAGCTGTAAACAGGTACATTAAAAAAAGTAATAAGTTTCTCAAATGAATAATATATTCTGCCTTAATAAAATACAGAAACAATCCTGAGCAAAAACCAAAGCAAGCAGAGGGAAGGAAATATAAAATGTAGGACAGAGGAAAGCAAAATTAATACTTAAAAATAGAAAAAAAGCAATGAAATCAAAGTTGTTTTCTAATTACCTGTAAAATTAATTAATCAGTTGGTATACTGACAAAAGAACAAAAAGGTAAGAAAGCAGGGCTAAAATATAAAATCAGAAAAAAAAATAAGGAGGATAATAACATTATGAGGTAATGTACCCAATATTAGATGCCAAAAAATCAGATAATCCATAGAGGAAAATGTCTGAAGCTGACTCAAAAAGAAGTAGAAAATATAAATAACACTGAAACTGATCTGATTAGAATTACTCTTTATAAGAAAATAGGAAGATATTATTGATAATAGTAGTGAAACTTCTTGCAAAGAAAAGGAAAGGGCCAGGTGATTTCTCTGCCAAATTCTGTCAAATAGCTAAAGAATTAAAACCAATCCTTCCTAAACTCTTCTAAAAACAAAAGAGGATGACACACTTCCTGGTGTGTTACACAAGGCCAGTATTATTCTGACACCAAAACCAGCTAAAGACATTACAAGAAAGAAAACTACATACTACCACTCCTTATGAAGATAAATATGAAAAAAAAATACTCATCAAAATTCTAGGAAAACCAGATCCAGGAGCATATATATGTACCATGACCATATAGGATTTATTTCAGGGACAAGAGGGAAACAATATTAATGAAATAAGGAGAAAGAAAGCATACATGATTATTTCATAAAAAGCATCTGACAAACTCTCCTTTTCATGATTTCAAAAGAAAGAAAAATACACACACACACACACACACACACACACATTCCTCAATGATTTAGTCGGCGTTTTGTCAGTGTAACCAAAATACATGAGAGAAAAAAATTATTTTGGCTGACAGTTTCAGAGGTTCATTCCATGGATGGATGGCTCCATTGCTTTGGATCTAAGATGAGGCAGAATGTCATGGTTGAAAGTTGTGGCAGAGGAAAACTTCTCATCTTAGGGTAGTGTGGAAGCAGAGAGAAAGGAAGGCTCTGGGGACAAGGAATTATGCTGAAGGGCCCACCCCCAAGCACTCACTCTCTCCAACTAGGCTCCACCTCCTTTAGATTTCACTACTTCCCACTAGCACCTTTAGATTATAAATTAATTAACGAATTACTCCACTGGTGAGGTTTGTGTCCTTGGTTTCAAAAACCCCCGCTTCTGAACATCCCTGGGGACTTAGATTTTTAGCACATGAATATTACTTTCGGGAACATTCCAGATCTAAATCGTAACACTCAGCAAGCTAGAAATACATTTGAACTTCCTCAATCTAAAATAACTTTCATTTAACGTCCTATTTATTAATAAATGACTGAAAGCTTTTCCTCATGAAATCAGAACCAAGAAAAGAATGTCCACTCTTGCCACTTCCAGTCAACATTGTACTTCAAGATCTAGCTAGATAGACAGCTACCAAATGCTACAAACAAAATCAACTCAAAAAAAATTGTAAAACCTAGAAATCAAAGTTAACTAACAAGTGAAAATTTAGGATTGAATCTTTATGAGATTGGGTTAGGTAATGGATTCTTGTATAAAGCAGAAAAGTATACGTGACAAAAAGAAATAATGGATGAACTGGAATCAACCAAAAACAATGTCATCAAATAACAGAAAGGACATCCAAGAGAGGGGTAAAAAATATTTGTAAATCATATATCTGATAATAATTTGTATCCAGAATATATAAACTACTCTTTTCAATTCGGTAACACAAGGACAGTTTGATTTAAAAAAATGAAATGACAGCCTAATTTTTAAATTGGCAAAAAATTGTAATAAGCATTTATTAAAGGCATACAAATATAAATGGATATATAAACAGATAGTCAGCATCATTTGTCATTAGGAAAATGCATGTAAGAACCACAATGAAATAACATTTCACAATCCATGGGATGGATATAATCTTGATGGTAGAGAACAACAAATGTTGACTAGGATCTAGAGAATTTGGTATTCTCATAAATTACAGGTAGAAAAGTAAAACGATGCAGCTGCTTCAGAAATCAGTTTCTCAAACATTTAAAAGTGGAGTTACTATATAATTCTATATTTAGTCCAAGAAAAAAGAAAAATATATCCACACATAACCTTTGGTATTAATAATTATGGCATCATTTTTTTAATTTTTATTTTTTCTTATTTATTTATTTTTGCATTACAATTCTTAATGCACCATTATACCATAATTTATCATATCTCTGATTATATATAAGGTATGTTGACACCAAATTCACATCTTCATACATGTATTTTGTATAATGATGTGGGTCTCCTTTCACCATCCATACTATTCCCCTTCTCCCTCCCTTTCCTTCCCACCCCTATTCTCTATCTAGAGGTAATCTTCCTCCCTTGCTCTCCCTCCCAACCCCATTTTAAGTCACCCCCCTTATATCAGAGAAGACATTCAGCATTTGTTTTTCTGGGATTGGCTAACTTCACTTAGCATAGTTTTCTCTATTGCCATCCATTTCCCTGCAAATGCCATGATCTTATTTTTTTGTATTGCTGAGTAATATTCCGTTGTGTATAAATGCCACTTTTTTTTATCCATTCATCCACTGAAGGACGTCTAGGTTGGTTCCACAGTTTAGCTATTGTAAATTGTGCTGCTATAAACATTGATGTGGCTGTGTCTCTGTAGTATGATGTTTTTAGGTCCTTTGGGTATAGTTCAAGAAGAGGAATAGCTGGGTCAAATGGTGGTTCCATTCCCAGATTTCCAAGGAATCTCCATACTCCTTTCCAAATTGGCTGCACCAATTTGCTGTTCCACCAGCAGTGTATGAGTGTACCTTTTTCCCCTGCATCCTCACCAGCACTTGTTGTTGTTTGTCTTCATAATGGCTGCCACTCTTACTGGAGTGAGATGGTATCTTAGAGTAGTTTTAATTTGCATTTCTCGGATTGCTAGAAATGATGAGCATTTTTTCTTATATTTGTTGATTGATTGTATATCCTCTTCTGAGAAGTGTCTGTTCAGGTCCTTGGTCCATTTATTGATTGGATTATTTGTTTTTTTTGGTGTTTATTTTGTTGAGCTCTTTATATACCCTAGAGATTAGAGCTCACCAAGTGGTATTCATCCGGGATGCAAGGTTGGTTCAACATACGGAAATCAATAAATGTATTTCATCACATCAACAGACTTAAAGATAAGAACCATATGATCATCTCAATAGATGCAGAAAAAGCATTTGACAAAATACAGCACCCCTTTATGTACAAAACACTAGAAAAACTAGGGATAACAGGAACTTACCTCAACATTGTAAAAGCTATCTACACTAAGCCTCAGGCCAGCATCATTCTAAACGGAGAAAAACTGAAGGCTAAATTCTCTCTAAAATATGGAACAAGACAGGCATGCCCTCTCTCACCATTTCTATTCAAGATAGCATCATTTTTTTATAATAGTAAAACTGTGAAACAACCCCAAAGGCCAATAATTGATGAATGGTTATACAAAATACAATTCATCAACACACTGGAATAGTATTTGGTAATAAAAATGAACTGTGTTGATACATTCTACAATGTGAAAGAATCTTAAAATCATGCTAAATGAAGAATGTCAGAAACAAAAGGCCAGAAAATGTATAATCTCTTTTATCTGAAATGTCAGAATTATATTTCAATAAAGCTGAAAAAGGAAAGAGGATATCTGATTAGAAAGAACTTTGGAGGAAATAATTTAAATTAACACTCTTTTATGAAACAGCTTTTATATGGATCCTACGCTTGTTTCTATTAAAATATCATATCTACTTCACAGAAAATAACCCATTTATCATCACTCATGTCTCAAAAGAATCACTGACACTCTTTTCTATCAATCTGGACTTTAAAAATCAACATAGGGTATTGAATTGTAGTGTATATTTCAATACTTTTGTCCCCTCATGATTCTTATGGGTCAATGTTCTAAGACACTTCTAAGTCAATCCACTTTTCCCCCAACATTTATTTGAAGCTGACTTGATAACATTGTTCAATATGAAGACAGTGTAATCTGGTGTAATCTAAAAGGCAAGTTGCTGTGCTTGTTCTATTAAGGATTTCACATACTCTTCGATTGGATTTAGTTTATACTGTGCCTGAAATGTTGGGATTCCACTTTTAAAATTACAGAATATATCTTAGGTAGAAAGTGGTACTGTGAATGTTTAGTCAGCTTTCTCTATCTCTCATAAAAAAGATGAGTGGTCATTTTTAAAGGAACACTGTATAAAATGCATTTTACAGAAAGTGATACTGATACTTTTTTCAGAACGATAGAACAACTAGTGAGAAAAATATAAAAAGGATGAGAGAGAGAGTAGATCATGCCATTCGGTGGGGTCAAATATTGTGAGTGCAGGGTGCAGGTACTTATTTATTTATTTCTGTCTTTATACATAAAAATATAAAAACATTAAATGACAAAAAGAAGTAATTAAGAACTTCATCTGAGTAGGAATAACATATGGGAAGATCAATATGTTGGCACAAATAAAGTTAGAATTTAAAAGGGAAAGTGAGAATTTTAACTTTATGGTGAATGGTGTAGTGCAATGTAATATCAGTTGACAAATGTGTTATGTGAAATATAAGATAACATAAATGTCATATTTTATTTCAGTCATATCACAGGAGAAATTAATTGTTACTTATCAGAAATACATGGATGAATGAATAGATAAGCATGTACCTGCGTGCGTGCGCGCGCGCGCACACACACACACACACACACACACACACACACTATTCTGTTCATGTCCCTAAATCTCTTTTTCACCTGTGCTCAGTGATTCTTGCTATTTGGTTACAGTGGCCTGGCTGAAATCACATGTTTTCAAATTACCTATGATATGATCCCAAGACAATAATAACTGATTTGCAATTTCACTGGAGAGATAAATGCATATATGAAAAAGAACTATAAGTCATTATGGCATTTTTTTTCTTCAATATATACGTTAGAGTGTTTGCTCAAAAAATGATGAGAGGAACATTTATGGACTCCGGTAGTAAAGTGAATCATGTCAGAATTGGGGGCCTAGATTGATTTTCAAGTGAGTAGATGCATATTCTCAGTTGATATGTATGAAAAAAAAGCAAGAGCAACATGTCTTTTGGTCTAGTGAAAAAGGACTTTCTGAAATATCTTAGATTTCTATAAAGATAAAATTCATTGACAATAGCAAAGTAGTAAGAGGGTCACATTATTTCCCACACTAATAAGCCAAGGATGACAGCTAAATGGATCAGCCAGCAGAATCCATAGTAGTGCTGTGTAACAACCAACAGTGGTTTAAAGCAAGTCTTTATCCTTGTGCCTGCTTCTGTCTGTGGCTCTATGAGCCTTTCAGGGTTTCATCAGTCAAGGCTGGCTTTGATTGGCTCCCAACAGTGGTATCAGGTTAGTTTTACTTTTTATATCTCCAAATTTCCCAGGTCTTAGCCTTCTTTTGATGAAAATTGAAGAACAAGATAGCCCACGCTTCATACAGGTTTAAAGTGATACATTGTTACTTGGACCCAGAGTTCACAGGTCCAAATAAGTCTGATGATAAAGCCCCATATTCATATGGTGGGAACATACATACACCTGCACTACAAACACTAAGATTCTCAAAGCCATACAGCAAAGGTCACAGAGACAGGTAGGGTTGAAGCCATGTGAACATAATTCATTCTTCTACCTGTGGAAGTCACATAACATTTGCTTCATAAATGTTATTTATTCAGGGAAATATAACCTGATGATTGCAATGTCTCATTATTTCTGCTGAGGATCATTTCCACCTGAAATGTCTCTCTTTTATTTGCATGATATTAAAACAATCATGACAATAGATTAGGTCATATTTTCTGTAAATTTATGAAGAGGAAAATGAATGAGCAAATGGAAAAGTCGTATTTCAGCCCTTGACCTTATTGGTCATATATCCAATATGATTTCTGTGTATTGGAAATAGACTAAGGAGTTCTTTGTGTTTTCTCAGAAATATATTAACTTCCTTCAGAACTCAGTTTAAGTTTGAAAGTGTTGTCTCCTTCTTGAGTTTTAATAAGTACTATTGTCTGAATTACTTTTTTGATAGATGAAACATATATTTCAATGCAGGATAGCAAAACGTCTGGATCTGGAATGCACAGTGGTCACTTTCAGAGGAAGGACACTTCTTCTACATGGGAAGCATTTGCTGTCCTTCCTTTGCAACCTGAGCTGGAACCAAAATTCTTACACTGTGCTTTGCAAGTTCACAATAAATGTAGGACATGGTTATCACATTAGAAATGCTGAAAAGCAGCTAGAGTATCAGCTGTACCTTCTGCTAAAGATAACAGGAACCTGATATCAAGGAGTTAGTGAGCTTATGCTATTCCTTGAAGCTTGGGATTCTCTTCCAAGACCACTAGCTCTGGAAGAATTTATCTCTTTATCCTTCTGTGACTTTGTAACTAAGGTCCTATTTTCTTTTTGGATCTCACCCAAGGGATACTCTTGTCTCCTAGAGGCCATTCTCAAATCTCTCTCACGTGGCCCCTCCCTCGCACAACTTGACTCTGTTCTTTCTTCCAGCCAAGTATAAGAGTGATAAAGATCTTAATAAGTTAGTTCATACTTTTAATGGACTCAAAGACAACTGATAGGGGTCCTTAAATATATAATTATGTATGTGCGAGTCATTTTATCTATATAACCTGATATGATTATGTGATTATGAAGGTAATACACCATCAAATTAATTACATATATATATTTACATACATATATATTCCAGGTAATATACCATTATATTAAATATATGCATTATATGTGTATATAAAGAGACATATATATTATTTCTGTATAGACAGAAGGTGGACTTTTATGAAATACCTACATTACAGTCACATTTGCAAAACTTTTTTATTGTTGAAAGTCTAAGAAGGTACGTTCTGGTATATGTTCATATATGTATGTGTGTATATATATATATATATATATATATATATATATGGATAATAAATATATATGTGAAATTGAGTCTATTTATTCATCTACGTATATCTTTGCATATATATTTATACTTTTATCTAGATTTAATGAGACAGTTTTTCAAATTATAGATGGGAATCCACCAAACTTAGGTATCATTAAGCTAAGAGGCTATTAATGATACATGTTTCCCTTTTGTTCAGGTGAAATATTTGCACTTGATGAGACATACACATGAATTTCATCAAAATAGCCAAAAAAATAGTAGAAGGTTGATTTGTGTACAGTGGACCTGTTAAGTAAACAAGCATTCTACCTGCCTCATGGGGCCGCAGGTTTCCCTCTACAGGACAGATCATCCCTGACCTAATTCACACTTTAAAAAATAATTACATCGGGGAGAAACAAAAGCCAGCAAAACAAAGGCATCCCTTCTGAACCTATAGTGTGGACATGTACAAAGTAAAGAAGATATCTCAGGATGAGGGACAGAAAGGTTCCAAATAAGGAAGCACATTTGCAACATGGCAGTCTCCACCTAAAACTCCCTTCTTTACTCCTTTACTGGCATGTAGCAAATTCTCTGTAGACACCGAATCTTTTAGTTTATTTGTTATTTTTGAAATAATGTCAAACTTATCAGACAGAAGAAAAAGTAGCACAAAATATTTTCACGAATGGGAATTTTCCAGTGTTAACTATGTACTACAATTAATTCATTAATCCACTTACCAGCATCTTCATTCTATGTCACTATCTCCATTTTTCATCTCTATTTCTGTTTTCTTTCCCATTATGAATATAGATGAAGATAATAGATTTCTAAACATGCTTATTGCCTCTTTACTCTAGTGTCATTTATCCATAATGAGAACACAAATACAGCCACTCATTTCAGGAAATCAACATTGATAAAACTCACCACATTACCATTTCAAAAATGATATTTTCCGGAGGGGAAGGAAGATGGCGGCAAGGGGAGTGCATTGCCCCCGTGTGCTGCTTCACTGTGTGGGAGTATGACAAGTCAGGACGGCTAAAGGATATCTTGTTAGGAATTTCCAGCAATAGTGGGGTGCTCCGGAACCTGGAGGAAGGATTTCCATCACACGAGGATCGGCTACGGGGACTCAAACGCGAGAGGTTTGTCGCACGGAGGGTAACACTGCTTATTCAGCAAACCGCCCCGCAGCTAGAGTCTGCAGCACGCTGGGAAACGAGGAGATAGCGACGCAGGGATACAGCGCTGCAGTTTCTGCCAGCCGTGCAAGCACCGTACTCACGGCTGAATTCTGGGTTCGAGACGGGGGAAGGAAGCGGTCCATCTCGGTTCTCCACACCGGTCAGACCACAGAGGAGGCCAGCAGCCACCATGTTGGAAAGCTGACGTCACCATCCCTGTTTTCGACTGACCGCAGCTCATTCAGCCATAGAACAGGTAATTTCAGGCTGCAATTCGCCTGCGACTTGCAGACAGATTGCTAGGGTTCAGTGCCTGGGTGCTTCTTAGAACCTGATCTTATCGGAGCGAACACCGAGCGCAGGGCGGCTGAGTTCCGGCTCCCGGAACCGTCCTGGAACCGCCCTGGCCCAGGGCTGCGGAGCCTGCGGAGGCTGCTTCTTGGACCCTGC